>NC_133661.1:53447470-54186268 GCF_037893015.1 Macrotis lagotis | reverse complement strand
TGTTTTGATCCTCTAAAGCAATATTTGATGTACAAACAGAATGTTTTGTATCACTTGGAGGCTTTTGCTCTGAAATTTCAAGCATTTGGATTATAAGATGTTTCCTCCCCATGTTTAAACCCATGTTGACCAGAAGCAATGCTGAAGAAAGTCCCTTTGTGGTAGATGAGGGAGTGTGGAATTGTTACAGGTGTCTAACAATCACAGGTGTGATTTTATTGTTGGTAAAGTCTTTTAGTTTTTATTCAAGTAGGAGTTTGTCAGCATATATAACTCAATGAATAATTAAATGAACAGGATCAGAAAACAATTTATACTGTAAAACATTATAAAGGCATACAATTTTGAAAGACTTGAAGAGGACCCACCTTTTGGGAGAGAATCAACTTTAAAAAAATGAGGTTTTACAGAGAGAAAATAAATGCTTGTTGATTGAAAAAAGTTTAAAAAGATGTAACTTACAAATAGCTTGTACTTAGGTGGCTTTTTACAACTTACAGATAATTTTCCTCACAAAAACCCTGTGAGGTAGAGAACAGCAGTATTATTGTTTACATTTTACAGGAAAAGAAACTGATGCTAAAAGGTTGTGTTATTTGTCCATGGTCACATAGCTCCTAAATGTTGAAGCTAGGACATGAACCTGCCTCACCCTTTCTACCATATTTTTAGAATTTCCAAAATGCACTAACATTGATTTTTAGTTATATAAATATTCACTAATTCTAATTTTTCTCTTTTTTTCTGTTTTGTTTTTCTTTTTTAGGGAATTTTTTTTCTTCTTTGGTGACTTCTGTTACTTTCCTAGTCATGTGCTTGTTCACTTACACTGGAGTGTGGTACCAGTCAGTACTACTGTTCTCTCATCAGAAATGAGTTAAGCTGGCTATGTCTTCTCCTCCTACCTCCCTCCCACAGTTAAATTTATGCTGAAATACATTTGAGATCTTGCTTTTGTTTGCATCTGTTTATAAATAGAACTCAGTTACACTTAAGATTGTTCAAAACAAAAAAGACCTTATAAAAGGAAAATTTAGTGAAAAAACCACTTCTAAAGGCATTAGATTGTAGGATTAGATTGTGTTGTAAGATAACTGTAATAGTTTTCTTTGGTGATTCCTGGGAAACTAATGAATTATTGCTACCACTTATTTTCTCTAAGTAAGACTTTTAATTGATTTGTTAGTTTTGGTGGTATGAAAATTATATGTAATTATAAAGTAGAATTCCATTTCCCCTTAGGTTATCATGAAACAATAATGGAAGTGAAGATACAACTTAAGAATATCTGAGTAATGGATAATGATGGGTAATATCAGAAAACTGAATTCTTTTTTGAAAGCTAAAATAATAAGTAGCGATTTGTGTTTCAAATGGTTTGGTTTTTCCCTTGATATTTTGTTTTGTTATGCATATGACTTTGTACATATACAATAAATTCTTATGTTTTATTCTTATGGATTAGTGGGACCAGAGGGAGAGATGTGGAAGTAGTAGGAGGTATAGTTAAGGTATCTTTTTTTTCTCCTCTACTCTCTACTCATCCTTACTGAATTAGTGAGTCTCAACTTGACAAAGATTGAGAACTAGAGAGGATGTCCTCAACATAGACTGAAAGACAAAACTGAAGGCTCCTCAGTATTTAGTATTCATCAAGCTGCAGTCCTGAAGAAATAAGAATAGCCTAGTTTGGACAAATGAAAGACATTGGGAGTTGGAAAGGGTGCATTTTTTTTAAACCCTTGTTGTGTTATCCTTGATGTTAATTAGAGGTCCCCCTAAATTGAATTATGGGGAGATTCCTGGACCCTAACAGGGTTAGCACCCTACAATAACAAAAAGAAGATTCATGGGTTTATTCTCTCACTATTCATACTCTGACCATTAGCCTTCCATCTCCTGCTGCAACTTGCATCTTAACTAAAACTACTTCCCCTATGCTGGGTGTCTAATACAAACTTTTTTGTTTAGCCTGATTTTTAGCCTCATGTGAGGAGGGGCCAGACTGTCTCCTGGTGAACTCTACTTTCCATCTCTCTCTGCTTGTGTTAAGGTAACCAAGGATCTGGCTTGAACCCCTTGCTTTTGCAGGATCCTCCTCTGGTACACCTCCTCTAACCACAGGTGATGTTCTGAGTCCCCTTCTGTGCTTCTTTTTACTACTTTACTAGGTGAAACTCCCATGAATTTAGTGACTATCTCAATGCTGATGATTTCCAGATCTACTTGTCCTGCTCTAATTTTTCTCCTGAACCCCAGTCTCACCTTTCCAACTGCCTTTCAAACATCTTTAACTGAATGTCCAGTAGACATCTTAAATCCACTACCTCTCAAATCAGACTCTTTATCTTCCCCCAGATCTTGAGGGCCTGTCTCCACAATGTTTAGACCAGTGCCTATACATAGTAGTCTCTTAATATATGTTTATTGTCTGAGTATAATTGAGAGTTATGGCCTAGTACTCTTATCTATTCCTGGGAAGTTTATACTTTCCAGTTATAATTTTCCTTAATTTTGCGTTTACTAAAAGCATCATCTGTTGGCTTATGTCAGAGATGTGTTCTTGAGCTTTTGAATGCCCTTGCCCACTTAGAGGGAGTTCAAGCTCTAGTTATTAGGGAGATGATGGGCTATATATTTGTCATGGACCAACCTTGGTAAAGTTCAGAGAGCACATGTTAAATTAATTGAAATTGATGCAAAGTATCTTCTTAATATGAAAAAGGATGTGATCTGTATCTTTGAAGGGAATACTATTATTGACCTGGGACAGATCGTTAGTGATCATATTAATAGCTGCCATATGATTGCTTTAAGGTTTGCCTTGTGAGATGGGTGCCATTTTATAGAAGGAGACACTGAGGATTGTAGAGGTTAGTTAACTTTGCCCAGGCTCCCAAAACCAAGTAAGTATATGAAGCAGAATTTTAACTCAGCTCTTTTAACTTCAGCTCTCTGTCCAATATGAAGTCATTCTGCATTAATAGTGTCACCTGATGTAGTAAATATGTCAAGTCTTTAGTGCAATTAAATAGATCCGAGTTTTATGAAAATAGAGACCATTCTAGTGAACTCATTTTCTCCCCTACTCTCTTCCAAATGTCTTGATATTAAATTTCATTCTCTTCTTCTTTCCACTGGACTTTAATGAAGAAGGGCTCCTTCTCTTCCTCAAGACTAATCTCTACTTGCACTCTTGATCCATATCCTCCCATCTCTTCCTGAAGATCTGATCCCCTTACCTCTCTTTCTCTTTAATTGACTGATCTTACCTGTTTACTATCTCATTTTTTTCTGTCTTACAAGCACAGAAAAACCTCACCATCCTTTAAAAAATCCTCCTTTGACCTTCCTTTTCTCTTCAAACTATCATTTTACATCAGTCAACCAAGACTTAACGATATATAGTATTCCAAATCCATCTTTCCCTATTTCTGTAAAGAAAGAAAGAAAATTATTTTGTCATCCTGGGGTCAAGGCCTTGATTTAATAATTGCCAAATCAGTTTACCTTCTCTGAATCCTCATCCTTTTTAACCTCTTTGTAGCAACACTGTTGATGATCCTCTCCCCTAAGATACAAACAGCTCTTTGGATTTTCCTGATCTTATTCTCTTGATTCTTCTCTTAGCAATCTGATCACTTCATTATCTCCTTGACTTGGATGATTATCCCTATCCCATTCCCTAATTGTAAGTAGTCCAGGACAAGGGCTCTCTTCTCTATATGATTTTTAGTGACCCCATTAACTTCCATAAGTATGTACTTCTATGCAAATTTATTTTTCTCTCAGATTTATTTATCCAATTCTGGTATCTCTATATTAAACTTCAGTCTCACATCACTAATTGTCTAGTAGACTTTTTGAATTGCATAGGCATCTTAAACTCAATATGCCCAGAACAGAATTTTTTTTCCCCAGAGCCCTCTTCTTTCTAGCTTGCTGATTTTTGTCAAGGACACCACTTTTCCTCGCAGCCACCCACTTTCACAACCTCAGAGTTCTCTTCAGGTCATCACATTCTCTCACTTCACAAAAATCAGTCAATTGTGAAATCTTGTCAATTCTACCTCTACACTTTCCATTATGTCTTTACCTTTTGCAAAATGAAAACTCTGCAGGCTAGTATAGCCAAATTCCAAAACTCCCAGGTCATGGAGAAACTTCTGCAAGCAGATTAAAAAAAAAAATCAAACCATTCAGATACCATGGAGCTACAGGCAGGATCACATAAGATTTAGCAGCTACTACTATAGAGGAAGAGAGGGCTTGGAATATGATATTCTGAAAAGAAAAGGAACAGCTAGAAATGAAGTAAGAATAATGTAAGGCTACAGGGGAAAATGAATATTTAATAAATATTGAACTTTTAAACATTCCTAGTGAAAAGAACAGAGTTAAATAGCAAATTGGACATTCAAACATATGTCTCAAGCGAAGGATCAAAAGAACTACATGAGAAATCTAAGGGACTCAATAAAGTTAAACTGTTTACATGTGATCCTTAAGAACTTTATTATCATTAGGGCAGTTAGACCATAAAAGGCATGGATATGAGACTATTAAGTTGGAATGATCTCAAAAAAAATAGAAGAATAAGAAAGAAAAAGGGAAAATTGATCTCGCATAAGAGAAATGCATAAGGAAGAATTTTTACAGTGGAAGGGATCTCGTTTGAACTGAGTCAAAACACACCCACACCCCCCCCCCCCCCCCCACACACACACACACACACACACACACACACACACACACACCAGATTTGGATATAGAAATTCATGTTATCCAACTGGGGAGCAAGAATATAAGAGGGAAAGGGACTAAGTGATGATGGTAGGGAAATAAGAAAAAAGAGTAGATTAAATGGTCAGAATCAAAACATAATTTTGAGACAGGGATAGGGTGAAAAAAGAATAAACAGAAGAGAATAGGATAGTGAAAAATACATGGTGGTCATAATTGTGAATGGGATGAACTCATATAATGGAAGAGAATATTACAAAAGATGAGAAATCAGAATCCCCTCAATATGTTGTTTCCAGGAGACTCATACAGAATTGAAATAAGGGACTAGAGCAGAATTTATTATGCTTTAGCTGAAATAAAAAAAGACAGGGGTGACACTCATGTTCTAAACCAAAGCAAAATTAGACCTAATAAAAAGAGATTATTAGAGAAATTACATTTTCCTAAAAAGTATCATAGACAATATCAGTACTGAACATGTATGCATCAAATGGCATAGCATACAGAATCTTGAAGGAAAAATTAATTACAGGAGGAATTAGACAACTGAGCTTATATAATTAATTTAATTTTTCCTTCATTTTACCTCTCTCAGACCTAAATGTTAAGTTATTAACAGCTTAAAAGAAAAAAAGAAGTTAAAGAGATGAATCAAATACTAGAAAAGTTCAGCAGATAACATAGCTTTTCTCCTTTTTTTTTCCCAGTCTTTTGACTTCGTTTTATTATTTCTTCTTACTTGGAGTCATTGAATTCTATCATTTCATTGTAATTTTCAGGGAGGTTTTTGCTTGGGAAGATTTTGCTATTCTTCGTTCATTAATTTTTGCCTCTTATGCCATGCTTACAATTCTCTTTTCAAGTTTTTTTTCTTTCATAGACCTTATTTCTTTTCCATTTTTCTCCAGTTCTCTCATTTCATTGACAAAAACTTTTTTAAAGACTTTTAAAATTTTTGCTTCTTTTCTTCTAGAAAATCTAGTTGAATATGACCCAACTTCTATTTTGCTTTGAGTTTTTTCTTATGAATTTTTTTGGACTTGATCTTTTCTGGGATAATGTTTTAAGCATCCCTGTCACCATTAGTAGCTTTTTCTGATGGGATTATTTTTTGTGCGTTTATTCTTCCAGCCTTCTTCCTGGTTTTTGACTTTGTGTTAGAGCCAAGCTTTATGCACTTCTGGAGAGTAGGTCTGAGCTGGCCCTGTTGCTGTTCTCCTGGGGTTTTGAATGTTGTTCCAGGTTCTAAGACATGGCTCAAGTTGGGAACTTGTAAACTTTCCATGCTCCTAAAGTGGCCTGAGCCAAGACCAAATCTGATTATTGCCCTCCTCATCGGATCTCTGCTTATTCCTAGATTTGGATTTGAGCACCAGTAGATTGCTCCTGAGCTCAGCCACTGTTCACAGCTAAGAAGTGACTGGTTCAGATTGACAGAATTATAAAGTTCTTTGGTTTGAGATTTCTGCTGCTGTTATCCTGATGCAGGCTTCAGATTGAGGTAAAGGCTGGAAATTAGACCCTTCTCTCTGCCTCTGGACTCCCAAGCCACAAACTTCTGAACTTGCCTCTCTCTATATATTTTTAGGGCTTGCAACTGCTCTTTACCTTGAAATGTAACTCCTCGACTCAGGTGCAATCCCTGGTTTGCCCAGGATCTGAGTCAGAACTGAGTAGGAAGCAAGACACTCATTCCTGCCTCGTGCACGAGGTTTAAGGTTGTCTTTACTGAATTTGGGCTCTTTTTGTATATACAGCCTCACTTTGGGCTGGAATACTCCAATACCATGCTAATACATTTTTTCTGCTCTTCCACTATTCTGGCTCTACCCCTTCCCTCAAGACCAGTGCCTTTTGTGTAAATAAATCTTGTCTTAGTTTCACATTAGTGTCTGTAACATTTTCCAAGAAAAATGAAATAATGGAAAGTAATAGCAACATTTTGCTTTCAAATAGCATCTTTCAAAGGACCTGTAGGACAGTCACATGTTTGACTTTGTCTTTAGCCCATTCTGATGAAACAGGCAGGAATGATTAATCCCTTTTTTGAAAAATGGAGAAATTTGTACATAAAGATGGTATGACATGCCCAGGGTTAGTTAGTGTGCAATCAATCCCCCAACTCTTGTCACCATTCCAACATTCCTATTGCCCAGAAAGAAATAACAGTCATTGGTACTGATTTTGCTTTTCTGCAAAAAATCAGAGCTGTGAGGATGCTGCCACCTCTACCAGTTGGGGATGGTGGCAGGAAGTCTGACTTTAATGGCAAAAAGGTCCTCTCTGAACAGTGTCACTTCAGACACAGTTTTTGCTTAGTTAACATCAAAGTACATGCTGTACTTTATTGGAAGTACGCTAGGTGAAACTTTAAATTTGTTTTAATTTACATTTCTCTTATAAGTGGTTTAAGAGCATTCTTTCATGTTAGTGTGGATAGTAATTCTTTTTTAAATTGTTCACATTCTTTCTATACTTTCTGAAACTTGTATTTTGTTCAAAAAAATTTTTTAGGGTTTTTTTTTTTTTGCAAGACAAACGGGGTTAGGTGGCTTGCCCAAAGCCACACAGCTAAGGCAATTATTAAGTGTCTGAGGCCAGATTTGAACTCAGGTACTCCTGACTCCAGGGCCGGTGCTTTATCCACTGTGCCACCTAGCTATCCCTTGTTCAAAATTTTTGTATCAATGTTTAGTAGTGCTATCAATCTATAATTTTCTTTCTCTTTCCCCTATTTTTGGGTGTTAAGATCAATATTTATCTCAGAAGGAGTTTGGTAAAGTGTTTTTGTCTTTTATAAGCTATTTATAGCAGGGTTATATTTCTCTTTAAGTGTTTGATAGAATCTGAAGTTAAGATAGGAGTAGAGTTTTTTTGTCTGAGAGATTGTTACTTGTTCAGTTTCTGTCTTTTGATGGAGTTGTTTAGATTATTTATTTTTAGTTCTTGTCTCTATGTTGTGTTCCTGCTTGCAAAATTTTTTTATCCTTACCATGACCTAAAATCTTTTTTTCCACTAAACACTTTCCCCCCTATCTTCTTGACCCCTTAGGGACCCAGTTCCACTTTTATTCTCCACCTTCAATTTCCTTGCTCCCTTTTTCTTGTCATTGCTCATTTCTTGTCAAACCCCAGCCCTCATCCTTTGCTTCCACTTATATCCTACTGAACAGAAATGAAGGGAGCCCTGCAGCTGTGGTGACTGGTTCCACGCTAATTAATGACATCTAATCTCAATTGGATCCTCATTCCAGCAAATCTTTCTGCTCATCTACTTAATTTTGTATCCCATTCCTCACAGAGGCTATTTCAAGCCTTCTCTTTTCTCCTCATTTTTCCAATCAAGGTGTAGGTATTTTTGGGTTTTAGCTTAACTATTTTGCTTTTCTGGAATATACTATTCTATTCCCTTTAGTTTCCAATGGGTGTGGAATAATTTTATTATTCAAATTTATTTTCCTTCATTTTAAAAGATCTTTTTTCACAAAAAATTCCTTTTTCAGGAATTGTCATTGGATTCAATTAACCATTGCCTATTTTGGAATTTGAAACATAGGTCTTTTTCCTTTTGGGGGGGATAGTTTACAAAGTTCTTTCAATTGGTGCTCTTTTCTGTATTCATTGTTTTTAAAAAAAATATTTCTTGAATTGTATGTACAGATGTGTACATTTGTACAATTGACATAAGTCAATTATTTTGATTTGTATAGAAACATGTTATTTTAGTGTCATCTTATATTTCTCTTCTGCCAGACTTTCTTTGACTTCAATATATTTATTGACAAATTTGTTATCCTTTTTGGACTAATTTGAAGAGACTTTTCATTGAGGATTCAGTATTTTCTAGTTCACTGCTCAGAGTATAGAGGTGGGATACTGAGTGAATGATTAAATGATTAGCATTGTTAATTTATATGAATTTTACTTTGTAGTCTTTTTTTCTTCTTTTTATCCTGTGATTTCAGCTGAAATTGCTCTGTCTGGCATATAATTCCTCTCTTCCTAATTTTGTTTTTAAATTAATGGAGTCTGGGGAAAGTATCTAATTGTAGTAGTCTTATCATTCCCATGAACCAGGTATTCTATTACTTTGCTGGTGTTCAATCTCTTTTGAAAAGCAAAGTAGAATTATGCATTAAGTTACAAGATTGTACATATCATTAACCCATTGGTCTCAATTTTTGCATCCTATAGAAATTATTGGCAGGAAATAAAGACATATCTGTACAAAACTGTTCTTGAAAACACTAAAATTATAGCAAAAGTTTCAACCAACAGAGTGTTCAATGATTGAGGAATGAATGAACAAATTTTGGTATGTTGAGATAATAGAATATTATTAAGCCAAAGGTAGAAACTAATATGAAGGATTCCTTCTTTACCTGAAAAGTGAAATTCATCAGCAAGACCAATCAACAATGTATCTATATACTTCTAGAGATAAATAAAAGATTTTTACTTAAAATGTATTTAAACATTTAAGCATTTTACTTAGAAATTGGGATTTTTTATTATTAAAGAATAATTATCTTTATAATATGTTTTCATTGCCACATATAAACTGTCATTAAAATTTTATTCCAGTACTTCCTGAAGACTCTGTCAATAGAATCCAAACTTTGGCAGATCCTACCAGACTGGAAAGTCTTTGTGATCTCCGGGATGAGCTAACTCTGTCTTCCAAATAGTAGTTTAATCAGATTAGGAAAGATTAGTTAATTGAGAGTTGACTTGGATCTCTCTTCATGGTATTATACCTACAGGATTGAAATCATGGATTCTTCAGGTATTGAAAATAAATATAACCTATGTTACATTAGATCTTATAAGAAAATAAACATTCTCCCACAGGCCCAGACAATGTAGATTATTATTAACTTATATTTTTAATTTTTTTAAGGCAATGGGGTTAAGTGACTTGCCCAGGGTCACACAGCTAGGTAATTATTAAATGTCTGAGGCCGGATTTGAACTCAGGTCCTCTTGACTCCAGGGCCGGTGCTTTATCCACTATGTCATGTAGCTACCCCTTAACTTATATTTTTAGGGGAAAAAAATGCATCTCCGTTCCTTCTTGGATCTGCTCATTTGAAAAAAGTGATCTGTTCCTTATAACAGTGGTTTTCACATTTTATCAGTCTGTAGGTCACTTCAGCAGTCCATATGTTTCATTGTGCAAGTGACTAAGTGCCTCTTAGGTGCCCCTAGCCAATCTACTAGTTGTGTTAAAATTACATCTTAATCCCCCTGATTATCCCCTTCCCTTTCTAGTCAGTATAAGTAAGTTTATAAATGGTCAGTAGAAAGGTGCAATGACAGGAAGTAAGATTGCAAAGGACAATCTGGATGTCACAAATGGACTGTCCCAAAGATCAAAGGAACTTGATTTACAAATTATATAAAAGCCAATTTTCACATCTTAATGATATATAACAAATGAGACGAAGCCATTTAGGTACTGCTTGTCAAGTTTTGGTCCTGGGATATATAAAACCAAGACAAAACCTCCAGACCTCCACAGCTTCAGACCAGCAGAATGTCAAAAAGGTGCTGCTAACTTTGAAATACTTTGGATAATTTGATGAACTAGCTCCAAGGGACATAGATAATAGTTGGTCTTTTCCTCAAGAAACATCTATATAAATGAGATCTTAAACGTTTGCATGTCTTTTCAAACTCTCATGACTTCTCTCTATAGAATCACTAACCTGCTTCAAGTCTTTGTCTCTCATTTAGACTATGAATGAATGAAAGAAAGAAATATCATGTATTAGTGGAAAAATTATGCATTGTTGGTGGAATTATGAATTTCGTACAACCATTCTAGACAGTAATTTGGAATTATGCAAATAAAGTGACTAAAATGTTCATAACCTTTAACCCAGAGGTTTCCACTGCTAGACATATACCCCAAAGAAATCTTTTATAGAAAGAAAAACTGCACCACAGTATTGATAGCAACACTTTTTGTGATAACAACAACAAAAAAAACCTTGAAACTAAATAGATACATGTTGATTGGGAGAATGTACATGAATGTAATGGAAGATTACATTCTTTTACTGTGAGAAACAGTGACTATGATGGGACAAAGAAGAAGCATGGAAAGAAGTACACGAACCAAGACAAAAATGAAGAAGGCAGAGCCAAGAAAATGATATGCAGGATGACAGATGCAGGGGTCTGGCAGTTAGTCTCTACTTCAGAAATGCTTATTGACTGAAAGTTGTGTAAATGGAAAAAACAACTAGCACAAGACAATTGAAAATAAATGTTGCAAAATGTTAAAGGACAAGCATTCTAAAAAGATGTGAGAAAACACCGTTGTAGCAGTGGGGCCCCATGAATGTGGAACATTATAAATATTAATTTTTTAATATATTGATTTATTTTGTCAAATCCCACCTCACCCCCCCATCTTTTTCTTTTTTATATATATATTTTGAAAAAATGTCCCATTTCAGAGGGTAGATTTTCAATAAAAACTGTTAGGAAAAAGCATTTTTGGGGCGGCTAGGCAGTGCAGTGGATAGAGCACCGGCCCTGGAGTCAGGAGTCCCTGAGTTCAAACCCGGCCTCAGACACTTAATAATTACCTAGCTGTGTGGCCTTGGGCAAGCCACTTAACCCTATTGCCTTGCAATTAAAAAAACCAAGCCATTTTTAAGCAGTTATTACATGCAAAATACAATGCTGAGTGTTGGAATTATAGTGGAATAGCAAGGCAATCCCTACTCTTAAGGAGCTCACAGCATATAGAGGTCTTTAGCTTTAAGTCAGATAGAAAATGCCCATTCATGGTCCCCAAGATTTGGATGCACAATAGATGATAATAGGTCACACAGCTAGGTAATTATTAAGTGTCTGAGGCCGGATTTGAACTCAGGGACTCCTGACTCCAGGGCCGGTGCTCTATCTACTGCACTGCCTAGTTGCCCCCTAATTTAATTTTTTTAAAAGAAAGATTTATTTTGAGTTTTACAATTTTTTCCTTAATCTTGCTTCCTTCCTTCCCCCCACCCCCTACAGAAGGCAGTCTGTTAGTCTTTACATTGTTTCCATGGTATACATTGATCTAAGTTGAATGTGATGAGACATGATGTCCTTAAGGAAGAAAAATAAAGTATAAAGAGATAGAAAAATTACATAATAAGATAATGATTTTTCCCCCCAAAATTGAAGGTAATAGTCTTTGTTGTTTGTTCAAACTCCACAATTTTCTCTCTGGATACAGATGCTATTCTCCATTGCAGATACCCCAAAATTGTCCCTGATTGTTGCACTGATGGAATGAACAAGTCCATTAAGGTTGATCGTCACCCCCATGTTGCTGTTAGGGAGTACAGTGTTCTTGTTCTGCTCAATCTCACTCAGCATCAGTTCATGCAGATCCCTCCAGGCTTCCCTGAATTCCCATCCCTCCTGGTTTCTAATAGAATAATAGTGTTCCATGACATTACATATACCGCAGTTTGCTAAGTCATTCCCAATTGAAGGTCATTGACTTAATTTCCAATTCTTTGCCACCACAAACAGGGCTGCTATGAATATTTTTGTACAACAATGCTATTTCTATTAATAAAACCATGTTGAACCATTTGACAATAGCAAGAATCTTGATGGCAAGAACATTTTTTTTTTGGTTTTCCAGAACCTGTTTGTGAAGAGGTGCTCTGCAGCATTGATGGAGGCAATTCCCAGGTTGAATTTCCACAAGGATTGCTTTTAGGGACTGGGCTGATTACAGGATTGACCTGAGGAGTTATCCTCATGTGCAATTAGGTTTGCTAATTTTTTGGTAGTGTTTGTGGCAGTGGACTTTTGATTTTTTCACAAAGGTTGCTTTCCTTGATGATTACTATGAAGTTGGACTGGCTGCAGGAACAGTGATCCTGGGAGTGGAGGGGTTGCTGGTTCCACTGGTTCCCAGGGAAGGTGGTAGTTTCATCAACTAATAACAGATATTTCCCTCTGATTCTCCATCAGTATGTCTTGCTGCTTTAGCTAGATTAGCTTGACTATTTGGATAAAAGCTTCTTGTTCAGCAGCAGGTATAATGGTGGATCTTCTCCTAACATGATAGCTAGGTAGGTCAGATTAGGAGCTAGATTGTGGTGCTCTTGGATCAGAAGGAACTGCTCTTGGGTCTACATACCTGATCTGTGTACTGTTCCCACGGGCCTCTGTCATTTGCTTATATTTTTCATTAGTTAAAAACTTTTATTCCCATTTTTTCTTCAAATCCTTCCTTTTAAAATCTCATCTCACTGTGGAGCCAAATTTGTATGGTTTGGCTTGTTGAAACACCTCTTCTTTCTAATCTCCTAGCTAAGAGTCAAGCAACTTAGGTTCTAGGAATAGCTTTGTTAGAATTTTCTTCTAGTGTTGTTTCTTTGCTATAAGAGTGTTGAATTAGATCATCCCTAAGTCTCCTTTTAGTTCTGACAGTGGATTAAATAACATGGTAGCTAGAGAAGAGGGGTCTAATGGTCAAAGAAGTAAATTTTTTTTTATAAATATTTTATTTGTTTTCCAATAGGAATACATTTTTTTTAAATAGTGCTGTGTGACCCTGGACAAGTCATTCAATTCAATTGACTCACAAAAAGAAAGGGAAAGAAGAAAGTAAATCTCTAATTATTTTTGCAGGAAAAGGACAAAGTTCATATAGACTATATGAAGAAAAGGTTCAAGAGAAAGAGCATAAATAAAAATCCTAAAGGCATTCAGGCTGGAAAGAGAATAGCAATATTTCTTAGACAGAAAGAGAAGGATTCTGAGAATACAGTGTCACAAGTTAAGGGAGGGGGTGGATGTCAGCACCAGATATTGAAGAGAGAGTAAAAAAGCATAAGGATGGAAACAAGACCACTGGCTTTGTAATAAGGAAGTTTATGACTTCAAAAATATATATTTCATTAGAGTAGTGGTAAAGGGTGCCAGAATAAAAGAGGTTAACAAAGTGAGTCACTGGTAAGGAACAAGAAACATTGAGAGTCCACTACTTTTTCCAGGAATTTGGTAGTAAGTGGGATGAGAAAAATAGCAACTTAGTAGAGGAGGTGGGAGAATCAAATATAGAGCAGAGAAAAGGGGGGGGGGTGAGATTTGGAATCCACGGATTTCAGCTTGAATCCTTGCTCTACCACTTTCTGTGTAACATTGGACAAGTCCATCTCCAATTATTTTATCTTGTTTCCTCATGTTTTTTCTCACCAGTTTCCTCATCTGTAAAGTGAAGAGATTTATTCTAGATGAGTTTTAAGGTGCCTTCCACCTTTAAATTTGTGGAAAAACCTATAAAGGACTTGGAGACAGATACTTAAAGTGAAGAGAAGGTGACAAATAGGTGTTATTGGATAGTGCAGTGGATCTGGAATCAGGAGTTTAAAATCCAGGCCTAGACATTTACTAGCTGTGTGACTGTGGAGGGAGAAATGTCCAAGTACCTAAGAATCTTTGCCAAGAAAACCCCATGGATACTTTGGTCCATGGGATCATAAAGCTTGGATATAACTGAATAACAATTAAAAAAAAGTGAAGAGAGGATGAAGGGAGTTTGGTCTAGGGGATAATGAAGCTTAGCTACAATTGAACAACAATAAAAAAATGAAGGGAAGAATAGTCCTTTAAAAGTTACAAATTTAATCCAGCACTTAACCAAATTGTAAAAGTTTAGCTGTGTATATTCTAGATTAAACCTGTAATTTCATCGATCCTTTAGATTCTTTTAAAATTGTTGATAATTTTCTGGTCTGAAACAAAATTTACCATTTCAGTTATAATAATATGAATATCAAATGATGCTGTTCTCTTCTAAATTTAATTTTTTAAAATGACACAAAAATTTAGTTTGGTATGTTGTATTTTAGAATATAATTGTAATTGTTACTTGATAAAGCTATTAAACTTTTTAGCATCTTTCTAGGTTTGTTACATTTAATATGTTCCCTTCATTTCTGTTGATATAATGTTTGTTTAAATTGGTAAATTCCAATTTCTATTCCCCTATTGTTTCTGAAATTTTTTTACATCTTTTTTTATCTTTTCTGTGATGCCCTCCAGTGTTACTTGTCATCTATTACTGAGATGATCTCATATATGTATGTGTATATTATGTGTGTGTGTGTGTGTGTGTATATATTTCTGTATATCTTTATATATCCTTCCTCTTATTTGAGTTGTTAATTGCTTGCTTTTCTCAACTTATTTGACTTCTTTAGGGAGAAATACAATTTCTTACCTCATAGTGTGAAGGGTTATCCTGCACTAATAGTTTCTGGTATTGTGAACTGTAGCTTCAGGGTAAACAATTGACAGCTGTTTCTCTCCATCATTTGTTGCCACACTTGTTGACTTTCATTTTTGCCTTGTAGTTTCTGACATACCTAGAAGGTGTGATATAAGTCAAAAAACTCTCTTCCCCTCATGGCCTTCAGATCCTTTTTCTCCCTTTGCTGATTAGACTGTATTTCATAGTCAGGCTAAGTTTCAGGAGACTTTTGAAGTGGATCCTGGAAACTGCACCTGTCAGCCAAGTCATTTGGGCTGATGGCAAAGAAAAGGCTCGGCACTTGACTTCCTATGCCACAGTTGTGCTACAGGAATGCAACTTGACTGGCTGAAGGCTGTTGATCAGACTTGAATGGGGTGTGTGGGTGTTGGGGTTGGGTGTGCCCTTGAGGAAGTATGGGGAAGGGGAGAAGGTTTCTGCCCTAGGTCAGAGACCTGGATAGAGCTTTAATGCCAATAAGGCCACTAAGAAACAGTCATTGAGCGCTTCCTTTGGATTCAGAACTGTGCTTGTTTCTGTAAAAGACATGCTATCATAATCTAATTGGAGAACAATAGGCTACATCATTAAATGCTAATTTTGAAGTACAGATCAGAAATACTGTATACCTTCAGAGAAATTAAAATTTGTAGTTCATATCTGGGCAAATCACTAAATTGTAGGATCATAGAGCAAATAGCTACTTCTTTGAATCATTTGTTGCTGCTTTTCTTTACTTTTATCTTTTTTCTTTTTATCATTTAGTTTCTATCATGCCCAGAGAAGGTATGGTCTAAGAGATGTTTATTTTTGACTCTTCCTGTCACTGCTTTGTATATGTGTGTGTGTGTGTGTGTGTGTGAGAGAGAGAGAGAGAGAGAGAGAGAGAGAGACAGACAGACAGACAGACAGACAGACAGAGAGAGAATGGACATTTGAAATTGTTCCTGCCTTCCAGTTAGATAATTTTGGTCACAATGAAATCTTGCACTTTTATTTGTAATTTATCATGTTTAGACAAGATCTGCCTCCCAGACAGAGGTAGTTTTTGATCAAATGAAACTTAGCACTTGTATTTGTAATTTTAACATGTTTGGACAAGATACTTTTATTGGGTAAACCTTGAAAGGAGAAGCTTGTGTCTATCCTCTTCTAGAAATGTCCTTATTTTGGTTTTTCACCTTTGCTCCCTCATTGATATTCTTGTTAAGACCAATGTGAAGTTGAACAGTGGAATCAGTTCAGTTCATTTCAATAAACATTTATTAAGACTAACCATAGTAAAGCACTGTTCTGCATAAGAGCTGTATAAAGAATACGAAGTAAAACATTATAATATTCTTTCCTCATCCAGGGTATAATCAAATAGAAGAGGATGAGACATATGTTCAAATGTGTATAATTCAAACATGAGAAGCATGAGTCCAAAGCAGAAGTCCAGACAATGAATTATAAGGAATAAATATCATGACTGTTCCTAGAATTATGCCACCTTTTGATATATTTTAAAATTCTCTATTCTCATCTTTATGGAAGTCATACTGTCTATGAATCATTTGATATTCTGGATTCATTTTAGTTAATTAAAAAGGTATTTTCTCATATGTCTTTTTTTGTATTACCTAGGTTGAAATATGGGTAGCACTTTGCAAAGCTAAAATAATGGAGACACTATAGTGATGGATGTGAAATTATTACCTTACTAAATGGTGACTTTAGCAATGCCACAAAACATTTCTATTTATCTGTTCAGGCATTGGTTTTAAATTTAAATTTAAAATTATCTTTCCTTTATTTTCAGATCTTGAGTTAACATTTTAATCACTTGAGTGATCTCCTGCTTTCTTTCTTTAAATCAGTCCCTCTCCTTTTGAACTGGCTCCAAACTCACCTTCAAGTGTAAAACCTTTCAACATTTCTTATTATACACTTATAAACTCACATTCCATGTTGTATCCATTGCTTATGTCCTACTCCAAAGACCTTGTTATTATGACCTGGAAGTATCAAAGACTTTTCAATAGACACAAGTTCAAAACAGTTCCTCATCAGATCATGAGCCAGGCTGTGTGTCACTTGAGAGTCAGTCTCGATTGTTTGGAAGTGGTTATCACCAGAAGGTTAGCTATTGGATGAAGGAATGTCAGCAGTAGCAACTAGCAAAAATAATGATCTAAGGCCTAGAGAATGACTGTGTCAATGGAGGGGAGTTTCCACCCTGATGAAATCATAACTCTTTAGTACCTGAAGTATTGGTATGACTCCTTTTCAAAGACATTTCCTTGATGTGGGAATTCCTTCTACCAATGCCGATTATATCTTTTTATTCTGGGTGGTTCTCGTACAAAAATGTGTGTTTCTCACCCTCTGAAGCTATTAGCTATTTGTATCTTGGAACTATTAGAGTGATATAACGTCTTTCAGAGGTCACTTTTTGTTCTTCGTAATACTAATTAGTATACATGTTTCTAAAGTTCATATTGGATTTGGGTGCTTTCTTTTCATGACTGACTCTTAAAAAAAGATACTTGATTCCTTTCTGAAATGAGCCCTGTCACCTGATGATGAAGGATTCTTCTTTGTTCCCCTGGCAGAGAATATAGGAGACTTGTTTTTTACAACTGGTAAGAATAGCATGTAATATTTCTCACAAATGTGATAACTTTGTTTTGAACAAATTCCACACTGATGGCTTCTCTTTCCTAGCCTCTAGATAAATTCTCATAATTTTATATATATATATATATGTAAAAAGCATGTGTATTATATATAATTCATTTACTTAATGTAAACTCTGTGTCAGAGAGCTATCAGAAACAGTTTTTTAAGTTCAAGGTTGGGTGGATGCTTTCTCAATTTTGTTTGATCCTGAAAAGCTGTATATTTGTTTTTGCTTCTTTTGAAATTAACTTCTGTCTCTACCCCTTTCAAATAAATTTCAGAGAAGTTTCCCAGGACTCTTGCCCCATACCTCTTTTTCCTTCTTGTTTGATTGGCTTTTTTTATCTTTTTTTTTGTCAGTTTCAAGTTTGTAGTGAGAGGTGAGGCAACATTGGTCTTGGCAGAACATAGCTAAGCCAGCAGTCATTAAGTGATGTAAGCTTTTATTATTTTTTTCTTTCTAAAGCACTCTGGCAAGGCTGGCTATTCCAGTCACAGAAGAAAAGAGAAGACAGAGCTTTCTGATGTTCTGGATGGGTGACTAGAAGAATTTTTGGCAAAGTGAAGACAAAGCACAATAATGCATCTCCTTCCAGGGTTGTTGTGGAATCTTTTTGCCCTTCTGTCGGAATTGGAGTTATTCTTTTCCAGCCACTAGCTGTTGAAACAGGTCAACTATAGCCTCAGAGAGCTTCATTTTATTCCTTTTTGTCTGCCTTTCCCTAGTTGGATTTTGTCTTTAGTCCTGAGGAAAGTATCCCTTACTGATCCTGGATGTTTCTGGAATTGAGGATTACCGTTTTCCACAAGGGTTTTGTGGAGTTGCTGCCACTTTAGTGAAAGTACTGAATAGAACAACAACTTACAGATGAACATGGATCCTCACTGTTTGCATCCCTCCTGCTTGGATGTTAGAATCTTGCTACTTTTGGGAGCAGTTGAATGACGGTTCTTTCGCCTGGACCTGGAGGAATACTTTGGCCCATTGTGGGGAGTTGACCAACTCACACTTTTGCTTAAGGAATTGACTTCTTTCAAACACTTAAGCAACAGGAGACTCAAACAGATAAAGATCCTCTCTGGGTTTGGGGGCTAAATGTGAACAATGTCTTGGAAAAGGAATTATTTTTCTGTAGGCCGGGGAAGTGTCCAGGGGATGTTTGCCCCACGGAGCACAACTTCCATAGCTCCTAGTAAAGGTCTCAGCAATGAACCTGGACAAAATAGCTGCTTCCTCAATAGTGCCCTGCAGGTAAGGAGCCTTGAAAAGTATTTTTTCCCCTTTTGTCCCCCCTCCTTGTATATTCTGATTTCAAATTACTACTGTTAAAATTGTATATCTGTTAGCTTGTATAAATGTAGAATATGAGAATTCCTCTGTATTTCAGAAGCCACAGTCCTTATTGGCTTACTTTTCTCTGTGACCTTGAGCAAGTACCTTCACTTTTCAGGGCCTCTGTTGCCTAATTACTAAATTGAGAATGATAACACTTTTCATGTGAAGGGACTTTGGGAGGAGGTCTAGAGTATTTCTTCAAATTCCTCATAGTATTAAGAACTACAGTTTTTATGTTTTAGCATAGCTCTCAACAACAAAAAAAGTCAAAGCATTCTGATATATTTTTTCTTAAAAGTAAAAGTCTCAAATTTTCTTCATGTGAAACAACATTCTGTTATTAACAATATTACCTTTCTCTTCTAGAACTAAAAGTTAAAGTTTTTAATGAATTGTAGCAGCCACACGATACTTATGCTATTAGTATATACAGCTTTTTTTTTATATTAAGTTCCCTCCTTTTCCTTTTTGTTTTAGCATTTTTTCCCTATGTTGTCTCATAAACAACATCTGATCAAAAGTGCCTGAACAGCATGTTAGAAAGTGAATTCTCTAGTGGAGATTATCCACTCCCAGATTATTCTTTTTGGGGACTCCTTAACAACCCTGTCTTTTCTAGAACCATCTCATGTCACGATTGCTGCAGCTGAGGAGGCCATTGGGTTTTAGGGTTATCCTGACACCCCCCCCCCCCCCAGGAAACCTGGCAGCTATTTTTTTACCTTATAATGCTATTCATTTGTACAAAATGAAAGGACCTGGATGATACTTATTCTGTTCATCTTGAAGACTAATGCCCCATTCACTCCCTGTAGAAGCTGAATAAGGAAAATCTTAGGAGGAAAAGAAAGACAGCATGTCATGTGGAAAGAGCACCAGACAGGGAAGTGAGGTCCCTGAGTACTAGGGCCTGACTATGCTGCCTTAGAGCAGTCCTTGGTCTCTCAGGATTTTATCCTGCTCATCTGTTAAATTAGGTGGTATGATTACAGTAACTGTCACAGTTCCATTCATTTCTCAGGTTCTCTAGTTTTATGAAATCACAGGCCTTTGTAATGTATCTCTGTTGCTCAAGTCCTTAGACAGAAAAGATTTTAAGGCCCCTGAGGGTACACCTAGAGAGATTCTTGCTTTAAGCATTTTCATGAATCTCATCTTCTATCCAGGCTTTTCCAGGCCCTCTAGTGCTAATGTTTCTTATTAGAGAACCTAGCATTTGCTCTGTATGGATCTTGTGTGTATCTGTTGATTCACATGTTGTCTCCTCTATTAGATTGTGAGCTTCTTGAGGGCAGGGATTGTCTTCTGCCTTTTTGTTTGTTTGTTTGTTTGTTTCTCTAGCACTTAGCATAGTTCCTGCTAGAGAAAGACTTAATTTATGCCTTTTGACAGAGGGCCAAGTTCCATTGGGTACATTTCAGATCAGATTTTACAATATCTAATGTATT
The DNA here is from genome assembly GCF_037893015.1 of Macrotis lagotis. Lineage (NCBI taxonomy): Eukaryota > Metazoa > Chordata > Mammalia > Peramelemorphia > Peramelidae > Macrotis > Macrotis lagotis. The sequence continues at coordinate 54,165,804 of NC_133661.1, read as the reverse complement.
TTTTTGAGTATCTGATGACCATTTATGGTATAAATACTAAAGCAAAACAGTATGGTCATTAGAAGCAGGTTTTTGTATTTATGTCTATTTCTCTGCTAAGGCCTAGATAAGTGATTAATTTAGCTTCTTGCATTCTCCCCAAAGTCTCAGATAAAGTGATATTTGTGACTTCCTGTAGAATAACAACATTTTGTAGTTTATAAAGATGGCAAGGCTATATATTCTTTATTCTTTTTTTTTCTTAGGTTTTGCAAGGCAAATGGGGTTAAGTGGCTTTGCCCAGGGCCACACAGCTAGGTAATTATTAAGTGTCTGAGACCGGATTTGAACCCAGGTACTCCTGACTCCAGGGCCGGTGCTTTATCCACTGTGCCACCTAGATGCCCCTATATGCTTTATTCTTAAAGAAGAATGCACTGAAGAATTGGAGCAGGAGTTTGAACTGACCTCAGGGGTGTCTTGTGTATTAAACTGAAAGCTGTCTTTAGAATACAGACTCCGAGTGCTTGTTCTGCCCCAGAACATTCTGTTCTGTGATTTGCCTTTCTCAGTGACCCAGGCAGTTCTCAAACTGAAAACTGCAAAAGAGGTAGAGGTCCCTCGGTTGAAGGAGTTTCCTCACTTGGAGTTATTTTTATATCAATGAACTCACTATTCCAATTTTTAAAACGTTAAAACTTTATAGATTGAAAATCATTATTTGTATGGTTTATTATTTTTAATTTGGACATGAAAAGTAGTATATTAAATCCCACTCTGAAGTGTCATTGGCTTTGGTGTATTTCAGGGGGTTTTTTTTGCTTTTTTTTTTTTTAAGATTTTTCAAGGCAGTGGGGTTAAGTGGCTTGCCCAAGGCCACACGGCTAGGTAATTATTAAGTGTCTGAGGCCGGATTTGAACTCGGGTACTCCTGACTCCAGGACCGGTGCTCTATCCACTGCGCCACCTAGCCGCCCCTGTATTTCAGGTTTTTGAGAACTTTTTAAGGGACATAAGAGAAACTGTAGAAATTATACTTTCCTTAAAAACTCAAGAATCTTTTCTGTCATTTAGTACTATTTGATGTCTCTGAAGGGAAGGCTTCTGAAATATTTGCTCTCTAGGGATTTTAACTCCTGTTTTTTACATTCTTTAGAAAATAGTGGGGTGGCTAGGTGGTGTAAAGGGGTGGCTAGGTGGCGCAGTAGATAGAGCACCGGCCTTTGGAGTCAGGAGTAACTGGGTTCAAATCCAGTCTCAGACACTTAATAATTACCTAGCCGGGTGGCCTTGGGCAAGCCACTTTAACCCCATTTGCCTTGCAAAAATCTAAAAAAAACAAAAATAGTATTACCTTTCAAGTATCTCTCCTCTTTGTAATAAGAGTTTTCTAAAAGGTAAGAAAATAAAAATTGATGGGTCTACTATAAAACTCATTCTATTTTAGGGTATCCTTTATTTTATTTCAAATGTAGCCCATCATATTGAACTTAAGAGATGATTTTTTAAAATTGCCTTTCAGCATAATAAACCTTCACTGCCCAAATTTCCTTCTCTAAATTTCACTTTTTTGACTATCATAACTATGTATGTTTCTCATTTTTTCCCCTTTTAAACATAATATTGTTTCTCTCTTGCTATGTGCCCTTCTTGCTAACTTTCCTTTTTCTTTTGATGTTTATCTGATATACTATCTTGAGTATTTTCTGCTTTCCCCCCCTTCTCCATTATATTATGTTGGCTTTAGTCTTCATGGCATTGAGTACTAAGTTATAGGATATTTTTATGAAGAATAATGACATACTTTCCCACTTTCACCAGGTTCTATGGCACTTGGACATCTTCCGTCGCAGCTTTAGACAGCTCACCACACACAAGTGCATGGGAGACTCTTGCATCTTTTGTGCTCTCAAAGTAAGTGTTTGAGTTGCTTCTGTTCCATTTCACCAGCAGCACATTCCTAATGTTTTAATTAGCAGTCTGGTTAATTCAAGAGCTGTTCCTACTAATCCACCATCAGCTGCCCCCAAGTTGTTAAACCTTGTTTTAAAAGTTGAGTTTTCTGAGCCCTGTTGAGTCTGTCCAGGCTTTGATGCATTGTTAGGGTGTCTTGAGTTGGAACACTATGTTTGTTGTTCTGCTAATTATGTATTTTCTTTTTACTATTATAAGAACCTTTAAGCATCTTATATTGAGACATGCAACTGATGAGTTTTTGTTAAAACAGAGTTTCTGTTCCCCCTAGAAGTTGCTGGTACTAATGATTGGTATTTTTGACAATAGATGTTAAATTTTTAGTACTGTTATTGTCCTCTTTGTATTATTTGACCCTAAATTTGACTTTCATTTCTGAATTTTAAGAAACCCTAGTTATTTAATTAAATGTTGGATTAAAAGAAAACAGACGGGAAGAAGAGAATAGATCCCAGAGAACTTAATCTGAGGGAAAAGGATTCCAATTTTCTGTTGCTCTGAAAGTTAGAGAGCTTCCCAAAGGAGAAGTCTGTTATTGAAGCAGTTCCCAGGGCTTTCAAGTGATATCAGAGGAGGAGACATTGAAAAGAGGGAAATGGTTGCCTTTTACTTGGGTCAGAAGCCCATTTTGGCCTGCTAGCTTCTGTAGCTGCAAGGTGGAATAGTTGTGGTTGAATAAGACTTCTGGATTCTGAATTGAGTTTGCCAGAAGCACTTGTCAGTTTCATAAAAGCCTGCATTTGAAGGAAGTTCCTGGCACACCTGGATGGAATCAATTTGTATCACTGTGGTTAATGTTTTCCATTTTGGACAAAGAATTGTTATATCCTGGCCAAGAAAACTACACAAGACACCTGAGAACATCTTGAGGATGTGTGGAAATTAGAAGAATTTCCCTACTGTGTTTTTTAATTATAAGTGATTCCAAGTCCATCTCTCTCCACACCCACACATGTTCCTACTTCAGGTTCAAATGAAGGCTGCAGGTGCCAGTTTTCTATAGATCTGTCTGGAAGGGGCTGGCTAGGTGGCATAGTGGATAAAGCACCAGCCCTGGAGTCAGGAGTACCTGGGTTCAAATCCGGTCTCAGACACTTAATAATTACCTAGCTGTGTGGCCTTGGGCAAGCCACTTAACCCCATTTGCCTTATAAAACCCTAAAAAAAAAGAAAAAGAAAAAAGAGATCTGTGTCTGGAAATCATGGCAGCTATCACTCAGAATTTAAAGTATGAAATCAGAGCTGCTAAGTATCTTTTAAGAAGATTTCTTAGAGACATTTCATTTGAATATCTTGCTTTATAAATTCTCGGTCCATGCATGCCTGTAGCACAAGCTCTTACATATTATTCATCTTAAAAATAGACTGTTTTCTCTGCTACAATGCATGACTTGAAATGTAATTTTCCCTTTGTTTATAAATCCTTAAAAAATAATTTATTTATTTAAAAAGTTCGAGTAGAAATAGTGACTTATTTGAATAGTTCTGCATGAAACTGGTAGAAATTAATTCACTAATAGATTGTGTATATATATATCTGGTTTTCCCATACAAGTCAAGCCAAAACAACAATTGAGTAAAGCCCTTAAATTTCATCCAGTTGAATACCTTCATCTTTGTGGAGTACATGCCATTAGGACTGATTTATACAAATAGTTACTAGATTCTAACAAAATATCAACTGCATCCACCTTTTCTTATCAAAGGGAAGCCTGCTTACTAGGACAAAGAAATAAAAAAACCTTGATGGGAAATGAAATCTGGAAAAATCCCTGAATGGAAGGGTCAAATTGAACAAGAATCTTGGCTCTGCTAGGAAGAGCTAGTGAACTTGTATACTTTCTTTTTTAGCCAAACTCACACATGTATTCTGTGCACTTACTTTGCCTGTCTCTTACATGATACAAATGGCATTCCCCTTGCCTGCAATGCCACCCCTCTGCCAAACCACAGACCTTCACTACTTCTAAACAATACAGAAGACTAATTCATCTCATTAAGTTTTTCTGAACTAGTGCTCCTGATTATGGTGCCTATCTGTCTATCTATATTCCAGTGTTGTGTTATTGGCTTCTTAATTAGAGTTGTTTTACTTTGTTTTGTTTTCCCCACAGTGCCTTAATATATTTCTGGAAATATAGTAAACACAATATGTAATTGTTGAATGAATCAACAAGTATTATATGCGTTTTTGGTAAAATACATATTTTATTTTTTGTTCCTTTTTGACCACATGTAGACAAATGTATATACACATGCAAATGTACTTGAGCTTTTCTTATTTATTTCCTTAGATTTTTAAAAATTCCTTGTAAGCTGAAATTTTATTTTACATAATTTATTTTCCTAAAGATATGACCTTAAAATAGGCAGAACTGGTTGAATAATGAACTTATGAATATCACCTTTTCTTTGGATTCTGCTTTTAAATGAAAGATGCATTTTGGCAGTGACTTATTCAGCACGGACTGTTTTGTCTTTTTAGGGCTTTCTCCAGAGTTTGATGTAGGGAATTTTTCTTTCCATAGAATTAATGAAATAGTGAAACTTCAAATTCCATTCTGTCAATTAAATTTAACAAGTCTTGGGGCGGCTAGGTGGCATAGTGGATAAAGCACCGGCCCTGGAGTCAGGAGTACCTGGGTTCAAATCTGGTCTCAGACACTTAATAATCACCTACCTGTGTGGCCTTGGGCAAGCCACTTAACCCCGTTTGCCTTGCAAAAAAAAACCAAAACCTAAAAAAAATAAATTTAACAAGTCTTTATTAGTGGTTTTTCTTTTATGATGTTAGTCTTCAGGAAATGTCTACCAAATATGTCAGTTCTTTCATTCTGAAATTCTATATATTTGGGAGTATCTGTGTGGTTATTTGCATAGTGGATGATCACTAAGTATTACTGAGAAATTATTTTTTTTATTTTTTTTTTTACTGAGAAATTACTAAAGAAGATGGGATCAACTACAAAGGATCTATGGAGGAAGATGCTAGAGAAAGAACTGATAAATGTATATGTGGTGTGGTTTCATATATATATAAATGTGTGTGTGAATATAGAAGTATATGTGTGTCAGAGGGTGGCCTTTAATTTAATTTTGTGGAGGGAGGAAAGGAATCCATTTAGAACCTAAAATGTAACATATATATATATATATATATATATATATATATATACATATATATGTGTGTATATATATATATGTATATATATATATATGTTTATATATATGTTTTTTTTAGTTTTTTGCAAGGCAGACGGGGTTAAGTGGCTTGCCCAAGGCCACACAGCTAGGTGATTATTAAATGTCTGAGTTCAGATTTGAACTCAGGTACTCCTGACTCCAGGGCCGGTGCTCTATCCACTGCGCCACCTAGCCGCCCCCCAAAAATATTTCTTAAATAAAAAAAAGTAATTGGAGACCTGTTAGCCTTTTCTTATTCTCCCCTAAAATTCTCTTCTGTTGTCTTTGCACAGAATGGAGGTGACCTTGGTATTTTAAAGATTATTTTAGAAGAACAACTAAAGCTAGGCCTCTCCAAGTTTGAAAGGCATTGAGTACTGACCCAGTGATGAATTGGCTAGTTTTCCTCTGAGGTCAGCCCATCTAAGTATGTGAGAAAAAAGTAAGAAAACTATTTTAGCCTAAAGTGAAGGGGAGCATTATGTAATGCATGGAAGGCAGACTGGAATAGGGTGTGAAGCATCTTAAGTGCCTTTCTGAGGTATGTGTATTTAGTTCTAGGGGCTGTAAGGATAGGGGGTCACTGAAACTTTGTGAGCAGAGAGTAGTGTGGTCATATCTATGCTTTAGGAACATTGCTTTGGCTACTCTGGCATAAGGATAGGAGGAGAGAGACTCCCCTCCTCGATTAGTAAGCTAGTGCAGCAGCCCACTAAATTAGTGCAGTATCTCTGTGGATGGAATGAAGGAGTGGCATGAGAAAATTTCACTTTGTTTAAAACACACTTAATGGGTTACCCATTTGGTTTTCATCAAATAGTTTATTTCAGGAGTTCATGTCCATTTTTGCTTCCTTTGAACCCCTATATCCGAGATCTATGAATTGACAAGTAGAATAGCTCTTTACCTCCATTCCTGTCCAAAGTCTCCAATTTACTACATGAGTTCTGTTCCCATATTTTTTCTTAACCCGTACTCTTGCATGCCTGTAGCACAAGCTCTTACATATTATTCATTTTAAAAATTGACTCTTTTCTCTGTCATAATGCACGACTTGACTTTGGTGTTCACTTATTTATTTATCTCAGTTCAGGGGAGGAAATCCGTCCTCTGTACTTAGTATGCCACAATGATTTTGTTCTCCTTCCAGGGATTGTACTGGAACCTTTTCTGTGCCAGGATGCAAGACAGAGTGTTTTTTGTTACAGGCAAAGAAGAATGTGGCATTGATTGATTAAATTCAGCTAGCCTCTCTAATGTCTTTGTGTGTGTGTGTGTGTGTGTGTGTGTGTGTGTGTGTGTGTGAATGAATATCAGGTTAAGGTAACAAAGACAGAAAAAATGTACATTTTTGGAATAATGTGAGCCTGTGACTGAAACCTTTTAGACCATTCTGATGGGAAAGGAAAGTTTGTGATGGTTCTGATGGCTTGCAAATTTGAGGAATCAGTCATTTTAGGTTTTTTGTTTTGTTTTTTTTTTGCAAGGCAAATGGGGTTAAGTGGCTTGCCCAAGGCCACACAGCTAGGTAATTATTAAGTGTCTGAGGACGGATTTGAACCCAGGTACTACTGACTCCAGGGCCGGTGCTTTATCCACTGTGCCACCTAGCCGCCCAGAATCAGTCATTTTAACAAGTATTTATTAAGTATATGATATGTCACCAGTACTGTACAAGATGCTTTGCTATCATGAACTTGAAAGAGAGAGAGAAGAAATAAGAAAAAGTATAGTTTTTTTAATTTTTTTAGGTTTTTTCAAGGCAATGAGATTAAGTGGCTTGCCCAAGGCCACACAGCTAGATAATTATTAAGTGTCTAAGGTCGGATTTGAACTCAGATACTCCTGACTCCAGGGCTGGTGCTTTATCCACTATGCCACCTAGCTGCCCCCAGAAATAGTGTAATTCTAAAGTAGTACAAAAAGTTGTTCATTGTCATTTGGTAGTAATTAAATGTTTCTTCAGTGTAGATTTGTAGCATTGGAAGGAACCTCAGAGATTACACTAGTTCCAGATGGGATTACTTCCATGTTATCCAGGAACCCTAATAGTCACCAGGAAATGATTTTTCCATATTAACTTGGTCTGGTGCTAAGTAACCCCCTAGAGTCAAGAAGTTTATTCTTATGTCTGACTTAAACACTTCCTACTTGGTTGTCTGTAGACATGATCATGTGGTCCTCAGAATTCTTTGTAGCCTTGAAAATGTATGAATTTGTTTGTCTTTTAAAATATAAACTCATTTAACCAGTCATCATAATGATTTTTGTATCTTTCAGTGAGGGGCAGCTAAGTGATGCTATAGTGGCTAGAGTGCTAGGTCTGGAGTCCTGTTCAATTTTGACCTCAGACACTTACTAGCTGTATGATCCTAGGCAAGTCATTAAACGCTGTTTGCCTTAATTCTAAATCTGTAAAATGAAATGGAAAAAGAAATGACAAACCACTCCAGTGTCTTTGCCAAGAAAACCTCAAATGGGGTCATAGAAAGTCAGATATATCTGAAATGACTGAATAACAATATTACTGTGTTAAGGGCTGCAAGTAGAAAGAAAAACAGTCTCTGTCTTCATACTTATGGGGGGAAACAACATATAAAGAAGGAGATATACAGTAATAATGATGAAGAAAGTAAGAATCAGAATTTATAAAGTGCTTTAAGATTTGCAAAGCATTTTCCCATGTTTTCTAATTTGACATTCACAACAAACACTTGGAGATATCCCCATTCTACAGAAAAAAAAGTCTCTAAGAAAGGGGATATCAAAGTCACCCAGTTAGAATGTGTCTGAGTAGATACTGTATCTAGTGGAAATAGGTATATACAAGCTAAACATAAAGATAATAAGGAATCATCTAGTTCTGGGAGGTTTGTCAAACCCTTTACAAGCAGTATCCTATGGGATGCTCACAATATCCCTATTAGGCAGAGACTATTATTATAATCTCTTTTTTATTCAGGAAACTGCCAGACAGGTGACTTGCCCAGGTCACACAGCTAGTGTCTGAGGTAGGATCAAACTCAGGTCTTCCTACCTCCAAGTCCAGTGCTCTATCCACTATTCTGACTAGTGACATATAATAAGGACTTAACATATATTTGATACCCAGTAGACAAGGGGTAAAGAGATTTTAAATGTCAGCCTGCCTGCCATTTGGACCTGGAAGGATCTTCTGCAGAGGGAGCTTTTGAACTGAGTTTTTCAGGAAGCCATGGCTGCAAAGAAGCAAAGTTTTGAGGAATAAAAACATTACAGGATATTAGAGGCCATTTTGAATGGCCTGTCCTGACAGCTCAAGTGATTTCTTACCAGTCCATGGGAAATGGAAACTGTGTTGTTTGTACTTTGAACTTGTTAAGCTAAGCCTGGAATATTGCATGCTGTTCTGGTCTCTATATTTGAAAAAAGAATGTTGACAAACTCAAGGATGACCAGAGGGATGACTACCAGTGTGTTAAAGACTGGGAAAGTGTCTTATGATATAGATCAAGGAACTTTTTTTTTTTAAACATAGGGAAGAAAACTTAGGAGACCTATTAAATCTTCATGTTGAAAAGGCTATAGTGAAGTGAAATTTATTCTATTTATCCAGATGACAAACTACAAACAAGGAAAGAGGAGAAATTGCCAGGAGTTATCTTTTGCTTCAATATAATAAAAATAATAATAGATGTAAAGGATTTTGAGGATTGGAAAGTGTTTTATATGCATTTAGGTGGCTCAGTGGATAGAGTTTCGGATCTGGAGGCAGCAAAGTTCAAATTCAACCTCACACTTAACTAGCTATGTCACCCTGGGCAAGTCACTTATCTCTGCCTTATTTCCTCTTCTGTAAAATGAACTGGAGAAAAAAAATGTCAAACCACTCCAGTATCTTTGCTAAGCAAACCTCAAATTGAGTCATGAAGAGTTGGGCATAACTGAAACAACTAAACAACAACAAAAATCTTGTGATTTTAGTTATTTCCCTTGTGTGAATTCATTCATTAAATCATAGATTTAGGGTTGAAAGGGACCTGTATAGGGCATTTAGTTTTAACTTCTGGGAAGTCCTTCATCCCATTTTTTTGGTGAAGAAATGGAGGCCTAGATAGGTCAAGTTATTTGCTTTAGTCCCACATATAATTAATGGCAGACCCAAGATTTGGACCCATGTCTTCCAACATTCCTTTCAACCATCTTGGAGTCCAGAATTGCACATAGTATTCCAACAGAAGGGAACCTGTGTTGTGTAATTTTGCTACATAGCCAATCCCTTCTTGTTCAGTATTTTTAGCATTGTGTGTCATCAGAATCTTCATATAGGTTCAAATTTAGTGTATCATCACCTCGAGTCATTCAACTATCAAGTATCTGTTAAGTCCTTATTGTATGTATTAAACAATGACAACATGAAGAGGCAAAAGCACAGTTGCTTCTCTCAAGGAACTCTCATCCAACTGGAACTCTCAACATTCAGGTAGCCATGTGCAAGATTATACAGTGTAAATAGAAGACAATCTCAAGGGGAAGCCTTCAGGATAGGATGTAGGGAATGATGGACCAGGAATGATCTCTTACAGGAGGTAAGATTTGAATTGAGTCTTGGAAGCTAGAGAACCCAGGAGTCAAAGATAAGGCTGAGGGTATTCTCCAGCCTGAGGGACAGCTAGGAACAAAACACAAGGGCAGGAGGTAGAGTGCTGCAAATAAGCAATTACCTACCACCCAAGACTCTTGAGTCTAAGTCCAGCATTTTTTTTTTTACTACCCCATGCTACTTCTTCAGTAGTCAACCCAATACCTGTGGAGAGAGGGTTGGATATGATTAACCATCTGGGATCTCTATATAGACTAGTGCTCAAAGAAACTGGCAGCAGTATCCTTTTCCATTTTGTAGGAAATTGGGTGACCCATCAAATAGAGCTGTCTGCCTGAGGGTGGATTCACCATTTATTTCACTAGTTCCTGCTCTTCTGTTTATGCATATAAGCCTTGACCTATACTTATGACCTCACCCTCATGCTGGTGGAAGAGCTGGAAGGAGATACTTCTTCAGACTTCATGCTGACTCTCTTCCCTTCCTGTCTCTCCCCCTCCAGGCCTGGAATCCTTTACCTGACTTCTCTAAACCTTATATCTCAGCTTCTGCAAGTGTTCTTTCCTAGGCATTCTACCCTGTCCCTCCTCCCCCATCCCTGCCCCCCAGTTATCAGGACCTTCCCCTCTCAGATCACCTTCCATCTACTCTGTATGTAGATCCTATATGTATCTTAATATTTTACATAATGTCTCTCCTTATTAGAATATGATCTCCTTGAAGACAGAAATTGTTTTTTGCCTTTCTTTATGTCACTGGTCTTTAGTACCAGTCTGGCACATGAGAGCTTAATAGATACTTGTTCCCTGACTGATTAAAAACTTGTTTTTATAAAGTCATGGGATTGAATTGGGAAAGATAAATGGAAGAAGGGAGAACCTGGGAGCTTGCCCATCACCTTCATGGCCTGGAGCTGGTGAATGGCTTCTGTTGAGTCTCTTTGAGGTGGAGATATCATGCAGAACTCTGGAGGATGGTGGCAGTAGGGGAGTTTGTTCTTAAAAGTGCCTGACCAATTTACAGATGAGGAGATCAAAGCAATCCATAGTCATATGAAAAATTGCTCTAAATCATTACTTATTAGAGAAATGCAAATTAAAGCATCTGTGAGGTACTACCTCATACCTCTCAGACTGGCCAATATGACCAGAAAGGATAATGATCATTGTTGGAAGGGTTGTGGCAATCTGGGACAATAATACATTGTTGTTGGAGCAATGAACTCATCCAACCTTTCTGGAGAGCAATTTGGAATTATGCCCAAAGGGCAACAAAAATGTGCATACCTTTTGATTTGTTTGTTTTTTAGTTTTTTTGCAAGGCTAATAGCATTAAGTGATCACACAGCTAGGTAATTATTAAATGTCTGAGGCCGAATTTGAACTCAGGTACCTCCTGACTCCAGGGCCAGTGCTCTATCCACTGCCACCTAGCAGCCCCAATAGCCTTGGTTCATACCCTTTGATCCAGCAATACCACTACTAGGTCTATACCCTGAAGAGATGATGAAAAAGGGTAAAAACATCACTTGTACAAAAATATTCATAGCAGCCCTGTTTGTGGCAAAGAATTGGAAATCGAGTAATTGTCCTTCAATTGGGGAATGGCTTAGCAAGCTGTGGTATATGTATGTATGTCATGGAACACTATTGTTCTATTAGAAACTAGGAGGTAAGGGAATTCAGGGAAGCCTGGAGGGATTTGCATGAACTGATGCTGAGCGAGATGAACAGAACCAGAAAAACACTATACACCCTAACAGCAACATGGGGGTTATGATCAACCTTGATGGACACTCACTCCATCAGTGTAACAATCAGGGACAATTTGGGGCTGTCTGCAATGGAGAATACCATCTGTATCCAGATAAAGAACCGTGGAGTTTGAACAAAGTTCAAGGACTATCCCCTTTAATTTAGAAAAAAAGAACCTGGTATCTTATTTTCTGATCTTGTTATCTCTTATACTTTATGTTTCTTCTTCAAGGATATGATTTCTCTCTCATCACACTCAATTTGGATCATTGTACAACATGGAAACAATGTAAAGACTGACAAATTGCTTTGTGTGTGTGTGTGTGTGTGGGAAGTAAGATTGGGGGAAAAAATTGTAAAACTCAAAATAAATAAAATCTTAAAAAAAAAAATAAAGTGCCTGACAAAAATCAGAGGCTGGGCTCTGCTACTCCTGGATGCTGGATATGGCCAGTGTAGTGATATTCTGTCACTCTGGTGGGACCAAACCATAGCAGACTGATACCTAAACCTCATCTCTTATTAATCCTTCCTTTGATCTTGCTGTGATTATAATACCATAATAATAACTAGCATTTATATAAGCACATTAGGGTTTCTAAGAGGGTTTTTCAAGGGTTTAACCTCCTGACAGCTACAGGAGATGCTCTTATATTATCTCCAGCTGAGGTTAGGTGACTTGCTCAGGATCACACAGCTACTAAGCTTCTGGGGTGACATTTGAACTCAGGATGGCCCTCTATCATTCATAGTCTTGATCAGGATACTACATTTGCTGTTTCTTTCAGCTCCTCAACTTGTCTGCCTTGGTTGTTCCCAAACTGGTAGCTGCTCTAAAAGCCCATCTCTTATCTCTAGATGCCATTGTGAAATACAATAATCATGTAATCAAAATTGCAGGTAACTCAGTGGGTTTTGGAATGATGGATGATGATAGTAATAATCATGGCATTGATGATGCTGATATTTATTTAGTGCTTTAATGTTTGAAAAGTAGTTTTGCAAAAATAGACATTGTCTCTGCTGCCATTAGTGGCTTAAGTTGATTGTGGCATTTTACCAGTAACACCCTGTGCTTAGAGACCTGATCTCCTAGGTGCCATGGAGAATATGTATGACGATGAGATGGACTCGGGGTCAGGAGACTTGAGTTTGGATTTGGCCTCAACACGTGTGTTAGAAGTCATAGGAAATAGCTGTGTGGCCTTGGGCAAGCTCTTAACCCCATTTGCCTTGCAAAAACCAAAAAAAAAAGTCATAGGAATAATTGAGTACTATCTTTACATTCACAGAAGAGCTTTCTTCTCTGACTTTGTTTCTGTTCCTCTGCTTGAAATTAAGTGATGAGGTTAGTGCTGGTTCCTGTGGGGCCATGTCAGGTGCTCCTACTCTATGGATCCTCATTATTGAGACCTGTGTGTGTGTATTTGGATAGAAAGAGAGCAGCTGTGTTGGCAGCAAAACTCAAGCTGTGATAGAGATCTGTCAATCTATGCAAAGTAGTTCTGAGGGCATTAACAACAGTGAAAGCTGAGAAAAAGCTGGTAGCACTGGAATCGACCTTCAGGATTCTATGGAATGTAAGAAATAGAGACAAGGAGGGATTCTGAACATGTTAATGTCTCTCTATACAGGCACAGATATGGGAAATAGGATGTCATGTCTGGGAATAATAGGTTTATTTGGAACATTTGCTAGATGAAGGAAAGTAATATATGATAAGCGTGGAAAGGTATGCCGGAGCAAGTTTATGAGAGACTTTTAATGCTAAACATGGGGCTATTTCATCATCCAGCTTAAATTAGTCCTCTTCTTTTTGACCAATATCACCCTTATCATAATGTTGATTTTACACCCTTTTATCTTTTCCCAAGGACTGGACTTTAGAGACAGATGACATCCATTTTAGTCTCTTGTATTTTCAAAGGTAAAGATGATAAGGAGTTAGAAGAGGGGCTTAACTGATGAAAAATTTGCCAAGTACCAATGAAGAGGAAAGGATGAAAAATTAAAAATTGCTTGGTTAGTTTTGAAAAACAGAAGTCTGAGTTGAGTGACTAGTTGGGTGACAGCTTAAAGTATGTCATTTGTGCAAAAAGTTATTAAAGAGATATGCCCAGAGGGAAGTATTTCTTGAAGGATAACCAAAATTGCTGACTGAAGTATTTGTCAAATACCTCAACCCACAAAATACATATTTAGTGACTATCTCTCTCCCTGTTTCTTCAACCTTTTCTGTTTATAGAATGTAGAAAAGCTACAGAATTTTAGAGTTGGAAGGAACCTCATTGGTCATCCTGTCTATTTCTGTTATTTTACATAAAAGGAAACAGACCCACAGGAGTTAAATAGGTGACTTGCTCAGGCTTATACAGGTAGTCAGTGGCAGAGGCAGAATAAAGCCAGTCTCTCTATCTCCAAATCTAGACTGCTTTCCACCCACACCAAATAATCCTGTTTACTGTATCCAGCTTCAGATTAAATGCCTTCATTGTTTTAGAGATGCACTTACCTCATCTGAAACCAATTACATTTTTAAATCATCTAATTGTTAGAAAGCTTGTCCCTATGTATGTAAAACTGAAATCATCCCCTTCTAACTTCTACCTGTTGGTCCTAGCTTTAGACCTTCCAATATCAAATAGAAGCATTTAAATCCTTCTTCCATAAGAAAGCACTTCAGATATCTGAACATTACTATAATCCATCCTAACTTCCCCAATCTGGCCAAAATTCTTCTCTTTTCTATGCTAATCATCCCAAGCTCTTCCCATTGATTTTATCTACTCTGATTTTGAGTCATATAACTATCCAATTCACTGTCCTGTGGTTTCACTTCAAGCTAGCTGTGATGCAGAGAGAGAGAGAGAGAGAGAGAGAGAGAGAGAGAGAGAGAGAGACTGACTAACTGACTTTTGGACTGTCTCTTCTTTGTTTTGAAGTGAACAGTGAACCCAGCCTAAGATAGCATTAGCTTCTTGGCTGAGATACAGCACTGTTGACTCATATAGAGCTTGTATTCTGCCATAATTCCTAAATCATCCCCCCACCCCCAAGTCCTGATTTTTAGGCACAGCTCTCTCTTTTAGTTCTTTTGTACTTCTATAATTGATCTTTGGGACCCAGGTTCAGGACTTTGTTTTTCCCTATTCATTTAATTTTTTAATTTAAGCCTCCTCTTTCAGCTTATCAAGATCTTTTTGAATCCTGATTCATTCACATATTTGTAATTCCTCCCATATTCATAAACATCTATAAATTATTTAAATAAGCATTCTTCATCTTTCATTTGACATGGTACACTGTAAAATATTACAAACCACTTTTTGATCTGTGTGTAGTTAAAATGTTGACCAGAAGAAGGTTGAGGATGGAACTTAGGGGCAATCCACTAAAGACCTCTTCTACTATATGATCTTTCATCTAGTAACAGAGCCTATTAGTCCACCAGTGTTGAACTGCTCTAACTGTACTTTCAAGTCAATCATTCTAAACTCATCGTCTGCACCATTATTCAGTCAGTATCACTCAGTCTTATCCTTAAGGGTATCGTGAGAGACCTTGGCCAAGTAGATTGCTAAAAGCCAGCTATAAATATATTTTTTAAGGTTTTTGCAAGGCAAATGGGGTTAAGTGGCTTGCCCAAGGCCACACAGCTAGGTAATTATTAAGTGTCTGAGGCCGGATTTGAACTCAGGTACTCCTGACTTCAGGACCAGCTCTCTATCCACTGCGCCACCTAGGCTTCCCCTATAAATATTTTTTTTAAATATTTTTAATTGCTAGATGTGGGAAACAAGGAAAGAAATCAAACAGCTGTTTTTCATCGTTCCTACATTCAGACTGGGAGTGTAAGTAGCTAGATGACACAGTAGATAGAACCCTGAGTTCAAACTCTACCATGAGTTGCTAGCCACCTGATTCTGGACCAAGTCCCTTAACTTCTGTATGCTTCAGTTTTCTCATCTGAAAAAATAATAATCATCCCAACCTTCCAGGATTGTTCTGAGAATCAAAACAATGGCTTATTTTAAAATGCTTAGCATAGTTCCTGACCCACATTAAGGGATTAATAAATGCTTGTTCCTTTCCTCTTCTCCACCTCCTTATAATTTAATTAAATTTGGGCACCAGCTACATTTGCAGATAGGTTTGTGCTGGTATTCTTTGCATTGTCTCTATCTTATTTATATTGTTTTTGATAATCCAAATAAGTAAGCCCTTATGTAGGCAGACTTGTCTGCTACCCAGTCGAAGAAAGGCTGCTGAGGAAGCACCTGCTTCTAGTCATTAAAATCTTGTTGCTTTTGCTCTTGGTCCAAGAAAACTGCACACAGACCTAAACGTAGTTTGTAATGAGCTTACATTGCTCCAGGAATGACAAGGAAACTTCCTTGGCATTCCTCTGTTTTGGGGAGTGGAGCTGACCTTCCAAGGGGGAGTTCCTCTTGCCTGCTTGGCTCCTGCCTTCAGAGAACCCTTCAGGGAGACATGCCTCCTGCTCATACCCTTTCTTGTTCTCTACTTTGGAGTGCAGCAATTGGAAGAATCCCAGTTTTTGTTCTTATTGGAGCTGCCACCTGTTCTGATGGCTGAACTAAATGTTCTTGGCTTCCTCTGATATGAACAAGCTTTCCCTCTGGGAAAGGTGGGAGGAGGGTGAAAAAGGGAATGGTGGAGGCCAGTTCCAGAACCAGCGCTCCATTGGAACTTGGCAACAGGGGGTCAGTGTGTTGCTTTAACAGAAGGGCTTTATGTGACAGCTTCTCTGTGGTTCCATTAAATACATTCTGGGCAGGCTCAGACAGCTTCTTCTGGAGCACATCAGCTTAATTCCTGACAATAGAAGACCAATAACAATAATTAAAATGAGAAAACAAAGAAGATAGACAGAGACGATTCAGTGTCTCAGTATGTAGGGAGAAAGCTGCCTGTAATTAGAGGCAAGAAAGTAGTTCAGGGATAGAGATGATTATATCTCTATCATCAGCGTCACATCTGTCAGAGTACATTTACAGAACTGCTAGTTCAGATAGGGCCCAAACTTTTCTCTTTTCTTCTCCGGGAAGTTAGTTATAAAACTTTCCCTTTTTTTGTTCTTGTTGAGGGAAGACTTTGGAGAACTTCTGCAGGGCAGAAGTGGTTTTGAATCATGGTCTTTGCATATCAGGTTTCCCTGATGACCTTACCATAACTCTCTATACTTTTACATGTTTTGACTTTATAGGATGAAATGATGTTTACGGATTACCTGTGTTTTAAAATAATGTTGGTTATTGTTTATAGAAAGATATAGAGGTTTTTCAGATTATTGGATATATTAATATTTGTATTTGTGTTATATGTCTTTCTCTTTTTTTAGCATACTATAAAACTTGTTTGTTCTCCATTTCAAGGAGAATGGCTTTATTATTACTTAGAAATAGCTTGATCATTGACTACCAAGTAAAAGTGACCCCTCTTGACATGGAATAGAATGCTAGTTTTAGCTATGATTTTATGAGTTCCCCGAAGCAAGCTGAATAAATCTTTTTGATGTTGAGCAGTTTGAAACAACTGGTATTTCTTTTTGCCTTTCTTCCCCCTTCATCTTTGTTCCAAAAGTATCAAAAGACTATTTGTATCAAATGATTGATTGTATCAAACAACTCATACAAAATAAAATTACCCTGTGAGGGAAAATGATTTTGGGCCTATCTTAGTATGGAATAGGACACCATGAGAAAGAAGAAGCTGTGTTTTGGAAAACTTACTCTTTGAGTCATCCCAGTGGGGACCCCTTGGCGAAAAAGGATACTGTCCAAAAATGTTGAAGTATATTTAGAAGAAACCATGGGGAAAAGTCTAGCCCTAATACCTATATTAACCATGGGAGGGTCTATGTATTAGGTAGGTTTCTCTTCTAGGCCTGAAATCTATTAAATAACACTAAATTGTAGTCCTTGCTGCTATGAAGTATTTTTCCATGTATGAAGGCATTTATGGAGAAGTAAGCACTGGCTGGTTTCAAAGTGACACATGTGTGGGAAGTTGTATTGAAAAACATTGCAGTTGCTAAGAAGTTAATCAGAATGAGTTATATGGGAAAGGACATTGTTAAAAAAAAAAAAAAAACCCTAGGTTCTAGACCTGTCTTGACCATTCATTAGATATATGACCTTGGAAAAATTTAAGGGTAATGGAATCTTAGAGGGCACCCCCAACATTTCTTAATTAGTGGATGTTTCCTGTAAAGATGTTCAGTGATAGGGAACTCACCATCTCTTGATTCCTTCCCTTTTATTTCTAGACAGCATTACTTGATAAGGTTTTCTTTGTTGAATCAAAATCTGCTTACTAGTTGAGTTCTAGGGGGACCTTTCTTGATATCCCTGGTTGTTGTTAATAGTGTATTAGTCTGGGATGGCTAGGTGGCGCAGTGGATAAAGCACCAGCCCTGGAGTCAGGAGTACCTGGGTTCAAATCCGGTCCCGGACACTTAATAATTACCTAGCCGTGTGGCCTTGGGCAAGCCACTTAACCCCATTTGCCTTGCAAAAAAAACCTAAAAAAAAAAGAAAAAGAAAAAAAGTCATCGCAAGAGGTAAAGAAGACTAATACACTTTTTTTAATTTAGGTTTTTGCTAGGCAATGGGGTTAAGTGGCTTGCCCAAGGCCACACGGCTAGGTAATTATTAAGTGTCCAGGACCGGATTTGAACCCAGGTACTCCTGACTCCAGGGCTGGTGCTTCATCCACTGCGCCACCTAGCTGCCCCTTGCGATGACTTTCTATTGTTTATAAATAGTTTTTTAATATGCCCTCCTCTACCCAATGGACTACAAACTTTTTTAAGATGCTGTCAGTTTGGTATTTGAATGTCCAACTGCAAGTGCAGAGAGATAGGGTGAGGTAACTAATAGAATATGGAATTGGGATCAGAAAGAACTGGAATAAAACCTCCCTTTAGATACTTTCTAGGAGTATGACCCTCACTTAAGTCACAACTTTGAGGCTCAATTTCCTAAAGTCTTAGCTGGCATCAACTGCATGTGAAGGATTGAGACTCTTTTATGAGCTAGTTTAGTGCTCTGATCTTTCTCTGCTGACTTTGGCTTTTTATTTTAATGTTAAATATATCACTAAGTTGTACTTTAGTAACTATTGGTTTGGCAAGTTAGCACTTTATAGAGGTTTAGCAAGAACTTTGGACTTTTTCAAGCTTCATACTTTTTCCTCTCAGGGAATCTTCAATCAGTTTCAATGTAGTAGTGAAAAAGTCCTTCCTTCTGACACACTCCGCAGCGCTTTGGCAAAGACTTTTCAGGATGAGCAGCGCTTCCAGCTGGGTATTATGGATGATGCTGCCGAATGTTTTGTGAGTACTTCCCTCTCCCTTTCTTTTTTTGGGGGGATCAGGAAGCCTTCACTGAGATAACTGAGCCCCTTTTCTTTAGGAATAACCTTGTGCTCACCTCAACAGTTAAAACGAGGATTCTCTCTAATAATTCAGAGAAAATTTTTTCCAGTGTTACAGCACATGTTGGCCCAGGTTTGTAAATTCTTCAGGCTCTGTATCATCTCTTGCCACAGAGTAAACTGTAGTGATAATCCTCAAAGGATCCAGGGTCCCCATTAGACTGAATTAGGGATGTTTCGACAGAGGTGTTTTACTTGGAACTGGGCCTCTGACATCAGTGTGATCTACTTCAAACAACCATATTGCCTAGTAGGCAGTAAGGGAGGGCTTTCAGAATTATTTCTTGATCTTAATTAAATTTTTAAGCATATAAAAAACAGGCCTGTTGATTTTAAGTAGTGACAGAAAATCCTTTCTTTTTTACTCTATTGTGAAATAACTAGAGATTTCTGAGGTAACATAGAATTTTATAAATGATGGTTGAAAAGATCAGTAGGAATAGTAGAAATTCCTGCTAGTCCCCAAGGTCCCATTTTTACCATTCTTTTGTATGAGCTGCTTAGCTAATTTTCTGTGCAAATTTTCTTTCTTTTTTTGTTCCTTTCATGGTAGGAAAACCTTCTGATGAGGATTCACTTCCACATTGCAGATGAAACCAAAGAGGACATTTGCACTGCTGCTCATTGTATCTCTCACCAGAAATTTGCAATGACTTTGTTTGAACAGGTGAGATGCTATCTCTGGTCTCCTTTTTTTTTAAGATCCCAGTCTTTCCAGGTCTCTTTAACCCAGAAAATGGAGGACTGACATATTAAGGGCATCCGATGACTGTGGCTCATTTGTTTATTTTCTTTCTGCCTTAGTGTGTATGTACTAGCTGTGGTGCCACCTCTGACCCACTGCCTTTTATCCAGATGGTACACTACATCTCCACCACTTCCCTTTGGTGAGTCCTAAAAGTTTCACTTTATTGAGAGTTTTGGGCTTTAATTTGTGGTAGTCTAGATAATTTGAGACCTTGAATATGAGGGTTTTCTTTTTCCTTTTTTTTTTTTTTTGCAAGGCAATGGGGTTAAGTGGCTTGCCCAAGGCCACACAGCTAGGTAATTATTAAGTGTCTGAGGCCAGATTTGAACTCAGGTATTCCTGACTCTAGGGCTGGTGCTCTATCCACTGCGCCACCTAGCTGTCCCTGTATGAGGGTTTTCAATTAAATATTTAAAATAGCTTCTAGTCTTCCTTCTTTTCTCATCTCTTCTCTATCCTAGAACCTGTTTATGTTGAGTGAAGTGTAGAAAGAATAGGAATACTTTGAACCTTCAGGTCTTAGGGAAGTCATAGATGTAAGGAAGATTTTCATCTCCTTTGTTTGGTCCATGGAATATTGCTAGAGCCATGAAAAGTAAGCAGAACATTTGAGTTAAGCCATTTGTGGATAATTAACTTCGGACATTATGTCCTCATCTTTTTTTCTGTTTATCATACTTAAGCAACCAGGCAATTTGTATGTTGGAAAGGCGAGAGAAACCTTCCCCAGGCATGTTTGGTGAACTGCTACAAAAAGCCAGCACCATGGGTGATCTTCGGAACTGCCCGGTGAGTGAAAGTGAAAAGGAGGGAGATGGGCAGGCAGCAGGACACAATTCATTAAAAGATGTTGGGAATTCAACCATAGTGACCATGTCCACATGTTTCAGAGTAACTGCGGAGAGAAGATCCGGATTCGTCGTGTACTAATGAATGCCCCACAAATTATCACCATTGGGCTTGTATGGGACTCAGACCATTCAGACCTGGCAGAGGATGTCATCCACAGCCTGGGTACTTGCCTCAAACTGGGTGATGTGAGTCTCATTTCCCATGAACATTGATCTGAAATCCTGTTCTATGGTAGTTGAAATTGAACAACTTTGTACTACAGCTTAATGTACATAACAGCTAATATATCCAGGAAGGTTACTTATATATTAGGTGAAGAAAGGCTCAGGATCTTTGTTGAAAAGGTGGACCAAGGTGAACCTTAAAGGATAGGAAAGACATAGGAGATAGCCTGGTCAATCAATATTTGTTGCTTAATTGATTTTTTTAAATTGAGGAACTTTGATTTGCCCAATGTGGCTGTTAATCTGGAGAAAAAGAACCAAAGAGAAGTAGTGAATTTTGTTGGAAGAGAGGGAGGAGCAGAATTGGTGTGGATGAGTGCCTGCTGAAGAGGAGGAAGAGGAGGATGGGGGCAATGGAAAATGATGAGCAGTCTCTCTCCATGGTGCTGTTCAAGAAAAAGACTTCAAAAACAGGTCTTTACCAGCACTGGACTGTGCCAGCAACCTCTGGGAAAACAGGTGCTAGTTGAATTTCCATAAGAGTTCCCTAAACAAGAGTTGTGGGGGCAAGACTGGAGGTAGGGGGCCATTGCTATTCTCAGGCTTCATGGGACTGAAGAAATTTGGAGTTTCCTCCATGCTTTAGTGTAGGTCATCTTAATAATAATTTGGGGGAATTATGTTCTAAGTCTTCTCTGACTGATCAAGGTCTCCCTGATTATCTCAGCCAACTTTCTTCATTTACCTTCTTAAAATTTCCCAAGTGATTATTGTTTATCCTACATTTGATTTAATTTTCTTAAATTTTCTGTTTTTGTCTTATCTTCCCAACTAGATCATCAGAAATAAATCTCTTACAGCTTTATCTCCCCAAGAGTGCCTACTAGTCACTGAGATAATTAATAAGTGTTGACTAAACTATCAGACAGGAGTTACTTGAGAAATTTATTATGCTGTCATACTCTCAGTTGAAATTTCATAATTGTGGGACAGCTAATATTGACTTCAAAAGAAATAGACAATATTGTTAGAATGTTTGAGTCATTTCCTGCTTTCCAATGTCCTATTTTCATGCAAGTAAGTAATGGACTCTAGAAGAGAAACCCACTTTTTTGAGGATCTCATCTGGAACTCTTGTTGATCATGCACCTTCTACTTAGTTTCTTCCCATCTTCACCCACCTTATTTTCTGCTTATCTTTTTCCCCTTTCCCTACCTTTTACTTTTTCAGACTCATTCCTTATGGAGAACCCTCTCCCGTTCCCATATTACCATTATAGTTATCAAAATAATGATCTTATTGACCAAGGGAGGGAAGAGTTAGTAGTTTTTTAAATAATTAAGAAATATTTATAAAAACATGGAGAACGATGAGAAATACTCTGAGACTATTGTGTATCTAATGGGCTCTTCTTTTCTCTTGCTATTCTGCAGCTGTTTTTCAGAGTGACAGATGACCGAGCCAAGCAATCTGAACTGTATTTAGTGGGAATGATCTGTTATTATGGCAAACATTATTCTACTTTCTTTTTCCAAACAAAGATCCGCAAATGGATGTATTTTGATGATGCTCATGTAAAAGAGGTAGGAAAATCCAAGTGCCTTTTGTGAAATGTTATCATAATAACAGCTGACTTGTGTTTAGTTTATAGTTTGAAAGGTAGTTTATATACATTATTTCATTTGAGCCTCACAGCAATCTTATAAGTGGTCCATACTTTATAAATGAGAAAACTGAGACACAGAAATATGAAGTGATTTGCCAAGGTTCCCACGGTTATTTCCTAAAATCCAATGACTTGAAGGACCTTCCAGGCTGGAAGCAGGGCCAGTGGTATGTGAGTGCTCTCTTTTTCCCAAGCTGAGTGGATGTGATAGTTCGATTTGCCTCACATACCCTGTTTTGTTTATTCTGTGGGGTACTTTTCCATTTCAGCAGGGTTTTGAATCATATATCTATGGGCCATACTTGGATTGTTGTTTTTCATGTATTTTTTTTCTGATCTGTCCAGCTAGATTACAAGTTCCTTGAAATCAGAGAAATTGTGTCTCATACCACATTGTCTTTCCCCAATCTTTCCTCCTTTCTGTCACCAGATACAATGCTGAATTTTCTAGTAGGTACTCAAGAGATACTTTAGCTGACTTGTTTCTGGTTTCAGTTCCATGAACAAGACGCGCCCCCCCCCCCCCCCCCCCCCCCAGGTTAAGCTCATCATCCGAGTCTCATCGTTGTTGTTTTTCAGTTGTGTCTAACTCTTCATGGCCCCATTTTGGGTTTTCTCAGAAGAAATACTGGAGTGATTTGCTGTTTCCTTTCCAGCTCATTTTACAGATGAGGAACTGAGGCAGACAGGGTGAAGTGATTTGCCCAGGGTCACATGACTAGTATAAGGCCAGATTTAAACTCAGGAAAATGAATCTCTCTGACTCCAGGTCTGGCAGTCTATCCACAGCACCACCTAGCAGTCTCATCCAATTTCATCACCATGCTAAGTCAAGCCTCAATTGACATCCCCTCCCTCACCTCCTCTCCTGTCTGAAATAGGGCTAGAAGGAGGAGTGCCCAACTCTTCTCAAGGCTTGCACTCTCAGCTTAACTTGCTCTGCTTGGCACCTGCTGCTCTCCCAGTGTCCCCTGTCCTACACCTGCTCTTACCACGGGATTATAAGCTCTTTGAGGACAGGGGCTGTTGTTTTGTTTATTGTAGCCTCAGTGCTTAGCACAGTGTCTGGCACAGAATACACATTTAATAAATTTAACATTGATTGAATTAGATTGAATTGGAAACCAGCAATCTGGTTCCAGGGACTTCAAAATTAGTTCACCAACATCATTTGAAAACCATTGTAAAGAGGTGGTGGAAAATCCCTATGGGAGCCATATGGGTTCAGGTCGCAGAAGTATGTTTTTAGATAAAAGCTCAAGGGATCTTATCTGTGAGTTCAGTAGAGGACAGAATTATAAATGCTGGGCTTATTTCTGAGTGAAGTCTTGTGGATTCTAGGTATCAGATCCCCTTAACAATAGGCACCACAAAGTTATCTTGTTATTGGGACTTGGAGCCTCTGTCAAACACTGTGCAGAGGACAGGGGAACATTTTGGAAACTCTGCCTTAAGACCATAGAAAGCTAAATAGCTAGTAGGAACCAAACTCATTGTGATGAGATATTTCCTAGGAGGAGTACTAACAATAACCACAATTAGAAACAATGCGATAAATTTACAATAATAATGGGCATGTAAATAATAACTTCATTATTAGGGTGCTCAGAAATGGGAAAATTCTCTTGATTTCTTTTTCTTCTTCCATAAATGTTTTGGCAAACTTTGTGCCAAAACAATATGCTAAAGGGGAATTAAATACTTTACAAATATCTCATCTTTTCTACAAACATTATTGGTTTAGTGCTCAGAGTAGGGTCTACATGGAGGAACTTTGTTGAGCTTTTTGTCTCTTATTTCTTGTCAGTCTTTAGAACTAGGAGCAAAACTGAGTCCTTAGCACATTGTTTTGACTGAATGACTCAATCATCTTTTCTAAACAGTATGATTTAGTTTTTTTTTTTAAGTTTTTCATTTAAGGCAATGGGGTTAAGTGACTTGCCCAAGGTCACACAGCTAGGTAATTATTACGTGTCTAAGGCTAGATTTGAACTCAGGTCCTCTTGACTCCAGGGCCAGTTCTCCATCTACTGTGCCACCTAGCTGCCTATGACTTGGTTTTAAAATATAATTATAACTAACTCTTGACTAGAGAGTGTATTTATTCAACAAGAGCTAACAATTGTATATTTCCTTAGAAATCTTGCAATTGAAATCCAAAGGACCCTGAATTAAAAAAGAGTAGAAGGGAAGGAAATACTTATGTTAATATACCATGCTAGATCACATACAGAATGGCTGTAGAGATACCCAGATCACATGGGAGACCTAGGAAGACAGCAATTTTCCTCTGTCACTCACCCTCTGCGACCTTAAACAAGGCTTTCTGGACCTCAGTGGTGTTATTTGTTGGGGAGGTTGAGCACTGAGAGTTTGTGATCCTGTGAGTATTACTCTTAAGTTCTGAAGACCAGTTTCAAGGCCTGTCTTTAGTAAACCACTTCTTTTCTCTGGGTCTTTGTTTCTTGATCTGTAAAATGAGGTTAGAGAAGATAATTTCTCAGATTTCTTCCAACTTGAATATGCTTTGATTCTGTAAGCACTTTGGACTACAGATGTGGAGTCAGTTCTTACTCTTTTGATTGTTTCTGCTTCAGATTGGGCCCAAGTGGAAAGATGTGGTAACCAAATGCATCAAGGGACATTATCAGCCTTTGCTGTTGCTCTATGCTGACCCCCGGGGTACCCCAGTATCTACCCAGGATTTGCCTCCTCAGGTGGAGCCCCAGGCATACAGTAGGACATGCTATGATAGTGAAGACTCGGGTAAGCAACCTCAATCTTGTTCTTTCCTATGACTTTTGGACATGTTCATTGATTATCCAGATGGCTCTGTGCATGTGGACCAACATGAACTGAAAGGATGCTATTACAGGAGCTTCTTTCTCAGTCAGTTTCAAGTTTGGTGTTACTTGGTTTTCCTATCCAAAGGATCAAGGCCTTCCTGAAGAGCCTGTATTGGACCAGTTTCTGATTTGAATGAGAGCTAAATTAACGTGCTAGAATCCAAAGCAGCAAGGAATTTTTAGACAAATTAAAATAAATTAATAAGCTTGAAATACAATTAATTGAAAAAAGAATGAAAGGAAGAAATTTCCTTTGATTAAATCTAAAATGTTAAGCTTATAATGGAACTATCAGTAACTGGTATGGTGATACTGATATAGAAAGCTGACTTTTCATAATTACTCATATCCAAGGAGCTATGTTGGAGAAAAGGCAGTATAATTAATTAGGAGAAAATAATTTGTCCAATTGTTTAAAATGTGGTGTTTTTGCTAGCAGTGTGAAGGATTTTTATTTATAGGGACAAGATATAGTACACTCAGTACATGAATGGGCTGTCTTCCAGAAATTCATTTATAAGGTATTTGTTTGAAAAAGTACAAGTCTGATCTCTGGTCGAGAGAGAAGGAGGAGATCATCCTGCCTCATACTGGATCTGGGACTAGTCCTTGACAAAATTTGGGAATAGGCGATTTGCCACTGATGTCTTTTTAACTCTTTTCCCCTCATCCTTATCTCAGTCAATTAAGACTTATGGTAATGAGAACTGGGAGTACAAAGAAAAGCAAAAACTGGATTGTCTCCCCATGGAGCTCACAGTCTAACTGGGGAGACAACATGGTAATTGGACAAATAAAACACATGGATTAGAAGGTGTTGTTAATTAATGATGTCTTCA
Source organism: Macrotis lagotis (assembly GCF_037893015.1). Lineage (NCBI taxonomy): Eukaryota > Metazoa > Chordata > Mammalia > Peramelemorphia > Peramelidae > Macrotis > Macrotis lagotis. The sequence goes on along the minus strand of NC_133661.1, from coordinate 54,139,758 downwards.
AGTGCCCCCAAATCCATAGCCTTTCATTCTAACTGCCAGTTCTCTAGATGATGCCTGCAGTCAGGAAGATCTCAGAATGGAGTAGCCTCGGGGCCCTAGGCAGGTCTCTCAGCTTCTGCTTGCCTTGGTTTCCTCACCTGTAAAATAGGGATAATAATCACTCATACCTCCAAAGGTAATTGTGAAGATCAAATGATGATTATCCAAAGAGAATTGTAAAGCCATTATTAGTCCAATGCCTGACACTTGTTCAGTATTATAGAAACATGAACTGGGATTATTGTTATTAGTAGTCCATGATTCACATAATGTTGTGTGAACCCTATTTTCTCCCTCTACAACCTCTAGACTCCCCATTCAAAACTTCATTTATTTTTCTAATGCAATCTTTCTAGGTGTTAGCATTAATCGAATTAATTTATACTCCTACGTAAATAATTCTCCCTGAACAAATAATAAGAATACTTTGTTAATTTACCACCTGAATCTTTAAATTTTTAGAATTTTTGTAATTCTACTTTGCAAAAAAATTTTTTATTTTATTTATTTAAGGCAATGGGGTTAAGTGACTTGCCCAAGGTCACACAGCTAAGCAATAGTATCTGAGGCTGGATTTGAACTCGGCTCCTCCTGATTTTAGGGCTGGTGCTTTCTCCACTGCACCACTTATTTGCCCCCCACAATTGTGCAAAAAGATTTTGGAGGCAGGGAAACCATTATGATTAGTTTGAACTGTGCATACCCTCTGATCTATCAGTGCCACTGCTAGGTCTATATCCCAAAGAAAGCAATAAAAGGAAAAAGTATCTACATATACAAAAATATTTAAAGCAGTTCTTTTTGTGGTGGCAAAGAATTGGAAATTAAAGGAATACCCATCAACTGGAGGAAAACTGAACTAGTTGTGGTATATGAATGTGGTGGAATACTGTTTTGCAATGGGAAATGATGGGCAAACAGATTTCAGAGAAACCTGGTAAGACTTACATAATGCTGAGTGAAGTGAGTAGATACAGAACATCATACATTCTACAAAGTAACAGTAACATTGTGTGATAATCATCTATGATAGACTTGGTTCTTCTTAGCAATGCAGTAATACAAAAGAATTCCAAAGAACTTGTGATGAAAAATGCCATCTATATTCAGATAAAGAAGTATGAAATCTGAATACAGAGCAAAGCAAACTATTTTCCCTTTTTTAAAAGTTTGTTTTTTATTTTTTGTGGGGTTTTTTTTTTCTGATTTTTCTTTCACATGACTAAATGCAGGAGGGGAGTTGGAATCAGACCTCAGGCATTTGCCACTTAACTAGCCGTATGATCTCAGGCAAGTCACTTAATCCTGATGGCCTCATTCAGAGCCATCTCCAGTTGTCCTGATTCATATCTGGCTACTGAACCCAGATGGCTTTGGAGGATAAAATGAAGCTGATGGCTTTCTTAGCACAGCACCCCCTCACTCAAATCCAGTGTTCATGTCCTTGTCATGGCATCACTTCATCACTTCCCTGATGTCGTGGTCTTCTTTGAAAATGAAGGACAAAGGGGCAGCTAGGTGGCGCAGTAGATAGAGCACTGGCCCTGGAGTCAGGAGTACCTGAGTTCAAACCTGGCCTCAGACACTTATTAATTACCTAGCTGTGTGGCCTTGGGCAAGCCACTTAACTCCATTTGCCTTACAAAAACCTTAAAAAAAAAGAAAACGAAGGGCAAGCATCATTATTACTATGACAATATGTTTAACATGACTGTATATGTATAACATGTCAGATCACTTACTGTCTTAGAGGGGGAAGGAAAAGAAGGGAGAAAAATTTGGAATTCATAATCTTACAAAAATGAATGTTGAAATCTAACCTTTATAGCTGGAAAAAATAAAATTTGATTAAGTACCAAAAAAGGGGGAAAAACTGCTCTTCTTTTCACTTCTGAAGCCATAGGGTTTTCACAAAATGAAACTGGGATTCACCAACTTTTTGTTGATATGGGTCCTCTGTAAGCCAAAGTTTGCATTTAACCTTATAGTCTGCTTGTCTTAGACATTTTGACTTTGGCTTATAGTCCCTCCATTGAAGTTGAGAAAATTCTTTTTTGTTCCTCTTCAGGGAGGGAACCTTCCATCTCCAGTGATACCCGGACAGATTCTTCGAATGACAGCTATCCCTGCAAACATGCCCACCATGAGTCTGTAGTCAGTCACTTCTCATCTGATTCTCAGGGGACAGTTATCTACAATATGGAGAATGATTCTTTGTCCCAGAGCAGTCGGGACACAGGTAGGAAGCTTGTGGGGGGGAGTAAAGGAAGAGACTCATCTGATTCAGTAGAATAGTCAATAGTGTCTCAGAGTCCCAGTACTAAGGGTGGAAGATTGAAACTGTCTAATAACTCTGCTTGAAATGGGAACAAGGAGGAGCTCAGGAACAGAGTATGAGTGGGAAAGTGTCATGGAAAATCCAGACAAGATGATTCCCCATTGCACAAACCTGAAGGTTGTTACTGTCTTTTTGAATCTGTCCTGTCCTTTTAATGCTGATAATCATGTATGTGCATACACATGGCTTTATTTGCATTTCTGCCTTGGTATTTCTGTATGAAGATGCCCTAAGGGGACCAGAAGATAAAAAAAACAAGGTTGCAAGATAGAGGAGAGGAGCAAAGTATCTGTGAATTTTTCCTATCTTCTATAGATAGAGCATATGAACAGGCCCCTTATTTTACATAGAGGACATAGTGGTCATCCAACATAACCTCCCTCATTTTGGCTCAGCGGCATTATTTTCCCCCTTTTCTGCTATCACAAAGAAATTATCCTCCTCCTCAGTAAGCCAGTCCATTAATTTCATTTTTCTGACTTTTCTAGGACCATACTGGAGAAATCATGTTCATTTCCTCATATATATCTTATCCCTCACCACTGGCTCCTCCCTATACACTTACAAACATAATCATGTTTCTCTTTTCCTAAAATTCCTTCCCTTAACCTTTTTGTCCCATTCAGCCACTTTCCACCCAAGTTCAGTTTCTTGAAATTGTTAGCTATACCTGATAGCTCTAATCCATTTTCTCTTCAGAGTTTAGTCTGTGACCTCATTTGTGGTTTTCTTAGCAAAGAAACCAGGGTGGTTTACAATTTATTCTCTAGTTAATTGTACAGTTGAGGAAACTGAGGCAAACAGGGTGAAGTGACTTGCCCAGTATCATGCAGCTGTTAAGAATTTGAGGTTAGATTTGAACTCAGGAACCTGAATCCCAAGCCCAGTACTCTCTCTACTGTGCCATCTTGCTGCCCTACTTTCCATTCAACTATTTGCTAAACAGCCTTCCATTTCTGTCATTTTACTTTTTCTAAAGTAACCAGTGACCAATTAATTCAATAGCTTTTGTTTTCACATCTCATTCTTAATCTCTCTTGTAATTGTCGATACTGTTGGTCACCCAGTTCTGTGATATAATCTCTCCTTTTGACTCTCTTATGGTTCTCCTCTTTCTTCATCTCTCCTTTGTGTTCTCTGTTTGCTCCTTGACCTCTGACTCCTTCCTGAGGATGTACTCAAAGGTCCTGCCTCTTCTTGGTCCTTTCTGCTTTATTCCTGCTGCCCATTGGAAATGTTCCTTTCTTCTGTGTCTTCATCTGCCACTTCTGTAAAAATGGCTCCAGAATCTTTATTTACATTCCTGAATTAGTTCTTTCCTTTACTTGAGATACACATTTGACAAAATCATTCAACTTGCTCCTCATGTTCCTAATATTAGGATGGGCAGTTAGGTGGCTCAGTGGATAGAGCACTGGTCTTGGAGTTAGGAGGATGAGAGTTCGAAACTTGTTTCAGACACTTGACTATCACTAGCTGGATCCTTGGGCAAGTCACTTTAACTTGATTGCTTCACCTCCAGGACCATCTCCAGTCATCCTGATTCATAACTAGCTATTGGACCCAGATGGCTCCAGAGGAGAAAGTGAAACTGGTGACTTAGCATAACTCCCTCTCACTCAAATCCAGTTCATGCACTTGTCATGGCATCATCTCCCCGATGTCATGGTCTTCTTTGCAAACAGAAGACAAACATCAACATTAGGATAACTTTCTTCTCTCTTTGGCCTCTCTTATCCTTTTAGAATATCACCAGGGCCTTTTACTGATTTTCAGCTTGCCTCAACAATTATAGTATCTTCTTGACATCACCCTACTTCTATTCCTTTCCCTAATTTGTCCTACCCATTTCTACAAGAATACTCTTTCTTCAATGATCTGGCCAATTCTCAATCCATTTCTTCCAACTTGATCCTTCCTCCTGTCTTCAAAGTAGGTACCTAGAATAGAGGAAGAAGAGAATCAGAGTAAGCAACAAGATGGAATTAAGGGCATTCTATATCGTTTCCTTATTTTATATTATTACATGAATCTTGTTGTTAAAGTAAACATAAACCCCCTCCCCCCCCAAAAAGAGAGAGAAACCTCAAGAGAAGTGAAGTGAGAGAAAAAAATAGTGTAGGAGGTAGCTAGGTGGTGCAGTGGATAGAACACCAGCCCTGGAGTCAGGAAGACCTGAGTTCAAATCCATCCCCAGACACTTAACAATTAACCTAGCTGTGTGACCTTGGGCAAGTCACTTAACCCCATTGCCTTAAATAAATAAAAAAAATTTAAATTAAAAGAAAAAGAAAAATAGTTTTCTTCAGTCTGTGTTCAGATTCTGTCTCTGGGATAGTTGCCTTCTTTTTCATAAGTCTACTAGAGAAGTTGCTTTGATAGTTTTTCCCAGTTTCTATTACTAACTGTATTTCCCTCCATTCTATTCCTTCTCACTCTCATTTATTCTATTTTCTCTCTCCTTTTACCCTGTCCCTGATCAGAAGTATGTTGTATTTGATTAACCTCTCCCATGATATTCCCTCTCTTCTACCACCTACTACCCCCCTCCCCTCCCCAACTCCCTTATCCCGTTCATTTCCTCTCATTTTTCTACAAGGTAAGATAGATTTCTATACTCTATTGTCTATGTTATTTCTTCATGAGCCATTTCTGATGAGAATGAAGGCTCACTCATTCCCTCTCACCTTCCCCCTTCCACTCCATTACAAAAGCTTTTTTTTTGACTCTTTTATGTGAAATATCTTAGCCCATTCTACCTCTCCTTTCTCTTCCTCCCAGTACTTTCCTTTATCCGCCATTGACTCCAACTTTATACTATATTATACCATTATATTCAATTTCCTCCTGTGCCTTTTATATGGTCCTTCTAACTGCTCTTATAGGAAATTTCATATGAGTTGTCAGTATATTCTTCCTGTACAGGAATACACACAGTTCAACATCATTAAGTTCCTCATAATTTGCCCTTCTCATCCACCCTCTTTATGTTTCATCTAAGTCCTGTACTTGGAGAGCAGACTTTCTGTTCAGCTCTCATCATTTCAATAGGAAAGTTTGAAAGTCCCCTGTTTAATTGAAAATCCATCTTTTCCCTAAAAGAGTATGTTCAGTTTTGCTGGGTCGTTGATTCTTGGATGTAGCTCTTTTGCTTTCTGGAATATCCTATTCCAAGCCCTATGAGCCCTTAATCTAGATGTTGCCAAATCCTGTGTAATAGTTGAATTGTTTCTTCCTGGCAGCTTGTAGTATTTTCTCTTTGACTTGGGAGTTTTGAAATTTGGCTATAATATTCCTGGGAGTTTTTCTTTTGGGATCTCTTTCAGGAGGGGATTGGTAGATTCCTTCATTTCTATTTTACCCTCTGCTTCTAGGATCTCAGGGCAATTTTGCTGCATTATTTCTTGAAAAATGAAGCCTAGGCTCTTTTCCTGGTCATAATTTTTGAATTATCTCTCCTGGATCTGTTTTCTAGGTCAGTTGTTTTTCCCAGTGAGATATTTCACATTTTCTTCTAATTTTTCTTTCTTTTGGTATTGTTTTATTGTTTCTTGATTTCTCACAAAGTCATCAGCTTTCTTTAGCTCCAGTCTACATTTGAAGGAGTTATTTTCTTCAGAGATCTTTTGTATCTCCTTTTTCAGCTTGTCAATTCAGCTTTTCCTCATTTGCCTTTTCAGTTACTTTTTCCATTTGGCCTAAACTGGTTTTTAACATGTTATTTCCTTCAGCATTTATCTGTATCTCCTTCACCAAGATGCTGACTTGGTTTTCATGATTTTCCTGCATCTCTCTCATTTTTCTTCCCAATTTTTCCTCTGTCTCCCTTGTTTTTCAAAGTCTTTTTTGAGCTTGTCCATAGCCAGAGCCCATTTCCTATTTCTCTTGGAAGTTTTGGATACAGAAGCTTCAACCTTGTCATCTTCTGAGTGTGTGTTTTGATCTTCCATGGGACCAAAGTAATTTTCTAAGATTAAGTTCTTTTTTCTGTTGCTAGCTCATTTCCTCAGCCAATGACTGATTTATGGCACTTCCAAAGCTTTGAGGGGGTTTTGGGACAACCCACAGGGACATTAATGCCTCCAAGGTCTTATGAGAGGCTCTGTCAACTCTTTTGCCTGTGCTCTGGTCTGTGGATGACCACATCCCCTCCCTCTTCCCTGGAGCTGTGAGGAGGGTCCCTGCTCTGCTATGATAGTATGATAGTATGAGGGCCAGACTGCGACCTGGAACTGAGGGTGGGCAAACAGCAACATCCTGCCCCAGAGAGAGCAGAGAGACCTCTGCAATCTCTCTCCCCACCTTTTTTACCATCTGTTGGCTGAGAGCTCTGGAAGTGCTGGGTGACTCTGCAGGCTCCTGCCACAGGTTCCCACTACAGGGCTGCTCTGAGACTGGTGCTGGTTGGGGTTCCATGTTCACTCTGGTGCAGCAGAGTTCTCTCACCACCCCTTCAAGCTATCATGGTCTCTGCCACAGACCCAGGTGCCTCCAGGGACCCAGGCGCCCTTAGAACTATTCCTGGAAGGCTGAAGAAGGTCTCTGGTAGTGCAGCTGTGCTGAGACTCTTTCCAACCCCTGGTCCCGGTGAAACAGACCTTTCCTGTGTATCTTCTATGTTGCTTAGACTGGGAAATTGTATCACTTGGTTTTTCTGTGGGTTCTGCCCCTCTAAATTTTGGCTAGTCATAATTTAGTAGATTTTGGAGTTTTTTGGGGAATGAGTTTCAGGGAGTTCCTGTCCTCGCTGCCATCTTGGCTCTGCCCCCTCTGTAGGTTTCTAATAAACAATTTGAACATAGGAATTTTCACAAGTTCCTATGTGTGAATATAGATTTTTGTACTGTATTTCCTACCAGGAAATTCATGAATGCTATCAGTATGATGACAGTAGCATTCTAGTTAGGTGGCACATTCCTTCCAAGCCTGTCTGTCAGCTAAATTCTCACTCATTGTTTGCCTCTGAATGCATCTGGTTGATTTGGTTTCCAGCTGATGATAGTAGAATGGATGCTCTCAGAGCCGCCAGGATGTATTTGATCCTGACGTCTGTGTCTTCAAACACTGATTATTACTGTCATATCAAGTCATATTTATATATCTTAATGCAGTGGGAACAATTCAGGACACAGAAACCTTATCCTTGCCTTTGAGAAATGTAGTAACTTATATTTTCAAATGGATGGCAGAAAAAAGATAGTAAGTTGCCTGAACTCTCCCTGCTTTCCCTTGAAACAATTTTAAATCACATCTCAAAACAAATTCTAGAGACACAGAATTCACAAAGGGATGGATCAAACAATTTTCTAACCCAAGATAACTTAGAAGAATTATAAGAAAGGTCTGCCTTCCTTTGGTAAAAGGGTAGTACAGTACAGCACAGGCTGTGTCCAGACAAGCCAGGGGGAGGACCCTGGCTCTGATTCTGATCATCATCCAAGATCTGGAAGCACAGTGGGGCAACCCCAATGTATCAGGCTAGTGATCAGGCCTAGCAGGCCTAAAGCCCTGGGCATAGTAGGCTAGACTAGGTCTGGAAACCCAAGAGAAACTGTGTTCCCAGAGTTTGACACAGACAGCCAGAGACCAAACTCCTGTTGCTCCTGCTTTCCTCTCCCCCATGAGAAACTTGGGACAATGTCTTTGGTTTCCCTGTAGCAGAGTTTAACTTTAAAATTCACAATAGACTGGAAAATAAGAGGAAGAAAAAAGCCCTGACCATAGAAAGCTATTATGGCAGTGAGGAAGATCAAAACACAAACTCAGAAAGCACAAACTGCCCACCTGCAGAAAACTTCAAAGAGAGAAATATGAATTGGTCTCAGGTCCAAAAAGTCTTCCTTGGAAGAACTTAAAAAGAATTTTAAAAATCAAATAAGAGACATAAAAGAGAAATTAGCAAAAGAAATGAGAATTATGTAAGAGAATCATGAAAGAAGTATCAATAGTTTGAAAAAAGAAAACAACTCCTTAAAAAGTAGAATTGGCCAAATGGAAAAGGAGGTACAATCACTAACTGAGAGAAATATTTCCTTAAAAATTAAAATTGGGTAAGTGCAAACTAATGATTTTATGAGGCTTCAAGAACCAATCAAAACAAATCAAAAGAATGAAAATAGAAGAAAATGTAAACTACCTGGATACTTTAAGTATGTTGGACTATCTAAAAGATATAATAACATTGAGTAACATTGAATCTTAAGTCTTTAGATTTAGAGTGTAAAAGTAAACTAGCAGATTTAGATGGTCCTTAATCCTAATGTGTCTTCCAGGAAAAGGAAAAGAAATGGAATAAGCATGTATCGGCCACCAACAGTTACCCAGGCACTGTGTTAAGTGCTTTATAATATAATTTCATTTGCTCTTACATAGATGATGCTGATGAACTAGAATGTTGAAATTGGATTCTGAAGGCACAGTACTTTTAAATGATGCCACTGAGGGTCTCAGAATTGGCAGTGATGGGAGTCAGGGTCCAATAAGTCTAGTTTTCAAGAGTACAATGGGCATAATTGCATGTTTCTGCTCTCTCTCTTCCATTCCTTCTTTTAGGACATTTAACTGACAGTGAATGTAACCAGAAACACATAGCCAAAAAGGGCTCGTTGACAGAGCGTAAGAGGAGCTCTGGTCGAACCCGGAGGAGAGGCGATGAACCACAGTCCTCTGGGTACCACAGTGAAGGTAAGTCATTGTTCTTGTTTCCTCATTGGTTTTCCTTGCATTTCTTTAACTGATAAAATCTGTACTTCTTGTTCATAGCACCCATGTAGGGATAGGGTTAAGGGAAGAGTTCTAATAATTTTTAGTAATGTAATACAAGGGTCTTGTTTATGCTGGTTTATTATCTGTGGACTCTAGGAGAAACACTGAAGGAGAAGCAAGCTCCCAGGAGTGCCCCCAAGCCACCCAGCAGCACCAGCAGACTGAAGGATTTTAAAGAAACAGTGAGCAATATCATTCATAGTAGACCATCCCTGACTTCCCAAATCAACCAAGCACTTCCCTCTGTGGGAAAAGGAGACCAGACTGAAAAGCGGCCTCCTCGGAGCCTGCCCTTGCACTGTCAGGACTGGGAAGTAGAGAGCACCAGCAGTGAGTCCAAATCCAGTTCATCAAGCAAGTACCGACCAACCTGGAGACCCAAACGTGAGTCTCTGAACATTGACAGCATCTTCAGTAAGGACAAAAGGAAGCACTGCGGCTATACCCAACTCAGTCCATTCTCTGAGGACCCAGGTAAGGGGTGAGTGGAGAGGAACTGGACAGGAGCCAAAAAGCTGACTTAGGGTAACCATCTGAATAGAAACCATAAAGTTTTTTAATGGATTAGCAAACCAGTGAAGAAACATTTTTTAAGTGCCTACTGAATGTGAGAGACTATGCTGTACACTGGTAGGGATATGAAGAAAAGCAAAAACAGCCTTGCCCTGAAGAAGTTCCTAGTGTAATGGAGGAGACAACATATCAAAAGTCATTCACAAACAAGAGGTAGATGGGGTAAATTAAAGAGGAAGCTCCAGCATTAAGGGAGATTGAGAAAACCTTCCTGTAGAAGTTGAGTTTGAGCTGGACTTGGAAGAAACCAACAAATGGAGATGAAGAGAGGGGAGATTCCAGGCAGAGGGGATAGCTAGTGGGGAGAATGGAGTGTCATGAGTAAAGGACAACCAGAAATTTGGGTGTTACTGAATCATAGGTTATGTTAGTAAAGAGTAAAGTGTGAAAAGGTTGGAAACATAAGAAGGGGGCCAGGTTATGAAGCCTTTAAAACTTTTAAAAGAGGATTTTCTATTTGATTCTGGAGGTAATAGGGAACCACTGTAGTTTATTGAATGAATAGGGAGATGACATGGTCTCAGGAAGATCAGATTGACAGCTGAAAGAAAGATGGACTGGAATGGGTGGAGACTTAAAATATGGAGACTACTTAACAGACTGTTGTAGTAGGCCAGATGTGAGGTAAGAGCCTACATCAGGGACAGGGAGAGAAGGAGTCATATACAAGAGATGTTACAAATGTGGATGAGATTGGAAGAGAGTGATGATTCAAGGATGGCACCTGTGTTGGCTGGGAAGCTGGGGGATGGCAGTAAAGTCCAGCAAAGGATATTATTACCCCTTGACATAGCTTCTTTTGGTTATGAGCATTATGAATGAGTAGTGCATGTGCCCACAGTAACCTGGGTAGCTGGTGGTGATACAGAAGAGCCCTTGGTTGGGTCTCTTTGTATTTCTGGGTAGTAGGTGCTCAGGAATATCTTTGGATATTAAGTAACACTAAATTCACCCTTTTTGTCCCACTTTTGTTCTTTGGTTTGGCTAGCTAAAGAGTTTACATCAAATGAACTAAAAAAACTACCTGCATGTGACCCCAAAGCCAATGGGCCAAGTCTAAGGCACAAGAACTGGGGCCCATCCCGACCTGGTCTTCACCTTATGGACCAGCATCCTCGATTAATCCAGAGGATGGAATCTGGCTATGAGAGCAGCGAAAGGAACAGTAACAGCCCTGTCAGTCTGGATGCAACTCTGTCAGAGAGCTCTGGCACCTACAGGTACCGTGCAAGGGGGCATTGACCATTTTAGGACAATGTGGAGAGGTCTTTGCTGTGGCTTTATAACCTAGAGTGGTGAGGAGGCGGGCTTCAGGATGGATCACAAATATGCCCATTTCTGTGGCAGCACCTCCCCCTGCTGGACAGAAAATTTAATGTCAGTGGCAAATCAGTCAGAAAATCTGGAGACTGTATGTCAAAGTCAAATTTGGAATTGCCCAATAAAGACTAATGAATGAAGGGGAGACTTTAAAGCCCATTTATTGTTTGGTTCATCTAACTCTGAATTTGGGGATCTCAGAGGCAGTGAGCTAGTGCTGGAGTCAGAAAGGCTAGAGTTCAGATCCTGTTGAGTGTCAGCCTCACAGCTGAAAATTGCTCATCTGTAAGAGACGTAATATAATACCAAATTATAAGGATAAGCTTATTGTTAAAGTGCTTTGCAAACCTTCAGTCAAGTTTGTCTCTTGTTATATAGGAAACATTCATCAGCCCAAGATTAAATTCCTGCTGGAGTCCAGGCTCTGTGCTTGATGCTACAAATATTAGTACCACGTGTACAACCACACTGTCCAATGTGGAGATGACAAGTACAGGCAGAGACACACAGCCTAAAGGGGACAGATAGGACATGTTTCTGCATATGTGCTTAGCACAAGCTGTTTTGGGAGGATGGTACTAACTGAGGGGTCAGGAAAGGTTTCATCTAGAAGGTGATGATTGAGCTGCATCTCAAAGGAAGCTAAGGGACTCTCAGAGGTGGAGGTAAAACGTCAGTTGATGGCAGGGTCAGCCATGAAGACCAAGTTTGGCAGGATTACATGGGGAATGGGATAGGGAAGAATAATAAGTAGGGAATGAGGAATTTATATTTTATCCTACAGCCAACAGGAAGTCACTGAAATAGGTGGAGTAAGGGAATATAAGATGGTAAAGAGAATGTGGGATGGGTTCCATAGATTTGGCAACTGATAAGATCATAGAGTAAGACAGAATATGGAGTGAGAATGAATAGCTGAAAACAATGCAGAAGTTATGAACCTGAGAGACTATGGTCATGCCAGTAACAAATAGGAAAGTTTGGGTTATATTGAATTTAAGATGTTTCTGGGATATAATTCCAACTGAAGTTCAGGTGGAGGCTGAGGAGGTGGGTCTATGTCTAGGGAGTCATTTTACTCAGAGATGACAATTTAACCCAAAGGAGTTGTTCAGGATAGAGATAATGCAGAGGGAAAAGAGAAGGTCTAGAACAGAACTTTGGTGAATACCCTTGGATGAAGGTCATGGGGGTGAACCATCTAAGAAGACTGAGAAGGAGCAGTCAGACAGGTAGGAGGAGAACCAGGAGGCACAGTACAAGAAAGGAGAGTGAGGTGGTTACCTTTGTAAAATGCAGCAGATAAAGGCAGAGGAGGAAAGACTTTCAGAGAAAGACTTTCATATTTGACAATTAAGAGATCCTAGGAAACTAGTACATGTTGAATTATGAGGTAGGGAGGTCACAGAGAAAAAATTGCTATAAGTTTCTCAGATAAAGTTCTCATTTCTATGATTTTTAAGAAACTGATGGAAATTTATAAGAATAAGAGCCATTTTTCAATTGATAAATGTCTATGGACATGAACAGGAAGGTTTTTTTCAGAGGGAAAAACTCTACTTTTTCAATAGCCATTTGAAAAAATTCTCTAAATCACTAATAATTAGAGAAATGAAAACTAGGGCAATTCTTTTTTTTTTTTTTAAGGTTTTTGCAAGGCACTGGGGTTAAGTGGCTTGCCTAAGGCTACTCAGCTAGGTCATTATTAAGTGTCTGAGGCTGGATTTGAACTCAGGTCCTCCTGACTCCAGGGCCAGTGCTCTATTCACTGCACCACCTAGTCGCCCTGAATGGCAAAGTTGAGAAAAAATAACATGATATGTGTTGAAGGGGCTTTAGGAAAAAAGCAGGAATATGATGGCCCTATTGGTAAAACTGCAAGCTAACCCAACTATTGTGAAAAGTGATTTGGAATCACATTCAAAAAGTCATTAAACTGTATGTGTGCCACTACCAGGCCAATATCAGAGAAAGATAAAAAGGATCCAAGTATGCAAAAACGTTTAGAGCAGCTCTTTTTGTTGCATAGAATGGCAGACTAAGGGAGTGCCCAATCAATTTATATTTTTGCTGAACAAATTATATAATATGAATATAATAGAATATTACAATGTTATAAGAAATGATGAAGAGGAATAGTTTCAAAAACACCTGAAGATTTGTATGAACTGATTTAGAATGAAACAAGCAAAACCAAGAAAAAAGTTATACGCTAACAACATTGCAGAGAGAGACAAATTTGAAAGACTTAAGAATTCTGATCAGTACAGGGATGAAACTTAATTCTGGAATTAAGACATTTAATAATTACCTAGCAGTGTGACCTTAGGCAAGCCACTTTACCCCATTGCCTTGCAAAAACCTTAAAAAAAAAAAAAAAGAAAAAGAGTTTCAACTTTGCCATTCAGATGAGATAGTATGACCTGAGTTCAAAATCTGATCTTCAGACACTTAATAACTACCTAGGTGTGCAACCTTGGGCAAATCACTTAACCCCATTGCTTTAAATAAAATTTTAAAAAACGAAAACTTAAAAAATCTCTTAGGATATTTGGAATATATCTTTCTGGATATAGCCTATATGGAAATCAGCTTTGTGTTACTGTTACTATGCATATTTAGTTTTGTTTTTCTTTTTTTCCCCTTCAGCATGTTGAGGGCGGGGAGATGGGGAGAGAAAAAACTGATTTTTGTTCATTGAGAGGGGAAAAGTTAATTTTTTTTATAAATCAATGAACTTTTTAGTTAGATTTTTTTTTAAAAGATAAAGATCATTGATAATTTTGGAGAAAGCTGAGGCAGTTTACTGTTGAGGTCAGAAGTCAAATTAAATTGCAAAAGATTGAGAAGTCAGTGAGGGGGGATAAAGTAGACAGCAAATAAAGATAGGGAGGAGAGAGGATGATAGCTTGAGTATATCTGAAGGCAGTTGAAAAGGAAAACCAGTTGATAGGAAGAGGTTAAAGCTTCAGGATGGGGGATGATTGAGAATGCAATCTACTAGAGAAGACAGGAGTGGATAGAATCAAGTGTACTTGTAGAGGGCTTGGCCTTTAGCAAGAAGGGTCACCTTTTTGTCATACACTCGGGAAAAGAAAGCAAGTGGGAAATGATGTCAAAGAGCTTTAAAATGAACAGAGAGAAGTTGGAGCTTACTTTGAATATTATTATAATTTTGTTTTCAGTATAATAGAAGGTCCTCAGCTGAGAACAAAGGGTGTGGAAGAAGTGCTGAAACACTGAAGGACTTGTACTGCATGGTGTAGATGAATTTTACTTCACCCAGAATGATGAAAGTCATTACTATTTGTAGTCATAGCATTTCAGAACTCATTTTACAGAGAAACCATCTGAGCCCAAGAGCTGATATTGGCACAACATTGCAAGGCAGCTGGGGTTAAAGTGGGGCCTCATACTGAGGTCTCATGGCTCCTTAGCCAGTGCTGTTTTCATTACACTGAGTACTTTTGATGAATAACATGCAAAGCAGAGGACTGGACCCAGGCACAGGCCAGCTCCCCTTGCCTTTGCTCAGAGGGCCACAGAAGTTGAGTTCTATTTGTAGTCAGATCTGTGTGAGTTGACCCTTGGGGGACCCCAGCTGAGTCACCACCCCTTTGTTACCCACTTCTCTGTCTCATGGATATCCTTCAGAGGATTGCCCTTTCTTTTCCCAAAGTTAGAATTTCCAGCAGTATGGTTATGAAGCAGTTGGATCCTCAAGATGTTTTGGATGTGATTTTACTTTCTTGCATTAAAACTTTCTGGTGTCAGAAGCTTCTTTCCCCTAGGTTTAAATTCCACTTGTGTGGCTTACTGCTGGTATCGTCTTGGATATGTCACTCATCCTCTCCAGGTCTCAATTTTCCTCATCTTTAAGACAAGGGGCTTGAACTAGATGACCTTTAAGACTCTTCCCAACTCTAAATCTCTGACCTCTCAACTGCTGTAAATTAAAGCTCATCTGGGCCTTAATAAATCAATCCTAAAAATTTACCTGAGAAATTAAGTGATTTGCCCAGGGTTACTCAATAAGTGTCAAAACTGAGATTTGACCCTAAGTCTATAGTATTGTATTCTGACCTTTATGTCATACTATCTGTTTCTATATTAGTAGCAAATAGATCATGAGAACTTTTTAACTCCCTTTCCTAGCTTCAACAAGCTTTCTACTATGGTGTGAGATCATTTCATCTTGTCCTCCCATTTAAGAGCTTAAAAACCAACGATTAGAGAGTAAAGGGACTGGCACAGTCATATGACTAGCTGGTAAATTTGTGAAACAAAATAGGGGGGAATATCTAAGGATGTATGGCAAGGGGTAAGGAGAAGATAGATAAAAGAGACATGGATGATGCCTGAATCTTCCCATTGTAGGTTCCATTTCATTAGAAATTTTTTATGTTGTTGGCTTCCATCTTCTTGGGAATAAATCCCAGGAGCTTGGTCCCTTGGACTTTCTAATGCTCACGTGGGGCCCTGTGTTTTCTTTTGAAGGGATGCAAATGTGAAAAGAGCACCTGGGTTGATCCCTGCCTGGCGACAGATCCCAAAGTCACACAGCAGCAGCAGCATCCTGGAAGGGGAATCGGGCTCTTCTAAAAGTGGTTGGACAAAGAAGCAACCCCTCTCCTGGAAGGACAAGAGCACAGGTTTGTTGGACTCAATTGCTTGGCTTCCTTCATCCTGGCATCTTGGAGGCTTGAGAACTAGGTGATAATTGGAAATTAACTTGTCATTAGAATACAAAGGTGGGAGCATCTTCTCTCCCTTCTCTTTATATGCATTTTTCTCTCTCAGTCTGTGGTCCAACTTGGTGAAACTCTGGGACAGCTTGAATATTATCATACATTGAGAAGCAAGTTTTAGCTTTGAGTCCTGAGTGGGCAATTGAAAGAAAATTTTAGTGCAGAGAGGATCCCTGAGGCAATGTTGGCTCTGTCCAGGAGAGCTCTTGTCTTATAGAAGTGTCAGGGAAACAAACTCCTCTGTTTCTGCAGTTCCTGCCAGTTTTAATGTCAGCACATAGAGAAGGTAGTTGGCAGCAATCCAGACCATGAAGGTGGCAGGACAACCTTGGGACTCACTGGACCCCTTAATGCTGTGCTTTTTACCCATCTTGGTGGTTCTCAGTGTTGTAACTTTCTCCTTATCAAAATGATTTCTCAGTAAAGTACTAGAAATTCATTCATACTAGGTAAGTAACCCATATTTGGGCAAAGTGTAACCTTTCTAAGGGGAATTTGAATTTAGCAGAGATAAAAACCAAAGAGATTTCTATAAGGTAGGATTCCAAACCTCAGCTCACAGGTGACCAAGAATTGTTAATGGTGGGTAAAAGGGGAAACTTGTCTTATTTGTCCTTCTGAGCTCATCCTGAACAGATTCCATTCAAGTTGAGTTCTAACCCTGGGGATTTAATAGAAAGGGAATCCTTTAAATTGTATGGTTAAGTGATAACATGGTAGGGGAATTCACATCTCTACTTGGTAGGGGTTAAAAATGAAAGCCTCAACTTGCTTGTAAGCCCCAGGCTCTAGCAAGGAAGATTTGCTGAGTACCTCCTGTCTTGTGTTAGAGGTAAGAGTGGGTAGTAGTAAACCCCAACAAGAGAAAGAACCTTCATACATAGCAAGGTACTTGAGGACTAAGAATAAAATGGTAGCTAAGGGGCCAAAGTAAAGTCTTGAGTGAAATTAGACTTTGTGCAAGCTCTGACTCCTTTCTAAACAGTAAGACTAGCTGGAATTTCCATAGTTTTTTTAGGGTTTGCAAAATCCTTTAAAGTGAGGTTCAGAGAGGATAATGAATAGTGCATTAGCACTTCATGAGTGATGGAGAAGCAGAATTCAGACCTAGGTTTTCTGATTCCAAGCTCAGGGCAATTTCTAATGCTGGGAGTCTCAAAAGATTTAGTGAACTTTAAAAGGGTTTTTTTTTTTTGTTTGTTTTTTTAGGTTTTTCAAGGCAAATGGGGTTAAGTGGCTGCCCAAGGCCACACAGCTAGGTAATTATTAAGTGTCTGAGGCCGGATTTGAACTTAGGTCCTCCTGACTCCAGGGCCAGTGCTCTATCCACTGCGCCACCTAGCCATCCCTTAAAGTTTTAATAATTTCAGAAACCTAAATGCTAAGTACTTAAAAAAATAAATAGAAAATTTAAATTATTTAAATTTCTTTTATACTTGTTTAGTTTTATGAATTTTTAATTTTTACAAGATTAGTTAACTTGTTATTCTGTATTTTGTGTGTGACAATTTCTGGATGACCCTTTAATCTGGTGGATCAGTCAAGAAGGTTCTCTTACTTGGCCATCTCAGTCACCTGATTTATTTACACTAGACTTTTTCTTGTAGGATCATATCAAAATGTGTGAATACTCCAAAACCACTTTCTTTGGACCATCTTAAAGCTAGGATTACAAATTCAGTCCTTTCAGTCACTGGTCAACAGCTGATAAAAGTTCATTGCAAAGTTTGAAAATCAAGGTAGCTATGTTGAATTTTAATAAGAAACACCAATAATTTTAAAATTTAAGTACCTCAAAAAAAACCTTAAGTACTTCCCTCCAAATTTAAATAACCCTTCAAGTGTTTTCTTTGTATGTGTTTAAATTTTGAAGTTTGAAGATTAAAACTGTGCTAATGGGAGCAGCTAGGGCGCAATGGATAGAGTACCTGCCCTGGAGTCAGGAGGACTTACTTGAGTTCAAATCCAGCCTCAGACACTTAATAATTGCCTCGCTGTGTGATCTTGGGCAAGTCACTTAACTCTATTGCCTTAAATAAAATAAAAAGAAAAAAAGAAAACAAAAGAAAAAATTTTTTAAAGAAAACTGCACTAACTGTCCACCTTGTATACCATGGGAAGGATAGTGATTGTGTACTTTGGAAAGGGGATGAGGGAAATGTGGGAAGAAAGGTTATCCCAGTCATTGAACATTGAGGGGGAGAAGAGATAATGCTTGGATCACCAGCTTCTCCAGGAGAACTACTGCAGGCAATGAGGAGGGAGATCTATTAGCAATAGTTTGTGAACATCTTTGACATGTGCTCTGGAATCTTGAGAGCTGTAACAGCTGGAAAAGGCAGAGTAGGAGCCAGAGTCTCTGGCTTCCCTGGACTCTAGGGCAGGTATCAGTGGTAAAGATTGGGGAAGACCCTACCCTGGAAAAGGCATCTGTCTAAGTGTTACTTTGTATTTTCTAATGGATGCGTTTGACTTCTTTCCTTCCATTTTATTTCCTTGGCCACTATCACTTCCAAAAACATGTCATCAGCCTCAACTCTTCCTCTATGTTCCAGAACAGCCAGCAGCTACTCTCAAACCTGGGGGACTGGAAGGGTGATGGATTGTAGTGCCCCCAGTGCCACCAATAATGCATGGCATGCAGTAGAATGACTGCTCTGGTACCATCCTCTTATAGCAGTCTGATTTTGTTTTTCCCTGACCTTTCCAATCCTTCCTTAGCATTTATGGCACTTTCTGTCTGATCATTCGTGAACTCTTAGGGTTGAGTTTTCACTATCATAATGGAGAGGGGGAAAATCTAGGCTGAGGTGAAGGGAGTTGTCCTAACTTCCTCCTCAAATTCAGTGGTGGAGTCAAGAAAAGCACACCTCTTAGTCCTTGGGCCCACACTCCCCCCACCCCACACACAATTGTAACCCATATGCAGCAATTAAGAGGCTTTGCTACCCTGACTATGGAATGACTTAGCCTTTAGGCTGCTGATTCAATCTTTAACAGTTGAGTTTTTTCTTTTATCTCATAGACAGGGAATTGTCTTCATCTTCTAAAAGTGAGCTAGACGAACTCCAGGAAGAGGTGACTCGGAGGGCCCAGGAGCAGGAACTTCAAAGGAAGAGGGAGAAGGAATTAGAGGAGGCTCAAGGGTTCAATCCACACCCCAGCCGCTTCATGGACTTGGATGAACTTCAGCATCAGGGTAACTCTTGTGGGTGAGACTGTGGGCTGAGAGAGAGAGAAAAATGGTTCAAAAGACATTTTTCTTTATCAGTCCATTTCCAAGTTTGAGCAGTATTTTTATGAGGCTGTCAAACTAGAATATGACTAACTTGTTGATTGAGAATAGTGTCCCTTGATTTGGAGGACAAATAAATCTGGTTTTATAAAGATGAGGATGGAGGAGTGGTTTTTAATAGATTCTTTGTGCTAAAAACTTCCCATAATTAGAAATAGAGACTGTAGCTGCATAAATCTTAAATTGAGTAATAGATAAAGGAATGATATTGGAAGAACTGAGTGAAAAATACAGTACTGTAAACTTTATTCAAGTTCTTCCCATGTAGACTGAAGATTTTTTGAGGGCCATTTCTGGTGTAGTTGTTTACTTTGTCTAGTTTTCTGTAATCTTTCTGAAGTATCTCTTGGAGCAAGAACTCACAGGTTTGAGGAGCTTTTTAGAGGAAGTTGCACACAGGTTTGAAAAAACCTGAGGCCTGGAGAAATATATGTGGGTCCTATCACTTTAACTTCAATTCTGATTGCTTTAACATAGGTTACACATTCTTGTAAGATGCTCTTCATAAGTAGTGTACAGAATTTGAATGTATACTATCTCTTTGGACCCACCTTTATGTGGAAACTCCTCTCCCTGCATTACTGGTTGTCATGTCCCATGCTAGACAGTCCTAGACAACCCTACCTTTCTTTGCTTCTTATCCAGATTTTAGGGCACTGCTTTGCATATTCTCTGCATATGTTTGAATTAATTCCATTGCCCTTGATAATCTCCATTTAAAAAATTTTTCTATTATTATTGCTTTCTGTTAGCTGCCTAGATTTTCCCCCTCTGTGATTGCTTTCTGATTCACAGGAACCTTGATCTTCTCCACTTTTCCATCTCAGCTAGTTGGCAAAATAATATTGGGAGTCTGCTGACTTCTGTTTTTTTGTTTTTGACTTCCAGCTTCTAGATGAGAAAAGCCTGAGTGGCTAAGACTCAAGGGATGACACAGTGGAGAGAGCAACCAGGCTTGAAATCAGGAAGTCCTGAGTTCAAATGTGGACTTAGAGTCTTATTAGCTGTGTGACCTTGGGCATGGCACTTAACCCTGTTTGCCTCAGTTTTTCCATCTGTAAAATGAGTTGGAGAAGGAAATGACAAACCACTCAAATATTTTTACAAAAAAAACCCCCAAAAATGGGGTCATGAAGAGTTGGAAACTATTGAAATAACAGAACAACAACAAAAAGAAGGGAATGGATGGTGCAAGGTGATCTACCCTACTTTGTATAGTTCTGCTTACAGGATCTGAGAATCTTGCCTTCTATACCTTATAATCTTTATCATGTATCTGAGAGTGTAGATTGGTATTGGCAGTCTCATCTGATTCTGTGTCATCTGGAGATTCAAAACTATAGACAAAAAGGAGTGTCAGAAATTCTAAATTCTAAACTCCCTGTACCAAACTTATATTTTTTGCTATTTTCCTCTAATTCTTTTGAACCTTTGAAGTTGGAAGCAAGAGAATTTGAGGACATAGTAAATATTCATAGTGTCCTTTGGTTTCTACACTCAGCTTGCAAAGAATGAAAAAATTGTGAAAAGTGGTTCAGGTGGCAGCTCAGTGGCACAGTGGATAGAGCATCAGTCTTAGAGTCAGGAGGACCTGAGTTCAAATCCTGTCTCAGACATATAATAATTGCCTAGCTTTGTGACTTTGGGCAAGTCACTTAACTCCACTGCCTTAAATTAAAAAAAAAAATTAAAAAAAAACCCAAAACAAAAGTGGTTCAGATATCTTGACCATTCTTAATTGAGTCTACCAACAGCAACAAAAAAATCATGAACTTGTTTCCCAAGTCCATATAATGAAGTGATAAGCATCACTTAGGACTGAAAGGACCACAAGGCTTTCAAAGAAAAGTGAGTTCCAATTTGTCTTTGAGAAAGCTCATAGCTTCAGTCACATTAGAGTTTGCAAGTAAATCATGGTTCTGAATGGGAGAGGCCAACAACAGATTGAGATGAACAGAGTCTTTGTACAAGAATCAGCCTATGACCACACTTTTACCACTTCTTTTATTCAGACTTGTCAAATCAGTTTTAGAGAGGATTTTCCCCTATATTCATTGATGAAACTGTATGTGTAGATGGAGAAAGTAGCCAGGAGAAGAAGGGAAAGAGCCTTTGAAAAATATTGTTGATCCTAAAATTCAATAGAATATAAAAGTATCAGTGCTGTCAAAACCTAGTAGCAATGCCAACCTAGTTGCTTTTGGGTGGGAACTTGTAATAGGAGTTTCTCCATAAGGATTCTAAATCTGGGCTCCAATTCAAGGTGTCAGAAGAATTTTGATGTATAGGGTCAGGTTGAAGCAGGAATGATGAGTTACGAAGCATAGGATGTATAAGAGAAGTGATTCTAGGGACAGCCCTCAATTGTGAGGCAATGTGCCATCAGAGGAGGAGGCCAGACAGGGCACCAGGCCTACAAGGCCCACATCCCACTCCACTAGGGACTGACCAGCTGACTCTGGCAATTAGTCTGAGTTTGAGTTTTCTCAAAGGGAAAATGGGGGTACTTTCCTTGTCTCCCGTGTGAGCTGCAAAATGCTCCCTCTGTCAGTGTAGGCACCTCTCTGACTGAAGCTTCTCACTGCCTTGCTAACCCACATCAAGGATTCATTTGCCAGGCATTTATCAAGCAGAGAGGATGTGCCTCCACTAGGGACACAGTCTAGTCTGAGACAGAAATGAAGCCCCCCCCAAGCCCTCGAGCTAGTTGTTCATGTGGCTGGAGCTGAGGTGGCAGTGAGGAGTGGTCCAATGTCCAGCCACAGCCTGTTGAGGTGCTAGTTGTGTCCAGCCAGGGACCTGTGCTACTGTCAAAGTTAGCAGCTTGACCGTTTTCCTCTCTGGCAGAGATAAAGAAGTACATCTTTCTGTACTTTACTTTGTGCTGCTGGAGATAGATACCCGTGTGTACTTTCTTCAGGCAGGGAGTGCCCAGAACTTGTAGCCTTAAGGCAAAATGATGATTGGTGACTGGAACTCCTTTGTGCATTTGGGGAGGTTTGGGGTCCTAGAGACTGCCCATGGGCTGTCCAGTTGTGGCAGGCGACTGGATGGAGATGCCTACCCCCCCCCCATTTGCATCAAGTGCTGGCCCTTGCAGGGAGGCGTGACCACTCTGAGAGGTCCACCCGTGAGGCTGACTCGGTGTTGGAGGAGGCGCTGCGCCGTGAGCAGAGAGGAGACTGTGCTGCAGCTTTGGCTCTCTGTAACGAAGCAATTTGTAAGTAACTAACTCCTCACAGCTCCTGTCGCTGCTATTATTGCTTGCTTGGCCCAGCTGCAGCCCTTGCTGGCCTCTGGTGTCTGGATCTTCAAATCGGATACCAGGGGCTCTCTAGGGGACCACTTGGAGGGAATTCAGCAAGGGCCCCCAGATGATGCTGGAGCTTCCTCTGTCCCCTGGTCCATGACTGCCTCAGCCTCGGGCACCCCATTACTGATCAAGCAGTGGGCAGACAGGAGGAGGCCAGTCTCTTCTTGGGTCAGAGGAAACAGGCTCTAACCTAGGTGTGCAACTTGCTACAGGAGTGGGTGCTTTTACCCCCTCCTCCTTCTCCCTGATTCCTAGTCACTGGCAGGGGTTGAAGCTTGAGCTTTGGAGAGCCCCAGAGCTTATCAGTGGCATGACCCCCCCCCCAGCTGAATGGTCCTGTGATGAGGCAGGTGATTTTGCATGTCTCATGAGGGTCCTGATTCTCCTTACTTTTTCTAGTTAGAAGCCAGCAACTAGGAGGGAAGACCACAGAAATCACTTATGGGAAATAAGATGAAAACTCCAGCACTCCTCCTAAAATAGTGTCCACCAATTGATCTGAATTCCCTCTGGGGGACCCCCTTGGCTTTGGTGCTACAGGATGTCTTCCAGGCAGGGCCTGCCAGCTCCCTCACCTCAGCAGCCTCTGCATGTTCCATGTCTTGTGCTCCTGCTGCATTTTTTAAGTTACTGCATTTCATTGCTCATTTTTGGTTCAATTTTATTCTTTGTGTCTGTGTTCTGTTTCTGCTGTGTGTTTTTGTTTTTGTTTTGTTTTTGTTTTGCATTTTAGCTAAACTAAGACTTGCCCTGCATGGTGCCAGCTCTAGCACGCTCAGCAGAACCATAGTTGATAAGAAGTTACAAATCTGTATCCGAAAAGCACGGAGCCTCCAGGATCGCATGCAGCAGCAGCAACCGCCGCCACCGCCATCACCGCCATTGGGGGGCTCCCTCCCTCAGCCAACAAGGTAGTGCCTGGGAAGTTATCTTAGCCCGTGGACATCAGGGGAGGTCATGACACTGGGTGATCTGGAGAGAGCTTTTCTTTCATAGTTAGATTGGGAAGAGAGAGGAATCCCAGAAAAATCTTCCCT
Source organism: Macrotis lagotis (assembly GCF_037893015.1). Classification (NCBI taxonomy): domain Eukaryota; kingdom Metazoa; phylum Chordata; class Mammalia; order Peramelemorphia; family Peramelidae; genus Macrotis; species Macrotis lagotis. Next base: position 54,116,330 of record NC_133661.1, on the reverse strand, counting down.
TCACCAATTAAGCGTCACTTCCTACATTAGGCACAAAGAGGGTAAAGTGGAGACTCCTATTAAAGTTATAAATTTGGTTGTTATAAAGTACATAGGAAAGGTTACATTTGTCTTTTGAGAAATACATAAGAAGTAATGAAATTGTACCTGTTAGAGGAAGCTAGTATTTGAAGACAAATTTAGTTTGGAGACAATAATTCAGGCTACAAATAGAGGAAGAGAATACATAGAAGACAAACTAGTTTTAGCCTTTTTCATTAATCAGTCAAGGCTTATGGTCTAGGAGTTGGTGATAATTCTTTTCTTGCACAGGATTCTACTACAGCTCCCTGTTCTAAATAGGTAGATACAGATGACTCTGAGGTCTGACATTGAGAAGGTTCCAGAGTTAGCTTTGCTGCAACATTTTACTCAGCATGCATACAATTTGGGGACATTCTTTCAAGTCCAGAAAATTTTTGTGGCCCAGTATTTCAAGACTGGGGAATCTGTATATTATAGATGCCCCAATTCTTATGAGAAATGGAACTGTCACCCATCTCTGGGTATTTTCCCAACCCAGGGAAAGAGGATTTCTTCTGGCAGAATTTGAAATCTTTTTTGTGGAAGATCATCTTTTAGTGTAGACATGCAAGTAGGATGGCCTCCCCATAGATGAGTATATTTGTGATTGCAGATCACTTAGTCAGAACTTCCAACAGTTTAGACCACTGACTCTTCTTCTCCAAAGACTGATGGAGAAGCCTGGAAAAGTACAGGTTCCCTAACAGATCACCTACCCCAACATCCTGAGAGAATCTAGCCCTGGATCACATACTCACACAATCTCTGCTTTCTGAGGAAGGTATCCTTAACTATATACTTTCAAAGCAGCATCTTATATCTGTATATCTAATCATCTTGGGGATGCCTATCCCCCTTGAAAACAGAGAGAGCAGAAGGTATTTTGTTAAGATCTTCATTCTGATTCACTTCTAAAAAAAGAGAATCATTATTCCTTTTGAGGTCTTCCTTAGGGTTGGGGTTCTTACCACTTTTCCTTACTGGTTCTGAAAGTGGATTGCTTTGGAATAGATAGGATTTCTTCAAAGGGTAAGCTGGTAGGTAAGGTCAGATGAAAATGGGATGTAATTTTTTTTTTTAGGTTTTTTTGCAAGGCAAATGGGGTTAAGTGGCTTGCCCAAGGCCACACAGCTAGGCAATATTAAGTGTCTGAGGCCAGATTTGAACTCAGGGACTCCTGACTCCAGGGCCGGTGCTCTATCCACTGCACCACCTAGCTGCCCCTATGGGATGTAATTTTCAAAAAATAAATTCAGTGATATATAAACTATTTTTTAAAGCTTAAAGGGGTAGTTCTGAAGAGGACTGTTTCTTCTGCTTTCACCCAGGATCCTCCATTTTGTTTTTTAACTTCCTTATTTAGACCATTGATTAAGCAACTTAGGTTTCAAAACAGTCAACTTAGTAAGGTGTTAGATAGCTGATCAGTACTAAATAGCTAAACTAGTTCCAGATACCAACTGGAACTGAACCACTTGATTAATCTCAGGGTTTGCTGTTGTATTTTATTACTTGTGTTGTGGAGCTATAAAAGGCATAATTAGTGAAAAATTTAATAATCACAAAAAAATTAATTGAAAAAACTCTCAAGGTGCAGCTAGGTGACACAGTGAATAGAGAGCACTGACCTTGGTGTCAGGAGAACCTGTGTTCAAATCCATCTTCAGACACTCAGTAATTACCTAGCTGTGTGACTTTGGGCAAATCACTTAACCCCATGGCCCTGCAAAAAAAAAAAAATCTCAAGAATCTAATTGTTGTTATAGCCTTCAAGAAAGATTTCAGGGTATAATAATATCTAGTTTTCATTTGATGAAGAAAAATAAAATAAAGTTGTTGATTTCCACAAAATCTCTTGACCCAAGATCCATCTCTCCTTGATTTAGTGGAAGAACCCTTGTGATCTTTTGGATCTAGTGCTTGCACTGCTGAACTTGGAACCTGAAAGACCTGGTTTAAATTCCTGCTTCAGATAGTTAGTAGTTGTATGACTGAGCAACCTTTCTTGTTCTCAGTTTCCTCATTTGTAAAATGAGAAGAATCATAGCACCTACCTCACAAAGTTGTTATGAGAATCAAGTGTAATATGTGGAATGCATTTTTCAAACCTTAAAACTCTGTAAATCTATCATCTGTTAACTCTACCTTGTCCTTTCTTCCCTTATGACCCCTTCCTTTTGGGTTATTGCTGTTGGATGTCAACCATTTCCAGTCCTTGCCTTCTTTCTATCATCCACATGTTGGCCAGCAACCTTTTTTATAGGAGCGTATGAGTGGAGTTAGAGTGCAGGGGGCAGTGGGAGATATAGGCAGAGGCTCCTTTTAATGGGAATGTATGACTTTGATGAGGGCCATTTGAAGAAATGCACCAGTTCAGGAAAAAGAGGTGAATATTGGTGGGGGGGGAGAATGAGAACGAACCATGTACTTTTAAAAAGAGGTGAATATTGACTGGTGGGTGTGGGTGTGTGTACCATGTGCTTTCTTGTTTGTGACTCCCTTAAACAGTTTCTTTTTTTGTGCTTGTCTCTCCATTTATTTTACTCACCAGATCAAGGAAGAATCTGTGAAGAATCATGTTGACTTTATGAACGGATGAAATAGAATGAGCATTTTTTAAGTGACTTTTTTTTTTTGCCATTAGAGATAATTAATGATTGGTTCTTCCCCTTTATTTCAGTGAACAGTCTGTCTCGTTCCAAGTACTGTTGAGTCAGGAGGCACAGCTGGAGCCCAGCAAGGACACCGAGTTTGGGACCAGTTCTTTCTTCCCCCCATCTACTTCCTGCCATGAATCGCACTCCTTACTGTCTTCAGAGTCACCCTCCCCACCCACCTTAGAACTCAATTGCCCCGGAAGGTCCCTCCCTAACCTCTTGGCTACCTCTGCTAATGTGAATGGCCATGCTTTCTCCGCTTTCTGCAGGCAAGGCTTAACACACAAGCTGAGGAGGCCTGAGAAGGGTTCTTCCCAAGGTAGGGAACCTGCAGGAGCTTTAGCTGAGGGGCTTCTGGACTCTAGGGGCAGCCATATCCCCCCTCAGGAAGGGAGATATGCTGGCCAGCAGCAGGACCAAGAGAAAAGTGATCCTGCAGTTTTGCCTGCCCTGGTGTCTCCCTGGTCACATTTGGCCTCCAAAGTCTCCCCTGACAGAGGGGATTCTCAAAGCCCCAGCTGTAATTCTTCAAATTGTTCAGCTTGGTCCAATCATGGGACCTATCACCCCAAAGAATCTACTGCTTCCTCACATTTCCTTCATTTTCCTCCAGATTCTGCACTGAAAACTAACAGGTGTCACCAAACCAATAGCCATGAAACTTTATTTGTTTCACAAAGGGAGCAGGACACCGAAGAGGTCTTTAAGCCAGAAGTCCCCAGAACCAAGGGGCTTGTTCGCTCCCTGGCAGAGCAGTTCCAGAGAATACATGGGGTTACCCGAAAGGATCCTACTTGTGACAAAAGCTGGGCGATTACAGGTCCCCAAGATAGGAAACTGACAACTCAGTTGAGAAAGGAGTCACATCCTTCAGACTCCAGGATACCTATCTCACAGGGACAAGGGATTGGTCACTCTTCTTGGAAAAAACAGCATACTTCTTTGAATGGGAGGGATAGGCAGCCTTCCTGGGAAGGGCCCTCTAGTCACCATGCTCTCTCCATCAGTCCTTCCCCACACAGCAGTGATGGTACTCCCTGGGGATTGGGGTTAAATGTGGCAGAACCAGCCATGCTTCCAGGGAAGATGTCACAAATGGAAGATGTTAGGCTAAAGGAGGTAGGCAGTGGGGATGACTTAATGACTTCTCTGCCCCTGGACCATTGGGTGGGCAATAGTAGGCTCTCTGGTTCTCCCTCTGATTATGAAACTGGAACAAGGATTCATGGGCCTGGGAGGAACCCCTCCCCTCAAGATCCCTGCATTGGTGGTCTCCATCCTGAGAGAAACCATATGCATCTGCACCCACACTGGAATGAGGACACAGAACAGGAGACCTCAGAGTTGGAGTCTCTTTATCAGGCCAGTCTGCAGACATGTCAGGCCAGCCAGCCTGGGCCAGGGAGGCAAGATATATCACAGCAACCACTTGGTCATCCAGGTAAGCTTGTGACTGGACAGAAGGATTTTAAACTGAGTCTTGGGAAATATAAAGAAGTAACTAATTAGTCATAGACATTGCATTAGGATATAGTTACATTTCTTTTAACTAGTGAAACAGGAGGCTGCTAGGTGTTGCAGTGGTTAGAGCACAGGCTCTGGAGTCAGAAGTACCTGAGTTTAAATAAGACCTCAGACATTTAATAATTACCTAGCTGTGTGACCTTGGGCAAGTTGCTTAACCCCATTGCCTTACAAAAAACAAATAACTAGTGAATTGGGTCAAATACCAACTATTTTTCTCAGTCTGAAATGGCAAATAGAGAGAATCATTAGAAAGAACCCCTGATTCTCCAGACAATGACTTCTGCCTCCTAAAAATTAGTCATCAGAGTCTCCAGGACTTTGCATTATCCTGCACTTAGGAATCAGGGAACATTCTGAAGAAACATGTAATTTACAAAATATTGCCTAATAGGACAAGGGGAAGAAGCATGCCCACAGACTTGGGACTGAAAGTATTCCATAGATTTACCTGCCCAGTCCATCCTTTATTAAGGTTGCTCTGTTAAGCCAGGTCTCCATCATGATATTTCTAGATCCTTAGAAAGAACCATTACATTTTCAGCTTGCCATGATGCCCTTCATACATGATTAGATTTCATTCAAGTTTATATATGTGTGTGTATGCACACACACATATATGTCATAATGATGTCTGTAGCTTGGGAGTCACATCAAAGGTATCTGACTTGTTCATGCAGGTAGAATGTATGAAATAGAACTTTTTAGTGCGAAGCTTTATCTATTTAAAATTGTAAAACATCTAATTGATGTTCAGTTTAAAAGAAATTTTTTTTCACAATTGCTAAAAGAGTAGTTGACTGGGAAATTAAAACACCTGGGTTCTAATCTCTGCTTTGTAAATTAGTATGACTTTGAATAACACATAAAAGACAAATGAGAATTATTGAGAATATTTGGAAAGTAAAAGATTTCTAAGGTCCCTTTCATCTCTTCAGGTACTATAATTTATATTTTTCCTCTTTTGACATATAGTTCCCATTGTGGTGTAGGCTCACTTGCTACAATTACCCAGCATACAATTTTTATTACAGTTTTTTTCAGTGATCAAAAATAATTTTCCCCTCCCTTCTATCCCCACCATTGAAAAAGAAAAGGAAAAACAAAATCCTTATAATAGATATGCATGTTGACCATGTTCCTCAGTCAGTCATTTCCCTAGCGAGAAGTGAGTACCCTACAAGTGTTCCAGGTTTCACTACAGCTTTTCCTTTCATCATTTCTTATGGAACAGCCACTACACAATATGTTAATCCATTCCCCTATTGGGAATACTTCCTTGGTTTTCAGGTTTTGGATTTTACCAAGAGTTGCTATAAACATGTTTTTTTTTTTATGATTAGATCCTTCTTTCCTTGATCTCTTTGGAGTATAGATCTAGAAATGGGTCACTGGATCGAGTGGGAGACACAATTTATTAACTTTTTTGGACTTAGTTCCTAGCTATTTCTGGAAGTGAAATATTAAGAGGTTATTTGGGTTCTTAGAAACCAACTGAAACGTAATGAAAAACCAACCCTATTTATTTTCTATAATTACTGAATTGACCACCATTTTCTATCCCCTCATCATGGTATACAAGTTTTTAAAGGTTGTATTCTTAACAAGACAGGAGCTCTGGAAAGTTTTAGGAATCTAGAAAAACTTTTTGCATGGTGCTGGTAACAGGCATATGCCTCTATGGCCTGAGGACCACCTGAACTAAATTGGACATTTGGATCACTGAGTGACCCTAGGAAAAGGAATTTTTTCAGAACTAAAAGGACAACCTCTGCCAAATTTTTCTTTGGTCGGTCTCTGTTGGTGGAGGGAGTTTCCAACTGGCTAATTCACCAGTCCTTGAAATATTAAAGTATTGAACTTAAAGATCAAAATACCCTCTGAACCAAACCAGTTTTTCCTCTAGATGGAGCCTGGTGGAATCTGAATGCACAAGGTGCTAAAGACACGCAGAATAAAGTAAGCAGGTGGCATTGATCAATCCAGGGAAATGATCCTGTAGGAATAGGGCCTACCAGGATCAGTCACTACTTGAGTGAGCAGAGTCCTCAGGGAAGTCCTGGTTCTCTCATCTTTATCTTTTCATAAAGAGTTTACTAAGTGCTCCATTCCATAAAATAAGTCATTTAATGTTTTAAGAACTATTCAGTTAAACTTAAAAATTGTCTTCATTCATCAGGTATTTATTAATCGCCCACTGTGTACAGCTAGTATGCTTGATGCTGGGACAGATACGGATTGAGGAGGACAGGCCAGGTGCAGAACAAGTACCCCTTGCTTGTCCACACCCCCCCCCCACAATGCTAGGCAGATAAAGGGTCCCCAAGGGAGAGGCCACATAGATTCTCCCTAGAGTCACCATGTCAGATACATTTCACAAAGATGCACTTGTGCCTAAAGGCTCTGACAGAAGCTGGGCATGCTTCCAGATATCCGTGGAGATCTCTGGATGAGCATGTGCAGCTGTCCAAGGGTGGGGACCCTTGTAGGAAGGTGTCCATATTCTTAGCTGTCTTCCTGCCTTCACCTCCCCAGTGGTATCAATCAGGATTGCAGGCTCAAAAGTCCCTCCAGGAAGGGAGTGTTCCATTTATGTCTATATTTCCATTCCCAGGATCCACAAACATTGGAGGGAGGAGACTACACTCTGCCCCTGGCTTTGATCTCTCACAGATGCCAGTAATAGAAATGGAACACAGTCTCCATGGGGTGAACTTGGTATCTGCCTCTCAGGTAGTAATCTTGGTGACAAGGATGCTGGGTGTGGGTTGATAAATTGGGAGGAAGTTAGCAGAACTTTACAGGGTGTCAGGGGTAAGGGGTTTGACATGGAAATAACAGATGAGGAGAGGTTAAAGAAAAAAAATGGAGTGTATGCTTAAATGAGTTTCTCAGGATCCTTGTGAGATCAGGGAATATCCACTATCTATCCATGACTCTATGCTCTTTCTGTCTTTCTCTCTGAAGGCTGCATCTTGCCGAGGTCCTCTGAAGGAGGATGAAGGCCAGCTGTACACTGCAGAGAATTTCCGACGCATTTCACGCAGTCTCAGTGGCACTGTTGTCTTGGGCAGGGAGGAAACCCCTATATCTTCCCACAGTTTTGTAAGTCAAATGAATGACTAGCTTACTCAGAATACAACAGCTTATTTGACAAAGAAGTACTCGAGGAAGTCCAGGTAGTAGGTAGACAAAAATTGACCCTTGTATTCTGTGGGAGGTGTTCATTGACCTTTTTGATTTATATTAAGGGGAATTGATGGTGCCCACAATTCACATTTGACTTCTGTCCCTTATCAGTCTTGATTACTATGCATTCAGAAAGAATTTGGTGGGGAGAGATATTCCTTGCCTAGAATAGTTTGATAATTTTATTCTAGAGGCATTTGCTTCAGAATCTTTAGGATGGGGGGGCAGCTAGGTGATGCAGTGGATAGAGCACCCCTGGAGTCAGGAGGACTTGAGTTCAAAACCAGCCTCAGACACTTAATAATTACCTAGCTGTGTGACCTTGGGCAAGTCACTTAACCCCATTGCCTTAAATAAATAGAATCTTTAGGCTGAAGGATACAAGAAGGGACTGAATTTGAGGGAGACAGCAAACTACTCCAGTATCTTTGCCAAGAAAAGTCCACAGATAAGTCACAAAGAGCTGAACATGGCAACAAGAATAAATGGGATGACTGGGGTTCTGTTCAACAAAACCTAACCTTTTGGCCAAAGGAAAAAAAGGAGAGGAGATGAAGTTAGGGTAACTGTCATGATTGCATTTGATTTCCAGCTGAAAAGGGGTAATCTGTACTAGGAGAAATTTCATTCACTTCATCAAATTTATTATATGCTTACAAAGTATAAATATCAAGGATATAATGAGAAAACAATATTCCCTTCCCTCTAGGAGCTCACATTCTTTCTACTGGAATACAATATTTAAACAAATAATTAAAATTAATTTTGAGAAAAGTCACTAAACAGCAGTTAGTAGAAAAAGCTTCCTGTAGGAGATGATGCCTGAGGTGAGCTTCAGAAGAAGCCAAGGCTCCCTGGAGGTGGGGTGGAGGGGGAACATGCAGCCTCCCTAGCTAGGGGCTTGGGACTGAGACCAAGATGACCAGGCAGTCTCAGTGAGCTAGAAATAGCCACTTTGCCTAGAGCAAAAAAATATATGAGGAGGAAACATGTGAAACTTAGGAGGCCCTCTAGAGCAGGACTGGGGAAGGCTCAGTGCTTCTGGAGTACCATGTCAAAGCTTCCCTGAGGCTTCCCTGGAATATTTACAACCTGAGTTGTAGTGGACTAGGGGGGGACAAATCCCAGCCAGTCATTTTTCCCATACATCTCAGGGAGTATCTGCGGCAGCTTGAGCTCACAGCAATAGTCGCTTGACCACAGTATCTATGACATCCAGTACTGGGCCACTCGGAAGCTCTACAGGGGGTTCTGCTTCTTGGTCTGTGTTGGGGAGAAACTTCCCTATTCACAACTTCCTAAGCTTCTTTGAGGACCTTCCCATTTTCATCTTTACTAGCATTCATTCAAGTTTACCCTAAGTTTAGGGTAAATGCAGAGTTGTCCAAGTAAAATTAGCTTCCCAGAATCCCTCTAGACTCCATAGTCTTGTTGGACTTTGTACAGAGATTTGACTCCCCTATCTTTAGGGAGTACGACTTAATCCAGGGGAAAATGACAATTTCTTCACATTCCCCCACCCTCCCCAACCTGCCCCCAGGTTTCAAAACTCTCCATGATCATCCCCTTTCGAGTGGTTGCTGGGGAATGGGGGCATGAGTTAGTGCTTTTGAAAGGGAGATGAGACTGATTTGGGGACTTCAGACAGCAAATGGATAAAGTAGGCCACTTGCATCGATGAGTACCCTTCGGACTAATGGGTTCACAGAACTAATCTCTGTCTTTTATTCAAGTGTAATCATTGAAAGGAACTTGACTCTCTAACTTAAGGTTTTTACCTTTCTGAATGTTTAGAAGCCTGGAATTCAGTGTTCTCCAAAATCCACCTACTCAGGCTTATCTCATATAGCTTCTCCTTCATCTAGCAAATAAACATTGAGGCCCCATCCAGACCCTGGGTTAGATGATAGGAGATATAGATATAAAGGGTGAAACTCCACTTCTAGCATCATAGTTCCCATAAAAAGTCTTTGTTAAATTCTCTTTATCTGGCCCTCTTTTGGACACCAGACTGGAAAAAAGGCCCTGCCCTCTAGGAATGTTCCAGGGTAAAGAGGGGAAAATTCAGTAAATGTCCACCTCACTGTTGGACTGCTGCACAAATAGAAATTTGGAGCCTTGACATTAGAAACGTGCCCATGTGAAAAGGGATGAACTCTGGGCCAGGACTGTGGTAGGCAGCAAGGATACAAGTACATGGATTTTTACAGCTGACCAAACTGGGTAACTTTCCTGAACTTATGCTCCTCCTTCCTACTACTATTTTTGTGGTGCCTGGAAGGGAGTGGGCTTTCTCCTTATCATCATCTCTGATCCACCCTCTTTCATATCTTTGTCTCACTCTGATGGTAGTGCTGCTTTTACAGCTGAGAGTAATACTGCAGGGGGACACTGCAGGGACAAGGGTTTCTGAAATCCCTTCCAGTTGGGAAACTCAGACTTATCCTTGAGATTCCTTAGTCTTTTCCCTTGGAGACTGGGGGGGGGGATGTTAATTCTCCAACCCATGGTCATACTAAGAATTCTCATATCCAGTTCTTTGTTAGATTGTCCCTTCCCTCCTGCCTATCAGGTTATTAGCTTCAAGAGAAGAACAGGTCTGAAGCTTAGTGTCTTTCATAGGTAGTGATCAGGCCCACAAGACTGGGAGATGCCCTATGAGGTGCCCTAACTAGGTTGGAGACCTTCAAGAATTCCTCTCTCTATTCCTGGTCCCTTACTTTCCCTTACTGTGTTTTCCCAATCACACCCTGCTGTGTTAATCCTTATTTCTATGTGTTTTTTTCTTTTTTGTCTCATTTCATTACAAGGAAACTTCAAACGTGAGGAGAAAGCCTTTGGAAACCAGGCACCGTTGTTCCAGCTCCTCTTCCCTCTCTGTCATCCATGACCCTTCTATGTTCCTCCCCAGTCCCCAGATCCTCCCTCCCCAGCCACAGCTCCTGCCCCCTGATGTCCTGATGCCCACCATGGCAGGGGAGCCCCATAGACCCCCAGGTAACTCTTGAGTCTCAGCTCCTGTTCAAGGAATAACTATTCTGCTGGGGGCTTTTCTGAACTGGCTACATTGGAATCATGAGGTGGGAATGGAATTTGGGATACGGGCTCCTTTTTGGAGATTTAAGTGTCAGATTTGTGATTAGATCATTTCTGGGCTAGAGGAAAGGACAAGGGATAGGATTGTGTGAAAGATAGGAAGAACAGAGGAAATGTGTTTCTCAGAACTTTTTCTCCCTACTCTGTGCAGGATTTGATTAATGGGAAAGACTGGGAGACACTAGAGATGGGTTGAAAATACTAAATTTGCCATCACCTTTATCCAGATAGATTAAGACGGCTTTAAATTATGCCTCATCTTTGTGGGAAAGTGACCCCTCTAGAGTTCCTGTCCTAGCCTCTGGAATAGGAGTTTAAATCTCTTCCTTAGGTCCCCCAGTGGCCTACATGAGCTCCATTAAGTATGGTGGGTCAGACTTTTGGATGACCAAAAAGAATTCATGAGTAGTTTGCAAGGGGTCACATCACAGTTTGAACTGTCTAAGCATAGCTCATTTATCATAAACCACAGGATTCTGAAGACATTTGTACCATTAAATATGGACTTCCTGTGGGCAACTCCAACTTCCAGTTCCTAGAATCACTCCATATTGTTTTCACTGCAAGGTCCCCTCATGACTAGTTCCTTGGACTCTATTTCCAACCCTAGGACCTTTCCATGCCCTGAGGCTATGGTATAAATGGAGAGAGAAGTATGACAAGGGTATCATTAATATTTTACTAGTAGAAAAACTGGGCTCTCTGGATAAGAACACACACATTAACTCAGCTGCTTCCACCCAGCATGGTGGAATCAATGTGTACTGAGTGGTTCCTAAATACAGAGCCCGAAATGAAATGGAGGAAGAAGGCACTCTCATTGTCTACAAGGTGCCTAGAATATAGGTCACTGACAAAATAGATATATACCATATAGGATAAAGACACAAAAACCCTCAATGGGAACAATAATGAGGATAAGGGTTAGGGATGGTCAAACGGGAAGGAGTAGATTAGGCCTACATGGGAGGTACTCAGTTGTGATTTTTTTTTAAATTTCTTTAGGAACTTCAAGGAATATCCAACAGTTTCTGGCTGTGTGTGACAGGAGTGAAGCTTCCCGAGGGGCCAGATACCTAGGGGGGAACCTGAACTACAAGAGCCTCCCACGCCCCTCAAGAGCTGATTCCTCCTGGGGCCCAGTGCCAGAGACCAACCAGCATTCTGAGACTAGAGCCTCAAGCACCTCAGGGCTCTGGCCCCAGTTGGCCAGCACTGCCACACTGCCAGACAGAAACAAGGGGCACCAGGGTCCATGTGTCCAGCTGTGGGGGAGACCGACTCATTCACATTCACATTCACACTTTGCCGTGGCTTGCTATCCATCATCATTGCCCAGCACTCTTTCTATGCCCCTGGAAATAATACAGAGTTCCAATATTATGCCTAGTTCCTCCCGGGCCCTGGGACCCAGAAGAGTGGACATACCCCCTGATGACGATTGGAGGAAGAACACTTATGCCCCTCAACCTGGACATAGGAGAACAGGAGGAAATGAGCCTGTTTTTGCCCCCTCAGATATCCATCAAAGGGGCCTGACCTGGGCTGCAGCCTCCCACCACAGTAGGTGGTGAGGGGCTCTTGACTCTTTGTGGCTTTTTTCCTCTCACATTAATGTGCCATGTCAGAGCTGGTCCCCAAATACTGTTGTCATGCTGTGCCAGGTTCATAACAGGATAGACCTGTATCCTCAGTGGTTCTGTAATCTCAACACCAGGCTGATGGAATCCCAGCTTAAATTCTCCTTGAAAAAAATGGGCAGCTGCTTTAGGATGGGGTGCTGCCAAAGAATAATTTTGACTTAATTGTAGCCTTAGAGTCACTTAGATTTTTAAAGGTCAATCCATGACATGTCATTTTCTCAAGTCCCTATCCCCTGCTGCAATCCCATTCCCTGTCCTTAAACCTGCTCCCATGTTCATATTCTCTGATTCTGTAGTCCTTTTCTCTAACTTCCCTAGAATCCTTTTGCTCCCCTCCCCCCCCAATTTCTCCAGACACATATGGTTGAATAGTTTCTATCTTTGTCTTGTATCTGGACAAGATCAGAAGGGAGCCTACCTAGTGAAGGAGCCAGCCTCTGCGACTCCCCACTAACCCGCACCCTCTCCCTATGGAGGGAGAATACACTGGAGCTGCCAGCACATACACTTCTACCCTTGCCTTCCTGCAGAAACACTAACCAAGTGAAGCACACTAATCCCTCTTCCAAGCAGCAGATCCATACTGCCACTCACTCACTTGCCATTGTAAACACTCAGAATAAGTTGAAGTATTTTAGGGCAAAACATAACTGTTTTTGTAAAGTATTTTTGAATAAATCTGAGAGTTCTATTTAACACCTTGGCTGCACGTACCACATTTTCGTTTTTGTCCCAAAGGGATCCTGGGCAATCAAGAGCTCCCATTTATCTCTAGGTTCTACCAATGGGAGACAGCCCAATTGCTGGGGAGAGGGTTAAAAAGATCCACATGAAGGGAAGTTGGGAATAAATCTGTGAGGGCATAGGAGAGTTCAGAAATTGAATCTCATTTGGAAGGGACCATAGTGGTCATCTAGTTCATTTCATAACAAAGAATTCCCTCTACAAAATAGCTGACCAAAGGTTGTCCACTTGAAGGGGGGGGGGGGGAAGGGAATGAATGACCCCCCCTACACTGACACACCTATATCATCTCTTGAAATAGTTCATTCCACTTTTGAAGAGCTCCAGTTGGTAGGTAATTTCCTTGTGTCAATCCTCCATCAGCCTCTTGACAGTTTTTACCCATTATTCTTTTTTTAATTGGGGCCAAGCAGAAAAAAAATCTAATTTCTAAATTACAGCCCTTAAAATATGAGAAGGTTGATTCCATTGATGGCAGGTCTCGTGCATGCCTTCTCTAAACACCCCTTGTTCCTTCAGGTCGTCTTCATACAACATGAAGTCCTTGGTCATTTTCCTTTTCCTCTTCCCAAGGTCCATCCTAAAACGTGCCCTAAAATGATCACTACTCTGCTAAAGGCAGAGTAGAGCAAGATTCTTGCTTAATCTGGGCCATAACGCTTCTCAATGCAGCTTCAAATGATTTGCTTTCAACTGGTGCATCACATTATGTTGGGCTTGCAAATCTTCAGACTCCTGACCAGCCACATCCTCACAATCTTGTACTGGCTCAGTTCATTTTTGAACCCTGACATCTATTCCTGTTTCATCTTGTGTGACTTGGTTCAATGTTGTAGCCTGAAAAAAATATTTTTGAATCCTGATTTAGTGGAGTGTTCAGTCTCCCATCTCACCCCCCCCAACTTTGTATTATCTGCAGATAAGTATCCATTGTATCACATAGCTGCCCTGCAGAATATTAAAATATGCAACAATAAATAGCATATGTTTACTAAGAACCATGTGCCAGACACTTTTCCTAAGGGCAGCAGTTACAAAGAAAGGTTAAAAGCCTGTCCCTCCTCTCAAACTCAGACTAATGGGAGAGACAACATTCAAGTAATGTACAACTAGAATAAATTGGAAGTCTCAAAGAGAGGACACTGGAAAAGACTTCATAGAAAAAAGCAGGACTTTAGCTAAGACTTGATGGAAGGTTTCCTGGAGTCAGAACTGAGGGAGAACATTCCAGGCAGGGGATAGCTAGGGTAAATGCTCAGTCTGGCCTTGCAGGAAGGCCAATCTGTCTGGTCTTATAGTATGTGCAGGGAAAAAAAAAGTGGTGAAGAAGCTGCAAAGGGATTAAGGGGTGAGGTTATGAAAGTCTGAAAGTCAAAAGGATTTTTATATTTGATCCTGGAGGGATTATTGAATGGGGGACAATTTGATCAGTGTATTTTAAGAAAATCATGTTGAAACTGAGTGGAGTATGAACTGAAATGGGGAGAGATGTACAAGTCAATTATAATAGTTTAGACCCAAAGTGATGAGGACTGGACTAGTTTGGTGACAGGGTCAGAGGACAGAGGGGGGAATATACTATAGGACATATGGCTGGACCATTGACTGTGTGTGGGACAGTTCAGAGAGTGAGAAGTTGAAGATGACACCACCACCTAGGATTATAGTGGTACTCTTTATAGGAACAGAGAAGCTTTGAAAGAGAGGCAAGTTTGGGAGAAGAGACTGACTTCAGTTTTGGATGAGTTTAAAATGTCTACAGAATATTAAATTTGAGGTGTCTAATAGGCATTTGTCAGTGCAAGACTAGAGGATAGAGTAGGGCTGGGTAAGCAGATTGGAGCATCATCTATCTAGAGATGATCACTGAAACCATGGTAGCTGATGAGATCAAGTGAAATAATATAAAGGGAGAAGAAAGGAGGGCCTGGGACATAGGACCCCCATGGTTAACAAGTGTGATCCCACAAAGAATCAGACAAATAAGAGGGGGACAAGAAGAGAGCAGTGTCACAAAAACAGGAAGAATATTAAGAGAGCCACAGTGTCAAAAGCTTCTTGAGAGTTCAAGGATGAGGACTGAGAAAAGGCCATTAGACTTGGCAATCATTAATGTCAGCTTCAATTGAATGAAGGCAAAATCCATACTGTAGAATTAAGAGGTGGAGCACACTTCTCAACATTAGCCACAAAAGGAGGAGATACATAGGATGATAACTCTTGGGGATGGGTAGATCAAGTGAGGGTTTTTGTGGATAAGGGAGATAAATGTTTACATGTTTGTGGAAGTAAAGCCCAAAGACCTAAAGAAGGCAGTCAGAAGAAACCATGAAGCCTGGAAGAGCTTTTCCATCAGTAACAACCTCTAAATTTTTTTCATGAGATCTCTCAATGATTCCATCCCACCATCCATGAGACTCTTATGCCACTTGCAACTAAAGATACTTAACCCTTTTGCTTAATAACTAGCATTGGCACTTGGAGTTAGGAACGATAGCTTCAAGTCAGTTCTTACTAGAGGAGAGCCTCAGTTTTGTCATGTGTAATGGATAATACTTGTACTATTAGGCTATTGTGAGGAAAACATTTTTCAGATATTTTAAAGGACAAGATATTTTAGCTCTACCCTGTCCTCTTGCTCTATTGTTCTACTGAAGATTTTACCCCACTAAACTCTTGCCACCTACTCCTTTCATCATACTTCTAGTCATTTTTCAGGTGTGTCCTACTCTTCATGACTGTATTTGAAGTTTTCTTGGCAGAGATAGTACAGTGATTCACTATTTCCTTCTCCAGCTCATTTTACAGATGAGGAAACTGAGGCAAGCAAGGTAAAGTGACTTGACCAGGGTCATACAGCTAGGCGGTATCTGGTCAAATCTGAATTCAGGAAAATGAGTTTTCCTGATTCCAAGCCACTTTGCCACCTCGCTGCCCATTTATTTACTGCTAAGGTAAACTGGAGGCATTCACAAAGCCAGGCAGACTAGGTTGATACTATCCATTCAGCTGGGCCCTCACTGCAGCACGACAATCTTCATTTCCCTTGTTTCCCACTCACCCTAGTTGTTCTAAAACACTTCATGCCTCTTCAAACCTCCCACAGCTCCCCACTCAATGGAACCTTGTCTCATATTTCATTTGGAGGGGGAAGAAAGGTATTTGTTAAGAGCACCCTCTTCTCTTTTCATCTTCAGTTCACATTGCTCAGGGGCATTTTTTCATCTTTTTCTTTACACTTGTATCATGAGATAGTGTGCTGTCTTGCCAAGGCAGATCCTCTTCATGCGTAAGTAATCCCATTCAGATCCATCTTCTCCAGCAGATTTCACCCTCCATCATTCCTCCTTCACCAAGCTTCAACGGATCTTTGTCTACTAAGAAACAGTCTGATGCCTCCTCACTCCTTCCCTATCCCTCCCCCCCATAATATTGATAATAAGTACAACTTATGAACAAATGACTAGTCTTCCTAAAAAAACAAACCAAAAAACAGATCTGAGCATGAGAAAAGCCAACTATTTAACCCTCCCCCCAAACCATCCTTATTTACATCTCTTAGTTGTGATGGATAAAAGAGGAACATCTTCACTACCATCATTTAACATATTTCCAGGGTTCAAGATACTTAATTAAGATCTGTATCATTTCCCCTTCCTTAGTCCAAACCAGAGAGTGAGTTTGGTCTTTTATTATTCATTCCTGTTAGACTTTGGACCCTTTGCCCTCTACAAGACAACTCCTGGCCCTAAATTCTAGCACATCAATAAAATCTTATTTGAGACTCAGTATGATGTATTAAGAGCACCAACTGCCAGAGAGCTTTGTTCTAAATTCTGTCTCCTGGACTTACTATTTGGGAGAGTTGAGGCAGAAAAAAGATGAAGTTTTGGTCAGAAGACCTGAGTTTGAATCCCAGCTACTTAATACTAATTACCTTGGAATCTACCTCTCCCCACCTTAGTTTTGTAAAATGGTGATGATACCTGTTGAACCTACCTGAAAGGATTTTGGAGAGAACTGTACATAATTTTCAAAGTTGTAAAAAACAAAATTAAAAGCTCCATTTTTCAAAATTACTAGTAGGGATTGTTCATCACAAGCAGCTGCTGACCCATTTTGTCAAATATTGGATATAGGAGTATCTACTATGAATTTGCTTTATGATACTAGAATCCCATTAATTCATTCTAAAATCTTCATTCTTTTAAGGGTTTTCTAAATGCTTGAAAGAAAACAAGCCAAAAACACAAATAGATCCTACAGAGCTCATTGACAACACTTAGATAGGGTCAAAGTACAATATGTTCAACCGTGGCTGATGAGAGTAGCGAGTAAGGCTGTATCACAGGTTAGGCCTCTAGTTTCCACAGGAAGATAAGAACATCCCCAAATCTGCATCTTTCACATTTTTTTGAGCTACTGCAGTGCTCTTCTGCTCACTGGGTATATTGTCTTCTTTTATGCAGGTACAGTATGTTGAGTGGTCCTGCGCCACTGTCTCCCCATGTTTCACTTTACTTGAGTTCTCTATAAAACGACTTTTGGGTAAATGCATTCATTAATGCAGTAGAGTCTGAATGCTTGACGGTTCATTTTGAGAAAGGAGCTCAGCGTGCGGCACCCTATCTTGCCTGGTGATCTTTGGGGTCTTCCTAAGGCGGGTCTAAGGCCGACTGTTCGGGTTTCACCTGCCTACCCCAATGGAATCAGACTTTCGGTCTGGCAGGCATCTAAGCTTCTCCTTTCCCACACCTTCCCCTCGGAGCCTCCCAGACCCTGCGCCGCTGTGGCAGTACGTGTTCAGCCTCATCCTCTATGTGTCTGCCCCTGGACAGTGCCCGGCCGAGGCTGGTAGGCCGGTCCACAGCGTTACCATTTGCTCCATTGGTTGTAACTGGTGAGCCGCGTCTATAGAGATGGTGGAGCTGGCGGAGAGTGTTTCCTTGGGGCTGACTGGCAGGCCCCAGCGGGCACGAGCAGCGGAGTCCAGCCCCCGTGCTGCCCAGAAGCGGGGCAGCGGCCCTCCCTCTCCTTTGGTCTTGGCTTGTGGCTGTCCACAGCCGATCCTGAGGCCATTCTGGTCCGCACCGGGGAGCCCTCCTAAGAGGTAAAGGCCCCGCCGGGCTCGGACGCACCCCGGCTGTTACCGGAGGCGGGAAGCAAAGCAACAGGCTGGGTCCTCGGGTCCGCCAGGCCTGCGTGTGCGGCCGGGCCCGGGCTCCGCCCCGCCCCCTCTGGGGCCCGCTCGCGCCGTGGGGGCGGGGCCTCCCGCGCGCCCCGCCCCCCCTGCGTTCGGCGGGGACTTTCCCCCCGCTCCCTCGCCGCGGCCCGGCCCGGCCCGCTGTTTTCCTCTTCTCCCGCGGCCGGCACTTTCGCCCCGGCCCCTGGCAGGCGCCCGGCCCCCGCCCCCGCCCGCGCGGTGCACGCCGGTCGCCTCCGCCGCGCTGGGAGGAGAGAGGCTCCGCCATGTTCCCCGGCGGCGCCGCCGCTCGGCCCTGCTAGCCGCCCCCGCCCCCGACCCCGCCCGGCCCCCGAGCCGAGCCCAGCCGCGGGCCGAGCATGGCCGCCCCGGACCCGGCGCGGACGCCGCCGCCGCCGCCCCCGCCCGGGGCCGACCGCGTCGTCAAAGGTGAGAGCCGAGGAAGCCCCGGGAGCGGGCGCCGCGGCGGAGGGAGCGGGCGCCCCGGCGGGGCCGGAAGGGCGGCCGCTGCCCGGCCGGACCCCCCCCCCCCCGCCGCCCCGGGGCCGCCTCCCGGGCGCGGCGCCGGCTGCGGCGGGCGGGCCTAGCGGGGGCCGAGGCCGGAGCTGTCCGTGGGCCTCCGGAGGCGGCGCCGCGGGCCCCGCCGCCCCTGCCCCCGGGGTGCCCGCCCCGGGGGTGCCCGCCCGGGCCGCCGGAAGCCCGCAAAGCCCCGCGCCCCGCCGCCCTGCGGGGAAGGAGCGGAGGGGCCCGCGCTCCGCGCCGCCTTCCCCTGGCCTTGCGGCGCTGGGCCAGGCTTTCAAATCCCGACAGATAGCGGCCGCCTTCCGGCCCTTGGGTGTCCAGACCCCGCTTTGTTCACTTGCACTTGGGCTTATGCTGTCCCGAACCCCCAATTGTGGATTTCTGCACCTGTGTGCGAGGCAGATAGGAACAGATAGTGCCCGTGTGCATGAGCAGTTCCATCCGAGGGTCATTTTCTCCCTAGTTGAGCCGGAGCATCCACCTGATTTAGTTTTAGATGTAGAGATGCCAGGAGGGGCCCTCAAAGCCCCGCCATCAAAGGCTGGAAAAGTTAGAAGGAGCTATTGAAGGCCTTTTTGGAGTGAGTAACCCTGAGGTCCTCAAGAGCATAATTCCTCCTGTCTTCTGGGTGGTCAGAGCTTTCACCTGCAGGAAACCAGTATCCTGACCCAGATAGAGTCTTAATGAAGGCCCGCTCCAACTCAGCTAACAGTCTCTTTTTATATTCAGCTAGGGATTTTGGTTGACTTTATCCATACCCCTAAAGAAGAAGCAGACAGCCTAGGATTTGACAAGGTGAGGCACAGTGAGCTACTGCTTAATTTTCTGTCTGCCTGCTCACTGTTGTCCCTAGGCTCTCTGACAAGGATATTAGATTAGGGCACTTACATTCTTGCAGCCTGGATTGGCGTTTTCCTTAGGCTTCCTTTGTATGGATCGTCATGCTTTCTATTTTCTGCCTGTATCATGGAAGTCAGAATTGTTAAAGTTTATTGTGTGACTGAGAGAATTGATTTTATAATTTCTGCTCTTTCTCCTTTCATTGAAATGAAAAGTACCGTTGACATGGAGCAGAGAACTTTTGGATTAAGAACATAGGAAATATCACTTCTGCAAGGAATTTCATTGTCTGTCTAAAGAATACTGAATCTTAGCTGCTCATCTGTGTCCCTTCCGTGACAACTGTCATTTTTTTTCATGGTTTTTCTTAGTCTGATTTAAGGCTACTGTTCAAAAGATACTAGTTAACTTTCTTGATGTTCTGTTTCTCGAACATATCGAATATCTCACTATACTACAGTTCACTAAGGACCTCAGTCTTAAAGAAAGGGTCAAAAAACTTTTACAATTTTTCATCTTCGTGTTTTCATTAATTATTATAGCTTCATGATGTATTTGATGTTATGGGGCAGCAAAGCTAAAGAGAAGAGTTTAAAATTCCATTTACGTTCCTATTTTCCATTTGTAATCTTATTTCTTTTAAGACTTAGAATTTGTGTTGATTTTGACAACCAGAGAAGATAATATCAAATGAACTAGAACCTGTTCTCATTCTTTTTCTAACTTATCACACCATCTAACTTAAGAATATTCTTTTAAAATATTTTTCCCATGTTATGTATTCTGTTTTTTTTAACAGTATCTATTCAGCATTCCTGCAGATTTTTTCTTTTTTTTCCTACAAATTCTGATTTTAGATATAAATGTCATGGTCATTTGAGAATGGTAGATGCACATTATGATTAATATAGTACTTTATAATTGAAAAATAGCTAATCCAAATATCCTCACTCATAGTTACTATGTTGATTAGTATTATAGTGTCAGCTCTTTAACAGCAGGGATTGTTTCATTCTTTATATTTCTGCTGGGCACACAGAAGGCACCTAATAAATGCTTGCTTGTTGCTTGACTGTTAATTTTCAAAATCAGGAGGACTGTATTTGGTGATTGTACAACTTTTGAAAGTTATAGCAATGTCTGTATCTTAATGCTAGATGTGCAAGAAAAAGATTTGACATGAAGTGTAAGAGTACGAGATTCTACTATGAAGCAGGTAGAACTGAAAAGAATGCGCCTCTGTAATTTGTAGTGATTGATTGTGGGTTATCCCCCCTGACCTTTCTGTCCCTGGCTAATTAAAGCAGTTGCTGCACTGATCCCATTAAGGAAAGCTTAAGCTACTTGCTAAGATCAAATTCCTCTTTCTATAGAAAACTAATATAGACCAATTGGGTGAGAATATAGATAACTCCTCATTTAGCAGTTCTGTTAAATAATTACTTCTTCCAGTAATCAAGAAACAGGAAAGAAGAACACAGAAAAAAATAAAATAAGGCCAATTCTGTATAATGAGGGATATGAGGACTTGAGTGCATTTCTGCTTTACACCTGCTGTACCATTGTTGATTAGGTCTTTCAAACATTAGACATTAGTTACCTTTTTATTATCCTCTATCTCCTCACAAAACACAAGGAAAATGTTGGATTTTATCCTGATTATCTAATATTTTTTCTGTCCACTTTGTGCTTTTATAAGCAGGGGCTTATAAATATTTATGAAATATTCATTCTAGAATGGTTTCATCAGTTCTGACTTTGAAGTATGATCTCCTCATCTTGAGGCTCTTAGCTAGGGTATCTTGAAACTTGGGTTGGAGCCCTAGCACTGGCTTTACTCTCTCCAGAAACCAAAGTGAGTCTCTTAGCCCCTGTCAATACCCTCATCGATAGAATGGGAGTGAGTACTTCACAAAGTTGTGAATAAAAATTATTTTGTGATGTCTGGATCAATTACTCATAACTGTTTCAGTTCTTTGACTATATTCAGTAGTTGAATTGAAAGTGAATGGTAATGAAACTTCTTTATCTGTTTTATCCAAACCTTATGAGCAATAAACTGATATCACAACCTCATTTTTCATTTCATTTTCTACTTGCCATGATGATGGCCTAAATTTTGTTCTCTGTATTTTCTGAATTAGGACTATCTATGTTTTCTGATTTGACCCACCACAAATTTATGTTACTTAATTTCTACTGGGCCATCACTGCAGCAAGACAAACATCCTACTCCTCCTTGATTGTTTGCTATTCCTCTTGACTCTAGCAAATTGTTCCTACTATCATCTCCACTGTCTTCCACCTCTCCGCATCTACTAGCTCCTTCTCTTCTGCCTACAGATACAACCACATCTCCCCTCCATCCTTAAAAAAAACAAAAAAAAACCTTGTGCCTGTTATGACCATTCCCACTAGCTATTAGTTCATATCTCTCCTCCCTTTCAAGTCTAAACTCTGAGAAAGCCAACTACAGTTGGGGTTTCCACTTCCTCTTACTCTTCTAAACCCTGTGTAACCTCATCATTCAGCTGAAACTGCCCTCTCCAAAATTATTTCTTATTGACAAGTCTAATGACTTTTCCTCATTTTTAAACCTACAGCATTTGACATCTTTACTTGTCTTCTAGATAGTCTCTCCTCTCTCTCAGTTTTTGGGTCACTTGTCTCTGGTTCTCCTCCTCTCTAACTTACTGCTCCCTAGTGTCCATGATGATTCTTTAGTTATTTCATGCCCTCTAATGGTGCCTGGCTGCCCTGAGTCCCCTTCTTCAGCTTCAGGGGTTTCAACTCTATCTCTAGAGAGCTCAGGATCACCACATATAGGCACCTGTCTTTCTCTCTTATTCATGTGGCCTGCCCCCTCCTCTCTGCTGCATTGCATCACACACATATACAACATATACACACATATAGACATTTTGTACTGGATCTCCCATAGTATCTCAAACTTAACAAGTCCAAAAATAGGTCTCAACTTTCCTGCAAAACCCTCCTTCCTTTTGAATTTTGCAACACCATCCTGCAAATCACCCCGGATTTTCATCTTGACTCCTTCCTCTTACCCCCATGTATCCAGTCTGTTGCCAGATCTTGTTTCCCCATCCTCACAATGCATCCCATATAGAGAGATCAACTTTCACACTCGTTACCTCTTTTCCTGTTTCCTCCAGGATCCTACTTAACTTCTTTATTGGGTATTTCTTTGGAAGGGGTTTTTTTTAGGGTTTTTTTTGCAAGGCAAATGGAGTTAAGTGACTTGCCCAAGGCCACACAGCTAGGTAATTATTAAGTGTCTGAGACCGGATTTCCGGCCAGTGCTTTATCCACTGCAACACCTAGCCACCTCTTCTATTGGGTATTTCAAGCTCATCTTAACCTGGCCCCCTTTGCACCTTGCTCTGAACTGCCCATACTCCACAATTCTGCTTAAATCCTATCTTCAACTAGGAAAGGCCTAGTTCCCCTTTCAGATCACCTTATAGCAGCTTATATGTCTCTAAAAAGCCTCTTTTCAAAGGTAGGGACTATGGCTTTGGGGTAATTTGGGGTCCTTGCTGTCTCTGCTGTTTTGCAAAGCCTGGCATAACAGATGCTTGTCGATTGACTTTGACTGCAAGTATGTATTGTTTTTAAAAAGTTATTTGCCTATGATTCTTTTGACTTTTGTAGCAGGCAGCATTGTTTTATAACATTGAAGTCACTCAACAGGCTTCTCTCGTGCTCTTAGCTAAACCAAAATTGTTATTTTCATATGACCTGACAGGTGCCTAGGTTCTGCTCATTTAGGTGCGTCTTTCTGAATCAGTTTTAAATGTTCATTTTTATTTCAAAACTCATTTTTGACCCTGATTTTTAAAATCTGAAGTAAACAAACCTTAGAAAGGATTTTCTTTTCTATCCCCATTGAAACATTAACCCAGTTAAAATAAGCCCTGAGAATGTGTGTAAGAAATAATGAGAGAACTCTGTGATAAAGATGCAAAAGAAGAATCATAACTGTTAAGTAAGTGGGAAGATCCTCAGGTTCTGTGCCTATTGACAGAATGGGCCAGAGCTTTAAGAGGTCTCAAAAAGTAAAATCTTGATTTCCTAAATGAGATCAATACCTGTACTTTATTTTGTTTCTAATTTCATGGCCTCATTTTATTATAGAAATATAAAAAGAAATTAGACATAATATTGTTAATATGTCTAGGTACATATTCTCTAAATAGGCAGTTGTCTGATTAATCTATTTAATTTTGTAATATGAATCAGTGAACAACTTTTATTGAACTTTTACTGTGTGCAAAAGATAATGGCACTAAGAGGGGGACAACACACTATAAAGATAGCTCCTATCCTTAAGGGGCTTATTATATCTAGTTAAAGATTCAAGGCATAAATACATGGAAAATGACTTAAATAGTGCAAAAGGTCGCTCAAGTCTAGGATTAATTGCCAAATGAGAGGAATAGAAAAGATTTCAGAAGAGATAGAAATCATCCCAGAGTTTGTGCTTACAAAAGATTTTGTAGCAAATGTGGAACTTGAGCTGGGCTTTAAAGGATGGGTAGAATACGGATAGATTGAAGAGAATGGACGGAATGGTATGGGAAAACACCAATGGAAACCTTATTCACGTTCTAGGATTAGCACGGTTCAACATTTTCCTTGGAGCAAGGTTTTCTATTTGGGAATAGTAGGTGATGTGCCTTGATGGATGGTTGTGGAGCTCATCAGATTGTACATGGCCTTTGATGTTAGACCAGAAGAAAAAATTAAGTTTGTGAAACATTTTTGGTGTGGATGAGTGACAGAATTTGTGGTTTAGGAAGATTAATTAGGTAGACAGTTTGTTAGATGCATTAGATAGGAGAGAGACAGTAAGTAATTACATTAGAGTAGACTGGGTGTTCAGAAGGACCTGAACTAATATTGTAGGTAGCTGTGAAAATGGAAAGGAAGAAATAGATGCAAGGAACACTGCAGAGGACGTAGGACTTTGTATGACTTTGGGATGAGAAGGAGGATTAAAAGATGATGAGAAATGACTGTGGCTTTCTTTGTAAGGTCCCAGGTGTGCTGTTAAAAATTGTATTTTGAACAGAATACAACCTCAGCAGATCTTGTTATTGAATATTTATGAGCTGATCAGGTTTATAAGTGTAGCTTCCTAACTCAAACTAGTTCCATTCTAATAGTTTGATGAGAACATTGAATCCCATTTCAGTTTGAGTAACTTGTATTTTGGAGGTGTTCAACCTTTTAATTTTTATTAACATTTCTATCAAATGTTAACATCTCTACCAAAAAATAATTTTGTTTTTTAAGAATCATATTATTTTAACTTGTATATTATAAAGCATTTGAAATTTTTAATTCTATGTGTATTGTTTAATTTTTAGTTGGAAAAATAATTTACAACAATTTTTATTTTGCTCAAATAAAGCTAAATTTGCATATAGAGAGAACAAAATGTATTTCCTTGGGCCTTGTTCCAGTTCCTGACAGCAACAATGGGAATAAACGGATTTGCAGTGAAAAGAAAATAAGTACCTTCAGGATTTCTGTCTTGATGAATCTCATAAGGAAAATCAAGAGGGATTAGTGATTTCAAATTATTTTAGAGGTGGTTAACATTTCACTATCAAATTTCATCTTACATTCTTAAAAATGTTGTATTCTACATTTGTTTTTACCAAGTCAAGTTTTTTTTTCTTCAGCGACAGATCATATTATCCCACTTTTCCCTTCTAGGACCTTTCCCACCTAGCCACTTATCCATTTTTGTAATACAGTCTATTCTTATTTAGTCCCATCTACTTTGAGTTGATTCTCTTTTGAATATAGTATTCATCCTAAATTAATTTTTAAAACCATTTTTGTACTATAGCATCTTTTCTAACCAATCTCAGTAGTACCAAACACAGCTTGAGACCCCTTAATAAGCAAAAAAACAAACAAACCCCAACACCCCCCCCCAAAAAAAAAACCTCTGAGCAGCAAAAATTAGATGTAACAATACATTTCACTTTGCTCTTGGAACTCTAGTCCTTCATTCAATGACTATTTGATTTTACTTTAAATATAATTCTGAAAAATTTTATTTGGTTTTCTGAGAACATGAACAAATAGAAGTTCAAGTGAAAGAAGAAATAGAAAAATTGGAAAAAGAAGATAAAAAACTTTAGCATGGTAATCAGAACCCATTTATTATAGGGACAAAGGGCCATATATAATTAAGTTAATTAAACAATGTATATATGTGCATTTCATTGTGTGCTGGGGAAGGGGGAAATAGTTCTTTCCCTCAAAGAGCTTAATTCTACTGAGTGCAAGATAATTTGAGGAGTGAAAGGAAAGTTAGTACTGGGAGATACTGGAAGAGCTTAATTTAAGAGGTGAATCTTGAAGGAAGCTAGAGATTTTAAATGGTAAAGGGGAGGAAGCACCAGAAAGTGCTGCCTAGCATACCATGACTAGGCCAAAGAGTCTCAAATTGAGAGTCTCTGAGGGGGCAAATCTGGAAAGTCAAAAGTATTTTTATAATAATGCTAAGATGTTATTTGCCTTATATTTCTCTCTTTTATTTGAAATATTGTATGCTAGGCAGCACTTTCTAAAGCTGGAGAAGGTGTTCCTGGAGGAGAGCAAGGGCACTACTTAAAAGGGTTCACCTTGGCAAGAAGGACTGAGGGAATCATGGAGGGTGTTACTAGCAGTGTCATTACCCATTTATGTTTATAGTCTTTGAAAAAATGTTTTCCTTTTTTCACTCTTGTAAAAAATTGCAGCTGTCCCTTTCCCTCCAACACACCGCTTAACATCTGAAGAAGTATTTGATCTGGATGGGATACCAAGGGTTGATGTTTTAAAGAATCACTTGGTAAAAGAAGGTCGGGTCGATGAAGAAATTGCTCTTAGAATTATTAATGAGGGTGCAGCCATCCTTCGGAGAGAGAAAACCATGATAGAAGTAGAAGCTCCAATTACAGGTAATGGTACTATTTTCAACTTTAATTTCATTATTAGACAGATATTTAACTGAATGTAGTGAAATTTTTTTTACCTTAAATGCCATTTGTTTTACATTGACATTGAAATTAATTTTCTTTTCTGGAAAACTGGCATCATATTTAAGGAAATAATGTAAAAGTAAAAGGTGTACTCTAAAATAGATGACTCTTATCAAAGTCTCTTTCTTCTGCCAGTCATATGTTCCTACGAAAGTTTTCAGGGAGTGTGATATAACTGGATTTAGAGTCAAAAGTCTTGGTTTCTAATCTCGTTTCCATTTTCTGTGAAGCAATAAGCATCTATTAGGCACCTACTGTGCGCCACATATTGAGCTAGAGATTTAAGTATCAAGAATGAAATGGGAATCTTTATTTATATAGCATTACTATGTGCCAGGCAATGTTCCAGCTCTTTTTATAGATATTATCTCATTTGATCCTTAAAACAATTTCCGCAAAGTAGGTGCTGTTGGTATCCCCCATTTTACAGTTGAGTGGGGCCAGATTTCCAGGGCTGGTCTTCCTGACTCCAGGCCTAGTGTATCTACTGTGGAAATGTACTATATAATCCACTGTGAAAAATGTACAATTATACAGAAGAGAATTTGGGAGAGAAGACTGTAGTAGTTTAGGGGGACCAGGAAAGGGTTCCTGTAGCCAGTGGTCCATGAACTGTGTCTTAAAAGCAAAAAGGAACTCAGTGACATGTAAGTAAAGCAGTTGGACAGAGCTGGGATTGGCACCTCAATCCATGGCTCTTTTTGTTGTACTTTTGCTGCCCCCCCCCCAGGAGAAGATAATTTTAATTTCACTGTTTTTTTTTTATCTCAAAAGAAGAACTTGTCTATGTTTTCTTTAAGAGGAACTTCCTGGGAAATAGATGATACATTGAGGTGGACAATTCTGTGACTCCCTACAAACCTCATGGAGTAGTTCCATGTTTCTGTTACCTGATTTCTATATGTTTAATCTTGTGAGCAGATGACAACAGCCACCCTTATAACCTCCATAGGCCCAGCCTGAATTCTTCGTGAGGCTTCTCTTATTTCTTGCAATTTCTAAATTCTACTATACAGGGAAAATTAACACTGACAGGTTTCCATTTTTTTCCCCTTCCTCTTCTTAATTTGTTGTCTGTGATTGTCATCTCGTTCCAGTGTGCGGTGACATCCATGGCCAGTTTTTTGATCTCATGAAGCTGTTTGAAGTGGGAGGATCCCCTGCTAACACAAGATACCTCTTCCTTGGCGATTATGTGGACAGAGGTTATTTTAGCATAGAGGTATATAACCAGATATAAATGTTGATTTTGCCAAAGGTGTTGCTCCAGAAATTTCCACTTAACTTCTAGGAGAAAGTCCTTCCAAAATATTTATGAATTGATTTTTTTATACCATTCCTTATCCTGAATTTTGGTTTGGTAAAAGTCATCAATTTAATCTCTCACACATCAAAATTTGCTTCTCTGCTCTTAGTGTTAGTTTATATTTTTCTGAATGGAAATTATGAGCAATCTGTTGCCCTTAAGGAATTAATGTTCAGCACTCTGATTCTGGTTTCTTGAATTATTGTGAGCTATTGATCAGAAATAGAAGATTGTCTCAATAGCTATTCAATGGATTGATTTTGAGTAAGATATGTTACTTTTATTTAATAAGATACATTTATGTAAGTCTTAAGGGTTTACAAAACACTCTGCTCACAATTGATCCTATGAGGTAAGTAGAGTGTGGAATTGGACACTCAGAAAAATTATTTGTTTATTAAGCTTCACAATCAGAACTTGAACACAGATTTCTGGATTTTCTGCCATAATATACACCCGGAATATGGATCTCCTTGAACAATATAGTTATTATTTGGACTTTGATCATTCCCTCTGGTAGTTAAGGTTTTCTTGATGCATCTGATTTTATATTATGTTAATTCATTATGAAAAGTGTAGCAAGCACATTTCTAGGGAGAAATTCCTAGATAGCAGGTTTTGATCTGTTAATAATTTTCAGGACTTAATCTGGTAGATTGTCAAGCTAGGTGCCACTGATGTTGCCTCACCCTAAAGATTGCCAGGTTTCCCAAAATGCAGTTGGTAGCAGTGGAAGCCATCCCACCCCCACCCCCCCATCCCCTTTTAAACCAGGACTTTATCACTTTCTCTCCCTTTAATCCTGAATGATCTTAATGCTTCAGAGAAATAGAGAGTAGTTCATTTTTACAAAAACTTTAGGGGACCCCCCTTCCCTGAAAGTGGTGGAATATATTTAACTGCCTCAGAAAGCTCCAGTGAGGTAATTGGAGATTGGAGTGTGTCTGTGTATGTGTCTGTGTGTGGGGAGGTGTAGCCACGTGTGTGCACACTCATTTTTCATTAGAGGGTTTCAAAGCTGACTCATGCCTGTATGTTGTTAGAAAAGTTAGATGCAAGGAACCAAAACAAACATTCTATATGGTATTGATGGTCTTATGATTTTGAAGTTACACTTTTTTTAAGTGAACAAAATGTGTCTTTACACATTTTTGAGGTAATTTGGGCTTTTAACATAATATTTATTATTTGTTTCCTTGCATGTGATTTTATAGCTGTTTTCCTTTCCATCTGATTAATGAAGAGACTGCTTTTCCCAACCAGTTGTGTTTAATAAAATCTACTCAAATAAATCAGATGGCATAATCACACATTATGCCATAAATAAATATTTTTCCTATATGTAGTTAACTTAGTTGAAAATATATTTTAAAGTAAAAACTTTTTTGCCCCCCCCCCCCATTAATTTAGATAGATAGTAAATGCCCACCTCATTCAAGACATTCATTGTTCTGGGTAAAGAATATATACAAGACATAATTTCTTCTCTGTATTAGTTTACATTCATTCCAAAAGAGGAGACAGCAGGCGCACTTATTTGAACAATGAACAAACTGTAGCCCTTTCTAGACCTAATCACTGGATAATGAGTAAGAGTAAAAGAGGCGGAGCTTAGTAATGTTCATTTGACAGTGAGTAATTGTTTTAGTAAATATTGTACAAAAATACTGATCAGAAACATTTTATTTTACAGTGTGTCTTGTATTTATGGGTCCTGAAGATTCTTTACCCAAGCACATTATTTCTTTTGAGAGGCAACCATGAATGCAGACATCTTACTGAATATTTCACCTTTAAGCAGGAATGTGAGTACTTCCAGAGTTGTATTTCATTTCTCCTCTGTAAGTCACTTGGGTGATGATACTTAGGAAGACTTTTTCAAAACTTCACAGAATTGCAGTTCAGAGGTGTTCAAATTAGGATTCTAAAGAGATCTAAAGGATTTATTGAGTTTTGCTCCAAAGTTTCTGTATTAAATTTTTAAAAAAATTTCATGTGCTTAGGAATAATTCATTTAAAATTATTTTTGAGAAAAAAAAACAAAACACAACCCTGAAGAATAAACTTAAGCCCATTTTTGGTTGAATCTTCATATTCTTCCCTCATATTTCTAGAGGGAAATATGCCTTAAAAAACATTGCCCATCCTGAAGAGTATCAATTACTTTTTTTTAGGTTTGTTTTTTTTTTTCAAGGCAAATGGGATTAAGTGGCTTGTCCAAGGCCACACAGCTAGGTAATTATTAAGTGTCTGAGGCCAGATTTGAACTCAGGTACTCCTGACTCCAGGGCCGGTGCTCTATCCATTGCGCCACCTAGCCGCCTCAAGAGTATCAACCTTCTACATAGTTTAAGTGGATTGAAATTGCTACCAGTCTATAAAATTTTCCCTATTTCTTCCCACATAAAATAATAATTATACATCCAATGCTTATAAAGACCTTTCTAAGAAAGGGCAGTTATTTTTTCCCCTCTGATCTGGACCACCTATCTGGGTATGTATTGTTTCTTCTCAGAAGGATAAGTTCTTTGAGGTCAGGGACTATTTATTTTTTATATTTCCAGTTCTGAGCACAGTGCCTGACATAATAGACACTTTCATTATGCTCATTGAACCTGTGCTTCCTCTTCAGCTGAATATTTGCAGCTTAGAGAATTATGTGGTTCACTCAAGAGGTTATATATGTATCTTTCTGGTCAGCATAGGGAGAGTGTTTCTGAGGCAGAGCCAATCTGACTGTGAAGGTCTAATAGCCTTTATGAGCAGTTAGGGTTTAGGATTTACATGCTTATTTTTTAGATCTGGCCCAGGTTTTCTCAGAATTTATATATGTTCATATTCTTTTTCATAACTTCTTGCTAATTCACAACAAATGCGAAAGTCTTTGAAAAGAAAACTACAGGGGAAAAGTCTTTTTTACCAGATTACTAATGCACTTCAGTTATCTTTCAAATTCTCCTTCTTGACCCTAGGAAACAATAAACCATAGTTTCTATATAATATCTCCTTGGAATTATATATGTTATACATGTGATATTAAATTATAATTTGCTTTAGGAAGATTCTTTGTCATCCTATAGCTTTTCTTTTTCTAATTGACTTTTCCCCTTTCATGAATGCTTTAGTGGAAAGATGGAAGCAAATCTTTCTATGCCCCTGCAGACTATAAAGATGATTTTTTTTTTTTACTTTTTTGCAAGGCAATGGGGTTAAGTGGCTTGCCCAAGTCCACACGGCTAGGTAATAGATGATTTTTTTTTTTAAACAAACTACCTATTTGAAAATTGTATTGCTTCTTCAGTTTGTTGAAATTCAGTTTGATCATCTGTCTTGCCTCTGACAATGTAGTGGTCAGTGATGTTTAGAATAAAAATTTTTTAAACTATTTTGTGTTCATTATGGGTCTAAACTCATAGTTTATAGAACGGTAAAGTGTGGAGCCATGTGCAAGTTTTGCCTTATGTTGACTTTTTAATGTGAAGATAAAATATTTTGCCTGAATGTAACCTATAACATTTTGCTGACATTTCTTGGTTATTTTAGGGAAAGAAATTGGTCTTATTTTATTTGTCACTTTACATAGCATGTCTTTAAAATGATTAGGTAGTAATTTAATTCTCTACTTATTTCTCTTTATCCTCTGAAGGTAAAATTAAATATTCAGAAAGAGTCTATGAAGCTTGTATGGAAGCTTTTGATAGCCTGCCTCTTGCTGCACTTTTAAACCAACAGTTTCTTTGTGTTCATGGTGGACTTTCACCTGAAATACACACACTGGATGATATTAGGAGAGTAAGTATAAAAATTCTTTAATTCCAAGTTTGGGGTAAAACAGACCTTCTTAGTATAGTTTCTTCTGTTTTCTTTAAAAAACAAAAACAACCAAATTCAAACTTATTTTCATAGCTTAGATTTGTTATGGTAAAATGCTTTTGTTAATGTCTTAACAGTGTTCGATAGTACAAACACTGTACATAGCATTCAGGGTGGGTCAAACTTGCCCATGACCATCCTCTCCTCAGCGTTTGATGAGTTCTTTCTTTCTCTTTTCTTCTTTCTTTCTTTCTTTTTTTCTTTCTCCTACAGTTAGATAGATTTAAAGAACCTCCTGCCTTTGGACCAATGTGTGACTTGCTATGGTCTGATCCTTCAGAAGACTTTGGAAATGAAAAATCACAGGAACACTTTAGTCACAATACAGTTCGAGGATGCTCTTATTTTTATAAGTAAGGGGAAAAACCCAGGAATACATCACATTTTAGACGTTAAAATGCCGTACTCTTCAAAAAACAAAGTGTTGCTTTACTTACAGTTCTTTTCTTTTCACAGCTATCCAGCAGTGTGTGAATTTTTGCAAAACAATAATTTGTTATCGATTATTAGAGCTCATGAAGCTCAAGATGCAGGGTAAGAATTGTGCTTCCCTTAACCAAATTAACACCTTAAATACAAAATCAAACTTAGTAACCATGATTGATGCTTTACGATGCATATTAAGCTATTTGTTTTGCAGCTATAGAATGTACAGAAAAAGTCAAACTACAGGGTTCCCTTCATTAATAACAATTTTTTCGGCACCTAATTACTTAGATGTCTACAATAATAAAGGTAAGATGTTATTGATAAAAAAATTGTTAAACAACTTAGAATTTTAAATGGCTTATTTTTTTTAAAAATGAAATAGAGAAAAGGTACTGTCTGAAATCATAATCATCTTTTACTGAAATTTCACAAACTGCTACAGGATATAAGGGGGGGGAGTAATTAGGAGGAAAGAATGAAAAATGTGAATCATATGTAAAATCTGTTCCAGCACCAGACACCCCAGAACACTCCGGATCCTGTGAATTAAGTAGCTTGAGCACAAGCCAGATCAGGATTTTCTGGAATTCCCTGTTGAATCATGTTTTACATTTTGGTTCAAAGAATTTTATTGTTTCCATCAAGTTGCTGCTGCTTGGATTTTTCATTTCTTGTCTATTTGATTTACATTGACTCACTCTTTAGCTACCATCCATCTAGTTTTTAACAATGTCTGATGTAGGTCTTTTTCCTTCTCCCAGGCCTCCACTCTCATCCCTGACTGGCAGACATTTCCCTTCACTCCGCCTTTTTTTCTCCCACTTTGTTTTTTTTCTTCATTCTACTTCTCTGTCTTGATTCCATTGTCATGGTTGCTCCCACTCCTGAATATCTGCCCATCTGCAGTGCTTAGGTTTGTGGCAAGTTGAGCATGTAAGCCCAATGGCAGATAACGACAGCGTATCTTAATATAGTTCAGAGTGTGCCGAGGACACTGAAAATGAGATCCAGCATGTTCACGTAGTTCACATTTTCAGAATAAGGACATTAAGAGGCCAGATCTTGTTCTCTCTCAATATGTCTGGAATTTAATGGTTTGTGCCATTGAGTCTAGTCTCAAACTGGAGTGGTTGTGCCAAGTGGAAGACTTTTTTGGGGGGGTGGGAGGTATGTGGATGTTAAAAGTGACAATGAAGTCTGTGCCAAATATAGACTTTTCTGTAAGTTCAGTATATGTAAGATTTCTTAGAAATTGGTCCAGCAAAGGAATGTGTTAATATATATTGAGATCTTCCATGAAATCAAATATGAGGCTCTTCGATGATGAATTTGATATGAGTTACTCCCAGGAAACTTTCACTAGCTATTCCAGTTTAATATTGCTGCCAGAGATGCTGGTATCTAGAAGTTAGTGCCATTGGTTGCTTGTAAAGATTATGCATTTATGTTCCAGTTTAAAAATCTTGAAGCTATTTTATAATGATACATAAGGATTTTAAAGTACTCCATTTGAAGGAGAAACAAATTCAGATTCTGACTCCATTTTTGAAAACTGAGCAGAATGTTATGTTCTATGCCAGTGATAGATGTCTCCAAGTGTAATTCCCTCAGCCAGTATTACAGGAGGTGGTGTTTGGTGTTCAGCACAGAGATTTACTGCTTTACTTGCTTTCACCTGTCAAATCTTATCCCTTGAATGTATTAAATTATTTTTCAGCACTTGTAAAAGAAACCCAGACCGTTGTATCTATTTCTCAGAATCAAATTTCTGTTTGTTTTGGGTTTGTGTAAGAATCATATTGATGTTTTTTGTACTTGTGAAGTTTGAATATATTTAAGACATTCTGCTTCATCTTGCAAATCTTCTAGATGACATTTTTAAAAACCAAGACTAAAACATAAATATTAGTTTAGAATTCTCAGTGTTAAATTTTAGTTTTATTTCATATGTTAAAATATGTAGCATTATTCATGATTGGAAATAACATCTTAAGAGGTATTATTAGCCTTTTGAATTGTCTGTATTTCAGTGCTTTCACACGTAAGTTCTTAGTGTTCAGTGAATAAAGCCTATGTAACCAATAATAATCTTGCCATTTTACATTTCCATAATGCTTTACAGTTCCTAATGTTCTTTCACATGATTTATTTGGTCTTCTCAAGAACCATGTGAAGTAGGCACACAACAGGTACCCTATTCTGTAGAGGATGATAAGGAAGAGTGAGACATATAGGTTTGTTGACTGCCCTAAGTTCACACAGCTTGGAAATGGACAGAGCCTAGACTAGAAGTCTTGAGGCCAGGGCTCTGTGGAAGAATACATTAATAAAAATGATGTGACTGAGATTTCCTAGTTAATTGTTTTCATTAATTATTTAAAATTATAAAATAAAAATTTTAGATTGAAATTAAGTAAACTTTTGTTGAGTGCCTGCCATGTGCAAGGCACTATTGATTACTAAGGAGAATATTGTGGTACAGGGGATCATCTGTGCCTTTAGCTGACTTACAGTCTAGTAGAGGGAATAGGACATTCACACAACCAATACAGAATAGGCAGTCAGTGTATAGGAGACAGAATCCTTTCAGGGTTCAGATGAAAGAAAGATTATTTCTAGTTTGGGGAAGATTTCATGGAGGAAAGGGTATTTGACCTGGCCTTCAAAGACAGGTAAAGAGGAGATTAATTAGACTTTCAAGGTACAAGAAATAGCTTTGAACAAAAACTTGGAGATAGGAATGCATGGAACAGATTCAGAGAGGCTAGTTTGGTTGGAGTTCGGAGTGTGTCCAGGAGAACGGTGTGAGATAAGTCTGGAAAGGTATGTTGGAATCAAGTTTCTGAGGGTTTAAGTTTTTTTCTTCTTTTTTTGTATTTTATAGGACTTCTCCCAAAGTAAAATAAAATCTTTTTCAGTGATTTTTTTTACCTCCCCTTCCCCCCAATTTGAAATATTCATATTCTAAAATTGAATTATTAATTTCTTGTGATCTTGGGTTAAATATAACTCAGCCACTTTTTTCAAATTATCTGCTATTAGTTACAACTGAAGAAGTCTTTATGAAACTACTACCCTTCCCCATGTCCTCTATCTCCTTATGTTTATCATTGGATTATCATTGGATTAAGGGGAAAAAAAATTTTTTTTAAAAATTAGGCATTTTGCTGATAGTCCTGAATGCAGATATAGGTGATTATTTTTCCCTTTCTCAAAGTCATCACTAAAAATCAGTGTCCTACTTCCCCTTACAATACAAAAAAAAATGAATATTTTCCCACTTTTCTGTTACATTTTGTGCTGAAGCTAAACATTCTTACATTGACATTTAAACTTATCTTGCAGCTGCTGTATTAAAATATGAAAATAATGTGATGAATATTCGACAGTTTAACTGCTCTCCACATCCTTACTGGTTACCCAATTTTATGGATGTCTTCACATGGTCACTACCATTTGTTGGAGAAAAAGGTATGATTTATGTAGCAATATTAAACAATTTTACTTCTCCTTTTTACTAGAGTTTACTTTTGTACACTGATACTTGCCTAAAGGAATGTGGAAGTATAGTTTCACCATGGGTACAGCTCTTCTTATGTCTGTGGGTGTGTTGATAGGAGAGCCTCAAAGATATTTTAGTTAGCTGTTTACAGCCCCCATGTGAGGATGTTTGGGGGGCTGGGAGAAGACTTAAAATAGCACAGTGTTGTCTACAGCTGTTGGATTTTCTTTCTTTTTTGTTTCGCTTAAATCTTATGTGAAGGAGTGGTGAGATGACTTTGCTTTGGAAGGGACCCTTCTATATAAATTTCATTTTCTAGGATTCCAGACTCAGGATTTTTAAACATTAATTGTTTCAGCGTTCTTTACATACAATCTCAGCTTCTATGCATTTTTCATTTCTCATACATTAAAATAATATAGAAATTAAAGTATTACTAATTCTCTAATAATTTGTGTTTGTTTTCTACAAACAGTGGAATTTTGAAGGAAACATAAAAATGATATTGGAAAACTTGTATGGTGGCCTTTAGAATATTTAGGACTACTTTTTTCCCCCTCTTTCTTTTTTACTACTTGAATAGGAAATGCCTCAGTTTCCTTGAATGTGGAATATAGTAGTGTGAAAGAAAAGGGGTGGTAGTAAAACATTGTGTTCAGATTCTTTATTTTTTATCACCTCTTCCATGTTACTCAATATTCCTTTCTGTAAGTGATGTATTGCTTCAGCCAAGACTGTTTTTGATACTGAAAGACTTAGCCAGTATGCAAAACTGAATGTTTAACAAGGTATCAAAGACTGCTCTTCAGTCTTTTATAGTTAGAAGTCAACATTCAGTTAATGTGGAGAGGTAATTACTGTAGTATTTCAGGAGATGACCAATTAAAGACTTGAAACTTATCATCCTTCTTTGGATCACCAGAGTAGCTCAGTCTTAGAATTATAGATCCATAGAGTATCTACTAGAGGCTTTAGTGTATTTCCCCTTCTCTAGGTTGTATTATAACTAAACCATCTTGTTTTAAAAAATAAAAAATTGACAGCTTTTTTTGATACAATTTTTCTAAACCCTCCACAAAGTTCATATCCTACCTATCCTTACCCCTTGCCTCTAGAAAATCGTTTTTTTTTTTAGGTTTTCTGCAAGGCAAATGGAGTTAAGTGGCTTGCCCAAGGCCACACAGCTAGGTAATTATTAAGTGTCTGAGACTGGATTTGAACCCAGGCACTCCTGACTCCAGGGTCGGTGCCTTATCCACTGTGCCACCTAGCCGCCCCCCAGAAAATCATTTAAGCAGAACTATCTAACAAAATCATTGAGCCTCTCTACTTTGGTTTCATATTTTGATATTTTTATAGAGAGGGAAGAAAATTCTAATTTACTTTATTTTTGGCTAATATTCCCTCCTGGCCTAATTTAAATTCTTCTTTCTTGAAAGACAAGTTAGAAAGTAACAATAGCAACAGCTATTAACTAGTTTCCTTTTTACCAGAACTTCATGGAATTAGAACTTTTGAGCTGGAATGATAGCCTTAGAAATTATCTAATCTAGGAAGCATAAAAGCAAGTTATCAATAAAAACTTATTTTTAGAAGCATTTTTTACCTATATTTCAAAATGGACACACTATGGTGCCTGTCCATCAGTATGTATACAGACAGATGGACGATGAGGTGAATCCAGGGATGAAGCAGAAGAAAAGAGCAGGCTACATCCCTCTCAACAATATTCAAAGCTCTTTTACTTATCCTAGCTTTTCATTCAAGTAAAGATACATCTTTTTTATGTAAACATTCTATTGGTATCTCTATATGGTAGTGAAATATGAAATACAACTGTCTGTTCAGAAGACAGTAGAAAGTAAGCTGAGAGTGAATGTGATCAGGCTATAACATATAACCAACCTTGAGTATGAGGAAATGTCAAGGAGAGGAGGGCATCACTGTAGAACATAAGTAAATGATATTAGCCTTAGAGTCTCAGAAGAAGTGGAAGGCCTTCAACTCATTAAGGGGAGGATGTGGCTAAAGTGTCACAAGATGGGCAAGAATGACTGGCTTGTAATCTAATTAGAGAAAACCCCTCAAATTGTTGAGATCAGATTCATGTGAGTATTTGAGTAAAAAATGGTAACATTTAGAGTCAGTGGCTTTAATTTGTTTATCATTCTTTTAAAATAGGTCAGTTTGGAGCTCTTCACATTTTTGTCTTTCTAATTTGATACTAATTTCTTACCTTTTCTTTTACTACTCCATGATTTGACTGTACATAGGCTGATGTTTCTGAAATGATTGTCATCATGGTAACAAATTCATTCCTGTTTATTTGACTGTCCTCAGTTTCATTTTTTGGTAATGTCATTAGATA
Source organism: Macrotis lagotis (assembly GCF_037893015.1). Lineage (NCBI taxonomy): Eukaryota > Metazoa > Chordata > Mammalia > Peramelemorphia > Peramelidae > Macrotis > Macrotis lagotis. Next base: position 54,078,310 of record NC_133661.1, on the reverse strand, counting down.
CTTATTAGTTTAGCATGTTTTTTCTTTAGAAAATATTCATGATATATATATATATATATATATATATATATATATATATATATATATACATATATGCATAAAGCTTCTGAGTATTTTATACATCTTTAGATTCCAGTTTCTTACTCTGCTGTCATATTTTCCAATATATTTCCTCTGCCCATCTTTACTTTGATGGTTTTAAAAGCTTTAAACTGCCTTGAGACTTCTGGGGCACCCTGTGTATCGTCTTGTTTTGGAACTTCTCATCTGAATCTTTTTAGGAGTTCTCTACTACTTTATTCTCTGAAATAAAGTTATGTGCTAAATATTAGCATATAAATTGTAGTTCTCTTCATAGTAGTCTTTTAGTTAATGCTTATCATAAAGACTACAAAACTTGATGCAAGTAAACTGTGAAATTGTTTATTCTTTTCTTTTTTGCTAACAATGAAACAAACTTGGATAGTTCCTTTATTCACTTATCCAAAGCAAACATTGTGAGTCAATTTGATAAAACTGCTCTGAATTTTAGTTGTATTCTGCACACAGTAAGCACTTGATAAATGTCAATATAAATATGTTTCCTTTCCTTCAGTAGGGTATAATCATATTCTTCAGACAAGATCTTGAATTAGAGTCCCAACAGTTACTTTTATATTTGTTGTTTTTCTAAAAGATGGGTAACTTTTAGCATACTCTCCCTCCCCTTTTCTGCTATTATAACTCATCATTGCATAGAACTGAGGACTGTTTTGTGTTTCTCTTTACATAGTCCAGTAATTCATTACCTAGTCACTAATACTAGCTCTCTTCTTTATGCAGTAGTTTTTTGCAAAAACACGTCCAAAGTTTTTCCTGCTTAATGGAAGCTTGAACTTCTTTCTGGAACTTGTGTACATCTGATATAAACTTCCAAAAACCTAGTGGTCCTTTCATGCCACAGGTTTGCATGTGTGTAGAATACAAGCTCTTTTACAGATTGCTGTGGTTGAAGATAAGAAAAAAAATGGAGGAGAAAGTGAGACAGTAGAAATCTTGATATGCAACTTAGCTAAACCAGATCAATCCTAGGTAACTCATAGGTTGAATGAGAATGAGAAGAACTCAGAGACACTCACTGTAACATATCTGGTAGTAATTCTGTAAGATTTCCTTAATAACAGTAGTAGAATCAACACTCAATACTTAGTTGTCTGAGGTACCTACTAGATGAAGAAGTAAAAATGGTACTTAAGATTAATTTAAGAAGTTTGGGCTGTGACTTGCCAAATATATAAAAGAAAGTATGTTGGAAGTATCATAAGTCATTATATTAGGGCTTCTATTTTTGCTTAACCTTTTTCCCCCCCTTTTTTCCAGTTTTTTATGATATTTTCTTACAGGAATTTTCCTTTTCCTTAATAAGTGATATAGGGGATTTAGGCCTAGAATTGGAGTTAGGAAGATTTGGTTTCAGACGCTTAGTAATTGTGATCCTAGCCAAGTCATTTCATCTGTCTGCCTCAGTTTCCTCAAGTATAAAATGGGGTTAGTGACAGTTTCTACCTCCCAGGCTTATTGTGAAGATCCAATGAGATATGATTTGTCCAGTTCTTATCACAGTTTTTAGAACATATTAGGCTCTTAATAAATGCTTGTTAAAAATTTTTTTAAAAAAACATTTGTTGGGGCGGCTAGGTGGCATAGTGGATAAAGCACTGGCCTTGGAGTCAGGAGTACCTGGGTTCAAATCCGGTCTCAGACACTTAATAATTACCTAGCTGTGTGACCTTGGGCAAGCCACTTAACCCCATTTGCCTTGCAAAAATCTAAAAAACAAAAACAAAAAAAAAAACATTTGTTTGGTGCATTTTTTTATCCTTTTGAGTTGTGCAAGAGATGTGTACTTAATTGCTGAGAATTATTCCACCATCTTCCCAGAAGTCTCATAGGTTAGTGGTGTCAAACTCCTGGGGTCTTGAATTAGGAACTGTTTGGCAAAATTGAAAAAAATACAGCGCAGTGTTGATTTTGTTATTTGTGATTTTCCAATTCAGTAAGAATTTGTTTCTGTTTGATTTTGACTGATTATCTGGGCAATTTTATGTAGCAGACTTTTTTTAATAAAAAAATTTTTTCCACAGTTATATTTAATGACAATTTTTAACATTCATTTAAAAAAATTTTTGAGTTCCAAATTTTCTCTCCCTCTTCCACTTTCCCCCCACCCTGAGATAGTAAGCAATTTAATATAGGTTATACATATTCAATCTTGCAAAATATATTAGCCCATTAATCATATTGTGAAAGAACACATTGACCCAAAAGAAAAAAAAACACAAAAAATTTACAGAAAGTGAAAAATAGTATGGGGGGTTTTTTTTGGAGTTTTTGCAAGGCAAATGGGGTTAAAGTGACTTGCCCAAGGCCACACAGCTAGGTAATTATTAAGTGTCTGAGGCCTGATTTGAACTCAGGTACTCCTGACTCCAGGGCCAGTGTTCTATCCACTGCGCCACTTAGCCACCCCTAAAAAATAGTATGTTTTAATCTGCATTCAGACTTCTGTCAGTTCTTTCTCTGGAGGAAGATAGAATTTTTCATTATGAGTCCTTTGGAATTCTCTTAAATCATTGTATTGCTGAGAAGAGCTAAGTCATTCACAGTTACTGTGTAAAATGTTCTCCTGTTCCTGCTCATTTCACTTTGCATCGATTCATATATGTCTTTCTTAAATCATCCTTCTTATCATTTCTCATAGCACAGTGTTATTCGATTTCAGTCATATACCAGTCACACCTTGTTCTGCCATTTCCCAGTTGATGGACTTCAATTACTAATTCTTTGCTATCACAAAAAGAATTGCCATAAATATTTTTATCTTGTCTTCTCCCCCCCACATTTTTTTAAAATTTTTTTGGGATATTTACCTAGAAGTGGTATTGCTGGATAGCCCTATAGCTTTCTTTTCATAGTTGATTGAAGAGATATGCAAAATACAAAATTCACTGTAATTATGGCTTGTAGATTGCATAAATATACTTGCTAATATTGATAGCTCAGATTTACTGTTTACAATTTTTTCTTTATAACAGTGCTATGAGATAGTTACCAGTATTGCTTTCTCCATTTTATTTTTTTTACTTTGTTTTTATTTTGTTTTGCAAGGCAATGGGGTTAAGTGGCTTGCCCAAGGCCACACAGCTAGGTAATTTTTAAGTGTGTGAGGCCGGATTTGAACTCAGGTACTCCTGACTCCAGGGCTGGTGCTCTATCCACTGCACCACCTAGCCACCCCAGCTTTCTCCATTTTATAAATGAGATTATTGAAACTTAAAGAAATGAAAGGACTTGCCAGGGAGACAATAAAGCATTGTTAAATCAATGATTCAATTCCAGATCTGCATACTTCTAAGATTGACACACTTTTTTTTTTACATAACTATGTTAATGACTTCTCCCACCTGCACAATAGAACTTCCCTTTATAACAAAGAACAACCAAATTAAAACACATCGAGACATTGGCCATGTCTGAAAATACGTACCACATTCTGCGCTTCATCTACCAACTGTGTCTCATGTGTAGGAGTGGTGTTTTACCATCAGTTTTGTGAAAATGACATTTTATACCCTGAATTCTATTGCAGGTGGTCTTAAAGGCTTTATTCCAAGAAATTATCTTTCATGAATATTTATTCCCCCATGGATAGTTTTCCCCATGCGTATGTTAAGATTACATGTGATTTCTTGATGTACATAATCACACAGATAATCTTTCTCACTGATCCTCTGATTATCCAAATGAAATGAATAAAACAAGAAGACATGTGCTTGCCAGAAGTATTTTCCAGTGTAGTGAAAGTTGCCCTGCATATCATTCAGATGAAAAAGAGTTGCATCTTCCAACCAGAATGGACAGTGAGATTTCTCTCCCTGTTCCTTTTTGTATGTGACATTTTGATGATTGCATTGAGCATTAATCAATGCAAAAAAAATTGGCCTAGAAACTCACACAGGAAGCATTAAGTGGATGGACATTGTATACAGCTTACATTCATAACATACACGTCAGTGAGCACCACATTGGTTTAGGTATCTTGGATAAGCACTGAAGTTGGCCTCATTTGAATTGGGTGAATAAGACAAGCAGTATTACATTTGGGGAGAGGGTGGGTGATTTCATGATTCTGAAGTTTTCCTTGCCACATGAGTCCTTTTTGAAACTTCAGTATTCTTTTGATAAAGACATATGGTTGGAAATCTTGGAGCACTGAATTGTAGGTGGCTCAGAGAGGAATGGAAAGGCACCTAGTGAGTCAAATCACGTTGTCACTGATGTCCTGTGCTCATGAAGTGGCATAAAAGACATCATTAAGGAAGTAAAAGAGGTTAGCTGTTCATTTAATGAGAATGAGGGGTGATGATGTGAGCCTTCCACTAGTGTTCATGAAAAGCATTGGATCTGCTGAGAGAATACCTCATTTAACCAGACTGTGAATTTCCTTCTGTGACCTTGGTGATCACTTTTCCAGACCTGTTTTCTCATATATAAAGTGAGGGATTTGAACTAGATGTTACTTCAAAGGAATGATCTTAAAGCCTCAGAGTGCATTGTGTACAGGATGGAAATTTAGGGTAAAAGTACAGGGTTTGACCTTGGAAGGAAAAAAAAAACTATTCTCTGTCAGAGTATAGAACAAGGAAAGATAGAATAATGAATAATGTAGAGAGATTTTAAGATATAAAATAAAGAATATGACTCTGGATGTCTTTTACCTCAGTATAGTAGGACAGAGTGAGGTGGGAGGATGTGTGGGGGGGATCAATCACTATGGGAAATACAATAGTCATTCAGAGAGTAATAATTGTTAATATAAAGTGGCTGTAGTCAGCGCCCATTTCAGATTTCTAGTAGAACACCAGTGGAAAGAGATTAAGTTGAATGATGAGAGTAATCCAGAGTTGGGGCTTGGGGAGAGATGAATTGAGAAAACATGGAAGGGTGGAATGACTTGAGTTTTCAGTGAAGGAGCATAATAGGGTTAGTGATCAGCCAGAGGACAAGTTGGAAAGATCATCAGAAGAATTTCAAAAATTAGATTATGGAGGTAGAACAGTTTTGGGTGATGGTAAGGACTAGGTATGCTTTCCCCTGTGTGTGGCTGAAGTAAAGTGAAGATACAGTTTTGGGGTTGGGAGTACTGAGGCAGTTGATATGTTTATTGAAATCCCCAAGTTTGAGGACAAAAATAGAAGTACCAGGTGCTGAACTCCTTAAGAAAGGATTAAGAATGATCTGGGGCTGGTAGATAACTATATCTAAAATCTGAATAGGGTGGTAGGTAGAGTGAAGCTCAAAGGAAAAAATAGTTTATAAGTGATAATGTCTGAAAGTTGCCTGGAAGTGATAGCGGGGGAGCATTTTTGCTTTTTTCTCCTGGCCATTGTGTTTGGGACATGAGAAAAGAGCACTAGTGGCAGCTGATCAAGTCATTTAACTAATGCATGTCTGAGGTAATATTTGAAGAAGTATCTTTGACAGGGGAAACACCACTTCCTTTGGGGGTCTTCACTTTCAAGGGTGCTGAAAGGAGATATAATTGTTGATTGGGCCTCACAGATGACACCCCAAACCACCATCCTGATTACAAGTGATTGGGAAGCCCAATTAATGTAGAATTTGTCATGCTATAAGCACCAGAAGATTTATATTTATGATAATATCAGCTGAAATTTCTGTGGAATGTTAAGGTTTGCTAAGTGCTAACACTCCCCAAATACTCACTTTTCCATGGAGATTTTTAAAGGATTCTTTTCTTAAGAACTTGAGAATTGTTTCTCTATAGAGTACTGAGCTTTTTCAAATTTATTCTTCATTGTTTTTTTCTCTTTAAAGTCCTGATATTTGTCAGCATCCATTACTATTTCTTTTCTTTATGTTATTATTTCTCTTTTTCCTTTTTCCCCAAAGGCTAAACTCCTTCATTCATATCCCTTTTTTTTAGTTTAGTTTTTTTTTTTTTTGCAAGGCAATGGGGTTAAGTGGCTTGCCCAAGGCCACACGGGTAGGTAGTGTCTGAGGCTGGATTTGAACTCAGGTACTCCTGACTCCAAGGCTCTATCCACTGCGCCACCTAGCCGCCCCTTTCATTCATATTCTTGAGTTAGTTTTAAGATCCTCTCCGGTCCAAGCATCTGAGTCTTCTAGGTTTACAACCTTGGAATAATGTTATTTTCCTAAAGTACAGTTTTGATGATATCATTTCCATACTCTGTAAACTCCAATAACTCAGATTTCCCTAGGAGCAAATACAACTTTTCTATATGCCATTTAAAGCTCTTTACAACTTAGCCTCAAACTACCTTTCCTAACTTAAAACATTTCTCCACCATCTTATATATGATGGTTCCACCATTATGGACTTTTTTTTACTGTTCCTCATACCACTGTATTTCTCATTTCTGTGCTTTTGCTTATTTGAGCTGAAATGGCACTCGCTCCTCACCTTTACCTCTTGGGATCCCTTATTAATTTCCTTCAAGATTCACATCATGTACTCCCTTCTACTAAGATCTTTCTGATTTCCCCTTAGCTCCTCAGTTCCCTTCCTTCTCAAAATTGCCTTGTATTTATTTTGGTGGACACATTTTTATGAACATACTTCCCCCCAAACATCCTTGGGGCATTTTTTTTCTTCATCTCTAGTACATAGCACATCATTAAGTACTTAATAAATTGTTCTTGTTGGTTAGTTGATAGGTCTAGGACTTGGAAGGGTTTTTAGATATCATCAAGTCTGACTGTTGAACTTTTTAGATCAGAGAACTGAGTCCCAGTTCTCGTAAATGGCAGGAATGGATTTGAAATTCAGGCCTTGGATTTTTAAATCTAGTACTGGTGCTAGTGCCAATGCTCTATGGTTCAATTTCTAAAAATTTTATAACAGAAATATATGTTTAATGGAGACTTTTTAAAATGTTGAAAAGGTAATTTATATCCAAAAAGCATTTGTTTGCATATTTAGAAAACTGTAGAGTCACCTTAATTGGAAAATTAATTTACCACATGTAAATGTTTACTTTTTTTTTTTATAGTGACAGAGATGCTGGTAAATGTTCTGAGTATTTGCTCCGATGACGAACTAATGACTGAAGGTGAAGATCAGTTTGACGGTATGAATATTATTTTTATAACTTTTAATAGACTATTCTTTCTGTACCCAGGCTCTACCAAAAAAATTATTGGAAAATTAGTCATGGACCTCAGAGAATTTGCACTCCTAGAAAGACAGAGCAAATAGATATTTTCTTTTTTTGTGGATTTAAAATATTTTTACTTTTATAGGAAAGGATGGTAAAGATAAAGAGATTTGTAAGAGACGAGTAAGGGTTGTGAAAGGAAGGGAAGACAGAAAGGTTGGTGTCCTGGGAGAACTGTAGACTGTAGAAAGAAGTCAAAGGAATGGAGGGATAATAAAGTGCTTCCTGCTTACCCCTGTGTGTAGTGCTTTTAACACATCAAAATCTTACCTCTTCACTGCTTCTTCTAAAAACCAGCATAAACAGCCTTCAATCTAGAAAGTCATTACATTCCAGAAGTTTACTTTGATTTTGGTAGTTTGACTCTAAAACACATTTTTTCCTGTGCATTTTTAATAACAATAATTATAAGAATGGTGATTAAGACCCCAGGTTTGGGGGCGGCTCCGGTCTTGGAGTCAGGAGTACCTGGGTTCAAATCCGGTCTCAGACACTTAATAATTACCTAGCTGTGTGGCCTTGGGCAAGCCACTTAACCCCATTTGCCTTGCAAAAAAAAAAAGAAAACCTAAAAAAAAAAGACCCTAGGTTTGCCCATAAACAACTGTTTAATGCAGTTGACTAATTATATTACATAGTACCTAACTACTTAATTTTATTTTATTTTAAAAAGTCAACATTTTAGGGGCAGTGATGGTGGCTCAGTGGATAGAGCACTGGCCCTGGAGTCAGGAGGATCTGAGTTCAAATTCAGCCTCAGGCACTTAATAATTACTTAGTTGTGTGACCTTGGGCAAGTCACTTAACCCCATTGTCTTGCAAAATAAAAATTTAACATTTTATTAAAAATGTGTGGATTAGGGACAGCTAGGTGGCTTAGTGTAGAGTGCACTGGCCCTGGAGTCAGGAAGACCTGAGTTCAAATCCAGTCTCAGACACTTAATAATTACTTAGCTGTATGACCTTGGGCAAGTCACTTAACTCCATTGCCTTGCAAAAATGAAAAGAACAGAAAATGTGTGGATTAAATCTTAAACAAACATTATTAATAAACATTAATATTAATTAATTAATAAACATTAAATTTATTAATTAATATTAATAAACATTAAGTTATTTTCTGTTCGTATCCCTTTTGATCCTTATCCCAGGAGAATGTAAATTGTTATGTATCAGTGTAACTATAAAAGCTTAGAACATTTGCACAAACACACAATTTTTCCCCTAAATATTTTCCCATCTAAATTTGGAGAGGATCTTCACTATATGAATTGCAGGATGATGGATTTTATTTATTTATTTTTGGCTTGACAACCACTGACAAAAATTTGACTTTTTTAATAAATACAGAGTATCCCTTTGTGTTATATGCTATAGTTTTTTGTTTAGCCAATTCCCCTAGCCTTGAGTATTTAGGTTCTTTCCAGTTTTTTTCACTCTTAAAAATTTGTGCTACTATGAATATATTTATACAGATAGAGATGATGGGTTTCTGTTTTGTCCTGTTTTGAATTTCTAAGGTGAAACTTACACAAATAGGTACAGGGTCAGGGTATGATCTTATTTATTGTTAGCTCTTGTCTATTTTCAGATTGCTTTCTAGAATAGTTGTACCAGTTTGCAGCAGCATCAGTAATGTCTACTCATAGATTCATTACCATTAGTTCTATAATTTTTATGTTATTTCTTAGATAGAAAGTATGAGCTATTTTTTAAATTACCAGTTATCAGTTTATTTCTACTGACCCACTTAATTAATTGAAAATCTATGTGATTTTCAGATATTTGTGTTAGTTTTTTATGTATTTTTGATAATACATTCTTATTGTTGGTTCTCTTACACATTTTCCCATTTTTTTTAACCTTTTTTTCAAATAGAGGAAAATAATTACTCTTTGGGTGTCTGCCTACCTAAAGACTATTTATTTTGATTGTGTTAAAGTTGTTAATTTCAATTTGTTTCGATATAGCTATCTGCACTCCTACAAAGTTAAGTTAGATACATTTATTTTTTCTTTAATATTTTTAATTAATTCTTCAGCATTTTGGCATTGTGTGATGTCAGTCAAAGCCCATTCCTGTCAAAATTATAGCCCTATTTCCTGATACCATATGTTAAATATTTTGCTATTTTGTTATTTCTAGCCCATCAAATATTAACTTCTTTTAATATATTAAACTATTTTTGAAACTTTCTATGGTTCAGTTTTTTTGGTCTAAATGGTATGCATTTTTTGAACATTGTAATGATAAAGAATGTTTTGATATCCAGTGGGATTGATACAAGCATGCTTGTTGTAATTTTAATTCAGTTCAGCAAGAATTTAGTAAGTAACTACTATGAACCTGCACTGTGCTGGATACTGAGGATATAAATGCTCCTGATCATAAGGAGCTTCTTTTCTAGTGAAGAGAAAATGCAGATAAGTAAAGAGAAAAATATATGAGAAGTAACTAAAGTGATTTTTAGGAGGGCATATTCCTTTCTCTTCTATCCCAACTGACAGTGTGCTCAGGGCCAGATTTGAGTTCTTAGTTCTATAATTCTTTATTCTATCTACTTATTCATTCAGATAAATTGCACTTTTAATTTGTTAAATTCTATTATGTATACCATGGTGGGGTTTAAACTGATATTAAATTAAATTGTGTATTAAGAAGTACTGTAACATTTACAATCATCATTTATACCTCAATCTATTTCCCAAAAGGCTATGAGTTGGTTCTTTACAGTACTTATAATCTTTCCAACCAATGACAAGATATATTTTTCTATTTATTCAATTCTTTCATTGATTGATTATTCCCCTTTTTTTGGTTTTGGTTTGTATCTGTGATTAAATTGGAGAAAGGGGAATCCAGAGAGAAATCTTCTTCTGCCAATGAATTTTATCACGAGTTCTATAATTTATAGTCCTATTACAGTTGTCCGAACACGTAGAGATTAAATAACTTTCCCAGGGTTCACAGTGTAAGAAGAGGGACTTCAATACAAGTTTTCTTTCTTCTGAGTATTAAACATTTCTTAAGTTTCCCTTTTTAGTCCCCCGTGTTAAGCAAATATTCAAGTCATATTCTCTGTTGTGCCTGTAAATGCATTTCCTTTTTCATTGTTTTTAATGACTGGACTAATGCATAGGAATAATTTAAATTTTTTTTATCTTGAATAATTTCTAGCCATTTTTTTCTTTGAATTTTTCAAATATGCCTTTGTCATTTATAAAAAGTTTTAGTGCAATTTTAAGCTATTAAAGCCTAAAATTTCACTATTGACTTATGGAATACCTTCTATTTTATTCATTTATAATAATTATTTGGGGTTTTTTTGGTAACCAACATTTCTAGTTATTTATTAGCATTTATGACAGAGGTCTTTCTGATCTTAATCCTGTTTAATTGGAATGATTGTAATGTTTTTTTACATTTGAGTACAATTTCAGCACTTCATTTTGGATTTGCTGTAAGAAAAGAACCACTTAAATTTGTTTTTTTTTTAGAATTTTAATCATAAGTAAATGATAGCATCTTCATACTTGTATTTGTGACATTTTCAAAATTTTATTATATTTGTATTTTTCCTAATGGCATTGAAATTCTTTCTTGTATCATTGGCATTCTTACATTCCCAGGGAGAAATACAATTTGGTCATAATGACATTTTTTGTTGTTGTTGTTGTTTTTTCTTTTTTTCTTTTTTTTTTTTTTGCAAGGCAATGGGTTTGGATGACTTGCCCATGGTCACACAGTTAGGTAATTATTAAGTCTCTGAGGCTGGATTTAAACTCAGGTCCTCCTGATTCCAGAGCCAGTGCTCTATCTACTGCAGCCTTAGCTGCCCCATAATGATTTTAAAGCATAATTATAATACTGTTTCTATGGGGAAAAAATACATTCTGAGGACCATCATTGGATGTCAAAAAAAGATTCTTCCATGTTGCAGCTCCAGGCCATAGAAATGAATAGCCCTAGCTCTAAGCTAAAGGGATTTGGGGAAGAGCAGGTGTGAATACTGAGGGGGAACTTGGGCTGAGATTCCAGGAACAGAGTAAGGATCAGGGAATGTCTTGGGAGCAATGAGAAAATGCTAGAGGGAAATAATGAGTTTCCAGTTGGTCCAAGTTCTTCTCCTTATTTCCTTCTTTTTCCCATTGCCTAATTTCTTCCTTTTTTTAATCCTTCCTGATCCCCTTCTTGCTCTTATTCACCCTTCTGTGTAGTGTTTGAAGTTGAATAAAGGGTACCAGTAGGATGAGATATTTGTCGTTCCCTCTCACAATTCTTTACTCATCCTGTCACCGCCTTAAACTTAGTTGCTCCTCTGCCTGGCATTGGAGCAAGGTTGAAAAACAAGAGGTGTGAGGAAAGAAGTGTCAAGAAGGGGTGAAGTCACATTGAAGAAAGCAAGGAGAAGAAGCCTGGGAAGGCAAGCCTCTAGCATCAGGAGAGAAGTTCTTAAAGCCCTATTGCAAATTTAGTGTCATTTTGATGCTATATACAAGAGGAATTTATTAGGTTGTTAAATGAGGTCCTTTGTCAGAGTAGTTGTTTGTTTTAATTCTATTTAGTGAAATATAGCTTGTATTTTGCAACAATGATTTCCTTAGTGTACCACCTTTTCAAAAAAGATTTGCAGCCTGTAGATGTAATTGGTAGTTGATACATTTAACACCTTTTAAGTTGTACCATTTTTATCATGAAAAAGGAAAGTAAATAGTTTGTCCTTCTAGGATTTGGACTGTTTTCTAAAATACAGTAAGGAATAAATTTAACATAGGAAATGGGGGTGTATTTTTAACAGTCTTGAGACTTTATAGTGCATTATGATGGTGCAAGGAAAAGAGCATTGGAGTTGAGCTGAACTCATTTGCTGCTTTTTTGTTCTCTCTAACCTTTGGAAAGTCACTTCACTTAAAATCTCCATCTGTAGAAATAACCTAATAATCTACATGGTTCTTTTCAGCTCAAAATTCTATATAAGATGAGTCTATAGATTAGGGTATAGGATATAGAAAGGACTGATAGTCTTTTCTTCCCATTCTTTAGTATTGGGGTTTTTTTGCATGTAAATTGGATGTTGTTTTGCTGCAAAGACCCTTCTAAAAACTCCCCAATTAGGTTTAGAGCAGAAAGCACATACACTGTTGCTCTTTGGTCTATATAGAATTAGTCTAATTCTGATTCAAGAAGTATTGTACCTTTCATGTTCATATGGTACATGCTTTTCTGGTTGTTTTTTTTTTAATTGAAAAGAGGGAAGGTTTACTACTAAGCTGTGGTTCAATAAAGCACCTTCTCTGTACACAACATGGAACTAGAAATTCCAACTTGCAAGTGCTGGTGACCTTCAAGAACCACATGAACCTGCTTCTCATTTGTGTTCATTACCTTTTCTTTAAAACACACTTCCATTAGGTGACTCCTTTTCTTAGATGTGTCAAAATAGACATGTGCGATTGTTTGTGGCACAGTCTTTAGAAGTCTTATGTGTTTCCACGTGTTTTTCCTGTCCTTTAGTTATTTCTATTTTCATCAAATACTATTATGAGTCACATTCTGAGCCTATCTCCTTAAAGTTATCTTCTTGAGAATTTTCCCAGTGGCATCTCCCTTTTATTCACTAGTTTCTACAGTACTACCTTTTTCTAATGTCAGGACTTTCATTTTCTTCCCTCTCTTCTCATATTCATTCTTCAATACCACTGCCAAGTTAAATATCTATCTTTTTATTTGTCTCAACCATCTTTTTCTCCATCATTCACTTCCTTTTTTCTGGACTCTCCATCTGAAGAACGACTCATATATGGCAATAAAAAAGGTACAGACCAGACAGAGTTACATTGTTTTGAAATATGACTTCATAAATTGTTTCATCCCTTTAAGTTAGAACATGTTAGAAAGTTAGACTTATCTAGAATGATTCTCATTGGGCATTGAAAATTTAGTTTAAATTTACTTGAATTAAATTTTTTTGACTTTGGAAGTCATATTCCAAGATGTCTGTCTTTCTGTGCATGGAAATATTTCTCCCTTTTTCATTCCTCTCGTCTTTAGATTTCATTCTTTTACCTATTCGTAATACTTTGAATCTCTGCCTGCATGATTAGGGTGTGTTCAGTCGACTGTCTTGTTCCTTAAAATAATTTTACTGTGGATATTTACTTTAATATTGTGCATGATGTGTTCATAGATTGTTCCAAAATCCTGATTTGTTAAAGTATAGTATTTTTATTTCAGTGGTTTTTAAAATTAAAATTAGCTACAGTTTACATTCTATTTGACTTTGCCAAAATGCACATAAGGTTTATAATTTCACATTGTTTTTTAGCTTACTCAAAGTCTAAGTACAAAATAATTTTCTCTATATTTTTTCATGAACTATCTGTTCAGTAGAAAAGAAAGTGATTTACAGTTTAACCTTGGACAAATCACCACCTCTGCCTCTATTTCCTTAGCTATAGAATCTGGGATTTCTACGGTTACTCTACCTTTTAACATTCTGTGATTTTAATATTAGTGATTTTTTAATATTCCATAAAATACCCATTAGCTTTGATTTATATAGTTCTAGTCATCAGATTGTGGGAGTTTTTGTTTGTTTCGGGAAAGTCTATGTTAACAGTTGCAGAAACAGTACATTCAGTGCTTATAATAATATGATCTCTGGAGCTTCATAAACATTGTAGAGTTCTGTTGTAGAACCTGTATTATACAGACTGTGTCTCTTGTTTTCATCTTGAAAATTGAATTTCTTTTTCAGTTACCTTAAAATGGTTTCCATTTGTCTAGTTGTCATCTTAATTTACATGTGTTTGTAGACTGCTCAATTTTACAACCAAGTGCTCTAGCACAGACAACTAGGTCCCTGGCTCGACTGGCTTTGCCTCTTCTACCTTTCTAGACCATTTGTTCTTTCTTTCTTTCTCCCCCCCCCCCCCAATAAAAGTGAATCACAGCTTTCAGGAGCCATACTTCTAAGGCCAAAGTGTATGTTGTTACTATATATGAACAAAAGTTTATTAAATAGCTACTAAGACTTGCAGAGCATTGTGCTAGATGCTGGTGTATATTGCCCTTGAGCTTACAGTCTAGTAGAAGAAAGACCCACTTCCCTCCTTTTGTTGGTTTGATATGGGCCAGTCTAGCTTTGTGAAAGACTGGAATAGAAATGCATGACTTTGAGGTTCCTCCACCTGAGGAGCCAGTGAGTCTTTATAAATCTCTTTTGAATGAAATAGGAGCACAGGTGGCTTTTGGAAGGTGAAGCAAAATGTCATTGACAGCAGTCTTTGTTAAAACTATCTTCACTTAATAACTTATACATGCTTATACTTTTCCCCAAGACTTCAATCAGTCCAGTCTGTTAGGTTGATAGAGATGCGCTAGTTAGTTAGAAGGACCCTTCTATGGAATGACTTTTACAGCAAGATTATTTAAACCAATATAAAATGAAAGATCCAGTGTTGTCATTGTGTGATGGGAGCCTTCAATAATTCCAGCTTGTTATAGCTTGTTATTCCAGTGTGTTATGGGCTTCTGTGAGGAAGAAGTGGCAAATTCTGCAAAATAATTGCTGATTCCTTCTTGGCCACTAATTTGTCAAAATGCTTTGGATTGGGATGAATTTTCTTGCCCATTTTGTGAATAATTATTAATTGGCTTTTTTACTAATCATTCAGTAGTGTGCAAGCAAGCAAGTTTGTGGATTAAGTTTTTTATTGCTAATCAGAGCTTAGCATTATATTGGTATTGAGCCAAGTATTGAGAGAAAATCTTTCCAATATGAGATCAGCGAGTTTTCTCTATGACTGCAGGTAACTGGGGGCTTGATACAGAGAGGGGTGTGTGTGCGCGTGTGTATCTGTGTGTCTGTGTTTGTGTGTGAGAGAGACAGAGAGAGAAAGAGGCTAATTGTGTATGATGTGTATGAAGGTACTCCAGACTTGAGCCCCTTCCTTTTTTTTTTTTATTCCATTGAAAGTAGGATCAGCGGCAGCACGGAAAGAAATAATCCGAAACAAAATTCGAGCAATTGGCAAGATGGCAAGAGTCTTCTCTGTTCTCAGGTAATGGTACACTTTGTCAATTATTTATTTACATCAATCATTTTACTCCGTTCCAGGATACCAATTTTTGTCTCACTTGCCATCTGGAAACAATGTGTTAACATTCTTTTCTCAGGAAAGAGGTATTTTTAATGTATTAAACTGGATGATAGAAATCATGTTTTTAAACTGAACTGTGAGGTCCTGGAAGTTAAAATTGTTTATCCATGCCATCCACCATGGGCATCCATGGTGAATTCTCTGAAGGTGCCTCATGTGCCAGCCATGTCACCCATCAGGACATGGGACACCTTCCATTCCATTTTTATTGTCCATAATGTATCTTTACTCACGACTTCCCTCTCACTTACCAGCTGTGTGACTTCCCATTCCTAACTCATTGTTAAGGCACAGGGAGATCACAGTAACTATACAATGAGGAAGACTCAGGGGAAGCAAATCTTAATGTTGGGGAATAAAGACTTAGACACTTTTCATACCCTTAGACCTCCACTTCTGCACAGTGGGGCACGCTACTCTGGAGCAAAGCTTGATCACATTAATTTCACTATGTTATCCTTAATACAAGCACTAAAATTGCTGCCACTTAATAGGAACCAAAGAAAGTTTTGATCCACTTTGTATGTATGGGAGAAATTTCTGTTCACAACTTCAAAGCCCTAGGATTCTAGAGAGACTGTGGGAGTGAAGGCCGTAGGTACTCACTCACTCATTTTATGCTTTTGCTTGCTATTGCCATAGCAAGGATATGATAGAATCACTGAGTTAGTGGCAGTATCTTTTGTACCCTTTTAATATCTGACTTTACTTTTGCATTCCTTTTGAGCCCCTCTAAAACTCTAATCAGCTTGTGATGTAACAGTCACTGTGAAAGCAGAGACACATGGTAAAAGAAATCACTCTCTCAGGTTATTCATTGTGTACTTTCCCATCTCCTCTATAATCATAGACTGCAATCAGAATCAGGTCATCGAATTGTTCAGCAAACTTTGCCTAACTGTGGACCTCCCCTGCTTAGCTATTTATACACATTGCCCAGCAAGTCTCCTCCTGAAGAGAATTTTCCTTTAGGCTTCCGGGATTGGAGTGTTTTGATTGAATGGTCCTTGGAATGGACATGTGGCTCCCCAAGGGCTGTATGTAAAACAATTTACAGTTAACTCATTATATCTTCATGACAAGACTAAGTGTTATTATTATTATTATTTCCATTTTTCAGATAAGAAAGCTTGAGTAGACAGTTGTTAAGGGACTAGTCACACAGCTTTTAAGTTCTGAGACTGGATTTGAATTCAGGTACTCCTAACTCCAAATTCAGTGCTTTAGACATTGCCCCATCTAGCTATCTTTAGCACTCCTCTTAGCACTCCTCTATTCCACCTCTCAGAGCATCTGTAAGAGAACAGCTACTTGGATGCCCACTCCAGCAATTGAGCGGGTGCCCTCCCCAGGACACTACCTCTTGCCATTCCCTCATCATCTGGTGATTGCAGCAGGTGCCCATTGGCATGAAGGCCTTTGTTTCGGGTAGGTCAGGATGAGCTGCAATATATATATATACATATCATAAGTCTTAGCACACTATCTTTCCCTGGAGACCCACCCTTCTTCCAAATTTGAAATCCTCGTCCCTCCAGTCATATCAACTGTTGTCTTTAGGAACACTTTGGGGAAAAGCCTTGCTGTCATCTTTGGGTCTTCACTTGTCCCAACTTAGGTATCCAGTAATTTACCATCTCCTCCAGGAGACCTCTCTTTTCTAGGATTCTTAAGTCAGGCCCCCTCTTGAGTGGACTCTAGCAGGAACCTCTGAATAGTGCCCTCCATCCTCCAAGGCAGAACTGCCACAGGGCTTTTCATAATGTATCAGCCAGACCATGTTGCTTCTTATGCAAGAAATGCCATCGTATCCCTGTTAGCTCTAGGATCAAATTTAATTTCATCTTTTTATTCTCTTAAATTGTCTATTTCTACAAAAGTTTGGTAATAAAATTATTAGGCCATTAATAGATAATTTGTACATAAGTTAAATATATTCAAAAATATTTGCCAACTTCTCATGTAAAGAATAACTAGAATTATTAGAATAATAGAATTATTAAAGAAGAAACTGTTTGAGGGCCTTCTCCCTACTTCCAGTCCAATCTGACAGACATTTCTTATGAAGAGTTTTGACATTTGTGGTCTTTTTCCCCTCCAGGGAGGAGAGTGAGAGCGTGCTGACACTCAAGGGCCTGACTCCCACAGGGATGTTGCCTAGTGGAGTGTTGGCTGGAGGACGGCAGACCCTGCAAAGTGGTAATGATGCTATGCACCTAGCTGTGCCTCCCATGGACTGGGGCGCCCCTCACTCTTTGGCTAACACTACATATAATGCATGCAGGGAGTTTCTTCTGCTTTTCAGTTCCTGTCTGAGCAGCTGACATGGGCAGGGTGCCATTTGTTAGGCAGTTTCTTATCCTTACTTTATCAGGGCAGACACCTAAGAGTGCAGTTATTTATTTCACAGGAATAGAAGGGGCAGTCTCTCAGGTTTTCAGTGGAAGATGTGGGGCCAGCTCATGTCATTCATTATGTCTGGGAAGTTAAATGTAATTGATTATTTGTTCATTTATTTATTTGTTTATTTATTTATTTGACTGCATTATTAAAACTTCAGCCTTTGCTATTAAAAGCCCCCACTTTTAAGTCTGTGATTCAGGAACATTGAGAATGCAAAAAGAGAAATAATGTGATTCCCGGTTTTTTGTTGTTTGCTTTTCGTTTATGTAATTGTATTAGACTGTGCTTATTTTCCATTGGGAAATTGCAGATATTTAATTTTAGTGTTAACAGTCTGCTCTGGGCCCCAGAACATTACTATGCACTTCAAATGCTGACAGATTTTTGCGAGGTTTTGTACTCTGGTAAATGATGCCAAAGTTTGTTTTCTGTGGTGTTTGTCAAATGTTCTATGTATAATTGATTGTCTCTGTAACATGCTGTTTCCTTCCTCTGCAGATGTAGCTGCTTTCTTAAATCTGTCTGTCTTTCTCTAGGTATAGCTGTATGTCTGTATAAGTATGTTAAATTAAACTACTCTATCAGACACTTGTCTGTCTCTTAATGTAGAAGTAATTTTGTAGCCCCTTGCTTTAAGGTTGGCTGCATTGGCTGCTGCACTTTGTGCATTCTGAACAATTATGTAATTGAGTAGACATTCAATCATTGTTATAAGTGGAGAATAAAGGGGTTGAACTTAAATCCTGTAAGTCAAAATTGAAAGGGTGTTTATTAAGTGTGCCTATATTTTTGCATGAAAATAAAAAGAATTCTACATAAAGCATTCCTGTAATCTGGCTCATTGAATATTTTGTAACAAAAAAAGTTACTTTTTTTGAGTTTGTGTTAACACTTTTTTAGAAAACCTGTCACAGATAAAATAGGGAGAGAGTGAATGTGAATGTTGCAGAATACATTCAGTGACCAAAGTCCAGGTTTCAATCTTCTAGTTGAACAGTGGGGTGGGGGGGAAGGTGATGTGGACAGGAGCTGATTTTATTACTATTGCAGCCTCCACTGACAATAACCCTCTGAGGGTCATTGTTCTGCTAAGCAAAGCAGCACCTCTAATTTGTTCCTAATTCTTAATAAGAACAGTTCCTTTTTTTTTTAATATGTGTAATATAATGATTTTAGGGGAGTAACAGAAGGAAATTTTATTTTTAAATTTTTCTTAAAACTTCAGTTTGATTGAATTTTCACAAATTCCATCTTAATTACAATAAATTTTCAATGGTAGTATTTCAGAGAGATGTTTGTTATTTGGACAAATAATTTTTTACTTGTAACTCGTACATGTCCTATTTTGTATGTGATTGTTTTGTCTACAACAACCAGTGATGTGTATGAGGAATCCATCAAAGCTGCTTTGAAAAACATTTCCATAGTTCCAGTTTAAATTTTCATACTGAATGAGGTCTCTCTTTCTCTCTCTCTCTCTCTCTCTCACTCTCTCTCTCTCTCTCTCTGTCTTGATGATTTTTAGGAATTCTGCTATAATTCTCTTCCAGGCTGTGCCCTTCAGTTTTCTCTGGCTTCAGTGTAACTAATTATAAGAGGAGAAAATTGACTTGAATGGTTTTGTTAAATATATATTAAACAAATCAAACAGGCAATGAAGAGTCACCAGAACTACACCCCCATTCCCATTTTCAAGAAAAGCTTAAATTCCATCCAAGAACTCTAGAGTAACAAAACAGAGCAGAGAAGAGGTTAAGCTGCTTAGTTAGATCCCTACTACTAGTCAGTTACTCTTAGATCACTTGTTTTTCTAATTTATTCTTAACAATCTTGCATTCAGGCTTATTTGCAATTGTCTACCATGTTCTATTTATTTACATATATTTTGGCAGCTCTGTTGATTCAGAATTTACATATATCTCAGTAGCCTAGGGAAGTCTTTTGAAAGCATTTCCCTCATAGTAGGAAAAGTTTGAGAGAAAGCAGCAAGGAATTCTTCTTCCTAATGAGCAGTTTAATTTCAGCATGGATTGGAATAAGTGGAAAAATTGAGCCATGAAAACAGGTGAAACAAGCCAAGTTCCTCTGAGGTATTTTTTGACATTGTGGCTTCAGTATTTTGTTGAAGTGATTTCCTGGAACACAAAATATTCTCATATGCAAATATAAAATATAACAATTTCACTCAAAGCCACATGTAAATGATTTTTTAGATTATCTTATCATTTTGGACTATTTCTATGACCGTAAACATACTATTATTATATTCCTTTGCACAAAATATACAACTTTATAAAAAATATGATGATTCATACGTTTTTGCATTTTAGTCAAGGAAATGAAGCAAAACTGATAATAAATTTGATAAACTACACAATAAGATGCTCCCTGCCTTCACCAGCATTTCTTTCTTGAAATTGTGGCCATAAAGAATTGAATAATGTCATGTTCTTCCTGGTCATTCAGAATGTCATTTGAGGTACACAGTTCAAGCCTTGTTATACTGGAATCTGTCGGGCCTTTGGTAACTGAGAATTAGCAGAGAAAAACTGCCTTTGGAGGAGTTTAGCAATTATCAAATGATATTTCTTTGAGTTTATTGTTTATACTTCAAATTATCATCTCTCTGTTCCAAGCAATCTGTTTGTTATGGTATGCAGGTTTAAATATGGTATCCGTGAAATTTTCCAGAAAGTGTTTAGAAGCACTCATAGGCCTGAAAAGACAGTGAGAAATGTAGACTGACCCTGGGAAGCAGTTTAACATAAATCATTTTTTAAGTCTCTAAAGCTTAAGGAGTATGTATCACATTTGAAGATATTTTGTCAACTGTATTAAGAAACTTTCTTACTATTGACTGTAATACTCCCAAAAACTATTCCCCCAAATATTAATTATTGTAATAAAAATAAATTGTCTTGGCTCAGTAAGCTATGAAAGGATTCACCTCTGTTCTTCAGAGGAATGATTTAAATAACGCAAGCTCTTCCCTCCCCACCCAAAAAAAAACCTGGCCCAGAATTACTGTAAAAATTCACCTTTTCCTATTAGATTTCTTTAAATTGTAATGATATTTACCTTTATTTTGATGAATGAGCATGCCAGTGATGAACTGATAGAAGCGGCTGCTTTACCTAATGGCTTCTTGTTTGGGCATATATTATTGCAGGGGCATTTTCTAATTGTGCAGCACTATATTTTTAAGCTGTAAAATATACAGTGGATATTACATGTATGTCTGCTTTAGTTAGTAATGTATTTTATCAATTAAGGAAAATTAACTACTCCTCTGTTCAGTGTTCATCAAATTTCCTTTTGGGCATTAGATTATTTTAAAGTTACAATACAGCAACTTTTTCTCAGTCTCATTGAATTCTTTAAGATTCCTTGTTTCTCTTGCCCTTTCAGTTAAATTTGTCATCATTCTTATAAGATGTTAAATTATCCCCTCAAGAACACTTTCACTGGCCTCATTGTAGAAGTGGTTTCAGTGATAAGACAGATGATTGTCATGTCTACCATGGGCTTTCCTTTTAGAAGATGGAGGATGGTCAGTAGTGACAATGACAGATAGAGCTCTCTTTAGTTATCTGTTGATTTACTTTATACAAGGGTTTGAGAACAAAAATGACCAGAAGAATTCTTGACAGTAAGCAGCACAACAGATGCACTGGAGTTTTCTCAATGAGCCAGATACTAATTCTGCCTCTCATCCAGGAACATATGTGTATGTGTATGTTTGTGTGTGTATATACACATACACATATCAGTGTATATATATCACATATAACTCATTGTTGGGATAGATTATAAGGGCACTTTCAGTAAGTGCCCCCCCCCCCAGGTTAAAGCAGTAGAATACTTGCTCAACAGTCCTTTACCCTTTAACTAAGATTAAAGAAG
Source organism: Macrotis lagotis (assembly GCF_037893015.1). Taxonomy (NCBI): domain Eukaryota; kingdom Metazoa; phylum Chordata; class Mammalia; order Peramelemorphia; family Peramelidae; genus Macrotis; species Macrotis lagotis. The sequence continues at coordinate 54,056,601 of NC_133661.1, read as the reverse complement.
GCAAGTGGGAGCTTGGCCTCCAGTGTTAGTTTTTATAGATTGTTGTAACTTTGGCTTTATAATAAAGAGCAAGGCAGTTGAGGTTAAATGACTTGCCGAGAGTCACACAGCTAATAAGTGTCAAATGTCTGAGACCAGATTTGAACTCACATCTTCCTGAACACACATCCTCCAGGACCGGTGCTATCTCCCCTAAGCTACCTACCTATTTGCCCCAAGAGTACCTTTCTAACAAAGAAGAGGAACCATTCTTAGTGTTCAGATTATACTGATGATGCTTACTAATTTTTCAATTATAAATCCTAAAACCATATCATCCTTGAATTTCATAATTTATTGCTATTATTGTCCGTCCCCCCACTTCCCCAGGCAGTAAAGAGAAAGGAACCTGGCAACATCAGTTTTGATGTACTGTTAAATCATTTCTCTTTAGAGAATTTCCTTGAGACTGTGATGGGTGGAATATAAAATAGATATACTATAAAATTCTTGAATCATTGGAATACTGGATCCTTAATGGGCACTTAACATTGGAGTGAGCTGGGGCAGGTGCTGAGCTGTCTGTGTAAAGGAATGAATCTGTCTCTCCTGTGCCCTGACCATTGTTGTCATAGTGCTGTGTGTAATTGTGCTGTCAGGAATTGGGGGGTTGGGGTGGAACTCTCCCTTTGATAAGAGCACAGGTTGTTTTTTTTTTTTTGATAAACTATGACTGGTATAGCCTGGGGTACTGTGATATTTTAAGTTGATCATTGCCTTTTCTGCTGTACAATATGACCCTTCTCATCTCTCTCGTTCATTTTGCATGCCTCTGCTCACTTCTGTACAGCCACAGTTGAGGCAATTGAGGCTGAAAAAGGTACGATCAGAGTCCTTGCGCTGGGCAAAGATCCGTGGTGTGTGGGTGGGCATCAGAAATTTCCTGTGGGGGGGTTCTCACTCTCAGCTTGCACAGTCTAAGATGAATCAGACTCACTGACTCATCATATTTACCCATAACATTCCCTTTCCCCTGTCCCCCCCCCCCCCAGACTAGTTCATAGTGGTAGGACATGGGAAATATTTTTTATATTTTTCTAATACAAAGTTCAATCAGCATTTAACATAATTGTTTTATTAGTATACAGCATGCTAAAGTTTATCTCGCAATGTATTCAGTCGCTTATTTTAATGGAGATGTCTAAACTTATCTCACAAATAGTGATTCACTACATGTTTTGCATGTTTTGCTCTATTCTGATTTCTTTTAGTGGAGTGACTTTAGATTTGGGTGTGGGTTTGTTTTTTTTGTTTTTTTTGCCATTTTCCATAATGCACCCAAATGTGCAAGAATTGTCCCGTTTTTTTCCACCACAGTTTGGGCTGTAATCTGCTTATATGATTCCTGTTTATGTATTTCATGTGTTGACCTCTGATAGTGCACATTGCCGACTATGTCGCTGCCTCAGCCGTATGTTTGATAGCAGGTGCACAGATTCTGAGCCCCAGGGATTGCACGTATGAAACAGCTTGATTATACCCACAGTATGGGAATTTTTCTCGTGCATGTTTGATTGGGAGATGCACCTTTCTTGATGAAGGAAGTAAAAAGCTTTAGTAATTGGAGAAGGATTGCCGTAGGCCTCAGTGAATGGATGTTACCATGATGAACCTTCTCCTATAGCATGCGACTTCAGCCCTCTAGACCTAAGCCATCCTCTGCTCCAAACTCAGGGAGATAGTTTTATCCCTTTGTCCCTTTCACCCAGCTGATATGAGGGTGCTGGTGCCCGGCCTCCTCAGGAGTTCTAATCCAGCGACTCTCCCATCATGTTTCTGCTGCTGATTTGTGAGGCAACTGAAGAGAAACCTGGTGGTTCCCTCAGGGCCCGACCTCAAACTACCTCCTTAGTTTATTCAGGGGAGAGCTCAGGGTTTGAATTAGAATGAGCCTGATGGAGAGAGGTCAGCCTGAGATCCACTTGATATTGTTCATTGATTTTTGATGAGATCGGGTTTTGTTTTTTTCTTATTTTGAGTTTTAAGACTATGCTAACATTTTTCATCCATAATGCTCTACTATTTTAAAATAATTTAAATCATGTTTGTCATTTAACATTTTAGGAGAAAAACTCAATTTAGAAGGTTTTTTTTTGTGCTGCTTATAGCCATGATTGCTCCTTTGGCTAACTTTTTATCTTTAAGAAAAAAAATCATTTATTATTACTTTTTGAAGTTAGACTTTTTTTTCCCTATTACTGACTTATCAAATTTGCATTTTGTTAAGCAATACGAGGATTCTCTCCACCACATAGAATCTGCAGTTTTGAAGAAGCAAAAGGTTTGGATAGGATCAATGAGAGAATGCCACCCCGGAAAGACGCTGTGCAGCAAGATGGTTTCAATTCTCTGAACACCGCCCATGCCACTGAGAACCACGGGACTGGCAACCACAGTGCCCAGTGACCCACAGCTCCCCGGGGACTCTGCATCTCGGGCCCCACATGGACAGGACATCCAAGGAGCCAGAGGGATCAGCTAAGCTGACTGTAAATGTCACCAGTCCCTTTGGAGAAACCATTGTGCTTTTGAGACCCCAATTCCCTCTCCAGAAGGAGTATGGAGGGCCCTAGGACGTGCTATGCTATTGATGAGGTTGCATTGCTGGCAGCCGAGCCAAGATGGGGAGTAGAAAGCAAGGGGTCTATTTTCTGTGGAGAGCATCTTGACCTCCATTTATGCTTGTGATTCACACATTTAAGTTTACAAATGAGAATTCCCCCCCCCAATAGAACTAGATTTTTTTTTTCCAATCAAGACTTCAGACACAATCCTAAATACTATTTATTCATGGATTTTGGTTTAATAAAATGTCTTTAAAGGTTATATTAGAATGGTCTTAAAATACAATTCTGAGGTTGCAAAGTTGTATTTTTCAAATCATGGGGAAAATACCAAAAAACCCAGTTGGCAAATGTTCAAAGTGCTGACCTCAGGTCTACAGTCTTCACTAGTTCTGTTAGTTTAGTTTTTGATTATGGATGCATAATCTATCTCCAGGCAGAACTTTGTTATTGATCACAGATCCAAAAATTCAACCGAATCTTTTTTGCCCAAATCTTCTGAGATTTGTACTCTTGGGATTTAAGAAGAAAACTTCTAAATTTCAAAAGTGCATAAAGTTGCAGAATTGCTCATTTAAGGTATCTTTTAAAAAAAAAGCTTGTACGTTGTCAAAGTAAATTTTACTTCAGATCATGTCTGTAAAACTTGACATTGTATTTTGTGTATGCATGTTTTCATTTTGCAAATATTTAATATATAGGCCTATGATGTACAGGTACGACATGTATAGGTTGCCTAGATGTTATGGGAACTTTTAGTTTATTGTGAGTATTCAGATTACTTCAGTAGCCCACAGGGCTGTTGGCTTTCTATAATTTTTATGAATTCTTATAAAGGAAATGGAAAATGTCCTGGAAGTGTTTTTGTTGATACAAATGCTGCATCGAAGCTATGGTCCAGCTCAACCATTCAAACATCCGTGGAAGCGTCAAGTCAAACCTGCATGTTGAAGTTTTTATTTGGATAGTTACAGGACTGCTTGGTTAAAAATAAATGGAACCATGTGCTAGTTTTTTCACAATTACTGGTCTGTCTAGATTGCCACTCTAGCAGTATCTCTCTCTCTCTCCCCCCCTTTACTTTGGTGACCTCATGCCCTGGAATACTGCTCAGAACTCCGGGCAGCGGAGCCATCTCTTGTTTTGTTTGCCAGAAAGTGCACCCTGTTTGGTCTCCTGTCTAAGTTGGAAATATTATGCATGTGCAGGACTATTTGAATATTTTATAAACAGTAGCACACAATAAATTCCATGCATGGGCCGCTGCTCCTATCTCTGTGTTGGGTTTTATTTGGAAGCTGTGGTCTGAGCTCACCTGGTTTAGACTTCACAATGTACATGGGAGCCAGAGAGCTGGGGTCTCATCCTTTTAAAAAAATATATCTTTTTCCCTTTGATATTTCCCTTTGATATTCAGCTGCTGTAGTGATCTGAAAGGTCAAATTCCTTTCAAATGAAAGTTTAATTTTCCTGACATTGCATTTGTGTTTTTGCCATCTTTAATCACTATGGAAGAGTATATTGTATATTTGTTATGAAGAAGTATTAGAAACTTTGCAACTATATACTATTAAACTCTCATTTTTGATACCTTTTCTTGGAAACTAAAGGAAAAGGGATTTTTTTTGTAAATACTAGAAAATAATTCATAGAACTTCATTTCTTATTTACCATTGAGAAATAGTAATATTAATAAATAATTTAAGTATTGATTAAAACAGTTATTATAGACATTCCCTCATTCCAGACAAGCAACGTTTTTTCAAAGACTGACTATTTTTCTTTTTAAACCACTGTCATCCTTTTTATTCCAGAAACTTTCTTTAAAGCTGTTAAGCACTAAACTAGGGATGTCTTAAGGCGTAGATAGGGGAGATGTGTACCTCAAATCATTTCTAATTGAGCACTCAACAGCTTGTTATACTAAGAATTAGCCTCTTTAACCCTGACTCTCACCACCCTGCTTAAGTAGTGCTCATTGGGTGACATTGGCAAAAGATAACAAAGGGAGAAATAAGAAAGGGTATGTGTTAAGAGTGCTGTAAGTTGACTTTTCTTGAATAGAAATCCCTGTCTGACCCTCAGTACTGGTTTCATTGCAAAGAATATGAGTATTTGTCAAGCAGTTTTGAGAAATGATATGATAATTTGATATTTTGGTAAATTGGATAAGATGGGCACACACTGGGAAAATATAAAATTGTAATTTAAATATGAAATTTCATGTCATATGTTATCACTCTCTTTCCTAATAAAAGGATAGCCCTTATGCCATTTGTACGTTAACAAAAACAACAAATCCCCAAACCAACAAACTTTTTTCCTTCTAAATCTCCTTCTGCATTGAGACTACTGACAGAAGGTGACTTTTGTAGCAAAAGTCTAAAAAGAGTTTCTTTTCATTCCTTAGTTCCAGTTGTTACTCACAAGTCTCTCTTGCCTATTACTGTTAGTTTGAGATAACTGTGAATAGGTAAGAAATATGGGAGTCATATGTTCAGTGTCCATGGAACTTTTAGTCTGCTTTCCAGTTAATCAGCAAATATTTATTAAATGCCTACTTTGTGCTTTGAAGTTGCTTTTTAACAGCTTTGGGTCTCCTGCAGTTCATTCTCTGCACACATTAGGGGCAGTAGAATTGACTGGTGACATTTCAAGATATTGGTGATCTTATCTTGCTTTTTTGTGATGTTTGCAATGTAGGGTAATGCTGCCTGAGCCAGATGAGATATCTGTGGAAAGCATAGATCCTTTAAAGTTTTAGGAGACTGAATATAACTACTGGTCTGTGGACCTTCACTGTAAGTGGATATGAACTGGGGATGTTGTTGATGAAAATAAAAATGGATTCCTTGGTTCTACATCTAATGCAGGTTTATTTGTTAATACCATTACCTCTTGCCTGAAAAGTGAAAGAATGGTGGACCCAATCACTAGTCCTATGTCTGAATTAGGTGGGACAGGAGTCTTATCAGTTCTTCAAAATTATACCTCTTTGTGAAGAAATAGATGAGTGGAGTCAACCTAGTAGTACCTCCATTCAGAGATACTTCACTTGATTTTCACGGAGAGTGAATTTTAGGAATTAATTAAGTTACTTTCCTCACTTCATATTTCATTGTTTAATTGTTGAGCTTTTCTTATCCTTTTTTTATGTATTCTGCAGAATATATAAGCCTGGATTGAATTCCATTAGTTTTGGTATATAGAATATTGATTATACTAGAAAGGACTTCCTACTACAGTATTGAAGGAGAGCCTGTCCTGGTTCCTACAGTTTCTTCATGTTCACCCTGCTTTCATCAGACACTCTGATCCTCTGAGGCCCTGAATCAATGACTGCCTATGCCTACAAAATACTGATAAAGAAATCCAGTATGACTTTTCCTGAAGTGCATTCAGATCTGGACTGAACCAAACCACTGTTCAGGATTGGAAGCAGCCTGTGGGGCCAAGGATTCTCCTTCTGTCTGTCTGGTGTCTCCTTTCTCCTGGCCATCCTTTGGTGAATTTGAGGAGTGTTGACAGCAACCTGAGTTCTATTGGCAAAGAATAAGGATCAGAATAAGCCAGGTCTTTGGCAGGGGGCCAGTCCCCCACTATTCTCGTTAGGGAGAATTTGGTCCTGGCAGTCTCGCTGGCAGGGGGTTTTCAATCACAAGGGTCCAACATTTCAGCAGTTTGGAGAGTAAGATGATAGGAGAGGACAGCTGTAGCTCAGCCATAGCCCAGAGTCTGAGGAGATCAAGCTCTCACTTCGCTTGAAAGAAAGAGAAGGAAGGAACCAAGGGCTTAGCAGGGTAAGTCACTTCTTGATTAGTTTATAGCTGAGTGAAGTGTTTATCCTCCAGGAGAGTGTTAATCACTGATTAAGGAGCTAAGTGTGACCATTGGAGAACACACTCAATAGATAGATGGATTTGTTTTTTCCTTTCTTTTTATCCCCCCCCCTTTTCATGAAGACCCCTTAATATCTTCTCTCTTCATTCTTCCAAGGAGGGAAAAAATCAATTTTTAAATTGCTGGTGAATGATTCAGAAATAAGAATTCAAATAAGAACAGAGAGATGGGCCCTCGGGTGGCAAAGGAACCTGAGAAAAGTTTGATTTAGCAACCTGCAAGGGGAAGCTAAGGGTTTGAGGTGGGAACTCTAAATCTGAGCTGGGGCTGCTTGGGATTTGGGTCAAGGAAGAGGGGTATCCTCTCCATGGGAGACCAGCTTAGAGGCTAAAGAGTAGTCAAATCTAGTTTCCTGGAAGTGAACTTTTTCTAGTCTGAGAGAAGGATCCTGCTTGGGAATGGGATAGGATGAGTGAAAACGCTGTGATGGTTCTTAGGGACTCCATTTCCACACTCCTTAACCTTTCCTGTCCTTGCATGATCATGCCCTAGTCTTTCCCATTTCTGTTAGCTTCAGGGACCTCAGCATGATTAGCAGGAATGGTGTAATCAGGAAACCTGAATTTGGATCTCGGGCCCAGACATGAGGACAGTGATATATATAGATGCAAATGCATAGATAGGGCTGCCCATCTCAATTCCTTCCCCTTAACTCTCTGCCAAGAAATCACTTTGGTCTTCTCTGCCTTGTGCATCCATCCCACTGCTTACTCTGCTGGGATTGACCCCATGAGACAAGCCCCTGAGGGGCTCCATGACTTGACCTGTGCTGGAGGCAGTCTCCATAGAGGTAGCTATATGGTGTAGTCACTCCTAGCCTTAATTAGCTTTTTTTTGGAAAGGACCCTTTGAGATTAGCTATCAGGATGACATTGCTCACTTGAAATAGAAGGACTTAATGTAGGTAACTGAGTCTGTTGAGTCTCTTTGCCCTTATGCAGTACAAGTCCTACTTTATTCATTGTTCAATAGGGGTTTCAGGGCAGATGGAGTAAGGGAAACAGAAGCCCAAGGTCATCTGTTCGGTAATTCTGGGACCTGGCTGTTTCTCAAGCAGTATAACTAGGAGAATTGAAGGCTGGGAAGGGAGGCAGGTGGTTTTAGAGTTTAGATTTTTGCTAACTGGTTCTATCCCAGAAGATGATCCAGGAGGTTCCCCTGTGAACCCAGAAGTTAAAGTTTTGATGCCAAAGTCAGAACTTTTATCTGCATTAACAAGTGGTTTATTATATATGTTCCTCACAACATTTGGTCATTTCTCTTTTACTTGTAGTTATTGCAAACAGTCTTTTTGTTTCTACATCATTAAACTTTTTGATTCCTATATAACATTCCTTTTCTGCCTTAAACTATAGCCAAGCCTCCCTACTGCTGCTTCTAACTGCCATATTCTCTTTTACCAAGGCTGTGCTATATTGCTGGCTTAGAAGTTTCTAATTCTACTTTGGTCCAACCAAGCTAATCTGTTTTGCTCTCTTTGTGTTTAAAATGATTGTTCCTGTCTTCACAGACAGCATTTTCCATCTGATTTAAAGTTTCATCCCCACCAATCCCTGTCTCAATGAAAAATTCATCTCTTCTAGGATGTCTTCACCAAAAGTAGTCTTCAAGTATTCTGTGCTTTGGTTTATATCAATTTAATTTGTGTCTTTCATAAATGTTGCGATGTCTTCTCACATGTTTGTTTTTTCTCCACAATTAAATTGTTAGCTCTTCAGCTAGATAGTTAAATCAGAAATTGCCTTCTCATATTATTCAAAATTTCCTATTATGGGGCTCTATGTGCTTCTGAGAAACTTGAATAAGCTGTGATAGGCCAGCTCTGGCAGACTTAGTCCACAAGCATCCAACCCTCCCAAGGCTGTTCCACATCGAGGCCACAGATTCCAGCTGACATCTCATGGCTCCTCGGCGACGTCGCAGGAAGCACCCTGCCCCGGCGGCTTCCCCCCAGATGGCCCTGGCCCCTTCAGTCGCAGGCCCTAGCATTGATGCTCTTGGCTTTCTCTCTTTGGAGAGTAATGTCCCTGGCCTATCCCAGGTGATCCTTCAAAAGCTGAACATGAAGAGCTACGAGGAATACAAGTGAGCTTCTCCCTAGTGAGGAGGGAAGGTCTTGTGTGCTGGGTGGGGGAGTGTAATTAGGAAGTGTTAAGAAAGCAGGAGAAATAGAGTTTCATACCCCCCCTCCCTCATTGACTGGTCTGTGTCATTCTTGAAAGGATTCTAAAAGGATGGGGGAGGTTAAAGGAAATGCAAGGTTTTGAATAGATGAAGACATTTGGAGATGAGATGAGAGTTTGGGGGGCACAGTCTCTGGGACACTTTCTACAGGGCGGTGGTGAATGGGGGAACCCCTGGCTCAGGCTTCAGGATCCGGAGTCTCAGGGACATGTTCCAGCGCCTGGAAGGCACATTCCAATTCTGTAGCCGGTGTAGAGCACTTCCCAGCCATCTCCCTGACTCTGGTGTCCTCCGGCGCTGTAAGAGGTAAGAAGACCCTTACAGGGGAGGGGCCCAGGGAAAGCATCCCGGCTGGGCTTCTCTATCTGGCTCCTGTGACCCATCCTCCACCAGGTGCAGAAATGTCTACTACTGTGGTCCTGAGTGCCAGCGAGCAGACTGGCCAGTCCACAAGAAGGTCTGTTGGGAACTTGGGCTTGTGGCTATCGACCGGCTGATGGAGTGGTTGGTGGTCACAGGTGGGGAGCAGGAATTGGAGGCAGGGGATACTGGTCATAGATGGAAAGAGGACATGGGGGAAGCTATTATAGGGTGGGGGGAGGGATAGGAGCCAAGATCTTGGTGGAGTAGTGGGCGGCAAGATTGATGGGGCAGGGGGAAGGAAGCTCATATTCCTGGACAAAATACATTTGGGAAATTGTGATCTCTGACCTTTGTCCACTCATTCTGGTTTTTCTCTTGTCCCTTCAGGTGACCTTTCCCTGCCTTCAGGGCCTTGGCCTTGGCCACCAGGGTCTGTTCGGGATTGGGATACCTGGTTTTCAATGTGGGGAACCCAACTGGATTCCATGCTGGAGTCTGTAGTGGAGAGTCATGCCATGTCTACCTTGTGGGACAGTGTGGGGAGGCCACGGCCAGATCCAGAAAGTCTGCGGGGCTCCCTGCGGAGACTTCTGACAGATGTCCTTTCTCAACCCCTGACCTTGGGATTAGGGCTGCAGACCCTGGTAGGGAATCCAGGGAAGCCTGGGGGAATCACAGTGCATGTGGTGGGTGCCTCCCACGTAGAAACTTTCCTGACTAGCCACAGGGCCTATGATGAGCTGGAACGGATGTTTCCTGAAAATGGTGGCCTCCGTGTAGTCATGGTGGGTGTGGACTTGGCTGTGGACTCCCTCCCCCAGCTTTCCTCAGGCTCCTCAACTCCTAGAATTCAGCTCAGCAGCTTCAAGGGCCTCTATCATGACTTCTGGGAAGAGCAAATAGAGAAGGGCCAGGCAGTCTGGCCAGACCTTGTAGCAGGGTTTCATCCAGGTAAGGCTATGGACCCCCCAGGTGGGCTGGGATTCCCCAGAGGAAATCCTACTCTTCCTTCCTGCCCTTAGGACTCAGTCACTTGATCTGATCCAGTACCACACTACTGACATTGATTGATCACTTGCCATTTCTGCTACAATTGGGCCCAGATTGACCCTGAAAAGAACTTTGGGAGATGGAAGAAAGACTGGGAGTATCCCCCATGCTTCATCCTTTCTGACTTGCTTTCCCTTTCTGTTAGGTTTCCATGCCAGCCACGACTTGATGGCTGGCTGGTTGCCCACCCTACTGCTGCTTCGCGATTATGAGATCCCCACTCTCTTCACTGTGTATAGGTGAGGTCTTTTTTCCATACCTCCCTATTTGATTCCTTCCTACATACCACACACCTCATTTTGTAATTAACTCCTCCTGCCCCTCGTCCCCATCTTCAATCTCTAGGGGCTCCCCTCTTCTCTGTACTCATCTGCTCTCTCAAGGAGCATGGCCCTGTTCAGTATTTGGAGAGATAATGGGCTCTATCTGAAGGGAAGAGCAGAGACCCTAGCCTGGATCTGCCTGGTCAGTGGTTTGGGGCCACTGATCCTGAGCTATTTCTCTGCCATCTTCAGTCAACAGGAGCTGACAGCCTCTCTACAGATCCTCATGAAACTGGAGACTAGAATCATTGCTTATGGAGACAACCCTTTTGCTTCCCTTAAACCTGAGCAAGCCTATACCAACCCCAACAAGCAGCCTGTATACTGCAGTGCCTATTACATCATGTTCCGGGGGACTTCCCACCATTTGGGTGGAGAGGAAGCAGTAGGGAAAATGGGTAATGGGATTTAAACAGCTGGTCTTTGATCTGCCTATACTGCAGGGGACTCTTTGCAAACATCTTATTGATCCTCACAATTACCCTTTGAGGGGTTTTTATTTATGCTATTTTATACTTCAGGAAATTGAGGCAACAGAGGTTAAGTGACTTGCCCAAGGTCACACAGCTAGTTAAGTTTCTGAGGGCAGATCTGAATTTGGGTTTCCCCTATTCCAAGGTATCTGCTATGCCTGTTAGTGGTCCCTAAATCAATGCCTGTTCTATTCCTGGAGAAGTGACCTAACTCCCACATTTTCTTCTGCTGTTGGGAGTCTTCCTGAGGATTATCCTGACTTTTTTCCTTGAAGCTGCCTCTCTGTTCCATTGTTAGTATTACAGATCTGCTTTTGGGGGTGTTAGGCCCTGACTGATGGAATTCCTTTGTATCACAGGACCCCTACAGCCCCAATAAACTTCTTTAGGGTTTCTCAAGCCACTTACTTAGATTTGTTGTCTGGTTCAGTTATTGTATTGATATATAGGGAGCTCCTGATGAGTAAAATCCTACCAGCACAAATTTACAGCTAAGACAGTTGCCTGAAGCACAGATTCATACAGTCAGTTGATATGTGTGCCGAATGGGGGATTGAACCCAGATCTCTCTGACCCCAGAGCTAACGCTTTCCTTATCATCCTGCTCCTCACCTCCTTCAAATATGACCTTAGGATTGAGTTTCTCTGCCCTGCCAATTGAAGCAGCAGCTTTTCAAGCCTGTCCCTTCAGCTTGTCCTCTCTGGTCTCTGATCTGGCCTTTCTTGGGGGCTTGGCTTGTTCTTCAGCCTTCCTTCCTGCAGACTAAGCAGGACTTCATCACCTTCTCCCCACTCCCTTCCAACAAGTCTTTTATGACCCAACGGGGTGAATGTAATGCTATTACTTACTCAATAAAATATTGATTGAGCTACTTTGGTGTGCTCAGAATGCAATGAAACGTGCAGAGATGAACAAAATATGATCCCGGCCCTTGGAGAAGTTTACACTTTTTAAGATGCAAGCATCATCATACTGTGATACATGCAAACAAATTGAAACCACTTCAGAGAGGGGGATTTCATGGAGCAGGTGACATTTTAATTGAGATTTTAAGGATAGGTAGAATTTGAAAAGGCATAGAGAGTGGTGAAGATGTCCCAGGTGGAGAGAATGATATGAGCAAAGGTATGGAAGTGGAACACTCTAGTGTGGTTGTGGAGCAAAATAATCATAGACCATAGACTTAATCTTTTTTTGTTTCACAGATCTCTGGAAATATTGTGAACTCTATGGACCCCTTCTCAGGATGATTTTTTTAAAAATTGAAGATAATAAATTTTGCTTAAAAGTTAGTGAAATTAGGGCAGATAGTGCAGTGTATAGAACACTGGCCCAGGAGTCAGGAGGACCTGAGTTCAAATCCAGCCTCAGACACTGAATAATTACTTAGCTGTGTGACCTTGGGCAAGTCACTTAACCCCATTGCCTTGCAAAAACAAAAAGTGAAATTAAAGATGGTATTTTTCCCCCTCATACAAGTTCATAAATCCCTGAAATCTTGTCATGGACTCTTTGGGGCAGGGTTAGAGGTATCTATGAACTTCAGGTTAAGAATCCCTGCTACAGACCAACTATCTCATTTTGTAGATGAGGGAACTGAGACTTCAGATGCTAAGTATCCTGTTGTCTAAGATTACAGAGTTGGTAATTATTGAAACCCAGGTCCCCTTGCCTAAAAATCCACTATCTTTCAACTACATCATTCCATTTGATTGACATGTAGAACTATACAGAGTAATGAAAAACAGAGAAAGGTAGATTGGGGACAATATAGGGAAGTCAAACTAAAGTCTAAATGTTGTAGACAGTGGAAAGGAGGATAGTGACACAATCAGAGTTTTGGTATAAGAATGTCAATGGGCTGCTGTGTAAAAGTGGTTTGTAGAGGTATTGCAATGGTCTAGAAAATAGGTGATGATAATGTGAATAGGGTGGTGGTGATTAGAATAAAGAAATAAGATTCATGGTGGAGAAAGTGTGACCAGGCAACTCAATAAATTTGTAAAGGGCACAAAGGGGTTGAATCAGGTTCTGAGAGGGTGACTGGAAAAAGAACAATGGTGGGACCATTAAAATTGAAGGAGCTATTTTTGAAGAAAAGCAGTATTAAGATTAGATTATTAAGACTCTCGGGATCACTAAGCACTGAGAATACAAATGCAGTAAAAAAAGACAATTCTTGCCTTCAAGGAACTTACATTCTAATGGGGAAAATACACAAAGGAGTGTAAAGGGGAGAGGAGCCACTCTCAGTGGGCAATGTGGGAAAGTGATTGAAGAACTAAGCTTGGTGAGTATGACTGGATTCAGTTTTTCAGATGAACCCTCTCAAACAGGTTCCTAGGAAGAACTAACCAACTACTGAAAGAAACTGAAAAGTTGGAGGTGGAAAAGTACCCAGGGTCAGGAGGATTTAGAGATTATCAGAGTCCAGGGTCCCCAGAGGCTGAAGTCTTGATTCCAGTAGAGAAGGAAAAGGAGAGGGATACTAGTTGTGATGAATTCAGCTGATGCTTAGAAGAGTTTTGGGTCAAAGTTTGGGGATTGAAATTTAATATATGCATATAGAAAAGCCTGGATAAACTTGCATTAATTGATGCTGAGTGAAATGAGCAGAGCCAGGAGAACATTGCACACATTAAGATCACCTGTGATGACCTTGGCTCCTCTTAGTAGTTCAGTGACCAAGGACAAAATTAAAAACTTTTGATGGAAAATACCAGAGGAAAAACTATGGTGTCTGAATGCAGACCAAAGTGTATTATTTTAATTTTTTAAGGCTATTTTATGATTTCCCCCTTTTTTTTATTGATTTTTTTCTTTTTAGTTCTGATTCTTTCACAAGATGACTAGTATGGAAATATGTTAAATATTATTAATCTTTAAAATACAAAATCTTAAAAACAGGATTAAAATAACAGAAAATATAGTTTAGACATGTTTTATTCTCTGAGATTTACCATTAACCTATAGGTGGTCATTCTAAATAATGATCACACCAAGCTGAGGGAGATTAGAAAATTTATACAGCAACAAGGGGAGGGGAAAAGAATATACATAAGAGTAGACAAAAGCTTAAACTTGCCTATAGACCATTGTATTATTTGATATCAAAAGAGAACCATCCTTCTAGAATGCTATTTTGCCTAATTTGAAATAATGAATTTAAAGTAGCAAGAAGACAGGGCAAATCTTCTTTTCAAAGTCTGAAGTAGGACACATTTCATTCCTCACAATAGCTTTAAAAAATCAACCTTTGACCAGGAATATAGTTGTAAAAATTTATTATAATTCTTATACTTTAAAAATATGTATAACCTATACCCAGATTACTCACTGTCATGGAGAGGGAGGAAAGGGAGAGAGGTAGAAAAATAGGAAACTCAAAAGTTTAAAATAAGATGAATGTTGAAAACTATATTTGTATATAAATGAAAAAAGAAAACATTCAAAAAATAGGGGGAAAATATACTGCCTAGAGGTGGTAGATGAAGTTTGGTAGATAAGAGAGACAGATCAATGTGAGAAAGATAGTGAGACAGAGATGATGGTAGAACCATAAAATAGTTATCATGTGCTATGACACCCTGTTAACATTAGAGATAAAATCACAAGACAGACTGATCAGCCCACCTTGCATTCTCTTCTGGACGACTGGCAAGGTAATGGCATATTCGTGATCTGGAAATGCTGTTGTGGCTGGTCTGAGCAAAGCTGCTCATTTTGCAGACCCTTCTTTCAGCTGAACAATGGATGGCTCTGAAAATCTAGAATTTCTAACACCTTTTCCCAATCCAAAGGACACTGTCCACATTCAAAGGCTCTATTTGGGCCTTATCTAGTTTTCTTCCCCTGTAGAGCTGGAAGGGACCTCGGATTTTTTAGTCAAATTCCCTCCTTTTACAGATGAGGAAACTGAGGCCTCGAAAAGTGGTGATCCAGTCAAGGTTACACATGTATTTAAGGGGCAGAGATAGTGTGAGGGGGAGAGAGGAAGAGAGAGAAGAGGGAGGGAGGGAGGAGAGAGGAAAGGAAGAGAGAAATGGACGCCTTGCCTGACCCAGCCGCGCGCCTCTGAGGACCCAGGGCGGCTCTAGGTTTGGGGTGCCGGCGCCCTCGGAAATTCTCCAGGGACCACCTGCAGGCCCAGCGGATGCGGAGTTAAGGTCCTGGAGAAGCTGGGCGCCCCGGACCCAGCCTTGGTCCTGTTGGGGGCCCCGGGGCGCAGGAGGCCGGGACTCCGGGCCGCCCGCCCCAGCCTGGGCTCCCTCGGCCGGCCAGGCCCCGCCCCGCCCGGCCCCGCCCTTCCCGCCCGGCCCCGCCCCCGGCTCCATCTTGCGGGCCGGGCCGGCTGGGGCAGTGGCGCGGCGGGGCTACTCCACGGGCAGGTGAGGAGCCGCGGCCCCCCTCCCCGCGGGCCGGGCCGAGGGCGCCCCCTCCCCTTCCCCTCCCCTCCCCTCCCCCCGGCCCTGCCCGGGGCCCGGGCCAAGGGCCAGCCCCGGGCCGGAGGGATGGGGAGCCCGCTGCCCGGGCGGGCGGGGCCGGGCCGCCGTGTCTCCCTCCTCCCGGGCCCCAGGCCGAGGCTCGGGCCCCGCCTGGTACCTGGGGGGAGAGGGACCCCCAACTCTTCACCCCCCCACCAGTGACTCAGGAAGGAGGGCAGCCCCCGGCCGCTAAAGCCTGCCCCCCCCCACCCCGAGGCTAGGACGGGGGAACCCCCCATTTCTCAGGGAACTTCCCAGCGTCCACCTCGTGTACGGAGACCTCCTTGGAGCTGACCCCCAGGCTGCCCTCCATGGGGGGGAGGGAAGACCTTGACTCGGGCCGGATGGCAGTGCGGCTGCTGACCCCGACCCGCCCCCGGCCCGGGCTGCTGACCCCGACCCGCCCCCGGGCCCGGGCTGCTGACCCCGACCCGCCCCCGGGCCCGGGCTGCTGACCCCGACCCGCCCCCGGGCCCGGGCTGCTGACCCCGACCCGCCCCCCGGCCCGGGCTGCTGAGCCCGACCCGCCCCCCGGCCCGGGCTGCTGACCCGGGAGCCAGGCTCTCCTCTGTGAGGAAAACAAATTTGGAACAGGGAAGCGGCAGCTCGAAGCAAAGCTGAGCCACTATTGGGGTGCTGAGACAAAACCTCCCCTTGTTAATCCCGAAAAGCACTCCTCAGAATGTGAGTTCAAGGAGGATTCCAGATGTTTGTGGTTCTCTGAACAGTGCAAATAGGAATCGTTTTGTCCTCTATGGGACAAATCCCCTTGCAGGGAAGCATAAAGTTTCTACCAAAAGGAACTACGGGGGAGCCTGAAGTTCCAGTTACTCATGACTGTTGGGAAGGGTCTTGCCGTCTGACAGGCCTCAAATTAGTGTCTAATTTGATAATGGCTGTTGATGAATTAGCCTTACAGGCAAAGCTTTTCTTTTCAAGGAATGATTAATACTGAGAATTCAGATAGATTAGTAAAGGAAATATTTAGGGCACAGGCAGACCTTGGACTCCTCAGATCCTATGAACCATATACTTCTGTCTTTGCTTCAAGGCAAGCACAGTCTCAGTTGAGTGCTTTATTGAAGCATCCAGACTCATTGATTTCAGTGTTTCTTCTCAACTCAATTTTGTAAATTTACCTCTATAGGGAGAGACTTTAGGTTGTCTTCCTTTACCCTTCCCATTGAACATGGATTCATTTGTTTGATAAATTTGCAACAGCTTCCTCAGTCCTGGGCATCATGCCACATACATGAAACTCTGAGAAAACTCCCCTCCCTTGTGGACTGACTCATGGGGTGGAGATGGTCTGGGAGAACTGGGGCATTTTCCCCTCTCTTTTTGTGAAAGTAGGCGTAGCCAAAACTGCTGTTGGCCTATTTGATCGAAGTGAAGCGTAATAACTCCTAAGTGATTTGCTTAGTCACTCTGAAGGAGTTTACAGTTGGCCCAAACCACTTGGGGCCTCCTGGTCTGTGACCTCAAATCTACTTTCTCAAAAGAGGACATAGGCAAAAATTCCACTTTCCTGACTATTCTTGTCCACTTAGCTTCCATACCGCTAACTTTGTCTCATCATTTATCATATTTTTTGGCTAATTATTTTTGGATGGCTGCATTAATCTTATTAACCCTACAGACTGTAAATTCCCTGATGGAACACACCTTTTTTTTTTAGTTTTTGCAAAGCAGTAGGGTTAAGTGACTTACCCAAGGTCATACAGCTAGGTAATTATTAAATATCTGAGGCTAGATTTGAACTCAAGTCCTCCTGACTCAAGAACCTGTGCTCTATCCACTGCCCCTTGGGCAGGCACCTTTGAACTACAGAGAAGAAAGGGAAGCATTGTAGTTGATAATAGCAAGAGTAAGGTCTTGGGAGCAACATTAAGCATGCTCTGCTTTCAGAGTCAGTCAAGCAGAGGGTCAGTTAACAAGCAATAAGATTGTTTAGGCATGGCAGAGCCAATTATGGAGGGACTTGAATGCCAGGGAGAGGAGTGTACATTTGAGCCTTTAGGCTATTAATAGGATTCAAGGCTTTCAGATGTGAGAGAGACATGATGAAAACACTGTCTTAGGAAGATTAATCTAACAACAGAGGCCAAGATGAATTGGAGAGATGAAAAAGTTGAGACAAGCCAGATTAGTTCTCTGTTGCCATCCAGACAGAGGTGATGAGGGCTTGAATTTAGCGAAGTAGCAATGGGAATGGAAGGGATGAAAGGAATGACAGTATTTTCACAAGAAGAATGGATGTGGGAAGGATCAAAGATGAATAAAACTTAGATGACTAATAATGTTATTGCTGGAAATTGGGAATTTGTGGGAGCTTAAAGGGAGCAACAGAGATGAGTTTAATTCTTCAGACAAGTATGGACAAATAACTTAGGCCTTTTGCCTCTCCAACCTTTCATTTGTTCATTAAACAGTCATTTTTTTTAGACCACCTAATATCACCAGATACTGTGCTAGATTGAGTGAGGGAGAGACATATAAATGCAATAAGGAAATATTGCAAGCCTTCAAGGAGAATGAAATTTTCGTCATTGCTACATTCCAAACACCACAAATACAAATAGAAAAGTTAAACAAAAAGCCTTTTTCCTCAAGGAATTTATATTCTCATGGAAGAGACAACACCTATAAGGAAATGAAGGCTAGAGAAGAGTGTTTTGTTGGGAGGAGGTGAGGGGATAGTGAATGGGACCATAGGGTAATCTATTGATACTCCTATTTTAGAAGCAATGGTAACTTTTTTGGGGCATGAAGGACCACACAGTGGGTAATTCAGATATGAATTGACTAGATCCCCCTGCTGCTTCTACCAACCAGAAAGCATCCTACTGTCATTTGGGAAGTGAGAAGAAAATCTGTAGTCAAAGTTGTTGTTTTTTTTAGTTTTTGCAAGGCAGTAGGGTTAAGTGACTTGCCCAAGGCCACACAGCTAGGCAATTATTAAGTGTCTGAGGTCAGATTTGAACACAGGTCCTCATGACTCCAGGGCCAGTGCTCTATCCACTGCGCCACCTAGCCACCTCATGTCAAAGATATTTAAGGAAGTAAATCCAAATCAAAATATTACATAAATAATTTCAGGGATGGGAAATAGCAGCCGCAATTGATAAAGAGCAAGTACTGGCTTTCAGGAGACCTGGGTTCCAATCCTTCCTCAGATACATCTTTTCTATGTGATCTTGGGCAAGTCACCTAATCTTTCTTAAGAAAAGTTGCTGATCTACATTGGCAAAGGGAGTTTACTTGCAGGATTACAAGGATTACTCCCAACTCCTCTTATGAAATCACAGGTCTAGATAAAAATTAGATGACTAATAATGTCATTGATGGAAATTACATTGCTGTTTTTAGATTATTGTTCCTTTATCCCTTCCATTAATATAAACAATGGAGAATTGGCTGTAGAATAAGTTATTCACATCCTCAATTTTCACATTTCACAGAATCAGAATTCAGAAAAATCTAAAAACTTAATCTACTTCCTTCATTTCACAGTTGAGGAAACTGAGGTTCAGCACTTCCCCTGGTCTTGAATCAAGCCCAGAGTTTTGAAAGAAAAATGTTACTTAATAATAATAATAATTTTTTTTAAAGCCCAAGCTATATGTGTTTCTAGAAACCTTATACCACCTAAGAAACCTTTGTTAAAAATTCTTATTTTACAGAATGTCTTACCCAGGATACCCCCCTACAGGCTACCCAGCATTCCCTGGATATCCTGTAAGTATCACTACTAGAGGATGGGGAGGAGGGTGGGGAAGAGAGTCAAACCAATGGAAATTTTAGAAACCTCTTGTGTATAATCTACCAAATAATTTCTTCCAGAAAATTTTTTTTTTCCATTAATGAGCATGGGAGGAGCTTGACTTAAGGACCACAGATCCCTTTGTGTTGTAGAGAATTAAAGACCCTCTTCCCTGGTAGTTGAGTTTTAGTTGAGTGTTTGTGATCACTTTTATAGATGTGCCTGTCCATTCTCACTCTGTGGATGTGTGGGATGTTAAGACCTGTATTTCTAAGGGGCTGGTTAGGATTGGCCTCCTGGTCACCAGTGACAGACTGGCCAACCACTGGAGGAAGAAGGAAAGCCACAGGCAAGCAAGCAATGATACAGTAACCTGATGGAAGACTAATTTTCAGCCTTGAATGTATCTGAGCAGAGAAGACAGAGAAGATTGTGTCTATTGTTGGCAACCCTGTGGCAACCATTCTCATCAGATTGTAGATTCTTAGAGCTGAAAATCAGGGCCCTAGACATTTACTAGTTCAGCTTGCTCACTTTGCAAAACCTAGAAAAGTGAAATGATTTAACTAAAGCTACACAGAGCCAGAAATCTTGACTTCTATTGCAGTGATCTTTCTTTTTCTTTTTAAAAGTTATTTAATTTTTCAGTTATTTAATTTCATTTAATTCAGTTATGTAATTTCAGTTTTTTTCCTCCTTCCCACTTCCCCTCTCCACAGAAAACAAGAAAGAAAAATGGAAGGGTGGGTCAGTATTTAGTCAAGAAAACCCTAGAATTATTTCTTGTTATATAGGGGAAAATCCCAATAGTGTATCCTAAAATTTCAGGGGCATGAAAGCTTCTCTTTTCCCCATGATTAAACATAAAGGAAGGAGAGAAGGAAAAAAGAATTTATTAAATGCTTATTATGTCCAAGAGTCGATGCAAGCACTAGGGCAAAATATAATCAAAAAAGAAAGATGACTTCTATCTCAAAGAATTTACATTCTAATGGGGAAAGAAAATACACAAAAGGTAACTTAAAAATAGGGTAGGGTGAGAAGAGGAATAGGAAGAAGAGGGGGAATCTAGGGAGGTTTCCCAGCAAGAGGACTTGGTTTTGAAGTTGAGAAAATCAGAAACAGAGCTAGGAAGAAGATGAAGAAAAGCTGGCTTGGGCCTTTCCATAAAATGAGGAACTTGGCAGTAGAAGAAGGGCAGGATTTTTGGAGGAATGTTTCAGGATACAAAGGTGATAGACTGTTCCATCATGAAAAAGATCCAAAGTTCTAGAATGAGCCATCAGTAGAGGGAATGTGATTTTGAAGTTAAGAAGAAACAATGCCAGGAGAGGAATCCCCTGAACTAAAGCAGAGAACCCTGGCTCTTGTACCTCAGATAGAAAACTGAGACACAAGAGAAATGAATGACTTATTGGTTCCAAGATGATTGTGTTTGACCCAGCAAGGATCTTGGAATCATGGGTGTAGGTTTCTGTTCTTTTAAGAAAGGTGCAGATTTTTACAATATTTTACAATATTTATAAATATATGACTTTAATTAAACACAGATTCACTTGGTGATTTTCTGATTCTCAGCCTGCAGGTCAGGATTCATCTTTTCCACCTCCTGCTGGTCAATATCCTTATCCTACTGGCTTTCCTCCAATGGGAGGCGGAGCATATCCTCCAGCACCAGCTGGTGGTTTCCCAGGAACTGGAGGCTACCCAACCCCTGGAGGCTACCCTGCCCCGGGAGGGTACCCTGGTGCACCATCTCCAGGGGGAGCCCCCACCTATCCTGGAGGTAAGCTACAGTCCTCGTTGGGGTGATTTAGGGGAGGAGTTCTACATTCCTGACTTTACCCACTCCCTTTGTTCCTGCTTGAAAGTCACTAAGGGTAAAGAATAGTCCCTTCCCTCCAGTTTATTACAATTTATGAGAAAATAATGGTATTTGGGTAGATTATTAATCTATGAGGTAGAATGCAATAGGGGCAGAAGAAAGAGCCAAAGTACTCAAAAAATTAGAGGGAGGGGGCAGCTAGGTGGTACAGTGGATAGAGAGCATCAGCCCTAGCTAGAATCAGGAGTACCTGAGTTCAAATCTGACCTCAGATACTTAATAGTTACCTAGCTGTGTGGCCTTGGGCAAGCCACTTTGCCTTGCAAAAACCTAAAAAAAAAAAAACCCTAAAAAAAATTAGAAGGAGAGTTTGTGTTTATCTTAAAGGATTAAGAAAAGTTCCATGAAAATTAACATCTGAGCTGGACCAGGAAAGAATAAATCGTGCTATATATGAAATAGGTATTCCTAAGAGCAGTCAGAGATGGGTGTTGGCTTAAACATTGTTGTGAACAAAATTGACATAATTCTTCTGGTCAAAAAGAAATTTCTTTTCCTTCTTAACTCATAATTTCTTCTTTCCTTTTTTTTTGGTAAGACAAAAAATGGCTTAAGGGACTTGACCAAGATTACACAGCAGTGTCCACCTAACTGCCCCATCATAATTTCTAATAGATATTAAAAAGCATCAATTCTAGAAAAACAAGACCCTGTTTTTAGAATGAAGCCTTTAGATCAGGGGTGGGGAACCTTTTTTCCTGACAAGAGTCATGTGGATATTTATAAACTCGTTTGAGGGTCTATATTTGGTCAAACTTAATTCACCTCTAAAAATCACCTACATTTATTGAATTTCGGTTCCCTGTGTGCAGTTGCTTTGGCAAAACCAGACCAATTCAGTCAGCAGATGGAGATTCCCCACCCTGGCTTTAGCTCAAAGCTTCAGAGCCCTTGTCTAAAGCAGGTGTTCCTTGATTCTTTGTGAGAATCATATATACTTTGGTGATCTATGAAACCTATGGACCCTTCCTCAGAATCACATTCTTAAATGCAGAAAATAAAGGAGAGAGTATTACAAAGAAAACCAATTATATTGAAATATAATATCAGGGTTTTTTTTTAAAGTTCAACCTCAGTTAACAAACTTTACTTAAACTCCTAGTATATGCCAGTCACTATACTAAACACTGGAGATACCAAGGAAAAACAAAAGCAGCCCCTAACTTCAAGGAGCTCAGAGTCTAATAGGGGAGAAGGCAAAGAAGAATCCTTGTTTTAAAGGTATATATATAGTTAATTAGCAAGGAAGACATGTAGACAGAGATCTACACATATGTATGTATATGTTTATATAGTGTTGAATTTAAACATAAAGCACAGCAATATGATAATTAAGTTTATCAATTAGTAGCATTTTTAATTGCATTTGACCAAAAAGGTAAATATTGATTATGTGCAATCCTTGCTTGGAATTTACCTTGGTTATTCATTTTTCAGTGTTTCTCCTGAACTTATGACATTTATTATAATAATTACTAAACTCATCTTTCTGCAGCTTCTCCAGGCCAAGGATTTGGAGTCCCACCAGGTGGCCCTACTTTTTCTGGCTATCCACAGCCACCATCCCAGTCCTATGGTGGTGGACCAGGCCAGATGCCGATGCCAGGTAGATAGCTACTGTAATCAAACAAAAAGCTGTATCACATTATTTTGAATTGTAGCTTAAATAACTTTTTAACCTGAAGAGAAAAAAAATGGCCATTATTATATATCAGTGTTAAAACATCTTCAGAGAATTAAATGGTTCTTTAAAACTTTAGCATTGTAAGGAAGATTATAAGTATCCTAAAATGTTAATTTTGGATTTTTAACAAATGAAAAGCAAATTAGTTTTCTATTTAAAAAACAAAACAAAACATTTCCAAATTTAGAAACAAAAAAATCTCTCAACTTAAACTGCCTAATTGTCTTTTCCTTTTATGCCCATTCCCCTCCATCCTTTGGCCAAAAGAAAATAGAAACCTACTTCCTTCCTCAAATCAAATCAAAATTTCTTCTAAAGTTTGGAGAAAAGTATTAACTCTTGAACACATAGCTTTGAAATGGAATATTGATAAATCAATGCACATGGATTCAGTGACACATTGGCATATTCCAGAACAAACAAACAAAATCCAACCTTGCTTTGATGTGTAATTGTAGCTCTAATCTTTACCACTACATAATATACATAATGACCAGTGGTTTGTTTTTTTTTCCAAGATCATCTAATTCCAGGGGCTCTTTTTTAACTTAGCATTTTATTTTTTCCCAATTACATATAAAAACACACCAATGTACTTTTGAAAGGTGACCTATTTTTAAAGAACTCTCACAAGGTTTATTTTTTTTAAATTTGTAGGTGGGTTCCCTGGAGGACAGGTACCTTCCCAGTATCCTGGTGGCCAAGCTCCTGTTCCTTACCCTAATCAGGTATTTTGGGACCTGCCTTTTCTAACAAAAGGGTAATTGGGTAATACCAAAGGAAAATGACATTGTCCTGCCACCATGGCAGGTTTACAATATGGAGGAGATTAGTGTCTGTGTCCTTTATTGTGAACATATTCTTGCAGGCCAACATTGCCTAAGCCAACTAGATGCGGGGTCCAATTAACTTTAATACAGCAAACATGGTCAGGAGGACAGGATACAGTTATTGTTATATCATGACAGGTAAAGAGAAGAGGGGGCACTGTGTAGTGGATAGAGAGCAAGCCCAAGCCAGGAAGAACTGGATTTAAGTCCTGCCTTTGATATATACTGTGTGACTTTCTTAACCTCTCTGGGTCTTAGGCATCTCTCGATCTTTGCCAAGAAGGCAAAGACCTGCATTGGTAGAGAGAGTTTCTTTATTTGGGAAGTGAAATCAGAGGTTCAGTTTCATCTTTGTCATAGATAATAATTCTGGATACTTGGATAGAGTCCTTCAGAAATATTCTCTTGGAGACTTAATGCTCCTAAATGAGAGTGTGGCAGAATAGAACACTGAACTTGACTTTGAATGCCAATTTACTTGCATTTTCACTTTATGACCATTGGCATGATATTTAACCTCTCGGGGCTTCAGTTTTTTTAATCTCTCATCTAGGGATAGAAATACACTATCTGCCCAGAGTTATAACTAGGAATTCTTACACACAGGAAAGTTTCTATTGGCATGGGATGGCAGAGAAGTACCTATGGTCTGACTACTCTTTTGAATGATGAAGATAGGTTAGAGATGGAAGCTGTAGAAGTTAAGGCATGTGAAAGACTGGGAGGCCAGATGGGAAAACCTGTAAGCTGGGGCCTGAACACATAGAGAAGGAGGAAGAGTCACTAGAAGTGCATAGATGATGGCAACAAGAGTGAAGGTGTCAGAACTAGATTGTGCCAGTGGGGAGAAAGGGTTACTCCTCCTGGACCATGTGCCAAAGCATGTGAGAGAAGAAGTAGCCAGTCTTGAAGAAGGTGTAAGGGAAGGAAATAAATATTTATATACAGTTAGACGCTATGCTCAAACTTTATAAATGGTACCTCATTTGATCCTCACAAAGATAAGTGATAGTATTATCTCCGTTTTACAGTTGAGGAAACTGAAACAGAGATTGTGACCTTCCCAGGGTCACACAGCTAGTAAGTATCTGAGGCTGGATTTGAGCTTAGGTCTTCCTGACTCCAGGCTTCCACTTATATATCTGAAGGGGAAAGTTCAGCTTCATTGAGCAAAAGGATCAGGAAAGGAAGAGATTCTAGATTTAGAGCTAGAAAGGACCTTGGAGATTGTCTAGTTCAACCCTATTCTCATTTTACAAATCAAAAAACAGACTCAGAGAGAAAAAGAGACTTTCCCAAGGTAACATAGCAATAGCCAAGGTTGAGATTCAGGTTGTCTTGACTCCACATTTAGGGAAGTGATTTTCCTTTGACTTTAAGGAGGCCCTCAGAGGGCCCAGTGGATGCAAGGGAGCAGAAGAAGAGAGAGACACTTGGGGAGAGCTAGTATGGAGTTATTGTGGGGGGTGGTGGCACTCTGCCCCACTCCCTGGCTAGTTATTCAGTGGATTTCCTGACTTGTTGGCTCATCTGAGGAGAATTGGGGAGGGGGATGAGTACAGTCAGCCATATGCTCCATTTGGAGGGTGATCTCCTTTGGGAGAGGATTGTAATAACCACAGAACCCAAGGTGCAAGGATGGTATGGTAGCCCCCAGGCTAGGTGAGGAAGGCAACCTATCAGCCTGCTAGACCTATCTGGGTGGAGAATAGGAACTATATCCCCAGAATGTCAGCATGTAGGACAAAGACTTGGTCTCCTGGTAGTGCTTCTGTCCTGTACCTGCCTCACAGGAATTGACTTGCTTAACTTAGTGTTAGAGTTTAAATTTTAGTCATAATAATAATGATAATGATAATAATAATAATAATAATAATAATATAACCTTGAATCTTGGATAACTGAGTTGTTTGTGGGAATTTAGAATCTTCTGGTAAAGATTCCTGGAAGAATGACCATGTGCTCCCATTCTGCCTTATAAATTTCATCTGTTCTTTCAGGTCAATCCCGAGTTCTATCCTTCCTGTCCTGTTTTCTCTCCTCTTTCTTTGGATTATAGCAGTGAAGTGAGTAAGGCTTTTTCTCTGCACTAAAGGCCTCTTGAAGTATTATATTCTAGAATTATTCTTCTTTCTTAGGTGCCTTTATACTTTTCTTTCTATCTCTGCAAAAGATCATTTGTTTCCCTTTCATTTCAAAAGGTAATTTGCATAAGTATGTTGATGATTCAATAAATAGAAAATAAATTGGTATAGCTTTGACTGCTCTCAACTTGTAAGTGGCATATTTGTCAAATAAGTTGATGATGGTAAATGGAGAGGGGTTACTAATACAAATACTGATGGATTTGATGATAGAATTTGGATTCACAGAGTCCTCTATAGCCTGAAACAATAGGCCAAATCTAATTTAATAGTGGAAAATATAAAGAACTATTCTTGATTTTAGAATGTACAGGACAGGAGAGGTTTGGCTAGGCAACACCTAGGTCTGTCTGTCTGTGGGAGGGAAACTGGGGTTTTATTAGATGACAAACTTATTAAGTTGTGTGCCATGGCAACACAACACAAACAACAACCTAAAGCAAATCTCATTACTTCAGAGGAGTTATAATTTTATCAGAATAGGTACTCTCTCTACCAACCCTATTGACATCTTTCCCTACCCGAAAAAATGAGCTTAATGAGCTGCTATTGGCCCCTTTGTCTCATTCTCTGGTGGATGACTTTTTCCAAATGTAGCTCTACTAAATCTCCAATGAGACACAGTCTGTCACCAAACTCATATTTGAAGTCCTTTCTGCTTGGTAGGGCCTCTAGAGTTTGTCTTCTACTCATATAGCCTTTAAGATTCTAAAAGTATCTACACCCCATCAGAGGAGGCTTCAAGGAAAGTCATCAAGCACTTAATAAGCCCTACTATATATATGAGTCAATGTGCTAAGTTAATCAGATACAAAATCTAAAACAATCTTTACTACAAAGGAGCTCTTAGTATATAAAAGGGTGTATGTGTTGTATATGTGTGTGTATGTGTGTGTGTATATACACAACACAACTGAAATATATATACAGTATAAATTGAAATATTCCCAGAGGAAAGCTGCTCAAGCTAGGACTTAGGGAATCAGGAAGCAACAATGAGAAGAGACTACATTCTAGTCTTTGGGAATAACCTGTAAAGATTCTCAGAGTGGAGAAATGTAGCATCCTGTGTTGGGAAAAACAAGGATGTCTGTGTCATTGTGTTACAAAGTAGGGGTGTGTGTGTGTGTGTGTGTGTGTGTGTGTGTGTGTATATGTTTAATGTATCAGAAGACCAAAAAGGAAGGAAGAGGCCAAGTTAAGATGGTCTTTAAGAGGCAGAGGACCTAAAGGTAAAACTATTGAGATTTACTAAATAAGGTGGGGTGACATGATCAGAACTGTGCTTATGGAATATTAATCTGGTAGATGAGTGAAAGATATACTGGCTCGAAAGGTCAGTCATTTAATAAACACCTAAGTACTGAGAGTTGTAAAGAAAGACCAAGAAAAGGCAGTCACTGCCCTCAATCTCATGGGGGAGAGAACATGCAAACAAATATAAACAAAGCAAGATCTTGGCCAGATAAATTGGAAATAATCCTTGGAGGGGGAAGGCACTAGGATTAAGGAAGACCAGGAAAAACTTTCTGCAGAAGGTGGGATTTTAACTGGAATTTGAAAGAATCCAGGGAAGCTGGGAGACAAAGATGAGGATTCCAGGTATTGGGGACAACCAGGGAAAATGTCCAGATTCAGGAAGTGCAGTATCTAGTTCAAGGGACATTAAGAAGTTGGTATTATTGAATTGCTGGTATTGCAAAGTATCAGCTTCACTTTCTCTGCCAGAGCCATCTAAATGCATTAGCCAGATACGAATCAGGAAGACTAGAGATAGTCCTGCTTGCAAGGCAATCAGGGTTAAGTGATTTGCCCAAGGTCACATGGCTAGTATGACTGGATTCAAACTCCCATCCTCCTGACTCCAAGACTAGTGCTCTATCCACTGAGTCACCTAGCTGCCCCATACATGGGGCACAGAGCATCAGTCTTAAGAATCCAGAGGTCCTGAGTTCAAGTCCAACCCCAGACACTTGACATTTAGTCCTTGAGCAAAATCACTTAATCTTTTTTACCCAAAATATTTATATTGAGATTTACAATTTTCCCCCTAATCTTGCTTCCCTCCCCCCCACCCTCCAACAGAAGGCAATTTGCCAGTCTAGACATTGTTTCCATGGTATACATTGATCCAAATTAAATGTGATGAGAGAGAAATCATATCCTTAAAGAAGAAAAATAAAGTCTAAGAGATATCAAAATTACATAATAAGATAACTTTTTTTTTCCCCTAAATTGAAGGTAATAGGCTTTGGTCTTTGTTCAAACTCCACAGTTCTTTCTCTGGATACAGATGGTATTCTCCATCGCAGATAGCCCAAAACTGTCCCTGATTGTCCCTGATCAAGTCCATCAAGGTTGATCATCGCCCCCATGTTGCTATTAGGGTGTACAGTGTTTTTCTGGTTCTGCTCATCTCACTCAGCATCAGTTTATGCAAATCCCTCCAGGCTTCCCTGAATTCCTGTCCCTCCTGGTTTCTAATAGAACAATAGTGTTCCATGACATACATATACCACAGTTTGCTAAGCCATTCCCCAATTGAAGGACATTTACTTGATTTCCAATTCTTTGCCACCACAAACAGGGCTGCTATGAATATTTTTGTACAAATAATGTTTTTACCCTTTTTCATCATCTTTTCAGGGTATAGACCCAGTAGTGGCATTGCTGGGTCAAAGTGTATGCACATTTTTGTTGCCCTTTGGACATAATTCCAAATTTCTTTCCAGAAAGGTATGAGTTCACAGCTCCACCAACAATGTAATAGTGTCCCAGATTTCCCATAACCCTTCCCACAATGATCATTATCCTTTCTGGTCATATTGGACAGTCTGAGAGGTGTGAGGTGGTACCTCAGAGAAGCTTTAATTTGCATTTCTCTAATAAGTAATGATTTAGAGCAATTTTTCATATGACTATGGATTGCTTTGCAAATCTCTTAATTTTAATTGCCTAACCCTCCCCTTCCAACCAAGGAAAAAGATCACAAGATGAATTTCACTCATTGTCATTCATGCATACCGCAGCTGATAACACATAAAGGACTTTTTCCAAATCCAAAGTACTAGCTGTTGTTATTATTATCCATTGTACTATAAGAGCAAAGTGTTGTGAGACTTGTGAGACTTGTTTTGCACATTGTTGATTGACATGGAGTGGTTTTTGCTCATCCTGATAATTATTCTACTTTCAATTGTATTTCATGCTCTGCTTCCTTTGGATTGGTGATGATGGCTATTGGAAGTTTCTCTAAGAAAACAGTATCAGGGACTTTAGATAATAGTTATTTTTTCTTTAATAACTTCCCAAATTTGCCCTCCTTTCCACTTTTCATTCATCTCTATTCCTATTGGTAGTGACATAAGTGCTTTTTGATAATCCCATTGATATTTTAGGCCCTAAAAATGTAAATAATTGTATACTATTATATACTATTCTGACATCCTTCAGAATAGTGATTTTGATATCATAGGAGGAGGACCATACAAAGTTGGGAAGAGAAGCTAAACTTGAAAAAAATATCCAAAGAAAATGTCCATGCTAGAGATTTCCAGTGTAGGGTCCAAATGGAAGAAAGATTCCTTAGAGAAGGTGAAGTCCTACAGATGTTCCTGTCTGTCACTGTTGTTATGCCTATTATCTCAAGTTCCCAAACTTCCCATATGAGATCTGTAATCATTCAAAAGCTTCTACACCAGAAAAAGTCTTTTGTCCTGACCCAGGGAATTGATAGACAGTATACTCATCTTGGAGATTTACTGATATTACTGTCTCAGAGAGGCTTTATTGCTATTGTAAGAGTCAGGTGTGAATAGACAATGAAATGGGTCCAAAATTGAATAAAAGAAAGAGAGTTGTGGGGCAGTTAGTGGTGCGGTGGGTCAGCCCTGAAGTCAGGAGGACCTGAGTTCAAATCCATCCAAAGGCACTCAATAATTATCTAGCTGTGTGACCTTGGCCAGCCACTTAACCCCACTGCCTTGCAAAAACAAAAACAAAAGAAGAGTTGGAAGTAACTTTAATAACTATTACTGCCCCCAAACTTTTCCCTAAAACAAAGATCCATCTCTTTGATGTCAATATTATTCTAATGATAATGAATGGCTGCTAATTATTCACAGTTGGTGAGAAATTAGGCTTGTGGGGTACATGATGAGTAGGGGGATGAGTAGGCTGCAACACATTGCTGATGAGAAATTGTGTAAAAATGATGAACATGTATTAAAGGTGTAGCCACTTATCTTTGAACCTTCAATCCATAAAACTATCCAAGTATTGAATTAATTCATAATTTTTAAAGACTGCCTGAACAGCTTCCTTTCATTGTTATTTTTATTTTGTGCTTTTCTAAAAACTGAAATAATAGATTCAGGATCAGAGTTCCGTGTAAACAATTGAGTGAGATAAAGTTACATTAACAAAGTTCTAATGTTTCTCATCTGAAGTCTGACATAAGGTTGTCACATTATATTTCCCTTTGCCCTTTACTTAGCAGATTAAGAGATTTTAATTTTTTTTAATGCCGGGAGATTTATGTTCTCCTGCACTGAGCATTATTATTTTTGTCCTGCTTTTAAACTGGGGTCTGCCGTTGTCTTGGTTAGCCCTATCCAACAGCAAGAGCTCCTGCTTTTCCTCCCCCTGCCATTTCTACCAATATGGAAATTAAGATACAGGAAGACTAAATAATTTACACAGGCAAGTAGGAAAACCTTGAATAGAAAAGCAAACCCCACATAATAGAGGTTCAGTTTCATATACAATCCTCTTCTATTCTATTTTATAAAAGGAAATGCTCATTTTATTTGATTCTTCAAGTCTAGAATAAAAAATAATTGAAGGATTACATAATTTACCTAGTTAGGATCAAAATCTTATCATCTAAAGATATAAATAAAAAATACCTCATCATCTCACACCCAGAATCTGTAGGACATCTCTTTGAAATAGTGGAACCTACTAAGAAGAGGCTAATTTTGTTTCCGGAATATTCCTAATGCCGACATCTAGAATCTTTAAAAATAATGAACCCCAGAAATCCTGATCTAACCCTCTGACCTCTACATCACAACTATTGTTAAAGTTGAAACTTTCTTTACCCTTCCTCCTTACCTGTTAGTGGTGATAAGGAGATTTGACTGTATAGACTCTGTTGGCTTGAGTAGCTTCTTTGCCCAATCTGATTTTTGTACTTCTCCTTCCCAGCCAGCAGCCATGACTCAAGGTTTTCAGGGGACAATCCGACCTGCTGCCAACTTTGATGCTATAAAGGATGCAGAAGTTCTTCGAAAAGCCATGAAAGGATTTGGTAAAGAACAAATGGGATTGTTTTTTGGTCTTAAATACATTAAAATAATCATAACTAACATTTATATAATGGTTAATCCATGCTAGCTACTTTGCTAAGCCATTTATAATTGTTATCTCATTTGATCCCTACAACTATCCTGGGAGGTTGTTGCTGTTGTTGTTCCTATCTTACAGATGAAGAAACTGAGACTGACAGAGGAGAAATGATTTGCTTAGTGTCACACAGCTGATATAGTGTCTAAAAAGACAGATTGGAACTCAGTAAGCACATGATAAATACTTGCTGATCTGACTTGAGGTCATTTGCTTACCTTTTTTAACTCCAGACCTGGTGCTTTATCCACTTGTGCCATTTATCTGCCCCAAATTAACCTAAAGCTAGATAGGGTAGGGTAAAAATAGTTTTATAAATTCACAAGCCAAGTATTCCCTTGTGAAGGCCTTAGCTTGTGGGCATTTTCCAGGTACATAAAGATACATGAATAAATTTTGGGAAGTATTCCTCTTGACATCTTTGTGTTTGATTCTTCCAGGGACTGATGAACAAGCAATTGTGGATGTTGTTGCCAATCGCTCCAATGATCAAAGACAGAAAATTAAGTCAGCTTTTAAGACCATGTATGGAAAAGTATGTATTTGTTTTTTAAATTCAGTGAGTAAATATATATAGTATTTCAACAGGAAAGTAATGATGAAGTCTTTATCTGAGGAAAAATATTTTATTAGTCTGCATAAAACAGTGCTACTGTGACCTGAGATTTTAAAGTGATTATTTTTATTTTTCTTGGGAGCTGTGGCCTTAAAATGGATGCTGCCTCCTACAGTGCATGTTGCAATCCATCCACACCTTTACTATATAATTCATGTTTGACCATAAATCCTCCAAAGAGGATCCATCAAATATACTGGAGGCCTTCTCCTAATTCTCTTCATATTTTGCAGATACTAGTGCAGTGTTCAGACCACCTGACTTCCCTTGATACATGATGGGCCCATCCCCTTTTCTGGTCAAACATCTACTTGATGATGCCATATATGACCTGTTGCATGCACGTCATCATTTGGTAATCTGCTGCAGCCTTCCTCAAGTCAGATCAACAAATATTTATCATGTGCTTATTATTTACCATGCACCCCTTTTACAGAAACCCACCATACACTTTCCATCATTATCTGGATCACATGTCAATTTTATTCAGTTCTGATTTTAAAAACTCTTAATATCTATCAACAGAAAAGAAAGAGAAAACATGCAAAGTAAAGAATCAAATCTGACATAAATCCCCTTAGCATTTATCAAAGGAAAACCAAACAAATGAATAGATGACCAACAAATGGAAAGTGTTTGTGTTGGCTTCCCTTCCAAGTCAAACTGAAGTTGTGTCACCTGTTTGTCTTTTAAATTTTTTAAAAATATAATTCTAGTCAATGTGTATGCTGCTTTAGTTCTGTTCATCTTGCTTTAGGGATAGGGACAGGGACTGAATCTATGATTTTATTGATCTAAGGATTTCCTGGATAAGGAAGTCCTCTCTACCAGTTTGGATGAACACCTTGGCAACTTGGAGTCCATGAAAATGTGCCAGAGTACTGAGAGCCGATGTGCTTTGCCTAAAATTACATACATACATACACACATACACACATATATATGTATACACACATAAATATGATGGATCAGGTTAAGAATGCAGGGCTCTCTATCCACTAGGATACTATGCCTCTCAATCTTATTTTGTATAATTTTCTATGTCTTTATCTATGATTCAGTTTTCATTTCTTTTTTCTTTTTTTAATTTATTTTTATTAAAGATATTGAGTTTTACATTTTTCCCCCAATCTTGCTTCCTTCCCCCCTCCCCCCCACAGAAAGCACTCTGTCAGTCTTTACTTTGTTTCCATGTTGTACCTTGTTCCAAATTGGGTGTGATGAGAGAAAAAATCATATCCTTAAAGAGAACAGAATTCTCAGAGGTAACCAGATCAGACAATAAGCTATCTGTTTTTTTTTTTTTCTAAATTAAAGGGAATAGTCCTTGCACTTTGTTCAAACTCCACAGCTCCTTATCTGGATACAGATGGTACTCTCCTTTGCAGACACCCTCAAATTGTTCCCGATTGTTGCACTGATGGAATGAGCAAGTCCTTCAAGGTTGAACATCACTCCCATGTTGCTGTTAGGGTGTACAGTGTTTTCCTGGTTCTGCTCATCTCATTCAGCATCAGTTCATGCAAATCCCTCCAGGTTTCCCTGAAATCCTGTCCCTCCTGGTTTCTAATAGAACAACAGTGTTCCATGACATACATATACCACAGTTTGCTAAGCCATTCCCCAATTGAAGGACATTTACTGGATTTCCAATTCTTTGCCACCACAAACAGGGCTGCTATAAATATTTTTGTACAAGTAATGTTTTTACCCTTTTTCCTCATCTCTTCAGGGTATAGACCCAATAGTGGTATTTCTGGGTCAAAGGGTATGCACATTTTTGTTGCCCTTTGGGCATAGTTCCAAATAGCTCTCCAAAAGGGTTGGATGAGTTCACAGCTCCACCAACAGTGTAATAGTGTCCCAGATTTCCCACATCCCTTCCAACAATGATCATTATCCTTCCTGATCATACTGGCCAATCTGAGAGGTGTGAGGTGGTACCTCAGAGAAGCTTTAATTTGCATTTCTCTAATAATTAATGATTTAGAACTCCTCATCTGTAAATTGCCTTTGCATATCCTTTGACCATTTGTCAATTGGGGAATGGCTTTTTGTTTTAAAAATATGTCTCAGTTCTCTGTATATTTTAGAAATGAGTCCTTTGTCAGAATCATTAGTTGTAAAGATTGTTTCCCAATTTACTACATTTCTTTTGATCTTGGTTACATTGGTTTTATCTGTGCAAAAGCTTTTTAATTTAATGTAATCGAAATCATCTAATTGGTTTTTGGTGATATTCTCCAACTCTTCCTTAGTCATAAACTGTTCCCCTTTCCATAGATCTGACAGGTAGACTAGTCCTTGATCTTCTAATTTGCTTATAGCATTGTTTTTTATGTCTATGTCCTGTAACCATTTGGATCTTATCTTGGTAAAGGGTGTGAGGTGTTGGTCTAATCTAAGTTTCTTCCATAGTAACTTCCAATTTTCCCAGCAATTTTTATCAAAGAGGGAGTTTTTATCCCAATGGCCAGACTCTTTGGGTTTATCAAACAGCAGATTACTATAATCATCTCCTGCTTTTACACCTAGTCTATTCCACTGGTCCACCACTCTATTTCTTAGCCAATACCAAATAGTTTTCATGACTGATGTTTTATAATATAATTTTAGATTGGGTAGGGCTAAGCCACCTTCTTTTGCACTTTTTTTTCATTAAGTTCCTGGAAATTCTTGACTTTTTATTTTTTCCATATGAATTTACTTACAATTTTTTCTAACTAATTAAAGTAATTTTTTGGAATTTTGATTGGTAGGGCAATAAACAGATAGTTTAGTTTTGGTAGAATTGTCATTTTTATTATATTAGTTCTACCTATCCATGAGCAATTGATATTTGCCCAGTTATTTAAATCTAATTTAATTTGTGTGAGAAGTGTTTTATAATTGTTTTCAAAAAGATTCTGAGTCTGTCTTGGCAATAGACTCCCAAATATTTTATATTGTCTGAGGTCACTTTGAATGGGATTTCTCTTTCTAGCTCTTCCTGCTGTTTCTTGCTAGACATATATAGAAAAGTTGAGGATTTATGAGGGTTTATTTTATAACCTGAAACTTTGCTAAAATTGCTAATTGTTTCCAGTAGTTTTTTAGATGATTTCTTGGGATTTTCTAGGTAGAGCATCATGTCATCTGCAAAGAGTGAGAGTTTTGTCTCTTCCTTCCCAATTCTAATTCCTTTAATTTCTTTTTCTTCTCTAATTGCTGATGCTAACATTTCTAATACAATATTGAATAGTAGTGGTGATAATGGGCACCCTTGTTTGACCCCTGATCTTATTGGGAATGCCCCTAGCCTCTCCCCATTGAGTATAATGCTTGTTGATGGTTTCAGATAGATACTGCTAATTATTTTAAGGAACAGTCCATTTATTCCTACACTCTCTAGTGTTTTTAATAGGAATGGATGCTGTATTTTGTCAAAAGCTTTTTCAGCATCTATTGATATGATCATATGATTTCTGATAGGTTTGTTGTTGATATAATTAAGTATACTAACAGTTTTCCTAATATTGAACCAACCCTGCATTCCTAGAATAAATCCTACTTGATCATAATGTATTATCCTAGTGATGACTTCTTGTAATCGTTTTGCTAAGATTTTATTTAGGATTTTTGCATCTATATTCATCAGGGAGATAGGTCTATAACTTTCTTTCTTTGTTTTAGGGTTAGGTAACAGTACCATATTGGTTTCATAGAAAGAGTTAGGCAGAGTTCCATCTTTCCCTATTTTTCCAAAGAGTTTATATAGGATTGGAACCAATTGTTCCTTAAATGTTTGGTAGAATTCACTTGTGAATCCATCAGTCCCTGGAGATTTTTTTTTAGGGAGTTCAGTAATGGCTTGTTGAATTTCTTTTTCTGAGATAGGGTTGTTTAGGTATTTAATCTCTTCTTCATTTAACCTGGGCAACTTATATTTTTGTAAATATGCATCCATTTCACTTAGATTATCATATTTATTGGCATAGAGTTGGGCAAAATAATTTTGAATTATTACTTTAATTTCCTCCTCATTGGTGGTGAGTTCACCTTTTTCATTTATGATACTAGCTATTTGGTTTTCTTCTTTCTTTTTCTAATCAAATTGACCAGAGGTTTATCAATTTTACTGGTTTTTTCATAATACCAACTTTTGGTTTTATTTATTAATTCAATAGTTTTTTTGCTTTCAATTTTATTAATTTCTCCTTTAATTTTTAGAATTTCTAATTTGGTACTTAATTGAGGATTTTTTTATTTGTTCTTTCTCTAAGTTTTTTAGTTGCATGTTTAGTTCATTGATTTCCTATTTTTACAATTTATTCATATAAGCATTTAGAGCTATAATATATCTCCAGAGAGTTGCTTTGAATGAATCCCATAGGTTTTGGTATGTTGTTTCATTATTATCATTATCTATGATAAAATGGTTAATTTTTCTGTAATTTGTTTTTTGGTCCACTCATTTTTTAAAATGAGGTTATTCAGTTTCCAATTTGTTCTGGGTCTATATATCTCCTTGGCCCAGTATTGCATATGACTTTTATTGCATTGTGATCTGAGAAAGATGTATTCACTATTTCTGCCTTTCTGCAGTTGATCATTAGGTTTTTATGTCCTAGTACATGGTCAATTTTTGTATAAGTTCCATGTACTTCAGAGAAAAAGGTATATTCCTTTCTATCCCCATTTAGTTTCCTTCATAAATCTACCATATCTAATTTTTCTAACAATTTATTTACCTCCCTAATTTCTTTCTTGTTTATTTTATGATTCGATTTATCTAGATCTGATAGCGGGAGGTTGAGGTCTCCCACTAGTAGAGTTTTGCTATCTATGTCTTCCTGTAATTCTTTCAGCTTCTCCTCTAAGAATCTGGATGCTGTCCCACTGGGTGCAATATTGAAATGACTTTATTGTCTATGGTACCTTTTAGGAGGATATAGTTTCCTTCCCTATCTCTTTTAATGCTATCTATTTTTGCTGCTGCTTTGTCTGAGATAAGGATTGCTACCCCTGCTTTTTTTACTTCAGCTGAAGCAAAATATATTTTGCTCCAACCTTTTACCTTTACTCTATATGTATCTCTCTGCTTCAAATGAGTTTCTTGTAAGTAGCATATTGTAGGATTCTGGTTTTTAATCCACTCTGCTATTTGCTTACGTTTTAAGGGAGAGTTCATCCCATTCACATTTAAGGTTATGATTACTAATTCTTTATTGCCCTCTGTGCTATCTTCCCTCTGTTTGTATCCCCCCCCTTTATCCATATTCCCCGGTCTTTTGTTTCTGAAAACCACCCCCTTCAGTGTGTTTGCCCTCCTATATCACACCCTCCCCTTTCTTTCCCCTTTCCCTTTTTCCCTTTTCCCTTCCCTTCCTTTTGTTATTTCCCCTTATTTCCCCCACTGCCCTTCCCTTTCTCCATCCCCCCCTCCCCTTTTCCCCTTTTAATACTTGCAAGGTTAGATGTTTTATAAGTTAACTGAATATGTGTAGGTTGACTTTAAGCCAAGTCTGATGAGAAGAAGATTCAGGTGTTTCTCCTCTGCTCCCTTCTTCCCCACTATTACCATAGGTTTTTTGTACCTCTTAGTGTAATGCGATTTACCCCATTCAATCCCCTCCCTCTGCCCATCTCTTTTTTTTTAGATCATTCTATCTAAGTCGTAGAAAATTCTGAGTGTCTGACCCTTCTAGTTCTGCATATTCTATCGAATAGAGTCTAAATTCCTGAGAGTTATTAGAATCTTTCTCCCAAATGGGGTTAAAGCCAGTTATATCCCATTATATAGTAGTCTCATGGATAGTTATGAATGTCCATCATTTCTGGCAAGGTCTATTCTATCTGTTAGAGTTACATTCATTGCATTTTTTTTTCTTTTACTGCCCCACCCCTTTTTTTACCTTTTCATGTGTCTCTTGAACCTCCTGTTTGATGTCCAAATTTTCTGTTTAGCTCTGGTATTTTCATCAGAAATTTTTGGAATTCTTCCATTTCGTTAAATGTCCATCTTTTTCCCTGGAAGAGTAGGCTCAGCTTTGCAGGAAAGTAGATTCTTGGCTGCATTCCAAGCTCCCATGCTCTTCGAAATATCTCGTTCCAGGCCTTTCGATCCCTTAATGTTGATGCAGCCAGGTCCTGCATGATCCTTACTGTGGCTCCTTGATATTTAAATTGTTTCTTTCTGGCTGTTTGCAGGATTTTCTCTTTTATCTGATAGTTCTGCAGTTTGGCCACAACATTCCTTGGTGTTTTCATTTTAGGATCTTTTTCTGGTGGGGATCGATGTACTCTTTCAATAATTACTTTGCCCTCCGATTCCATGATATCAGGGCAGTTTTCCATCACTAGATCCTGTAATATTAAGTCCAGGCTTTTTTTCTCTTCAATGTTTTCAGGAAGTCCTATAATTTTCAGGTTGCCCCTCCTCGATCTATTCTCAAGCTCAGTGGTTTTGTTGATGAGGTGTTTTACATTTGCTTCTATTTTTTCTATTTTTTGATTTTGTTTAACTGACTCTTGCTGTCTCGTGGAGTCATTAGTTTCTGTAGACTCCATTCTTTTTTGGGGGGAGGAGTTTTCTTCATTAACCTTTTGCAACTCCTTTTCCAATTGGTCAATTCTACTTTTGAAAGAACTTTCCATTTGACCAATTGAGGTTTTGAGAGAATTGATTTCTTTTTGTATTTGCTCATTTGAGGATCTGAGAGAATTGTTCTCATTTTGTAATTGTCCAGTTGATGATCTGAGAGATTTATTCTCCTTTTGTGTTTGTCCAATTGTACTTTCTAAGGTTTTGTTTTCTTGTTGCAAGGTATTGTCTCTCCCAAATTTTTAAGCTCCTTCCTTATTTCTTCGAGGAAGTCTTTCTGTTCTGGAGACCAGATTGTATTCTCCTCAGAGGTTCCAGGTCTCTCTGAGTTGGGGTCTTTCCCTTCCAGGAATTTTTCTATGGATCCACCTTTCCGCTGACCCTTCTTCATTATGCTAAGACCTTGAGTTGGGGGGGGGGCTGGTTCACCTGGGCTTGGGATCTCTAAAGGCTTTACTGAGTGCAGTTTCTCTGGCTGGCCAGTAGGAGGTGTTGCTTGACCTCTCTGGAGTGTCTGTGACCTGGGTTGAGAGGCCTTCTCCCTTTGCCTGAAGGGAGGAGTTGGAATTATTTTGCCTTCAATCAGTGGTGGGCTTTACCCTGGCCTGAGGTCATTCCTTAGCTGGGCTGGTTCTTTAGCTCACACACTTGGGCCTGAGGCAGAAGTAGTTTGCAATTGTTTGTTTTGGAGGAGGCTCAGTGCAATGGAGGCATGGGCGCAGAGTTTCTCAGACCGAAGGAGCCTAGCAATGGTGTCCACAGCATTCCTGTACCAGAACTCTCCCCGCAGCCCCTTCCCCAAGCTCCAGGGGGACAGCACCAACACCAGCGCCTCTGCTTCCCCACGGACCCAAGCCCCTTTCGTCCAGCCCCACCGCTGATCCAGCAGGTCCCACTCTCCAGCCCTCAGACTCCTGCTTCCAATTCAGCTGTTAACTCTGGCTGATCCAGGTCTGATACTCACCCGCCCGAATTCTACCAAAGCTGCAGCGGGAGACAAATCTTGAGGTAGATGCTCTTTCTCCTGGCTTTTCTCTCTGGGTTCCATGAGTCGGACTTCCTCTAAGAGGTTTGTTTCATGTGATAGATGGGGAAGAGATCAGGAGACTCTAGAACGGTGCCTGTCTTCTCTCCGCCATCTTGGCTGTAAGTCCAGTTTTCATTTCTTATAAAGGTCCCTGTAGACTTTGAATATCTTCTTTTCTCTAGGGCTTTTAAGAGACTCATGTCATGGCTCCTGTTAATGTTATAACTAAAATATTATTATACCCTCCTAACTCATTTCCCTACCAACTTGAGAAACAACCTAGTAAGGTTTCCTGGTTTCCTAGGAAATGACTATAACAAGTTTCTAATTATTGAGGAGTTGTTATCCTCTTTTCTTAGGGAAAGGTTTCTATTTATTATTTCTTGTATCTGAAAGGATGAAGAAAGTATAATCTGTCCCCCGCAACCTCTTCCTGGTGCCTACCTATCCTCTCAAACTTAAATTTGTCAATTTGAAATTCTAGATCATTCATTAGTTAGCTATTTCCCTCTTAACACAGGCTCATCAGGCAGCTAGGTGGCCCAGTGGATAGAGCACTGGCCTTGGAGTCAAGAGTCAGGAGGATGGGAGTTCAAATCCAGCCTCAGACACTTGTCACTTACTAGCAGTGTGCCCTTGGGTAAGTGACTCAAGACCTTGCATCCAGATCCATTTCCAGATGTCCTTTTTAATACCTGGCCACTGGACCCAGAGGACTCTGGAAGAGAAAGTGAGGTCAGTGACTTTGCATAGACCTCCCCTATGCAAATCCAGTTCATATGCTCGTCATAGTTATCACCTCTCCTGATGTCATGATCTTTGAGAATGAAGAGCAAACATCATCATCAATGAATGTCAATAGAGACACTGATCAAGTTGGATTACCTTTCTTTACCTCATAAAGCCTCTGATGTGCTAAGACCTGATTTTTCTGTCAATCCTCCCAAAACCCAACCCTATTTCCAATCTTGGGAGTTTCTGCAGGAAATGTATATAGCCTGTACCATGGTATCTCAAATAGTCTTAGAATTTAAATGCAAAACAGTCATCTTAACCTGAAACAACTCACTTCCTGACTTACTAAGAACATTTATGTAGTTTTTTTAAGTTTTTAAAGCAATTTTCTCACAGCAGCCATATTATTTAGGCAGTACAATTGTTATCCCCATTTTACCAATGAGAAAACAGATGTTTACTGACTTGTTTTATTTGTCAGTGATAATATCATCTCCCAGTCATCCAGGTTTGAAATCTTATTCATCCTTGACTTTTTCCTTGATTACTGAGACCTATTGTTTTCTTTCCTCAAAATAACTCACTTCTGCTCCTGCTTTTCCATTCCCACTGCAACCATAGAATTTAGGCATAGAATACTTAAAGTGTTACTATGGTTTCTAACCAGTCTCCCGCCCTCCCTTCTCTTCCCACTCTCCCTCAGCCCTTCTATCCCTATCAGTCCCCTTTCTCCCAGTCCTGTTTTCATGGTTTCCATAGACTAAGGACCTTT
This sequence comes from Macrotis lagotis, assembly GCF_037893015.1. Lineage (NCBI taxonomy): Eukaryota > Metazoa > Chordata > Mammalia > Peramelemorphia > Peramelidae > Macrotis > Macrotis lagotis. The sequence goes on along the minus strand of NC_133661.1, from coordinate 54,015,775 downwards.
CTCACATTCTGTGCCTTTGCCTTTATAACTGGACTTCATTTTATTTCTGTAAATCTCTATTAATAACATTGGTCTAGTCATTATTCCACTTCTTTTCTTTGGAATGCTTTCTATTTTATTCATTCCTGTTTACCTATCAATGCCCACCTTGAGTCTTACTCCATAAAGCCTGTTTTGACTAATTTTCCCTGAACTTCTATAGTATTTTATTTACTGAATAACTCTTTTGAGAGCTTGTACTGCCTTAAATTATTTATCTTTTAATATTTTTATGTCCCCCCATCCTACCTAGCTTGTAAGTGCCTTGATATCAAGAACTATGTCTTAAACTTAGTTGTATCTTAAGAGCTGAGTACCATGTGCTCAGATATTTGTTGTTTGACTGATTTGTTCTCCAGTTGTTGTGTGTGTCAGTTTTATGCCTGTATGTGTCTTGTCTTTGCATGTTCTATTTTAAAGAGTAAGTATATTTCTTAATAATTTTCCATTGTGTTAGATCACTTGATTAATAAATGTTTATTGATTAAAGGAAATACATATCTGTGTAATGAATTAAATTTGTGTTTACATTTTTCTTGGTTACATCTTAAATTCAGATTTTTGTAAATTTCCATGATTCAATAATTCCTATATAAACTAAGCATTTTTTTACTCTTGGATTTGCAATTAAATAGGATTTAATCAAAGATCTCAAGTCTGAGTTAACTGGAAATATGGAAGAACTGATCCTTGCCTTATTTATGCCACCCACATATTATGATGCTTGGAGTTTACGGAATGCAATGAAGGTACTGAGAATTTTATCTTAATTCTATTATTAAACCTGCCTCTATCTTTATAAATTTAGAAACTAATATCAGTCAACATTTTCTTACTTTTAGAGAATTTTTTGGATTGAACAATGAGTTATAATTTTTTTGGTAATTAGAATCCCTCCACTACCACCACTAAATTTCCTTCCTCCTTTTTTTTTTAAGGGAGCAGGAACTCAAGAAAGAGTATTGATTGAGATTTTGTGCACAAGGTCAAACCAGGAAATTCGAGATATTGTCAATTGTTACCGATCAGAATTTGGACGAGATATTGAAAAAGACATTCGATCAGATACCTCAGGACACTTTGAACGATTGCTTGTTTCTATGTGTCAGGTGAGTAGAAGACTTCAAAAATATATTGGTGGAGTACAACTAGGTGGTGCAGTGTATAGAGCACTGGTCTTGGAATCAGGACTTGAGCTCAAATTTGGCCTCAGTCACTTAATAATTACCTAGCCGTGTGACCTTGGGCAAGTCACTTAGCTCCGTTGCCTTATCAAAAAAATAAAAATAAAAAATATATTGGTGGGTGCTTGTGGGAGATGACTTTTTGGTGGACAGCCTCTGACTCTTTAAGCATCTTTTATTAACCAGAATCCTTTATTCGTTTCAGCATCCAGGGTGTTTCTCCTCCTTAGCAGTTCAGTGCCCTTGATAATGATACCCTAGCTTTTACTTTGCTCATTCAGTCATAGCTACTACATTTATTCAGACATGGCTGCACTTGGGAGTCAGCAATGGTCAGCCCAGCTTAAGTTATAGAGTACTTCTAAAATGAAAATGATTTGGGATAGAATGAAAATGTATTTTTTAAACCCATATAATGGAATCAGGACTTATATCTCAGTGGAAATGTCAGACTAATGCATATTCAAATAACACAATATTACATTAAGACACAAGGGCTGTGTGGATGAAACTAGAGAGTCAGGAACATAGGGGATTCACTGTTGTTCAAATCTTAGAGCTAGAAGAGACCTTTATAGTCCTTTAATCCAGCCTCTATGTCCTTATCTTGTCCTGATTTCTAGGATATAATGGACTGATACTTGATGCTATCACTTAATTATTGTGGTACTACTGACTGACGGTCACTCAGACTTGATTGAATAGGACAAGTTTGACTGGATATCAGTATTCAAACTTTTTCCTCTAAGACCCTACTCTTTAATGTCAATATTCTTCCAGTGATGAGTTTAAGGCTGTGAGCTGTTAAGAGTCTCCAAAGAACTGAAATTGAAAACTGCTCAGAGGAAAGAGATGCATGGTGGGCATGGACAAAATGCAAAACATTGCAAATAAGGAATTATGATTAAGGGAAAAAAGACAGGGACTAGTTCTGTGAAGAAAATAAAGCATAACTGATGGATAAGTCCATGTGCTCCACTAGTATTTTCTTTCTTTTCTTGATTTTTTGTTTCTTTGTTTTGTTGGTATGCAATTGTTGATTTGCAAGGTACGTTACAAACATTTCATTTGTGCCTTCAGAAACTCTCAAGAGGCAGGTACTAAAGATAACTTATTTTATAAATATGGAAGCTGAGCTTCAACTGATTTTTTTGAAGAGTCACATAGCTAGTAATGCTTAGAGACTGAATTCATATCCATTCACTGACATTTTCTTGCTGTCAAGAGAACTCATATAAGGTTTCTAAGCACGTTGAATAGCCCTCATGTGGAAAATTAATGGGAGATTATGGCCAAATGTCACTGACGATAGACAGTTTTGATGGATTGTAATCATCTCTGTTGGAAGTCATTATATCAGTGAGATAACTTTAAATCTGATTTATTTACCACTTTGTTTTAATGCCCTTTTGGTATTTTCCTTTCAGATCATAGAATTATGCAAGAATTAAAACAACAATTGAGAATAATTTGTTCTCAATATACTTTTAAAAAAATTCATTTATTTAATCAGTGGGATTAAGTGACTTACCCAAGGTTACACAGCTGGGCCATTATTAAGTGTCTGAGGTCCTATTTAAACTCAGGTCCTCCTGACTCCAGGGCTGGTGCTCTATCCACTGCACCACCTAGCTGCCCCTCTCAGCACATTTTCTTTAGAAATTAAAATTATGTTGGGAAACTCAATGAATTAAATTTTAATATTTTTTCTTAAATCCAAAATTCAATTTAGGGCCCTGTGCTGATTGTGTATATTATAAATTCATATTAGCCAACTTCATCTGTAGCACTACAGCATGGCAATAATTTTATTACTCCCTAATTGATCCACTATTTTATTCTCCACAAAAATATGTCTAAACCTTCCTTTCTCTCAGGCCTCCTACACTGTCCCCTTCCCTCTCTTTTCAGCTGAATACCTTGCCTCTTACTGTACTGATAAAATTGAAATCCTTTGATGTAAGTGTTTCTTTCCCCTTTCTCTTCTTCCCTTGACAACAGCCACTATTTTTTCTTTCTTTCCCCCAGTCTCTGACATAGAGGTGGTCCTTCTCCTTACCAAGGACAATTATTCCACATGTGCCCTTGATTCTATTTTCTTCCCCATCTTCTCTAGAAGACTACATCCTCAGTTATCCCATCATTATAGTCTCTCTCTTTCCTGGTTCCTTCCCTAAAGCTTTTAAGCATTCCTGGGTTTCCTCTATCCTTTAAAAAAATCTTAGTAGATCCTGTCATCCCCTCAAGCCATCACCCTTTATCTCCTTTTCTTAGCCAAACTCTTTGCTTCCCCTCCTCTCACTGTCTTGCATTTTGCCTTCCATCCTCATCACTCATTGGAAACCCCTCTCTATCATTTCTTAATTTACAAATCCTGATAATCATTTCTCAAACCTTATCCTTGTCATCTGACACAATTAGCCAACTTTGCTCCTGGACACTCTTTCCTTTCTGGTTATTCTTTCCTGATTTACCCCTTATATGTCTAACTGCTCCCTTTCAATCTCTTCTGCTGTTTAGTCATCCAGATCACATCCTTAAACTAAGGGTGTTCCTCAGAGCTCTCCTAGGCCCCCTACTCTTTTCTCTCTACACTTTTTGTGACCTCTCTTCAAATCCCATGGTTCTAATTGTTATCTCTATATGGCTAACTCTCTGATCTACATACCTAGTCCTAGACTATCCCCAGAGTTTAATAACATATTGCTAATTGCCTTTTAGTCATTTTAAACTGGATGTCCCAGTGACATCCCAAACTCAACAGCATCCAAAGCAAAACTCAACACTGTCCAAAGCAAAACTCATGCTTTCCTCCCCAAACTTTCCTATTTTTGTCAAAGGCACTACTAGCTTTCATTTTTCTTCCCTCCTCATTCTCTTTCATTTCACATAACCAATTAGATGCTAAGTCTTGTTTCTTCTACAAAATCTCTCGTCTGACTCTTCTCTCTACTCACAGAGCTCCCACCCTTTTTCCTGACCTCTCATCATCTCCTATCTAGATGCCCTGTCTTCTCAACTGGTCTTCTTTCCTCAGGCCTTTCTCCTGCCTTCTAATCTTTCCTTCATACTTCTGTTTTCCTTCAATGTGGATCTGACCATGTCATTCCCTTCCTTTATAGAGTAGTTTCTTATTTGCTTTTGTTATAAACTCCATTTTAGCTTTTTAAAAACTTGTCCCTTCACAAACTTGCCCAACTTGTCTTTTTAGAAAAGCCTCATTGGACTTTTATCTTCCTCTTGTACTCTGCAGTTCTACCAAAAATTGATTCCTCACACAGGACATTCCAATTCCCAAGTCTTTGCTTTTGTTTTGGCCATCCTACATGCCTAGAAATGCCCTTCCTCCCTATGTCTTCCTCAGAGAGCCCTCACTAATTTCGAGACATGGCTCAAACATCATGAAGACACTTGATTTCTTCAACTGCTCTTCAACTTTGTCTCACAAACTACCTTGTATTTATTATATTTACCATGGATTTTATTCTCTCTATATATGCTTGTGTGTGTACTGTGTTCCTTTTTTGAATGTAAACTTTTTTTAAGCAATAAATTTATTTATTTTCATCCATTTGTTTGGTTTTTGAAAGGCAGTGGGGTTAAGTGATTTGCCCAAGGTCACACAGCTAGGTAATTATTAAATGTCTGAGGTTGGATTTGAACTCAGGTCCTCCTGACTCCAAGGCTGGTCCTTTATCCACTGTGCCACCTAGCTGCCCCTACATAAGCTCTTCTTTTGATGGTACTTCAGTAGACACCTGGACAATAGAAATTCCTCATCCATTACATTATCATATAGCAGGCTTAGATCAAACCTCTCTAGTTCCTCTTTCTGTCCAGGTGGTCTGTGGTACAAGCAGTGACAAAATCACTTTGTTTTTTTCTCTGTTGACCTTTATCCCAATATTTTATGCCTTACTTCCCCACTCCTGGAATTTTTCCCATATCAACACAACTCCTTTTTATACATCACGCTTGCCCTTAGTAACCTGTCCTGTCTCTTCTGAGCAAAGGTTAGGTTTTGTTGAAGGGAACCCCAGTCATCCCTTTTATTCTTGTTGTCATGTTCAGCTCTTTGTGACATCCATGGGCTTTTCTTGGCAGAGATACTGGAGTGGTTTGCTGTCTCCCTCAAATTCAAGCCCTTCTTGTATCCTTCATCCTAAAGATCTTATTTAAGGCAATGGGGTTAAATGACTTGCCCAAGGCCACACGGCTAGGTAATTATTAAGTGTCTGAGACTGGATTTGAACTCAGGTCCTCCTGACTCCAGGGCTAGTGCTCTACCCACTGTCACCTAGCTGCCCCTATTTTCATCTACCCTCCCTTCCCATCCTGTAAACTTCTTGAGAGTAACAATTGTTTCATTCTTTATATTTGTAGCCCCTTCACCTGCCTCATAGTAGCAGCTTAATATTGATTGATAGATTGTCCTCTTTAAACATAGAATCCTTGTATTTCTTCTTTCCTTTTCCTCATCAGGGTAATCGTGATGAAAATCAGACTGTGAATCATCAAATGGCTCAGGAAGATGCTCAGCGCCTTTATCAAGCTGGCGAAGGGAGATTGGGGACAGATGAATCTTCCTTTAACATGGTTCTTGCCACAAGAAGCTTCCCTCAGCTACGAGCTACCGTGGAGGCCTATTCCAGAGTATGACTCTTTTTTATTGCCTTAAGACTTGGGTTATGTTTGATACGCGAAAATATTTTAATTATTCTAACTCTTTTTCGCAGATGGCTAATCGAGATTTGTTAAGCAGCATTGGCCGAGAATTTTCTGGAAATGTAGAAAATGGTTTGAAGACAATCTGTAAGAATTTGTTTTTGCTTTTTTTTAATTGTTAGAGAATTGGGTTTATACCTCTTTGTTGTTTTCATCAGCAGATGGGAATTTATCAGGAGAACTTTTTGGTAAAGTCCCTGGGCAAAGGTCTTGGCCAGCTTTGTGTTTTTTTATAGGTCCTGGATGAATTGTTGACATTTAGTCTTGAAGTCATTGGTCCTATTAGGCCTTGATTCTGACTGAGGGCTGCAGTTTTTTTGAAGTGCTTATTCCTGGGGGATCTAAAAGTTTATGGGACCACTTATTAAATCCACAGGTTGTTTGGGTGCCTTCTCGCTTTTGAAAAATGACTTTAGTCAAAGAGCAATGTTTAGTGCTTCTCTGTTAGACAAAAATAGAATTTTTCTACTCAATAGAATGGAATTGAGGGAGGTAATGTTTCTAAATATAGCCTCAGCACTCAGAAAAGAGATATAAATATCACTTTCATGGCCATAGCTAATGCTCTGCACAGGTGGTGCATTTCTTCTGCCAAAATGGAAATAGGAGGTAAGTTGCCCTGTCTTCAGAGCAACATCCTCCCTGTTTGGAAATACTGTTTCTATTAGCCTCAAAGTGGTCCTTCATAGTTGGTGCTGCTGCTGCTGCTGAGTATTTTTTCCTAGGAATAGCTCTCCTATTCAGGTTATGTTGTCTTGCCTATTTTGCTTAAGGATTTTATAATGCTGTGAGGTGCATTGCCTTCATTCCCTTCTCTTCCTAGTGTACTCTGGTTTCACTTTCCTGAATTATCATTGCCTCATCTGGTAACACTGCAGACCACCTGCTTAGGAAAAAAAATTGCCCTTGTCCCCATCTAATCTGAATAAGGCTTTACTGTGTTCATAATTGAGACTGTGGTTTGCCAATCTGCAAGCTCAGACACACACACACACACACACACACACACACACTTTTCTGGCAAGGAGACAGCTCAGGGTCCACCTTGATTCTGAATCCAGGCTTTGGCCCTCTGTGGCTCCCCAAGTTTTGTGTAGTGACCACAAAACACAGGAAATTTTGCCATGTATCTTGCATATTTCTTTCCAAGAGTTAATAGCCTGTTCTCTCTTACTCAAGTATGTTGGGGAAAAACTGGGAGACCAATCCAGGGTTCTTAATTCTCAATTCACTGTTCTCTCATTAGGCCCCAAGTGTACCTTTCACTTAGCTCTCTAATCTAGAAGGGAGAAACAGTGTATCTTTTATATCTCTGTAGCCTTTAGAACCATTGTTTCTGATGCTTTTGAATGAGACATTTCTTTTGGTGGTTACAAATTTCCTGCTTTGAAAGAGTCTGCTTCCAGAACAATGGGGACCTGGGTTATGTTTATCAAAGGGCACTTTCAGGGAAGGGGAATCTGTGAAATAAATGCTGAATGGAATGTGAATATTGAGGAAAAAAGAAGAGGACATTTCCACAGCCCATATTATGAGTCCCATATGGGTAGTGAGGAGGACCAGAGATTTCAGATCAGCCCTCCAGGTCAGGTGTGCACAGCCACGGGATATCTCTCTCACTGTTTGTGCTGTTATTGCCCGACAGTGCAGTGCGCCTTGAACCGTCCAGCCTTCTTTGCTGAGCGACTCTACTACTCCATGAAAGGGGCTGGCACAGATGACTCAACCCTTGTGAGGATCATCGTCACTCGGAGTGAAGTAAGCCTTTTTCTTCTTCACAATTATATCATACCCCAGCTTGATGGATTCCTTACTTGGTGCCCTTGAGTTGAGAGTTACCAGTTAAGAGTCTTACAGAGTCAGGTCACCAAAAATTACCAAATAAAACATTGGGAAAATCTTGTGACTGTTATTTGGTCACTGGTCAAGGATGTTAATTCATCTTCACTACCCTGAGAGAATTTTAATCTGTCATGCAAGGAGACAGATCACAGTGGTCATACATAGAGAATACCATTGTGGAAAAAAAACAACTTAGAGATCATCATACTTTTGGGAGCCTATGGGGTAGGCATATATGCATTCATTTGTGGGAAGATATTGGTGTACCACTTACTATATTGCTGTTGTAAAGGCATGTAGAAAAGGTCTGCTTCAGCTAAGCTTCTTTAAAATCCAGTGACTTTCAAAGTGAAAATGGAATAACCTTTTTTGAGGTGCTATTCAAAATACTTGTAATCAATGTTCTTCACAACCTTCATTGCTTAGTGGTGGTTATAGAATGAGAACAAGTATAAAAATGTCCTTGAGCTTTTTTTCTCCCTCTGCTTCAGCTCATTAGAGCCCTTTCATTGATCCAAGAGGACGTCAACCTTTATTTATAAATTTTGGGCTTACATCAGCTCTTTCATCTTTTGTACAGATTGACCTAATGCAAGTGAAACAGACATTTGCACAGATGTATCAGAAGACGCTGGGGACCATGATCGCCAGTGATACCAGTGGAGACTATCGACGCCTGCTCCTGGCCATTGTGGGCCAGTAGAAGGGTTTATTATTTTTGTTTTTTTTTTAAAGAAATTGAACTATTCCAGTCTCAATCTCTTGAAGACAACTATACTGCATGCAGCAAAATCAACTGTAGCCTAACCAAATGTGCTTTTTATTAAGGACAGTGTCAGGGTTAATGTGCTTAGTTTGCACATGCTATTCTTGCCTTAATTCAAATGTTATTTTTATTCTATACAAAAATCAATGTCAAGCCATGTTGTGACAATGATGTAATAATAATGAACTGTATGGGGAAATATAACTTTCACCACTACTGTCTTATTCAAATCAAAATTATGAAATAAATAAAAATTATTACAGTCCAGCCTCGCATAATCATGCCTAACATGCGTAAAACATTGCTAAAAGTTATGTGATCTTTAAAGCTCATCTGAAGTGCCGCCATCAGTTAAAAGATTTTAAAGCAGGGACTTTATAGCTACTTTTTTAAAAGTGCAAATATTTTTTACACTCAATAATAATTTGCCTCTCGTTTTGTGTAAAATGGCAATTTGTTTCACCTACAAAATAAACGTCACCTAGTTCAGTCATAGCCTGGGAAAGAAAAGGCGTGTGAGATGCGGCAGAATGCAGCTTCTCCCGGAGGGTTCTCCCCGGGAAGCCGCAAGCCCCTTTCTGAGGAGAGCGCCGGCCACCGGGTCTTCGGGGCCCGCGGGAGATGCGCAGGCGCAGGAGGGACGCGCCCCCCCTCCCCACCCCCGGCACGGAGCCTGCGCGGAGGCGGAGGGCGGCCACCCGGTTCCCGCAAGCACTCGGGCGGCCGCTGGGTGGCGTCTGAACGAGCCAAGTTCAAATCCCTCCAACGCCCCCTAGACCTTTATTCTGAGACTCGGCTTCTTCAGCTGTCAAATAAGGAGGTCGGACTCGGGGCCTAAAACCGGGATGTGCGCTCCAGCACTCCGGGGGCCGCGCCAAAGGGTCGTCGGCCCGGGCTCGGGAGCGCCCCTCCCCTTCGCGCATGCGCGGAAGGAACGGCGGCCCTGCGCGAGAACAGCGGTCTCGCGAGAGCCGCGCCTGGTTGCCATAGCAGCAGCCCCACGCCAGTTCCACCCGGTAAGCGTCCTCCTCTGTGGGTTGGCCCCCCACCCGCGATTCCCGATGCCCCGCGTGACGTCACGCTGCCCCCTCCTTCCCGCCGTCTTCCGCCCCGAGCCTCCCCACGGCCGCCGCCGGGGCTCCCCCGGGCTGGGGGCGGGGCGGGAGCTGCGGGACCCCGGGCCGGCCTGGGGTCCTGGGTCCGGCGGGGCGGGGCGGGGCGGGGGCGACCCTAGTGAGGGCCGCGGGGGGGAAGGCCCTGTTCAGGGGGAGACGCCGGGCGGGCCCCAGAGACACGGCAGGGGGCAGAGCCTCCCCAGACACAGCCCCCCGGCATCCGCTGAAGGGGGCGCCGGCCCGGGGGGGCGCCGGCCCGGGGCGAGGCGGGGCCTGCAGGGCTTTGCACTGCGCATGTGCCTAGCCACATAGCTAGAGGGGCTTGGATGGATGTCTCCGCGCATGTGTGGGTAGATGGCATGTTTTGTGGAAATATTTATATATGCGGAATGTGCTCAGTGGAAGGGCATCCAAGGTGATACGGAGTAAGGAGCCAAAATGCTTCCTCTCAGCTTACAGTCCGCTAAGCGGTTTGTAGACCAGCAGCTATCACAAGAGCTCTTACTGCTAAGTTGTATCTGATTCTGGAGTTTCCCATTTCCACTCCAGGGGATCGAGGCAAGCAGAAGTTAAATAACCTGCCCCGGGTCACACGATGTCTGTCTTTGGATTTGAACTCAGGTCTTCCTTGCCCCAGATAGAGCACTCTGATCCACTGAGCCATCTAACTGCCATTATTATTACCTTATGGTCATAACTTATGGCAATAAATATGGCTATTACCTTATGGTAATGCTGGAAAAGAGATTCAGAGAAAGTGCTCCTGGGCTGTAGAGGAGGAACAAATCCCAGATCTGTTTGATGAAAATCAGGGAAGACTACGAAAGTTTGCACATGAGATGGGATTTGAAAAATAAGTGAGATTTCCACAGCTTGAGATGGGTGAAGAAGAAAGACATTCTAGAAAATTAGCAGGATTAATACAAGCTAAGGGACACAGAAGCATAAACTCTGTATAGGAAACAGTAAGTAGTCTAGTCTATTTTAAACAGAGTGTATATATAAAAGGGAATCATGGGAGAAAATGCTAGAAAGGGACATTGTGACCTAATGGTTAGAGAACCCTTAATGACACATTAAGGAGTTTCCATTCAGTAGGCAATGCAGATCAAAATTTTACATTTAAGGGGCGACTAGGTGGCATAGTGGATAAAGCACCAGCCTTGGAGTCAGGAGTACCTGGGTTCAAATCCAGTCTCAGACACTTAATAATTACCTAGCTGTGTGGCCTTGGGCAAGCCACTTAGCCCCATTTGCCTTGCAAAAACCTAAAAAAAAAAAGAATTTTACATTTACTTTGGCATTGGTGAATAGGTAAGATTAAATAGAAAACTAGAAGTCAAGACATTTTATTAAGACATTATTGTGGGGCAACTAGGTGGTGCAGTGGGTAGAGCACCAGCCTTGGACTCAGGAGTACCTGAGTTCAAATCCAGCCTCAGACACTTAATAATTACCTAGCCAGGTGGCCTTGGGCAAGCCATTTAACCCCATGCCTTGCAAAAAAAAAAGACATTATTGCAAATGCAGAGGTAACCAGGCTTCAAGCTAAAATAATTGGCTGTGGAAGGCAAAAGAAAAGAAGTTAATTGAGTAATTGAGATCTTGAACCTGGATGAGGGACTGGGGGAAAAGTAGCTGATGCCATTAACAGAAGCAGATCAACCAGTTCTATGCTGATTGTGCACAGCTTAGGATTCATTTTTTTTTTTTCTTTCACCAGACATTTATTAAGCTTGAATGCTTTGGCCTGTACCAGTATGCTAGGTCCCTTTTAGGTTCAGTCAGGGGATAAGAGACAAATACTTGTCACCCTAAAACATAGTATCATGTTATAAATACTTTCGAGAAGTATAGAAAACAAATACTATTTGAGGTCCAGAGTAGAAGGCAATTGGGAAAGGCTTTCCAGAAGAAATAGCATTTAATTTAGGATTTAAAAATGAGTGGGAATGCAGCAGGTAAAAAAGGATGGACAACATTACAGGCATAAGGGCTTCAGAGCAGGGTAATTCTGTTTGACTCAATCATTTGGAAAGAGTAATATGAGATAAGGCTGTAAAGTCAAGGTCACTTCAGATTATGAAAGGCCTTGAATTGGTGCCAGGCAAAGGAACTTGAATTTTTGTTTGCAGGCAATAACCACAGCAATTATTTAGTAAATGAGGAGCTGGACCAAATCTATGCCTAAGGAAGTTTAAGTAAGCAGAAATAGAAAGAATGGATTGGAGGAAGGAAGAGAAGAGAGATGGGAGGTGATTAACTTAATCCAGGCAATGAAAGCTTGTAATAGATTTACTAGCAAAGGGAATAGAGAGGAAAAGACAGATCATAGAGGTATTTTTTCAGAGGTGCATTTAGAGGAGTACATTGATTTGAAATGAGAAGTGAGGGAGTAAAGAGATTCAAAGAGAATACTTAGGTTTTATATAGGAAAAAAGATCATCATTCTGGGGGGTACAGGCTGAATTACTCGGTGTAGTTCTCACTCCACTATTTTTGCCTAAGTAAAAATATAAAAATCAACTTTAAGGGGAGAAATCAAGTCAGAGTAGCTGGAGATTGTTTGTGAAAGTTTTATTTTTGTCTTATTGGGACTGAGGATTTTATAAATGAATTTTACATATAAGACCTTTAAGTCTTTGTTAGCATAACCTGGTAGAATCATTTCCATCATTCCTTTTCCTGAAATGCTACCCACCTGCCAAGAAAAGTAGGATAGGAGTAAAGAATTGTGAAACAAACATGAGTAGAGATTGATTCCAAGTACTTGAGACAACTTTGGTCCAAGAATTGGATAATATGTAACATGAGTCCTTTTGTAGTGTCCTGTATTTATTCCTTCTCTTTTTAGGAACAACAAAAATATTGTTTGTGTTCAGGTTAATCAGAACAACTGTGCCCAGCAACCACTATGGAATCCTCAACTACAGCTGGCAAGTCATTCCAGATCACTGTGATGGATGGATATGACTTGGTAAAGTTATTTTTGACAATATGATATTTTTCATTTGGGCGATTTCATACATTCCCATGGCTCTTCAATTCTATCAGTAAACAGAGCTCTTGGAATCCTAGACTCAGACTCTTAGCTTTACTTCCAGCTACTTTTACTTGTGGAACATTCAGAGCAGGGTCACTGGGATAGAAAATGGCATCAAATTCATGCCATGTGAATGAAAGAAAAAACACTAACTACAGGGATACCTCAATGATCTTGTGGGTTCAGTCCAGACCACTGCAATAAAACAAATATAATTAAACTTTTTAGTTTCCCAGTATATAAAAGTTATGCTTATACAATGCTGTATTAAGTATGCAATAGTATTGTGTCTGAAAAACAAATGTACATATCTTTTTTTTTTTTGCAAGGCAGTGGGGTTACGTGACTTGCCCAAGGCCACACAGGTAATTATTAAGTGTCTGAGGCTGGATTTGCACTCAGGTACTCCTGACTCCAGGGCCAATGCTTTATCCACTGCACCACCTAGCCACCCCTACATATCTTAAATAAAAATAGTTTATGCTAAAAATTGCTAACCATCATCTGACCTTTCAATAAGTCATTACCTCAATGTTGATGGCTGCTGACTGATCAGGGTGGTGGTTGCTGAAGGTTGAGGCAACCTTGACAATTTATTTTTTTTCAATACATGTAAAGATAGTTTTAACATTTATTTTTTTTGTAAGATTTTGAAATCCAGATTTTTCCCTCTCTTCTTTCCCTCCTTCCTCCTAAATTAATCTCATATAGGTTCTACATGTACAATTATATCCAGCCTATCTCCATATTAGTCATGTTGTGAAAGAAGAATCAGAACAAAGAAACTCACAAGAAAGACAAAAAAAATTTAAAAAGTGAAAACAGTCTGCTTTGATCAGCATTCAGACTCAATAGTTCTTTCTCTGGCTGTGGATGGCAGTTTCCATCATAAGTCTTTTAGAATTGTCTTTGATTACTGTATTGCTGAGAAGTTGATCATGTCACAATGTTCTCTTGGTTCTACTCACTCCACTCAGCATCAGTTCATGTAAGTCTTTCCAGGTTTTTCTGAAGTCAGGCCATTCATGATTTCTTACAGAACAATGGTACTCTATCACATTCATATACTATAACTTGTTAGGTCTTTTTTCATTTGAAGGGTGTTCCTCAATTTCCAAATTTTTTTCTGGCAATTTATTAAAATACGATAACAATCAAGTTTGCCACATTGATTGACTCATCCTTTCACTTGAACACTTAGATGCCATTACATTAATTGGCCTCAATTCAAAATTGTTGTGTCTCAGGGAATAGGAGAAGGAGAGAGACCAGGGAATGCCATTTGATGAAGCAGAAAACACACACACACACACACACACACACACATTGAGTGGGTTTCCTGCCTTATCTGGGTGCAGTTCATGGCTCCCAAACAATTAAAATAGCACTGATCACTGATAGTAGATTACTAATCACAGCTCACCATAATAGATGTAATAATAATGAAAAAGTTTGAAATATTTCAAGAATTAGAAAAATATGATAGAGACACAAGGTAAGCACATGCTTTGGAACAGTGGTGCTGATAGACTTGCTGGTTGCCACAAATCTTCAATTTGCAAAAAACATAATATTTGAGAAATACATTAAAAGATGTACCTGTGGGAAAAGCCATGTATTTTGAGAATTTATTCGGTTAAGGAAAAGAGAACAAAACGTATTAAGCATCTACTATGGGGGCAGCTAGGTGGCAAAGTGGATAGAGCACCGGCCCTGGAGTCAGGAGCACCTGGGTTCAAATCCAGCCTCAGACACTTAATAATTACCTAGTTGTGTGGCCTTGGGCAAGCCACTTAACCCCATTGCCTTGCAAAAACCTTAAAAAAAAAAGCATCTACTGTGTACCATACATTATAAGAGCTTTATAATGGGTGTCCCCATAAATGATCTTGTAGCAGGAGCTAAAGGACCACTAGTCAGGTCCTCTACTTCAAATGGTTATTCTTTCCCAGGAATGGATTAGATGACATGGACACTGACATCCTTTCCAGCCCTATGGTTTCTGTGATTCTGTTGTTCATATAGCTCCCTGTTCTGTGCCTCTGCTGCTTGATTAGTTGACACTGAAGATGTCCGGCTTCAAGAAAAGTGCACAGGAAAATCATGGCCCTTCTTCAAGTTCTGGGAGGACAGTCATGTGGAACAGGGAATAAACCTGTATGACCAAACCTCAGAGGACAGGCAGGCCTAGGAATAATGGGTGCCAGAGGCCAATTTAAGTATCTTGTAAAAAATTAGCTTCTCACAATTGGAGCTCTCCCAAAGTAGAAGATGCTGCTGGGATAGCTAGGTGTCACAGTGGGTGGAGCACTGGCCCTGGAGTCAAGATCTGAGTTCAAATACAGTCTCGGACATTTAATAATTACATAGTTGTGTGAACTTGGGCAAGGTGCTTAACCCCATTGCCTTAAATAATTTTTTTTTTTAAAAAAAAGAGGAAAATGCTGCCTCTTTAAAGGCTTCTCACATAAAATTCAGTGTCTGGTATCTAGGAAGAACTCACAAAATGCTCTTCTCCAGATCATTCCATTGGTAAAATGTCCCTGCTAGCTCTAGAATTTACAATCCTATCAAATAAGAGAAAGGAGAAATTCTAGTTCCTTTGGATAATAGTTTATATTACCTAATTATTATTCTAAAAAAGAGCATCATTTCCTCATCTATCCCCTTGTGTTTGCTTACCTGTAATAATTCCAAAGCTTACAAAAGAGCATTGGATTTGCAGTTGGGGGAGAAATAGGTTCAAATTCTGGCTCTGCTATTTACTGCCTATATGACCTTGATCAAGTGACTTTACCTTTGAAGCTTCTGATTTTTTCATTTCTAAATGAGGGTGCTTAACCTTAGATTAGCACTTATATTCCTTTTACTTCTCTATCTATGATCCTTTATGATGCATAACTATAGCATGAGACAATAAATGTGCCATAATCATATATTTTTCTTGGTGACTTTGTCTTGTGTAAATAATATGTGTCAATCATGAAAACTAAGCACACATAATCATGTGGAGCTGACAAAAAAAGTGAAGATGAAGCAGTGAATTGCCATGTGCTTTTGAGAACTAGATGTTATTTGAATGTAATTGTAAAATAACAAGTTTATGTTTCTATCCAATAGAAAGGTTTGAAAGGTGATACTCCAGTTACCTTTGTTCGTGCAGAATTTAATAATGTGATCTTGGGAGACTCTCCAAAAGTCACCGTTTCTCCTGAAGGAACGGCAAAATACAACTTTACCAGCGGTTTTGATTTCTCTTCTGAAGGAAATACTTTAGATGACCTTGCTCACAAACCTGTGTTTTGTAAGTCTTTATGGTTCTAAGCAGTTTCCTTGTGTCTAAAAATAAACACAGCTTAGCCCATATAATAATAGAATTTTATCTCAGTTCTGACCTACATCATTTCCAAAGTAGACTATAGTTGCCATCTCTCAGCCACCTCTAGGACTGTAAGCATTGGAAACCAAGAGAACTGGTTTTTTTCTCCAAGCCTAAAATTCTAAGGTTCTTGGTAGCCATTTAAAAGTTTGTGCTTGCATGTCCACCAACAGTATAGAGTATCTTTTCCACATCATAAGTCAGCATTCTCTCATCAAATCAGGAGATATATTAAACATACACAGCACAGACTCATCTCAAGACTGTGTTTGGCCCTGCCCACTTATTATGCTTATTTATTATAACTGTGTTACTCTTGAGTCTTGACGGGTCTGAAGGTACTCAGTGGACATGATTGGGAAAGCCAAACATTTACCCTGATTGATCAATGATCAATTTGTAAAACCTCTCAGTGATTATTAATCTCAAGGACTCTTTGACATGTGATTGATTTTTGTAGTACTCAAGTATAGAACTTCACATCTTTGGTCTCAGACACTTAACAATGACCTAGCTGTGTGGCCTTGGGCAAGCCACTTAACCCCTTTTGCCTTGCAAAAAACTAAAAAAAAAAAAACCCAAGAACTTCACATCTGTACATACAGCTCCTTTGTCCACCCAATGTTAACTGTTGTTTCTTTACTATTATAATAAGCCAAAGCCTATGGTTTTTTTTCTTCCCACAAAAATAACTGCCAGCTTTTGGTCTTATTACCCCAAACTTCCTTCAATCCAGTCTTCATAGAATCAAAATACAGACTCTTTTTTTTTTTTTTTTTTAGGTTTTTGCAAGGCAAACGGGGTTAAGTGGCTTGCCCAAGGCCACACAGCTAGGTAATTATTAAGTGTCTGAGACCAGATTTGAACCCAGGTACTCCTGACTCCAGGGCCGGTGCTTTATCCACTACACCACCTAGCCACCCCAAAAATACAGACTCTTAAGAAAGTAGAAAGTGCCTCAGAGATGGATGAGATGCCAGAGTTTAACTGTCTAGTTGAACAAGACTCCCATCTGTGTATACAAGTGGTCATAGAGCTCTTCCTGGAGGAACTCCAGTGAAGTGAAGTCCTCTACCTTTCAGGACAGCTCATTCCACTTTTGGAATTGTTTGGAAGATTTTCTTTACCTTTACCCTAAATTAACTTGTTTATGATTTGCATCCTGTGTTGTTAGTGACTGACTCTTTGTTGATAACTTATTACTGAAGTACTTTCTACTCTCCAGTTTTTATTGTGACCATAAACCTGGGTAGATAATTTCAGATCTTTTATACACTTGGTTTATATACTATTGGAGTGAGCTGGCCTACCTCCATCCTTGGGTTGAACAAAATGTTTTCAATACAGCTTTCACAAATGTGCTCTATTAGAGTCTCTATGCCTTTTTCAATAAACAGGGTACAAATGAACATTAAAAAAACAAGACTAATGGCAAATTTGCTTCAGCAGATAGTGAGTGCAATGCCACTATTGTTGATTCAGTGCATGTGGAATCTTTGCTGCCACCACTGTCAGTCAGTGTAGACACCTTACATGGGTGAGCAATGCTCTTGTTCTCTGTGCTCTTTGACCATGCAATCTATAAATTCAAAGTTTAAAAATACTTGGGTGAAAGTTAAATGTACCCACTAGATTGATTGTTTCTTAACATATTCATTTTGTTTTGTACACAATATACTCTTCTGACTCCCCTTTTAAAAAAAAGCCAAACCTGTGTCTTGGAAAAAACTTAAATGATTCGGAAGTGGTATAGCTTATTTTGTGAAGAGTTTGGGAAGAATACAATTTGTTTTCCATCACAACATAAAGTATGGAAATCTCTACTCTGAGAAGGTTGCCCTGGTGAAAGGTGAATAAGAGCTAGAGAGGCCTCATGTTGTCTAGTAGGAGCAAATGGTCAGTGACACTGACCATTACTGAATAGTGGATCTGGAACCATTTTCATAATTGGTATTTTTCTATCCTAGTGACTGTTTTTGAAGTTTTACCAAAGGAAAAGAAACAGAAAGATGAGAAGACTGTAATTCTGGGTCAGTCTGTGGTGGACCTTCTTCCTTTGCTAGAAGGTCAAGTATAAAGCTTACTAAAAACTATATCAAATAAAGTATACTGATTTTTAAATCCATGAAAAAAGAAAAATTTAAAATGATATATTTCTGCCTATAAATATATTAATTTGGTATTTCCTTTTCTCAGTTTAATCAATCCTTTTTTCTTTCACAGGAGAATGCACATTTGAAATAATGGTTCCTTTATATCCTATAACTGGTTCACCCTTAGAGAATCTTAGAACAGGAGCTAAAGTAAGTGGGTTTTTAAAAACAATTATATATTTTCCTGATTACATGTAAAAACAGCTTTCATTTTTTAAAAAATTTTGAGTTCCAAATTCTTTCCCCCTCCCCCTAAGATGGTAAGCAATTTGAGAGAGGTTATACATGTGTTATGCAAAACACATTTCCATATTAGTCATTTTGTGAAAGATGACACAAAAACAATACAAAAGGAAACTAGGAAAAAGTTAAAGTTAAAATGATATACTTTTTTAAAAAAATGGTATATTTTGATCTGCATTCAGACTTCATTGGTTCTTTGGAGGTGGATTGCATTTTTCATCATGATTCCTTTGGAATTGTTTTGTATCATTTTATTGCTGAGAATAGCTAAGCCATTCATAGTTGATCATCATACAAAATTGCTGTCACTATGTTCAATGTCCTCCTAGTTCTTCTCAGTTGACTTTGCATCAGTTTATGTAAGTTTTTCAAGGTTTTTCTGAAGTCCTCATCATTTCTTATAGCACAATAGTAGTAAGTGGAATTTTAATACTTTTAAGTTTACTGTGTAATCTTAAACAGCAATTTATTTCAATCTTATTTGATAATCTTTTAAAATGCAATTTTAATTTGTTTTACAAGAATCTAATATGAGTTGGATTCTGGAAAATGTATTATGAACCATTTCCCAATTGTCTTCCATTATAATGTCAGTGTGGTGGTAGAAAATATTCTAGAAAGTTTTTAGGATCTTGCTACCAAGGTTTCGGGTGTGGTAAAAGCATCTGTTTCATGTAGGTTAGAATAATTTTTTTAGTAATGGGAAAGAAAACTTCATTTGACCTAGGAGCTTGGGTCTGGGGTTGTTGCTTGGAGAATCAATTCAGCCTCTGCAGAGCTGGAGTTCTTACACTCTGATGGAACCTTGACTGCCAAGTACCCCAACATAGCTTTCTACCCAGGTGAGGAGGCAGCAGGTGTTGCATCTGTCTGTATCAGTGCTGAATCATAATTGGGTCTCCTTTCTATTGTTAAGTAAGATTCTTTTTTTTTTTGGATGTTCTGTGGCCTTTGAGTATTTCATTGAATTCCAGTCCTCACTCAGATCCTACACTGAACTAACTTAGACTTGGCCTAGAACAGGAGGCAGTGCCCTATTCTACTGTGCCTCCCATTTTTTCTGAGAACTCAATAAGATCTCAGTAAGTTCCCAAACTTACAGTTTCTCTCCTTTTTAACCTTTCCTCCCATTTTTTTGCTTGCAGGAAGGTGGGGAAGAGATGCCAGGTCATTCCTTCACAGTAGTTTTATTGGAGCTTGCTATTCAAAAGTCTGTTTACAGACTTGGGGGTGTTTTGTTGTGGGTTGTTGTTATTTTTGCTGCTGTGCTACCATTTTATAGTTACCATATTTTGATTCAATAAATTATATTAATAGTAACTAAAGCATTAGTGATAAAAGAATTTTGAATGAGAATAGCTGTGAATGTGGAGAGATCCTAGGTGTCAAGACCTGAGTGCTTTGACTACCCTGGTCCCCCTCTAGTCAGCATAGTAAGCAAGTATGAGGTAAAAAAGAGCAGGAAATAAGATTATAAAGGGGAATCTTAAAGTCACCCACATGCCATTCCAAAGATCAAAGGAGCATAATTGTGAACTCTTATCATATATACTATCACATATAATGTGAGAATATAACATACATAAAGTCACATATTAATAGACAAATCACATCTCAGTGATATTTGCTGAGTCAGGGAAAGACATCTAGGCCTGCTGCCACAGCCTTTTGTTATAGAAATCTCAGACAAGTCCCAGATCAGCAGAATACCAAAGATTACTGATATCTCTGAGATGACATGAATATGTTACTGAACCAATTCCAAAGTGACACAAATAAGTTAGTCTGTTTCCCACCTAAACTCTATAAATATGAGACCTCAGCTCTACCCCCTCACCAGCACTTCTCTATCTCCAACTGACCCATGTTTTAAGAGGGCTCAATTCTAATTCATGGTTGTATAGGTGGCCCTGGGTCTCTCCCTCTACCTATTCTCTTCCCCTTACACTAACTACCCTGCCCTCATTTTTGTCCTATCTCTGCTGCTTTGTGACTGCAGGCTTCAATTTCCTAATTGTAGAGTGCAATTACCTGCCTTCCTCTCTCTTAAGGTAATTTTGAGAATCCAATGAGATAAACAGTATAAAAACACACTGACAGAAATCTAAAACTTTCTTATGGATCGTTTTTCTGCAGTGTTGTCTTGAGGTAACGGTGTCAGTCTCTGAGGCCCTGCTGACAACAGCTCAGATCTTGGGTGGGAACCTTCTAAGAGTGACTCTAGAGGCTGCCTACTCGGTTCCAGATAATTTTGTGGTTTCAGGACCTCAGCAGAATTACATGGTGGGTTTGCAAGTTCCATCGATTGGTGAGGTAAGGCCATGATGCTGTGAGTTCATGTGGATGTCTTCATTTATCCAATGTTTCTGTGTGTAGATGTTACAAACCCAAGAAGAAATGCCTCCTTTTACTAAAGGGCCAGTAACCTGGGAAAGCTTGACCCTACTATAGGAATCAAGCTTTTCTTCAGTTCTTTGGCTGGCTATTTCCCTTGATCACTGGGAAAATATCTTAAAGCTTAGGTTTGGCTAATGTCTAGGCTTTCCTCAGAAAGGATTAATGGGGTCTTTATAGAAAGCTATTCTCTGCCCAAAAGTTTATCTGGCAGAGGAAAGTTTTCATTTCCTTCACCATAAAAGACATTCTCTCATCAGCTACTCTTGTACTACTCCCTTTAGAAGTCAATACTTGGGGGGGGGGGGGCGGAGCCAAGATGGCGACAAGATAGGATCAAGTCTTAGGCACTCTCTGATAAAACTTATAAACTAAGGACTCTAACTAAACTTTTGAGAGACAGAACCCACAAAGGGACCCAGCGAGACAGTTCTCCTACTCAAGGTGACCTGGAGAAGAGCAGAAAGGCTCTGCTCCCCCGGGGGTCCGAGGGGCGGCCCCCCAGAGGGGTGGCCCACCAGAGCGAAAGAACTTCAGCCTCCCAGAGGCAGCCCCAGGGCGCTGGGAGCCACGCCTCACAGCAGTGGAGGAGTCTCCAGAGCTACACCCCAGGGAGCACCGGGCACAAAGTGGGGGAACAGCAGGGGACCTCTGCCAGAGTGGGCACGTGGAGCCCAGCCCTCAGGGCACACTGCAAGCAGCATGGTCTTTCGCCAGCCCAGATCTGGAAACAGAAGCAGGCAGAGCCAGTAAGCAGGAGCCCCCAGGGCATGAGCCCATTGAGCTGAGGGAGGGGAGTGAAGAGAGACTGCCTAGCTCTGTCCTCTGCCTCTGGAACAGGACTCTGGGGCTCTGACGACATGATCGCAGCCTAGGCCCCCCCATAGAACAGCAGGGTCCCCCCACCTCAGCCCCTTGGCAGAGGAGGGCGCGTATGGTCATTCACAGACCACACTGAGACCCTTGTGGGAGTGTCCCAAAAGCTCAGGAAGCACCCCAAAACAGGCACAGGCTGGGAAAAGGAGCAAGCAGAGAAACAAGAGGAACACCATTGAAAAATATTTTGCAAATGAGCCCAAGAACGATCAAAACACTCAGTCTGAAGATGAGGAAGCACAAGCTCCTGCATCTAAAGACTCCAAGAAAAACATAAATTGGGCTCAGGCCATGACAGAGCTCAAAAAAAGACTTTGAAAATCAAATGAGGGAGTTAGAAGAAAAACTGGGAAAAGAAAGGAGAAAGATGCAGGAAAAACATGAAAATGAAGTCAGCAGCTTAGTCAAGGAAATCTAGAAAAATGCTGAAGAAAATAGCATGCTAAAAAACAGCTTAGGTCAAATGGATAAAACAGTTCAAAAAGTTATTGAGAAGAATGCTTTAAAAAGCAAAATTGACCAGATGGAAAAAGAGATAAGAAAACTCTCTGAGGAGAACAAATCCTTCAGACAAAGAACAGAATTCAGGGAGACTGATGAATTTACCAGAAATCAGGAATCAATACTTCAAAACCAAAAAAATGAAAAATTAAAGAAAATGTGAAATATCTCATTGAAAAAACAACTGATATGGAAAACAGACTTAGGAAAGATAATTTAAAAATTATTGGAATACCTGAAAGTCATGATCAGGAAAAGAGCCTTGACATCATTTTCAAAGAATTACTACAGGAAAATTGCCCTGATATTCTAGAAGCAGAGGGCAAAATAGAAATGGAGAAAATCCACCGATCCCCCCGAGAAAGAGATCCCGAAAAACCAACCCCTAGGAATATTATAGCCAAGTTCCAGAACTCACAAGTCAAAGAGAAAATATTACAAGCAGCCAGAAGGACACAGTTCAGTTATCATGGAGCTGCAGTCAGGATCACACAGGACTTAGCAGCAGCTACATTGGAAGCTCGTAGGGCTTGGAATACAATATACCAAAAGGCAAAAGAGCTTAGAATGCAGCCAAGAATGAACTACCCAGCAAGGCTGAATGTCCTCTTCCAGGGAAAAAGATGGACTTTCAATGAACCAAGGGAATTTCAAAGGTTCCTTTTGGAATGGCCAGAGCTGAACAAAAGGTTTGATCTTCAGATACAGGACTCAGGTGAAGCATGGAGATTGGAGGAGAGGGGGAAAATATGAGGGATTTAATGATGATGAACTGCATGTATTCCTGCATAGAAAAATGACACTGATAATATTCATATGAACCTTCTCAGTTAATGGAGCAGGTAGAAGGAGCTTTTATAGATGAAGCACAGGAGAAAGCTGAATTCGAAGATAAAATATGGTGTAAAAATGGAGTCAATAGAAAAAAAAGGGAAATGTAATGGGAGAAAGAAAAAGGACAGGGGGAATAGGCCAAGATATTTCATATAATAAGATTTTTCTTTATTACAATGAGCTATTGCAATGATATGGAAGGGGGAGGCAAGGGGGAATGAGGGAACCTTTGCTCTCATCAGAGGTAGCAAGGAGAGGAAACAGCATATATGCTCAATGGGGTATAGACATCTGGAGTAAGAAGGAGAGAGGGGGGACGGGGGAAAAGGTGGGGATGTGAATAAAGGAGGAGAGGATGGACCATGGGGGGAGAGTGGTCAGATATAACACATTTTCTTTTTTACTTCTTGCAAGGGGCTGGGATTGGATGGCCTGCCCAGGACCATAGGGCCAGGTGGATGCTGGGCCTAAGGGGTGGTATGGGGACTCAGGGCCTCTTGGCCCCAGGACCAGGGATCTGTCTGCTGCGCCACTCAGCTACCCTACAGCAGAGTTGGAATGAAAGGAGAGAGAAAATAAAGTACGTGGTAGTGGAGAAATAAGAAAGGAGGGAGTTGCGATCAGCAATGACAACGTTGGAAAAATATGGAAGTAACTTTTGCGATGGACCTATCATAAAGAATGTGATCCACCCATGACAGAGTTGTTGGTGTTGGAACAAAGACTAAAGCACATTTTTTAATTATTATTTGGGGGAGGGTGCAGGGCAAATGGGGCTGGGTGGCCTGCCTGGAGACGCATAGCAGGGTGATCATTGGTTGTCTGAAGCCGGATTTGGACCCAGGTGCTCCTGGCTCAAGGGCCAATGCTCTGTCTGCCACCCAGCCACCCCTACTATTATTACTATTCTATTTTATTTTGGGTCTTTTTTTTCTCTTCTTTTTGTTTTTTGCAGGGCAGTGGGGATCAGGTGGCTTGCATGTCACACGGCTGGGTGATGGTTGGGTGTACAGGGCCGGATGTGGGCTCTGGTGCTCGTGGCCCCAGGGCTGGTGCTTCGTCCATTGCACCATCTGGCCATACCTACAATTATTACTATTATTTTTTTATTTTAATTTTTTTCTCTCCCCTTTACTTTATCACTCAAACAAGTCTATATTTATGGGGAGAGGGGGTATTTCATTTACTCTTAAACAAGAACATTTTATTAATGTAAAAAAAATTTGTACAAAAGGAGAATAAAAAAATAAAAGAAAATATTAAAAGAAAAAAAAAGAAGTCAATACTTCTCGGGTGGCTTGCTCAGGCAGTTTATTCTCCTGTTAGACTGGCATTGTCAGAACCTCTTACCCTAGGTGTGTGTGTCTCTCACACCACCTAGGGCATGACTTCAGTTCTTCCTTTGCTGCTGGAACCTCATCTTCTCTTAGAAGGCAATGCAGAAATCATGTCTAAAACTAGAGCTCTCTGATACCTCTGAGATGATATGAATGTTACTGAACCAATTCCAAGATGATACAGATAAGAAGTCTTGTTTTCCTCCTAAACTCTATAAATATGAGACCTCACCTCTACCCCTGCCCCAGTATTCCTCCCTCTCCCACTGATCCATATTGTAAGAGCGCTCAACTCTAATCCATGACTGTGTGGGTAGTTCTGGGCCTCTCCCTCTACCTCTTCTCTTCCCCTTTGCTACCTTCCTCCTTACACTACCCTGTCCTCCTTCCCATGCCCCCTGCCCCAGTAGATGACTGCTCAGACTGGAAAAGTTTATTTGGGGACAATTATTTGAACTCCTATAATTGCAGAAGCATCTGATGGGGGGCTTGAGGGTCAGGAGCAGACTCTTCTCAACAATTACATATACTTATTGTCATGTGCTCCCTAGTCCCACCATTGCAGGGGGCAGTGAGAAGCAGAAAAAAGGAGGTCAGTCTGAGGATCTCCCTGGGATTTCTTAGAGATTGTGGTATTTCAAAATTCATATCCTTAAAACTTTACTAAGAGAAAAATAGAAAGGACCCACTTAGATGGGTTCTTTTGTCAGAGGATAGACCAAAGTCAAATTTTTGATTCTAAATCCATTAAACCATAATACCTCAAAAATAAATCCAAATATACCTAGAAGATTAGCCTGCTATAAATAACTTGAATTAACATTAGATGGAAGGACCATAGCCCTGGGACCATTCTTCCAACTTGCACTTGTAGCTTAGGGTCTTTGGAGAGCAGCTTCCCCAAATTCAAAGTAATCTGTTTTCCTAAAACTATAGGTCACAAGCCCCCTTAACCCCCAATATGTAATACAAAGAAGATGCAGTTATCTCAAAGCAGAAGTATTCACTGAAATGGCATAGTAAGAAAAGCTGTAACTAAGCCTATCCCTGATAATACTGGGGTATGGTGAACAAGTACAGAAATTGTGCATGGTGGAGTCCATATTAGGGAAACACATATACTTCTGATGTTTCAGGGCCCCTTGTGATGTGCTCTTGTGATGACCCAAAATGTACCTCCTCTTAGCTAGATATAGTGCTCCACTGCACTTTCTGAGTCTGATTTTTTTCTGGACATATGGCTGTAGACCCCAATACATCTAGCTTCTGATTTAATCTCTTGTTTAAACCACTTCCATGCTCTTTCAGAAAGAAATAGAACCCTTATCCTCAAGCCAAAGGGAAACCTGCCAAGTTCTGTTTCCCTAGAGAATCACCTTTGAAACCTGCCATCTCTTAAGCAGCAAGTCTGTGTTCCAGATAAAAAGCTCATGGTTTTCTACTTGCTTCTTTCCCATTAAAAAAAAAAAAAAAGCAGGTTTAGAAAAAACATTTAGGAAATCCTTTAGGGTGGGAGGAGTGAGATGAAATACATAATAAGCAGTGGAATCAGGATCTTGAAAAAGTCATTTCAACTTTCTAACCCTGAGTTTTTTTTTGTTTGTTTTTTTTAGGTTTTTGCAAGGCAGATGGGGTTAAGTGGCTTGCCCAAGGCCACACGGCTAGGTCATTAGGAAGTGTCTGAGACCGGATTTGAACCCAGGTACTCCTGACTTCAGGGCCGGTGCTTTATCCACTGTGCCACCAAGCCGCCCCCTGAGTTTTCTTAATCTGTTAAATGAGAAGTTTGGACAAAAAGATCCTTAGAGGGGCGGCTAGGTGGCTCAGTGGACCAAGTACAGGCCTTGGAGTCAGGAGTACCTGGGTTCAAATCCAACCTCAGACACTTAATAATTACCTAGCCGTGTGGTCTTGGGCAAGCCGCTTAACCCCATTGCTTTGAAAAATCTAAAAAAAAAATTCTTAGTCATTTTTACCAAAGGAACTAGATTATCCATACTATCCCATTCACCTCTAAATCTAAACTGAATGATCCTAAACAGTTATTGCAAACCATAGAAGACCTGTATATCAGTATGGAGAAAACCAAATCTAGATCTGTACCTAAGTTAAATTCCAGATAAATCAATAAGAGACAAACAAAAAAACAAACAAACAAAATAGTGTTATCTTGGAAGTCAATGTTAGGAGGGCTTTGGAGGTAAAAGGTACTTTCATATAATGATGATAGCAAAGCAGATTCATGCCATTCAAGGCCAGTCTTTACATAGTCATTGAAATCTATAAAATTAGATACCTTTGGTTCAGTAATTCTACTAGTTAGAATATATTCCAAAGAATATGAATCTAATTTCATTGATGAGGGCACTGCCTCCAAAAGTATAAATTGCAATCCATTTGAGCCTTCACTTCCCATGACAGGTATTCACCATAAAACATCTGTCTAACATGCTGGAGGCATTTGTCTCTTAACATTTTGACCACTTGATCTGTATATCATTCATCCTTTGTTACTTGTGAATTATATTACAGATCCTCTTGGATTATATTTTTATGTCACTTCTTGTGTGTAGGTCATTACTGGAAATATTTTTCAGCCTATGTATACTCATCATGCATCTCTCCATCATCCTTTGAATTGCTTGTAAACTTGCCAAAAGGATTTACCACAATTATGATGTTCAGTATAGAGTCCAAAGAGAAGAAGGCCTTCAGGTGGTGAGGTCCTCCATATGCTCCTTTTTGGGATTGATATTCTGCCAATTTCATTAAGCCTAGAAATTTATGGGGGGTTCTCAGTGATGTCCAAGACTATTAAAAAAATTGGCATAAGTACCCATACAGGAACAATCAGACTTTCAGACAGCAGGGGGATGGACTGCTTGTTTAGTACAGCAACAGAGTTTGTGTATTTGTGTATGGACATCCTCATATATATGATAGGCATTGCATATGGACAATAAGCTGAGCCTAGAATTGAATAATGAAAAGAGGGAACTAGAAAACATCTAGGGAAATATTTATTACATTCAACGATGCCAAGTTACTTTTGGATGAAAAAGAACCCAATCTTTTTAACTGTCATATTCTTCTATATCTATATTCTTTGATAGTCATACCTGCTTGCCTTTCTATCTAAATTTTGTTAACTCCTTATCTAATTGAATTTTATTTTTTATTTTAATTTTAATCAAATTTTTGTTTGTATGTCACTTTAATACTCTTCTACCCACCTCTTCCCATGAAGCCATTCTTTAAAACAAAAAAATAAAGAAAAAGAGTACAATAAAACAAACCAACACTATTAACTGAGTTTGACAGTATATGTAGTATAGCCACCACATCTGCAAATAGGGGAAGGGGACGCATTTTTTTTCCTTCAAATTTAATCATTGTCTTCTATATTCACTTTTTAATTCTTTCCATTTTCATTTCTGTTAGTCATTATGTTGTTTTCTTAGTTTTCCTTCACTCTGTCAATCTTCTCCTGCTTCCCTGTATTCCTCACAATGCAATAACATTCCATTAGAGAACAATGAAAAGGAAGATATCTAGGTGGACTGGACAAGTTGGGTCAGTCACTGAGAGGCTGTGTAATGGATGGCTAGGTAGGATAAGAAGAAATATGGTGTGGGGCCAGATTAGATATAGTGGGTTAGGTGAATTTGTAAGGACTCAGTAAGGACAGGTCAGACCTAGGATAGATTTCCAAAATTCAATGACTTAACTCACTCTCAGGAATGCCTGGGCTGAGATGTCTTTATTGGTGAGTGAGTTATTTTAAATTCACCTATCCCATCCCTACATGTCTTTGAATATCAGGCCTTTGTCAGATACATATGATACAAAAACTTTCTCTTAAATTACATCTTTCTTTCCCATCCTAGTCTCATTGATTTTGTTGATGCAAAAGCTTTTCCATTTCATGTAACTGAAATGATCTGGTATTTTCTTTCAGCTTTTTTGTTCTTGTTTCTGTCCCTCATTTAGATAAGAATTTTCCTTAAATCATAAATTAAAGTTACCTGAACTGGTTCTCTTCTTTTTTTTTTTTTTTTGGTTAATATTAAAGGTCTCACGTTTAATATTCAACTTGTTTATCTATTTTGACTTCATTCTTGTGTATTGTATAATGTGTTTTTCAAAGCCTAACTTCTATCAATCTGGTTTTTTTCTAGTAGTTTTTATCAAATAGAGAATTCTTTCCCCCAAGTAATTTATGATTTCAGGTTTATCAATCTCAGTATTATTAAATTCACTTATTCCCTTTTTTTCCTTATCTAGTCTGTTCTACTAATACTGCTTTTTCTCTTTTTAAAACCAGCACCAATTGACAATGAGCACTTTATGGTATAATTTAAAGTCTAGAAATGTTGTTCTCTCTCAATTCTTATTTTTTTTTATTATTTCCCGTGAGATTCTAGACCTGTTGTTCCTCCAAATGAATTTCATTATTATTTTGTCTAGATCCAGAAAGCATCTCCTGTTAATTTGGTTAGGATAAAATTGAATTAAATCAGTCAATTAATTTAGCAAGTATCGTGATTTTTTTTAATGAAGTGGCACAATCACAAACATTTCCTATTTGTCTAATTATTTGTGGCTTTTGGATCCTATTTACATATGTTTGCTCTATTAGTACAGTTTTCTCTTTACATATATTTATATTTTTAATTTCTTTTGTATTTTTATAGCTATGGTAGATAATAATGGGGAAATGAGAATTCTTTGTCTACTCCTTTACCTGTTAGAAAAGCTTCTAGTGTTTCCCTAATCCAAATTAATTTCCTTTGTATAATGTTACTTTATTAAATTTGGAATTTATTTTCTGTAGAGAGACTATCCCATATTCTTCAGAAATGGAATCCTGAAGCTTGGTGGGGAAAAAGAACATGTACCCCGACCCAAAAGATGGCCCATTACCAACATTCTGGCACCAGGAGCTCAGAACATTCCTTATTCTTTCATTACTGGTGGTCCTTACCTTGAAGAAGATGGAGAACTTAACCGTCCAGAGGTGAAAAAGTTTGACTATATACTATCTACTTGGCTTAGGATGAACAAAAGGTGACCTGAACTCAGTTGACCCCTCAGACATTTACTAGTTAACTTCTGTGTGTATCACTTCACTCCCTAAATATCTACTTAATCATAGCTAGCTCAAAATCACAAATCCATGACCCATCACCCAAGTTTAATATTTTTTTAAATGAATGAGTTGGTAAATAGAAAGGACAGCTATCTAAGTGTTTGAGCAGA
The DNA here is from genome assembly GCF_037893015.1 of Macrotis lagotis. Lineage (NCBI taxonomy): Eukaryota > Metazoa > Chordata > Mammalia > Peramelemorphia > Peramelidae > Macrotis > Macrotis lagotis. The sequence goes on along the minus strand of NC_133661.1, from coordinate 53,986,085 downwards.
GAATACAGACATGTCCTTACAGTTTCTTTTCCCATCACCATTCTTGTGAAAAATCCATGCTGCAGTCACATGCTGTATATATTTTTTGATGGGATCACTTAGCCTATGGAGGACCTTGGACAGGGATGGTGCTTCATGTTTGGCATGTGGTCTTGGCAGTTGTAGCCTGAGGCCCATAAATTGGTCATTTTCTAGGACAAAGAATTCAGAAACCAAGCAGAAACTACAAAGAAAAGAATCGTCTGGGATGTGGAAAGTCGCTGCTACCTTGATCCACCAGCTGTTATTAAGTAATGTATCTGGCTAAGATATTGAATTTTAGGAGAAACAATTCTGACTATGTTAACTTGCTTTGGTTCTCAGGGGATCTTTGCTTTGAGTTTTGTTTTTTTTTTTCCTCATCTCACAAAACTCCTGGCCTTTTAGGGCAAGGCCAAATAAAGTAGGGATTCAGGCTCAAAGAGTTCTAGCAATATTTATTGTGTATGTGTATCTCATTAATATCTCTAACTTTTGCAAGACCAAACATCATTGTTTTGGGGTATCATCTTTGTTTTGTCATCATTAGATAGGAAGTAGAGTGTCGGCATATTCTTTGTTCCTATTTTTTTTACTTAATTTAAATTTTTTAAAATTCTGAACTTACACACACACACACACACAAAGAGCATATAGTAGAATGCAAAAAGAGGATTTTCTTTGAAACCTAAGTGTTCATTCTATGTCATATTTTGAAAGGTATATAATAAATTCTACATGTTATTTTCAAAACTCTGCTTTTTTAAAAAATTTTTTATTTTTAGGTTTTTGCAAGGCAAATAGGGTTAAGTGGCTTGCCCAAGGCCACAAAGCTAGGCAATTATTCAGTGTCTGAGACCAGATTTGAACCCAGGTACTCCTGACTCCAGGGCTGGTGCTTTATCCACTGCGCCACCTAGCCGCCCCTTCATCAGAAATTCTTAAAAGTCCTTTATTCTATTAAAGCTCAATTTTTTTCTCTGTAGGAGTGTTGAGTTCTGCTTGGCAAGTTAATTTTCACTGTAAATCTTTATTTTTTGTCTTTTAGAATATGCACAATATCCTCTTCTCTAAATAGAAACTTCGAGGTCTTGTGTAATCCTGACCTGTGTTTCCTTGGTATTTGAATTGCTTAATTCTGAATGTTTGCAGTATTTTATTTTTTTTTTAATGTAGGACATTTGGATTATGAGTTATAACTTTGGACATATGGATTCCCTAGATAGTTGCCTCGTTTCAGTGGTATTTTAATTTTTTGTTCATTCTGTCTCATGAACACAGTGTACAATGATGGGAGATTGATTGAGTCAGTGGTTGATTTGTTAAATGGGAGATACATTGGTGGGGACTCAGGAACTATTGTGTAGGAGAGTTACCCCTAGAATCCTGAGTTAGTTGTAGCAATGTCCTTCTCCTAAGAATCCTCCCCCTCCCTCACCCCAGCTTCACCATCCACTGTGATTACGTTTAGTGAGTGAGCCAGCTCGTAAAGAGAGCCTAAAGAAAGGAATGAATCACTTGCTTTAAAGACTTTTTCTTTGGTCTCAATTTTAATAAAACTAACTTTACAAATCTGTCTGCTTTTTGGCTTATAGTTTTCAGAAACGAATTGCAGATTGCCGTTTCTGGCCAGTGGAGATAACAAGAATTTCTTTAGCTCCTGTGTTCAAAGGAAAATCTACAAAAGATAAGGTATGTGTTTAAGTTAATATGCTTACATGAGAAATGCTGGTATATAATATGACATGCTATAATGAGTTCATTATTCCAACTCTTAATTCTGATGCCATAGGACATTTTGAGAAGAGGACATGTTTGTCTTTCCTTGTTTCAGCTTCAAAAGAATGAGAATTTTCTATTTTACCCATAATAATTTAAATCTGTTTATCATCCATATATTTGTCTATCCCTTTTGTCTACTCTCCTGTTGGAGTAATATAATTCATAAGTTTGCTATTACATAAAATTCTTTTCATTTTCTTAATTTTTCTTCTTTCAAATACCAATGAGTTTTTCCTAATTTTGGTGTTCCAGGATTTGATAAATAAGTCTATGTTCACCTAATTCATAATGTTTTTGATTTCATAGGCCTCAGTTACAATCTCTTTTAAAAGTTCAACTTTCAAGAGTACAAAATCCGAATTTTAAGAATCTGTTTTCATGACAGGTGTTCATCCATTTCCTTGATCATCCTAAGCTGCATGAGAATTAAAAATTCATTTTTTGTTTATTAAGACATTTTAAGTGTTGACAGTAAAGATAGATTAGGAAAGAAAGCATAAGTACATGTACATAAGTACATTCCTTTCTTTAGGCTCTCTTTACGAGCTGGCTCACTCACTAAACGTAATCACAGTGGATGGTGAAGCTGGGGTGAGGGAGGGGGAGGATTCTTAGGAGAAGGACATTGCTACAACTAACTCAGGATTCTAGGGGTAACTCTCCTACACAATAGTTCCTGAGTCCCCACCAATGTATCTCCCATTTAACAAATCAACCACTGACTCAATCAATCTCCCATCATTGTACACTGTGTTCATGAGACAGAATGAACAAAAAATTAAAATACCACTGAAACGAGGCAACTATCTAGGGAACCCATATGTCCAAAGTTATAACTCATAATCCAAATGTCCTACATAAGTTGTCTTATGTACTTAATAATTTTGCTATCTCTAATATTATCTTTTTTCCTCAAGGATATGATTTTTCTCTCAACACATTCAATTTTGATCAATGTATAACATGGAAACAATGTAAAGATTGCCTTTTGGGGGGGAGGAGAGAGGGAAGGGATGGTGGGGGAAATTGTGAAATTTAAAACATTACCAAAAAAATGATAGGTAAGAGTTTTACTAATGCATTTCAGTACTTCAAGGTTTATTCCTTTAAAGCTTTCTCCTTCAAATTTCAATACAGCTTCAGTATAGTAAAAAGTTCGTAAGAGGAAATGGATAGAGCTTCTGAGTGAGACATTTTAGTTTTTCTTGAAGCTCTTGGAAGAGCTTAGACATCTTACTGTCAGAGGCAGATTTTATTCTTTTTCCTATCATTATAGAGTTATGGGATTTAGAACTGGGAAGTCCCTCAGTCATCTCATCTAATGCCTTACTTCCGAGCTGAGGAGACTGAGACTTATAATGACTTGCTCAGTATCACACAGTTTGCAAGGATTAGGGTCTCTACTGGGAATCAGTGCATGTCCTCTGGTTCTCAGGTCACCACCAGAAGCTGTTCCCCTCATTAGAAAGGCTTGTGTGATAGTCTCTTCCACTAGGCTTCATCTAAATACTCTTATTTCCTGTGTTCTTCTAAAATCATTCAGTGACCTCCCCTCATCTGTATATTTCTTGTTACCTCATGCTGCTGATCTCCCATCACCTATCCATTCATTCCCTATATTAATCAGTAAAATAGTAGAATACTATTTTGCTTATATACAAAGAAGTGTCTCAGGATGATGTTTTGTATATGCTTGTGTCTAATCTTATTTCAAATTCTAAAAATGCCTCTTTGTCCCCTTCCTTAGAAGTTGTTTATTTGTTTTATAATCTGTTAAAGTAATATAAAATTAGATGGAAAACTCCTGTATTTTTTAAAGAAAAACTAAAAGAAATAAAAACACTGCATAGTTTCCCAAATGTAATACTGCTTCTGGTAGCATTAACCTTAAATGCCATAGAAATTGAAAGAAGGCTAAACCCAGTTAGTCTGATCTAATAGATATTATCTGTAGGAAAAGAATCTCTCTCTTTCTCTCCCCCCTTCCCCCCTCCCTTTCCCCTCCTCTCCACCCCTTCCCCCCAGAATACTCTCTGCTCTTATTGATGTGAGTATTCTGTCTATGGAGCTCCTTCCACTGGCAATTTCCTTGAAGCTTCTAACCCTCACGGACCATCATCACCAGTCTAATTAAAGGCTATTATCTTTGGCTCTTGATGAATGACCAGTCCATTGTCTTTCCCAGTAATATGTTTTCTCACTGCAGCATGTAAGCATCATAGGCAACATCATAGGCAATCTATTGGCATCCATCACTTCTTTCTCCATTGAATTTTGTGTTAGTAGCATTTTGTACTCTCCGGAGCCAGTGATATTCCATAATTCATAGCCAAATACCATCACCAGGAGAATGTTGGTGTTAAAAAGTTAAATAAGCTTGGAATTGTTGAAAGAACCACTTAATTTCAAAATGAAGTCCAGTCTACACTTTTCTCCCTCATCTAGTTCTGAGCTCAACCATTTGTCCATCTACAGAGGTTATATGCCTATGGTGGTGCAGTGATTTGCCAGCTTCAGACACTTATTAGCTATGTAATTCTGGGCAAATCATTTAACTCCATTTATCTTTTTCCCCATCTGTGAAACAAGTTAGAGAAGGAAATCATAAACCTCTCCATAATTTTTGTGAAGAAAACTCCAAATGGCTCATCAGGAGTTAGACACAACTGAAATGACTGAATTGTCCCTTACAGACACAGTAACTCATAGATGATTTCTTCAATTATGTGATATCTTTTGTATGATTCTTCATTCCACTTAGTTTTTCCTGAGTGAGTGATTGATCTGATCTCTCTTGAGAAGTTATAATGCTCAATGAGGAGGAACTATAATATTTAGTGCTTAGATGCCATCAGTGTGATCAGTCGCTCACATGAGCTCATCTGGAAGACTTCTCCATCCTTAGGAAAAGACACACACCTTAGACATTAATAAAGCGGTACATTCAGAAGTGGCTAAAAGGATAGGGGAGAAGCTAGAGGTTAGGTGGTATGAAGACTGGTTGAAATAATTGAGTTGTTTAATTTGGAAAATGAAGACGTAAGGGTGATATACCATTCTCTTCAAATATTTGCATAGCTATCATAAGGAAGAGGGAATCATAAACTAGTTCTGTTTAGCTCCAGAAGGCAGAACCATGTCCAAGGGGCCTGAGGTGCAGAGTCAAAGTTAGATTTGAAGTCACGGAAAACTTGCTAAGAATTAAAATTTCCCACAATTGTCCAGAGGTGGCCCAGGGATCCCACAGGAGGCAGTGAGCACTGTCTCACTGGAGAGCTTTGAACAGAGACTCAGTGACCACTTGTCAGACATGAGTTGGACTATTGGGATCTGTTCCAACTCCAGAATTCTATGTTTGTTTATGCCTTGGGTGGTAATGATCATTAAAGGTTTGTTGAGAATGCTTTTCTCTGTGACTCCAGCTCCAGACATTTTTCCTTTGATAATGATCATGGATGACCAGGTCCATTTAAGCAATTAGCCCTAAATTAGCATTTTTTTTAGCTTCAGACTAGAGGTTTTTATTGGTTTTGTTTTTTTTTTTTTTGCAAGGCAAATGGGGTTAAGTGGCTTGTCCAAGGACACACAGCTAGGTAATTATTAAATGTCTGAGGCTGGATTTGAACTCAGGGACTCCTGACTCCAGGGCTGGTGCTCTATCCACTGCGCCACCTAGCCGCCCCACGTGTAAAAAAATTGTAACATTAATTTTCAAAAATTTTGAGTTCTTGGATCTCTCCATCCTGCTCCTCCCCTCCCCTTGAGAAACAAGCAATAGGATACTGATTATAATGTGAAGCCATGCAAAACAAAACATACAAAACCCCCTCAAAAAGTAAAAGAAGTATGCTACAATCAGCATTCAGATTTCAATAGTTGTCTCTCTGGAGGTGTATATCTTTTTTTTTTCATGAGTCCTTTGGAATTGCCTTGGATCTTTGCTTAACTTTTTTTTGTAGTTTTTGCAAGGCAATGGGGTTAAGTGGCTTGCCCAAGGCCACACAGTTAGGTAATTATTAAGTGTCTGAGGTCCCATTTGAACCCAGGTACTCCTGATTCCAAGGCCAGTGCTCTATCCACTGCGCCACCTAGCTGCCCCTTTGCTTAACTTTTTAAAAAAATATTTTAGTAATTCTATTTCAATGTAACAGGATTCCTTCATAATTCTTTATTCTTTTTTTAAATTTATTTTTATTAAAGATATTATTTGAGTTTTACATTTTCTCCCCAATCTTTCTTCCCTCCCCCCCTCCCCCCCCACAGAAAGCACTCTGTCAGTCTTTACTTTGTTTCCATGTTGTACCTTGTTCCAAATTGGGTGTGATGAGAGAGAAATCATATCCTTAAAAAGAAGAGAAGTCTAAGAGGTAACAAGATCAGAAAATAAGCTATCTGTTTTTTTTTTTTTCTAAATTAAAGGGAATAGTCCTTGTACTTTGTTCATACTCCACAGCTCCTTATCTGGATACAGATGGTACTCTCCTTTGCAGACAGGCCAAAATTGTTCCCACTAAATTAGCATTTAAAAAGGATATTTACCTCAAAGGTTTAGCAAGAATTAAAGTTAGGATGCATGGCTCCCTCATCACCTGGGACCATTCTCCCTCTTGAACCTGCACCTCAGTCCTTAGGGAATGTGGGTTTAAATTTGAAGCAGTTTACACATAGCATTCATCCCCACCAAGTCCACTTCCAAATGCAGCAGGCCAGTGAACAGGTAAGTTTACATCTCTTTACACTGCTAGGTGAGGTTAAGTAGGGCAGTTCAGGGTCTAGGCTGCTGCCTTATTCTTGTTTGACCTCCTGCACATTTCAGAAGGGATTCTAGCTCCCAGCTTGGGAGGGGGGGGGTTTACAACAATCCTTGCTGCCTCTTTTGAACATGACCAGAAGTCAAAGAAGTATGAGATTCATTTTATTTCATTTTATTTGTTTGTTTCATTGATTGGTTGATTTTGAATGTGCCCACATCTCCATAGATGACAATTCATAATCTCACCTTGTGGGTTAGCAGACTGGAGTTAGTTGCAGAATGTGGACATGGGTTCTGAATCTGGAATGAGGCCCTGCCTTTAGACATCACATCATTTGGCTTTTCATGCAGACGTGTTTTGACTATGGTGTTCCATTGGCTGGGCTCCCTTTACATTCAAGGGGGTTACCTACCAGTTATGCGGACAGCATTTCTCTCTCTTTTGGATGACTCAAAATGTTGGGAATTTTTTCCAATATTTAGATTAAATTTATCCCTTTCTAACTTCCACTTGTGACTAATTGGTTCTACTCTCTGGGACTGAACAGAAGGTCAAATCCTTCTTGTATATAATATCTCCTCAAATTCTGAAAATGGCTATCAAATATTGGAAGGTCTACCCTCACAACAGAGGGAAGAACTATGAGCAATTAATGGGAAGAAGTTATATAAAGGCAAATTCCTTCATAACCTTGTTAGCCTATGAACTAAAAGATAGTCAATGACATTGATTCATATGACTAATAGTTTCTCTGGTTTTATTCATCCAGACTGAGGATGATGGGCAGGTCTTCTTTCATGGTGTGGCATATGTTAACATGGTCCCTTTGTTGTACCCCGGTGTAAAGAAAATTCGTGGCGCTTTCCGTGTTTATCCTTACATAGATGGTCAAGTATATGAGAAGGTAAGAAATAACTTTATGATATTTATCTGTAAGTGCTTTGTTATTTAGCATTTTGAAATGAAATATGAGTTATCCTTATATCATTATGTAAAAATTCTCATGTTGCATACAAGAATGCCCATTGGACTTTTGAAAGTAGTTTTTACTCTTGGGGTATTATTATGCAATGACTTCATCATTAAAGAATCAGAATAAGACCTTAGGTACACTGAATGAGACTCTCCGTTAAGAATTGGCAGAAAGATATAAATATAAAAACAAATATAAATGAGAGGGCATGGATGATTTGCAGTCTGCAAGGATGAACACACTGATATATTGAAGTTGGAGTTATTAGACCTTAAAAATTCAGAAATAAATATATATTAATAAATATAACTATCATGGAAAAATTAGCTGATGCAATGCAATTCAATAAGCATTTATTAAATGATTACTATATGTCAGGTGCCATTTGAGGTCCTAGGGATACAACAGAAAAAACCAAATTAGCCCCTGCCCCCAAGAAACATTCATTCTATTGAGGGGAAACAATATGTATGTAAAAACACAAGTAATTTTTAAACTGGAGAAGTAGGATAATGTTCTATTATGAAAATCTTGATCAGTTTGTAATGTCAGTTAATCTTTAAACCTAAATTATCTTTATTTAGGTAGGGATGGATTGGTCAACTGAATGAAGTCCAGAGGGCTGCCCCCAAGAAAATTAGGAGGAGGTGAAGGAAGCTAAAACCTGGTTGCATTTCCCTGCTTAGACAAGTCAAACATCTTACTGCATCATTAGGATATATTATTTTGCTTCTATTTTCTATTGACTTTTATTTAACAGTAGAATAAAGCTTCCAGAAAGTATAATAGGTAGCCAAAAAATGGATCAGAGATACCTGAGGGAATAGGGCTGACTAGAATATATATGAAGGAACAGTGAATGGAGGTCACCTAAATCCCCCTGCACCTCAGAATTATGTAGATTCTTACTGCAGCCATAGGACACCAGGAGAAGTAATATAGATTTCATTATCAATTCTGCAAAAAAGGTAGGCAGGAGCAAGGGGCAGTCTAGACCCTTTTCTTCTTGATAGTCAAGGCAGGGGCCCATGGAATCCTGTGACTAGACTGGTTATGAAGGAGTACTTGAAGTACTTACCCTTAGCTAGGGCAGCTCAGTCCTGGACAAATTTCAATGTTAAGATTTTTCAGGGAAAGAGAAAACAGGCTCTGGAAGGGAGACATGTTGAGTTCGTGTTGCCATATAAGTTATGTATATCTACATGGCTTGTCAAAATATATGATTCAAGGAAAGTTATTTTTTATTTTTTAAATTTTTAAATTTTGCTGTTTTTTCCAGTTACATGTAAAAACAAATTTTTTAACATTTAAAAAAAATTTTTGAATTCCAAGTTCACTCCTCCTTACCCCCCTTAGAGAAAATAAGCAATTTGATATATGAATGTTGCAGTCACAAAAATTTCCAGATTAGCCATGTTTCAAAACGTTCACATTCTAATAAGGGAAGACAACATATTATAGGAAATTTGAGCTTCAAGATTGGATAGAAGAGTCCAAGGCTCTGTAGGGTGTAGCAAAAGGGAGATGGCACTACATTTTCTTTAAAGTTATTTTCTCCTTTTTTTCCTCTGGGGTAATTTGTTTCATTACTTGTTTCTTTCTTGGTTGCTATATTTATTGTCTTTTGGGGGTATTTCATTGTAGGGATTCTTTCAAGTCTCTCTTTTTCACACACACATATCTGGGCCAGTTTATGCTTCTTCTTAGGCAATCTCATGGTTCTCTCCCCTTCCTGGGGCTTGTTATACTAATGTTAAATTTAGTACAGACACTCAGGCAGCTCAGAGCCCCCAAGCTCAAGAAATCCTCCAGCATCAGGATTCACGGATGTGTATCCCAATACCTGGCAGGCAGAACCTGAATGTTTCTGACTCAAGAGCATCTTTTCACTTTTATTCAAGCCCTCCTTACCTCTTGCCTAGACTACTGTCATCACCTCCCAGTTGGTCCCCTGAATGGTCTCTCCCCATTCTTATCCATCCTTCATATAGCCATGAAAGTGACTTTTCTGAAGTCTAGTTCTGAGCATGTCTCCTCACCCCACTCCCCTCAGTAAATTCCAGTGGCTCCCTCTTACTTCTAGTGTCAAACAGAAACCCTTCCAGCTTTGTCACACACATTCTTCCTGGGCTCTATGGTTTGGCCAGATCGATCTTTTTGTTCCTCACACATACTACTACTTCCCTTGTCTCTGTGCTTTCACCATACTTTCTCACTGACTGTTCTTTGTGACTATACTGTTCTCTGTGTCCTCCCTAGGATCTTTCACCTTTCTGAAGGAGGCCTCTTGTCTCCCAAAGCTGCAAGGTTCTTCCTTCTTCCCCCTAACGTCACCTTGTATCCATTTTTTTGGTGTGTTTTTGTATAGACCTACATAGCTTACCCTTTGGACTACTCTTCCCCCCCACTTCCATTCACATTCTCAAAGTGGATTCTCCTCCCATTGAGGAGATACTCTAGATACCTATGGGTGTGAATCCTGGTAGATAGGAGAGATACCTAATACATGCTTATTGATCATTATGATCAATTATGACCACTGGAAACTATGGAATACAAGAACTATTTGAAAGAACTGACTGTACTTAGCCTGGAAAAGGGATCACATTGGATAAGGGGGCATGATAACTGTCACCAGACATTTGAAGTCCTTCATGTGAGGGCTTAGATTTCTGTTTGATTCTAGAGAGCAGAACTAGGTGCAACAGGTCTAAGCTGTACAGAGGTCCACCTTAGAGTAAATTAAGGCAAAAGGTCCTGGCAAAAGTTGTCAGTGATTTAGAAACAAATTTCTTGGTCAAGGAAGGCTGGATTGAATGGTCTGTGAGGTCCCTTCTGGTGCTTAGGTTTGGTGGTTGCCATCAATGAATAAATGAAAAACATAGTGTTTATTATGTTCTAATAGCTGAATTTATAAATATAAAAGTGAGTCTCATACTCAAGGAGCTTGTGGTCTAACAAGGGAAATAACAAATATTGATGGTGTTAGCTAGGGAAGAAAGTTATGATCTTGGAAGTTATGCTCTCTTAGCTACTAAGTCTTTTCTCAGTCCTCATCTTTGACCTCTTATCAGTTTTTGATGCTCTTGACTACCCATTTCCCTCATCCTGGATAATATCTTCCCCCTTGACTTCTGTGACACAATTCTCTCCTGTAGACTTCTTTGCTGATTCATCATCCATCACTTGCCAGCTAAGTGTAGAAGTCTTCTCCATTTCTCTTTCTTGGTGTTCTTCTGTCCATCTAGGGGATCAGTTACCCAGATGACCCCCACATTTTCTCCTGAAACTCAGTCCTGATGATCAGCTTCCTGTAGAACATCTTCCCCTACATGGTCATTAGTATTTCAGTTTTTCTACTCACCCACTCAAATTTTCCTGTTTTTAGGATCCTAGTTCCAGGTTCATAAACGGAGTTATCCTATACTTTTCTCTTTCGTTCATTTACCAACATCTAATCAATTACCAAGTTCTGTTGATTTTATTCCATATTTTTCATATAGATTTCCTTTCTTCTATTTTCTCCCTATTTCAGGTCCTCATCACCTCATCACCTCCTACTTCTTTTCTTGCTTTCATTATCAGGCAACCAAGTGACATGGTGGATTGAGTACTGGGCCTAGAGTCAGAAAGACCAGAGTCCAAATCCAGTCTCAGACACTTACTTGTTTTGTGACTCTGGGCAAGTTACTCTCTCTGCCTCAGTGTCTTCAACAGTAAAATGGGGTTATAGTGAGGATGAAATGAGATTCTGTTAGTAAAGTGCATAACACAGGCCTGGAACATGGGAAGCATGTTTTATGTGTTTTTTTCCTTCCTTATGTCTAATCCATTCTTCTATAACTGCTAAAATAATTTTCCTACCAAAGCAGTTATATCAGACTTCATTATTTCCTTTTGTTTCTATGATATGAAAACTTCTTAGCCCAACCTTATTTCATGTTGTCACCCTTGTACCCTGTGTTCCAGTCAAATTAGATTTCCAATTTAATGTCCTCATCTACAGAATGAGGGAATTGTACTAGATGAACTTTGAAGCCCTTTTAGCTCGATATCGATTATCCTATGAGCCTCGATGTTCCCAGAATGCAACAATTCACTTCCTCTCATCTTGGAATCTCTCAGAATCTTCCTCTTCCTTCAGGGTTTAGGCCAGGTACTACTTCCAGTCATTAGTGCTCTTTCCTCAGATTACCTTGTTTTTATTTACCCATCCAGGTACATGTTGTGCTAGTCTAATAGAACTGTGATCTTTGTGCATTTTATGTCCAGTACCTGCATTTAAAAAATGCTTAATAAATGTATAGAGAGAGTGGGAAAGGAGAAACAAAAGAGGATCAGCTCTTAGTGACAGCAGATGTGCATACTTAAGATAGGAATGTACCTCAGTTTTTTCATCTGGACTTTTTGTTGTTCCTTTGCATGTGGCCTGTGACTGAGAGTACACTATCAGTGCTTGGTGGGGATCTTTGCTTGTCTTTCTATTTGCTATTATGTTGGATTAAATGTCTTTTATTTCTTAACTTGTGGGAGCTTTTTTTAAAATTTTAATTAATTCATTTTTGAATTTTACAATTTTCCCCCTAACCTTCTTCCCCCCCACCCCCACCTCTCATAGAAGGGAGTCTATTAGTCTTTACATTGTTTCCATGCTATACGTTGATCTAAATTGAATGTGTTGAGAGAGGAATCATATCCTTAAGGAAAAAAAATAAAATATAAGAGACAGCAAAATTACATAATAAGATAACTTTTTTTGTCAATTAGAGGCAATAGTCTTTGGTCTTTGTTCAAACTCCACAATTCTTTATCTAGATACAGATGGTATTTTCCATCACAGGTACCCCAAAATTGTCCCTGATTGTTGAACTGATGGAATGAGCAAGTCCATTAAGATTGATCATCAACCCCATATTGCTGTTAGGGCATACTGCTCATACTGCTCATCTCACTCAGCATCATTAACCCAAGCTACAGTTTTGAGTGGCTGCTCTGCAGACATAACATGGACCATCTCATTAACAGACCAGAGAAGTAAGTTCCTCATCTGTAAAATGAGGGACCTCTGAGGTTTTTTCCTGACTTCATCTATGACCCAACATGTGCAAGAACTCTCATACTATAAATAAAAACAGCACAAAAAACCCCAGTCCAGCTCAGAACCAGTGTAAAGATCAATATTGACTCTCAAATTCAGAAGTCTATAATGTAATGTGTCAAGGCCAGTTATAATCCTCTATTGACAGTTTTTTCTCCATATTACAAAGGAGAGTTAAAAGAGAAGAAAAATTAGGGACAACTTTCTAAAAAAAAAAACATTTTTAAAGAGTAAGGCAGCTTTTGTTCAAGACTAATTGATATCCTTATGAAAATGGGAATTGTTTAGTAATCAAGTTCTCAGGTAGCTTTTTGATTCCCTAATATTATAATTAATTAAAGGACTAAACTGTGTCTAAAATAACATGAGTTTGTCTTTAGTTTGTTTCATTTTCCCCCTGGGTCGTTCCTTTTTTTTTTCCCTAGACAAAGTGTCTATTCAGCCTTTTCCGTGATGTTGGACACCAGATCAAATTGGGAAACCTCACAGGGATCAATTCCTCATTGGCTAAACCAATCCTTACCAAGACTTCAAAGGAGGAAAAGCCATCCAAAGAGAAAGACACTGTAAGGAAGATGCTACATGGAAGGCCTAGTGTCTGAAGGTGGTATTTGTGGGTAGGGTGTCTCCTAAATGGATTCTTCATGTGCAGAGTGACAAGTGCTTCCTTGATGTGACAGGATCTGTGAGGTCATAGAGAGGAGGCTGGCCTTGGGGTCAGGAGGACTTGGGTTCAAGCCTGACACAAGTCTGTGCAAATGATGGGCTGACAGATCTTGTGGGTTCAAGTGACCTGAATAGTGTAATTGTCACTGCTGATTGGTATAGGCCTCTGTAGAGGGAGTTTGTCCCTTTGGGATTCCCTGGTACCTCTGAAACCTAGCACCCCAGCAGTAGCAACAAGACTATTTGTCTTGTTGACAATGAGGAAAGTCATAAATTGTAGAACTATTGGTACTGCCCTCCCTGCTAGGCCAGAGATCCATAGAACTTTGTCTGTTGAATTTTTTGTGCTCTTGCTTTCTTCTTTTTTTTTTTTCCCCAGTCATCTAGTATAAAATCACAGAGCTCAGACAACCCTCTGGAAGGTGAAACTCCTCTGTACCAGAATCCAGATGGACAGGTAATGGTGACTCAAAGATGGGACCGAAGTCCCAAGAGTCTTATCCCCTTATATCTTGTGAAGTGAGAGTCAGATGAGTACATAAAAAATCGGTCAAGAAAGAACTATCCAAACTGCCCCAAGAGTCCATAGGGGTCCATGGAAAGAAGGAGGGCCTTTTGAGGGCAAGGGTGCTCAATATAATTTTTTCCAAAGTCAGACTTCAAGACAAAATAAGTGTAAGCAGTATTGATTATGAATCAATTTTTTGAGAAGAATAAGTCTAAACAGAATTTTCTCTAGAATTCTTTTCATTAATTTCTTAAATTTTAGTTTTAGTTTCAACTGAAATATATTTTGTACTTTGCATAATGAAATCCCAGGGATTTTAGAAAGTTCAATATAACATAGAAGAAGCTTTTTCTTAAATCAGAAAAATGTTGTGTATATATCATGTCTTCCCAACAAAACAGAAAATTTAGAAATCGAAGATAAGTATAGCATATCTACCACAATCACAGTGCTGGGGAAGGTAAAGATAAATGCTACTTGTTCTCAGCAACTTCACAGTCTAGAAAGAAAGATAAGGAATAATATTGGCTTTTCCAAGACAGACATTATTGATTGCCAAATGAATGACAGTGATAAAAATGTGCTATGATTTCAGAGAAAAAAATGTAGTTCCCTGAGGGCTAGAGTGTTTGGGAAGTTTCATGAAGATTGAAGGACTTAATTTAGACCTTGTGGTTTGGGCAAATTCAAATAGGAAAAGAAGAAAAGCAGAGTGGTCAGTGGAAGGAGGCCTGGATCTGGAGTCATAGTTCCTGGGTGGGAGAGAGAGCCTGTGGCTCTACCCCTGAATTGACTGGGTGACAATCTGGCAAGGGATCTCCTTTCTGGCCTTCATTTTCCCAGAGGTGAATAGAGTATATTGAACTAGATAACCTTTGAGGTCTCTTCCAGACTGAGGACCATTTCTTCTTCCTCTCTCTTTGGTTTCTCTCCAACTCAACACAATAGGTGCTTAATTTTCTTGTTAACTTGAAAAAGGTTTTTAATACAATGCTTTAGAGGGAAAAAATGTCTTTACAGCAATATTTGGAAGCAGGGACATACCTCGTTTTGGAATTTGAACTGGAGAAACCCTTAGTCCCAAAGCGATTGCCAGAAGACCTTGCATCCCGGTATGTTGAAAGACTGCCTGTGTCTATGTGCTGAAAGTGGTAGAGCATTATTTACAGGAGAAGAGTGTTGATGCCAGGTGGGAGGCAGGATGTGGACTGCTTCTCTGGATGAAACTTCCCTTTCCTATTCAATAAAAAAACAACACTTCATCTCAAAGGATCTCAATGTAGGTATTATCAGTCAACTTCGACTATGGGCCAGCTCTATGCAGCCGGCGGGTTGCAAAGAGAGGCAAAAGAAAGTCTGGGCACTCAGTAAGCTTGCAGTCTAATGGAAGAAACATATACATCAGCTCTATACAGACAAATAGGATAAATTGAAGATAATCAGCACTAGAATGAAGGGACAATGGGAAAGCTTCTTGTAGAAAGTGTAATGGTTTTTTTTGTTTGTTTGTTTTGAGCTGGAACCACTGAAGTTTGTTGAGATGGGGAGGGATTGACATGGTCAGATCTGAGTTTTAAAAAGATCACTTGAATAGCTGAGCAGAGGCTGAACTGAAGTGGGAAGAGCCTTGTGACAGGCAGACCAACCAGCAGGTTGTTGTAGTAGTCCAGGCAGGAGGTGCTGAGGGTCTGCCCCAGAGATGCAAGATGCTTAAATGGAAAATCCTAATTCATATCTTAATGCTTTCAATGAATTTTATTTTATGGATACAGATAGTAATTATTAGTATATATAGATAATAAAATGTTTTATTATCTAGAAACAACTGAGTTGACAGCACAGTAGGCAGTAGTATTCATAGTGTAAGTATAGATTCATTGATTATATTAAGATAGGTGTGGCTAGGTGGTGCAGTGGATAAAGCACTGGCCCTGGAGTCAGGAGTACCTGGGTTCAAATGTGGTTAATTAATAATTACCTAGCTGTGTGGCCTTGGGCAAGCCACTTAACCCCGTTTGCCTTGCAAAAAACCTAAAAAAAAATACAGGGCAGATTATATTAAGATAAATTAGGATTTTCCAATTAAAGATCAATCATTAGACTTTTTTTAAACCTTACTGCCTCCCAGATCAGCTTTTCATTCTTTTATTTTAATTTTCCCTAGACCTTAATTATTATAAGTTGTTACAAGATGTGTTCTTAGTATTTTCTAAAAATCAGCAATTGTTCCAGAAGATTGAGAATGATAAAAGATAGCCTTACATTTTCCTTGCAAATAAACATTTGTTCCCTTTGTGTCTTGTAAGTAAAAAAAAAAAATTGCTTCTTTTATGTTTTCTTTGCTACTTAGAGTGGACAAGAGAAGTAAATTGTGTAGGAACATTTTTTTAACTTAATTTATTTGACTTTGATAGATGTATTTTGTCATTACTTTTTTTGTTTTGTTTTATTTTTTTGCATTGTCAATACTTTGATACACTGACATTTAGGGTTTAAATAGTTGAACAGACACAGAAAAAATCAAAGTTGCTCTTCCTTGGGGCAGAGCAGTGCAGAGCAAAGAGCCCCGAATTTTGAGTCAGAAGCATCAAACATCTGTCCTGGTTCCACTACTTGTTTCTTCATCTTTAAATCTGGCAAAATGGCCCTTGCCTTACTAGCTCACAGACCTAGTCCAGTATTAGGTTCATTTTTCCTGGAAAGCTCTTGGAGAATTGAAAGTCCTAAATCAGTGGAGTGCCTTCTCATTGCCCCTCAGTGGATGAGGTCCTATAGAGTGTGCCGGAGAGCTGTGCCAGTCAGCACTGCCCAGACACCGAGGCTTCCAGACAGACTCAGGCAGCGCTGTGACTGTACATTGATAGTGGTGCAGGAGCTACTCACCATAAAAGGACACACATGCTACTCCTTGTTTTCAGCCACAGCAGCTCAGAAAACCATCTACTAAGATATGAGTTGGCCTCAGGGCCAACTGTACACAGATGAGGATAAAACCATAAGCCCTCCAGCTGGTGGGTAAAAGTCCAGAGACCCTGGGCTGGGCAGGGAGAGTAGCTGCACCTCCAGGGCAGAGTGCCAGCTCAGACTCCACAGGAAACACACATGGCCCCCTCCCAGGACCTGGTTATTATTGGGCATCCTCCCAAAGAAGAGTGAGCAGCTAGAGAACTTTCCTAAGACCTGTTATTCAGGGCAGTAATTGACCCCTTTCTCTTCCATAGGAGGGAAGATGAATGACCATGTGCCCCCAGGTTTGCATCTCTGCTTTTATACAAACCTTGCTACCACATAATAGAATCAGAGGGCAACAAGTGGAGCCATAGAATAATAACAATAACTGGCATGTTTTCTTGGCAGAGTTACTGGAATGATTTGCCATTTCCTTCTCCACCTCATTTGCTAACGATGTAACTGAAGTAAATAGGGTTAAGTGACGTGCCCAGGATCACACAGCTGCTGAGGCCAGATTTGAACTCAGAAAGATGAATCTTCCTGACTTGTCTCAGAGTTCAGGAGGATCTGAACTCAAGTCTGGCTTAAGATACTTTACTAACTGTGTGACTCTGGGAAAGTCACTTCTCCCTGATCACCTTGCCAAAGAAAAAAAGAAAAAAATGAATTAAGAGCAGACAGGAAAACTAATAGAGGACTACCGATTAAATTTGAGTGTGGTTTGGACTAGTCATCAGTTTTTGATTACTTAGTCCATTTTCTTCCTTTTGTGATAAAGGGAACATTAGCAATACCAAGTCCTGCATATGATAGGAAAAAGATTCTCCTTCTGTATTATCCTCCTGAATATTCAAGAGTAATTTATCAACCCAGATATCAACTGAAAGTTGTACATACAGTAGTAGATAATGTGCTAGACTTGGAGTTAGGAAGACCCGAGTTCAAATCTTTCCTCAAGATGCTTCCTAAATGTATGACTTTGGACAAGTAATAAATCAGTCAGCCTTAGTTTCCTTATTTCTAAAATTAGGATAGTAATTGCATTTACCTCCTGCGATTGTTGTGAGGATAAAAAGTGAGATGATATTTGTAAACTACTTTGCAAACTTTAAAGTTCTAGCTATCATTATTGTTTGTTGTTGTTTTGCTTTCCCTTGAAACTATGAGTTCCCTCACATAAACAAAAAAAATATGTAAATGAAAAAGCTAGGCAGTATATCTGGGACAATACCAGAGACACCTATTATATTTTCCTTGTCTGGCTTACAATACTGTATTTTCCATGTGGGCTCATACCTGTTAGTGCCCAAGCAAGAGTGGAAACTGTCTGTCCCATTGGGGTCAGAAGAATAGGACCACTCTAGGAATTTGGTGTGATCAGTCTTTAGATAGAATTATAGATAGAATATGACTCTCTTTTCCTCTCCTATCAGAGTCAAGGAAATGATTCCTCAACGACCCACTCTAGTTCGCCGAACAGGAGGAGCTCAGAAGGCAAGTACCAGAAACGAAATAAGACTGCTATAGTTATCCCTTCCTGAATGTTCAGGAGTAACTTATCAACCCAAATATCAACTGAAAGTTGTATTTACAGTAGTAGATCCATTTCACATTGCCAAAGGGTCAGGGGCTTAATGCTCGTGTGATCTGGAAAATCCACATAAATTTTTTGGGTCTTCCCATCATACCAGAAAAGATGTCTGAATTTATTCTTTCTCTTTTAACAGTACTTTTTACAGTATCTTATTGTAATATTTGAGTTGCTCTTATACAATAGATTACATATATTTTATGCATTTCTGAGTTTCTAAACTTTTTTGTGTTGTCTGTTGGCCTTGGTGTGTTATCTGTGGTTTCTGAGCCCCCCACCCCCCCAAAAAAAATTCCCATTTAGTTTCTTATACTGGCCGGCAATCTATTGAACCCATGATGTAGAAGATCGCAATGTGGAAGGGTTAGCTGTAATGTTAGGCCATATTGCATTTCTGAATGTACTACTTCTGACCTCACAATAAGAGAGCAGGTCTTGTTGAATACCACAAGTAGGTATTGGTCATTGTGAGAAAATTCCCTTCTTATTTTTGGTCCCCTTTGAGACCAGTGATAGATAGTAATTTGTTTACTGTGCTTTCAAATGCAGGACTTCATGAGCATTATTTGTAGCCAGGACAAAAGAGTGAATTGACCCACAAAATTATATTTATTCAGTGATCTGGGTCTTTAGCACCACAAAATTATACCACTGTTATTGTAGATTAAGTCTGTAGGATTGTTGGGAAAAATTTAGTGACCTTTGAAGGTGTTGGGCATTTTGCATTGTAGGAATCCCAATGGACATGGCCTTGTCAAGTGAAATTTCCCTGGTACATAAATATCCATGTGTTAGCAAGATTTCCCCAGAACCATACAGGCCACAAAAGGCCTCAAGAAAATGCGCTGAAGTGGATGAGGTATATGTGTGTTTTGACTTAGAAGAGATAAAGTGTGTCAAAAGTGTGTGTGAGAAGCTATGCATACTTAAAAATGGCACAAAGGTTTTTGGGCCACCCTGTCTTATGAATCTTTTGGGATTGGGGCTAGATGAGGACTATATCAATCTTTAGGTTAAATAAAATGTTTCATTTACTTTGCATATATAATAAAAGTGAAAAAACAAATTGGATTTTTGGTTTTTTTTATTCACCATTAAACTGCCATAAAAATTAGTTATAATAACACATTATTACAAGGTATTTTGATAACAACCAAAGCATCCTATACCTTCTATACTGTCCCCTATTGTCAAATCCCAGAATTGTCACTGATAGCAAAATCCCAGACCTTATGGGGTTATTTGAATGGTCAGAATTCACATGGGGTTACTCTCAATTCAAACTGCATCATTCTCAGAGTTACTGCCATGGTTGTCTTCCAACTGGGAAGAAAATTAGTTTGTTTTTAGACTGTTATTTGTTTCTTGAAAACTAATTAACTCAGTCCAAATTTTGACTTCAGAACCAGGATTCTTGACCTCTCCAGAGCCTCCAGGCTGGATTCCATAATGATGATATTATTAAAGGGGAAGTTTGTGGTCACTAAAAGTCAGCATGGTTTGATAAAAAATAAGTTATACCAGACTAACCTATTTCCTCTTTTTGACTGATAGATCAAGGAATGTCTTAGATATAGTATATCTGCATTTCAGCAAAGCATTTGATAAAGTCTCTTAATCTATCCTTGAGAATAAGTTGGAGAGATTTGAATTGGATAGTAGCATATAGATCTAGAGTAGAAATGGTTGAACTACTGAACCCAAAGATGTTGACCATGGAAGGAATGTTTAAGGGGAAGGAGGTCTTCCCTTGAGGGCCTTGCTGTGTTATTCTTGAACCTATTGTGTTCCTCACTTTTGTGCATGAAATCACAGAGGACATACTTTTCATTTTGTGAATGACCGGAAGCTAGGAGGGATAGTAAATGAATTAGATGATAGAATAGGGATCCCAAGAGATCTCAATAAGCTGGGTCCATTCTATTCAATTCAACCCAAATACTGGGTTCAAAGCATTTGCTAGGCATTGAGAATATAAAGACAAATAAACATTTTATTGGAGTATAGTTCATGTGCATAGATAAGCAAATACAAATAAACAAATTTGAGAAAGAAGAGATTAATATTAGCATCTGAGGACAACTGGGCAGTCCTGATAGTGAAGGGAGCACCTGAGTTGAGACTTGAAGGAAGCCAAGGATTCTGGAAGGTAACCTTTGGGAGAGATTGTTGTATTATAGGCATGGAGGGATTGTGCAAATACACAGGTTTGAGAGAAGCAGCTAGTGGTCTAGTTCAGCTGAAATGTAGGCTGTACAAAGGAGTATGTATTATGGGACATGCATTTGGAAGGCTAAGTTAGAGCCAAATGGTGAATATTAAGTGTAAGAATAGATATTTTATCCTAGAGGCAATTGGGACCATTGAAAGTTTTCAACCTGGGGAGTGACATGGCTAGACTTGTCATGAAATTTTATTTTGGAAACTTTATGGAGACTGTATTGAAGAAGAATCGGTCTAATAGTGTTAATTCTTTCCCATATCCCTCCCCTCAATCCCATTGAGAAATCAAGAAACACACACACACACACACACACACACACACACACACACACACACACACACATATATATGTAATTTGCGTTCTGAGTCCATTATCTCTGTCCAGAGGTGGGCTGCATATTTTATCATGAGTTCTCTGAATTTAGATTGATCATTGCATTTATCAGTGTTTCTAAATCTAAGGTTATTAACATTACAGCATTATGTTGCATAAAGTGTTCTCCTGGTTTTGTTTTTTCCACTCTGTTTATATAAGTCTTCCCAGGTTTCTCTGAAATTATCCCCTTCATTATTTCTTACAGCACCACAGTATTCTATCATATTCATGTAACATGAGTTATTCAGGTATTCCTAAGTAATGAGTACTTCCTAAATTTACAATTCTTTGCCAATTCTCAAAGAGCTACTATAAATATTTTTTATAGTTATAAGCTTTTTTCTGCTTTCTTTGATCTCTTTGGGGTATAAACTAATAATTATATTGCTGGGTCAAAGGGTATATACAGTTTAATATTATTTTTGGGCATAGTTCCTGTGTTCCAGAATGACTGGACAGATTATAAATATATATGGTCATATATAATGAAGTCTTTTGTCAACTGGGGAATGGCTGATATTCATGTATATTGGACTCAGGTTCATATATATATCTTAGAAAGTGGGCCTTTACCAGCGATGTCTGCTGCTAAGGAGTTTCAAAACTGAAATTTAATAGGACTAGATGTAAAGTTCTGGGGTTGGGTTTAGAAACTCAATTTTCTTATATACAGGAAAAGGGAAATAACATTCTCCTATGGTTTGTATGAAAATGACCTGAAGATTTTAATCAGTA
The DNA here is from genome assembly GCF_037893015.1 of Macrotis lagotis. Classification (NCBI taxonomy): domain Eukaryota; kingdom Metazoa; phylum Chordata; class Mammalia; order Peramelemorphia; family Peramelidae; genus Macrotis; species Macrotis lagotis. The sequence goes on along the minus strand of NC_133661.1, from coordinate 53,964,409 downwards.
AGAAGGTACTTGGAAGAAATACAAGTAAATATGTGATAACACAAGAAAGGAAGAAAGAAAAAGACAGAGAAAGACAGACAGAAAGAAAGAAAGAAAGAAAGAAAGAAAGAAAGAAAGAAAGAAAGAAAGAAAGGAAGGAAGGAAGGAAGGAAGGAAGGAAGGAAGGAAGGAAGGAAGGAAGAAAGGAAGAAAGAGAGGAAGGAAGGAAGAAGAAAGAGTAAGAAAGTAAGGGAAAAAGGAAGAGAGAGAGAAAAAAGGAAAAAGGAAGAGAAAAGAAAGAAAAGGAAGGGAAGGCTAGATGGACCGATCATCTTTGGTCATATCAATGCATATTGTCCAAAATGAGGAAGATGTTAATTTTGCTGGAGTAGTGTGATTAATTTGCTACATTTTTGTAAAAATATTGATTGATAAGAGAATTCACTCAAATTGCTTAATATAAGGGAAAAATTTCCTAAAAATTAAAATGCCTAAAAAGTTGAATGGACTCATTTTGGAGCAGTTTTCTAAGTACTAGAGACTTTTAAGTGGATCCTTTTTAACTTCTTGTTAATGTAGGTGAAATGGTATGTTGGGCCCCACTCTGGACCCTTCTGTCTTTGAGATACTATGATTCTTTGCTTTTGATTTCTTATTTTACTAGGCAGTGAATGACTACCACAATCAGATTCAGAACATTGCCTCAGCCATCTTAGAAGAATATCACAAGATGTTTGGTAAAGAGTTGGCTACAGGAAAAGATCTGGATAATCAACCCTTGGAAGATCAGAAATGCCAGCTCAATTATGAGCTCAATTGCTCTGGAAAATACTTTGCTTTCAAAGAACAGCTTAAGGTAAAACATTGATTCAAAAAAAAAACTTATTGAGTGCTTACTGTGTGCATCCTGTTCTAATGAACACAGCACCCATTTCAACCTCTTTCTCCAAGATCCAGAAGAACTAGATTCATGTACAAAATCCTAGAAATTCTTAGTATGGAGAGCTAAATTAATGCTTCATCTTTGCTCTCAGGACAGAGCATCCACTAGTCCATCTATGAGCTAGGAAGCTTATTGTTATAGAATGGATGGCAGGAGCCCTTGCATCTTTGCTCATTTTGTTACCCAATTTGCTTTGTCCCATGCTGAGTAAGTTCTTCCTATTCCTTAGGTAAATTTTACCTCATTTTACATCTTGTGAACTAAAGATAGTCCCCCAGATCTGAAGAAGTTGTCATTAAAAATCTCATGGAAACTGAGAGATGGCAATTAGATGGCAATTATCTCCATCACTGACCCTCAGCCCACAGTTATGCATAATTATAAGGATAGCTGCCTAGTTTTTCATATCATTCTAACTTTTCTAAACAGTTTTATATCATTTGATTATACCAAGCCTGAGAGGTCAGTAAGATGACTATCACAATCCCTATTTGAGAGGTGGGAACAGAGGAGAGAAAGTGACATCTTGTTAGTGTACAAGCTAGGTCTAGAACCCACTCTCCTATCTACCAGATCAGAACTCCTCCTGTTGGACCAATGTTGCCCTAACCAAATAGGTATTTAAGTCACTATATTTCTAGAAGTTTAAAATTGAGGGTAAAGATGAATAGTCAGGTCAGTTTAACACAATCCTGATTTCCCAGTCTACCCTGATAAAAATAAAATATCTATATTGTTCAATATAGGCTTTCCCTGGAGCTTTCTAGGTTGATTCCGTTCAAGTCATTAAAGATTAAATCAATTGTTTTTGTTTGCTTTTATAACATTGTAATAAGTTTCTTGGGGAACAGAAAAAGTAGAAGACATAATTCCTGTCCTTAGGGAGTTTCTAATCTAATTTAGTTCCAGAGGGAATACTGATTTTCCTCAGTCTTTAGTATAATTGAATATATAAACACTGGCACCTTGGGTCCTTTCATGCCCAGCCTGTTGAAAATAAATAGCATCTCTGGCCTCAGGTAATTTATTTGCTGACAAAGTATCATGGATTCATACAAGAAAGACTACTCTTACTTTCTCTGTAGTCTGTATTCATTTCTCCACAGAAAGAGTGCTTTTCTGGGAATTTGACTGCATTGAACAAATCTTCAGTAGTCAGTATTGGAAAGAGCAGTTACATTAAAATATGATTAAGCCTTTCAGGTCAGATGCAATTGACTTTTCAGCCTTTGTTGTTGGCAAAGAGGAAAGTGGTACTATATCAAAAGAGGAAGAGCCTGAGAAAGACAACCAGCCAGAGCAGAATGCTACAGGAGGAAACCACCTGGTAGGATTGCCTGGACTTAGGTGTTATACTTGGCCTATTCCACCAAGCAGAGTGGGCTGGAAAAGGAACCACTGAGGAAGTTTATGGGGGCAGAAAATACACTGAGCTAATGCAGCAATTCTGTGGGCTTTACTTGCTGCTCTTCCCACAAGAGGAGCATGGAAGGGCCCCCATCTCAGTTAAAGAGAAAAATCATTTAGCCTTTGAAGTGTCAGCAAGAAGATGTTTGGTACTAGATGTGGACAGAAAATGGAGACCAGGCTTATATGTGGTATGGAGAAAATTGCAGTCAGATGAACATTCTATGTTCCCATAGCATTCAGTGGTGAAGATTGTGAGAGAGAAGTACCTGAAGACAACTGCATTTGAAAACCAGGAGGAGCTGCAGGCATTTATCAGCGAACTCTATATATTCTTGGTGGATCAGATGCATGTTACCTTGAACCAGGTACTTAAGTCTTCCCTAATTTATGCAACCACAGAGGGTAATGACATCACTCTTACCTTCCTCTGCATCCATGGTGTTAAAGTCAAATGGTTTAAGCAGGGGTAGCAATCCTTATCTCAGACAAAGCAGCAGCAAAAATAGATAGCCTTAAAAGAGATAAGGAAGGAAACTTTATCCTCCTAAAAGGTACCATAGACAATAAAGTCATTTCAATATTGAATGTATATGCACCCAGTGGGACAGCACCCAAATTCTTAGAGGAGAAGCTGAAAGAATTACAGGAAGACATAGACAGCAAAACTCTACTAGTAGGAGACCTCAACCTCCCACTATCAGATCTAGATAAATCAAATCATAAAACAAACAAGAAAGAAATTAGGGAGGTAAATAGATTGTTAGAAAAATTAGATATGGTAGACTTATGGAGGAAACTGAATGGAGATAGAAAGGAATATACCTTTTTCTCTGCAGTACATGGAACTTATGCAAAAATTGACCATGTACTAGGACATAAAAACCTAATGATCAACTGCAGAAAGGCAGAAATAGTGAATACATCTTTCTCAGATCACAATGCAATAAAAGTCATATGCAATACTGGGCCAAGGAGATATAGACCCAGAGCAAATTGGAAACTGAATAACCTCATTTTAAAAAATGAGTGGTTCTTCATATATGGGTGGGGCCTATTCAAGTTTGTCTGATAGCCGTCACCTCCATTTTATCTCCAATAGAAAAAAAAGGAAACCCTGGATGAATCTTCAATAGCTGGTCCTTGTTCTGTCAGAGGCCTTGTTTCTTCACATTATGTATTGCTAAAATGAAAAGATAGTTCTCTTCCTTAGCCATAAGTTTCAAACAATAGATATCACTTATTCCTGAACACTTTTCTCCCACTGAGTTCCTAAGCTAGCTCCTTTGTAAGCCTTTCCCAACCTTCAGAAGGGTTTTTAAGTACTCAAAATCTTGTCTTTTTTTTTTAACTGTCTTCCAATAGATGTGGCAATATCTTTCATTCCCACCTGTCATCTCTGTGCAAATTTCAAACATGATAAATAAACCTCTGAAGTTTTCCCTCATGATTTGATCATACATTATTAATTTGTCTAAAAGAAAACTAGCAAGAAAGATTGGAATCTCTATAATTTATATTCTTAGTTTCATTCCTTTTATTTGTCTTTCAGCAGCATTTATCCCCTTAAAGCTTCTGTACACCAAATTCACTCTGATTTACTAGTCTCACCTCTTTGTCTTTGATAGAGTAGGCTAGAAGAGACTCAGCCCACCTCTGTGGCGGTCATTTCCACAACTTCTGAACAGCTCCGACTTTTTGCATATGAAGCCCAAATCAATGAAGACTATCCCCTGGCGACAGTTTATTATGAAGAGGTAAGAGAGTTTCTCCTCTTCTCCCTGGTCATTATGAGATGTGCTACATTTGGTTGATATTTCATTATCAACCTATTGTAGACTGACCTAGAAGAAACAGAGATTTGCACATCTTTTAGGGTACCCATATTGGTTCTCTGATAAATTCTAGACATGAATTCCCAGGTAGAGGGGACACTAAGCCTTTCTAGATGGTGTGACCCTTTATGAAGACAGACCACTGGACTGAATTTCAAAGACACTTTCCTTGGGACTCAAGAGTCAATGTCTCTGATTCCATATAGGATATTGGCTTTAGCCCAGTATTTCCAGCAAATGTGGTTCACTCCCATCTTCTTAGTTTTCAAATTATTCACCTCTTTAGCATGTTACAAAATGGTGACTATGGCTCCTAGTCTTGTTATTTCTTTTTGTTGTTGTTGTTTTTACAAGGCAATGGAGTTAAGTGACTTGCCCAAGGTCACATAGCTAAATAAATATTAAATGTCTGAGATCGGATTTGAACTCAGGTCCTCCTGGCTCCAGGGTCTGTACCCTATCCATTACACCACCTAGCAGTTTTATCTCTTGACACTTTATAGTTTTTTAAAGAAATGTTCCTCTGATATAAGTACTACACTCAGTATTATCAGTTGTATGAAAATTTGATAGAAATTTGTAATTGTATTTGGTTATTCTTTTAACTCAAATCAGTTCATGTTTCAATTTTGTGATAATGACAGATGGATAAACAAAGTTTCTATAAAATAATAGTTTCTTCCCCCATGAGGATTACGTTCTAGTACTAGCTGTGTGACCCCAGGCAAGTCACTTTACTCTATTTTCCTCAGTTTCCTCAACTGTAAAATGAGCCAGAGAAGGAAATGGCAAACCAATTCAATATATTTGACAAGAAAACCCCAAATTGGGTCATGAAGGACTGGATATGACTAAAACAATGCTTTGAAGAACTGTAAAACAAAATGTTCAAGGAGGTCCAAAGGGCAAGTCATTTGCCAATGGGGTGGGAAGAGTATGATCTGTTTATATATGTAATATAATTTTTTAAAAGTTTATTTAATTTTAATATATTGGTGTTTTTAACATTATTTCTTTTGCCTTATTGTCAAGTATATGATTATGTATAGAATCTAAAAGTGTCTTTACTGTTAGCAATTGGTTGTGTAAATATCATGTATATTTGTATCCTGTGCTTGTGAGTGACTTGTATAGATGGGGAACACTTGGAGAGGGAGTCCAGAAGCTACAGGGAATAACCCCCAGGGTCATGGCAGAGTTTGAATACAACAATGTGTGGGTAGTCTATGGGAACTTAAATCTGTGAGTTAGGGGGAGAGCAGCTTGTAGGAGGGAGCAAAACTAAGACCAGAGAAAGAGTTAAATTTTGGTGTACCCATGGGAACAGTGATATAGATGCACATATATATGCACATATACCCCTCTTTGTCTCTAGATCTTGTCTGTTGCACTACACGCATTTCTGGGGTTAAAGTATTAGAAGGAATATAACCTAGTACAGGACGAAGAACACAAATTCTGGAATTCTGGGATTAGAGGACCTGGGTTCAAATACTGCTTTGGATCTTGTGCACCCTTGAACCATTCTTACCTTTATAGGCTTCAGTTTTTTATCTGTAAAACAACAGCTTAACAAGGGTTTCTGAAGTCCTGTCCCACATGGCTTTGTTCTGTGAGCCTGTCCTGCTGCTGAGGCACAACAGGGAGCACATTTTGCCCTTTATTCCTCAGGCATGTGTGTAGCAGGAGTGACCACCCTCATGGGGACAGCCACCTCACCCCTGACATCGGCAGAACTCACCGGCTTTTACAAATTGCTTCAGCTTTCCCATGATTCCTAGTAGGGACTAGAATCTCAATTCCTCTGCCCGTTTGATTTTTGCCACCTGTTTCCCAGGTGAGTCCAAAGAATGTATTGGTAGGTGATCATCCCCAAGCTTTTTTGTCTCAAAGGTAAAGGATGTAGGGTGGTCCCTGTCTTGACTTGCCACATTCAACCCCTACCCCACACTTGTTTTGCAGACATCTAATAAGCACTAGTGGAAATAGTCATCGACTTTGCAATGACCTAATCTGATTAAATCATTGCCAAGCCTGCTGAATGTTAGAGACTGTCATTTCTAGGTCTTGGCATCTTCTCCTTCACTGGCATAAGTCCAGAGGATTTCAGAGTCTTACAGTGTAATTTTCATAAACCACAATGATTCTCTGTTTTAAAATCACCTGCTGGACCATAATATTTAATTCCCCTAAACAACCTGGTTTCCAAGGCAAGAGACAGGAAAATGCAGAGGGAAAAACCTGGCCCAGTGGAGGTTATATTACACAAAGTGGTAAAATTGATAAGTGGATCTACTGGACCTGAATCTGACCAGGAAGAGGAATTGGTGGCCGAAGGAGCAATTGCGGGAACCTTTAGAATAAAGCAATTTCTTGATCCCAGAATTTATGAAAGAGAATGAGAGGGAAACTGAGCACAGTCAGACATATGTATCCTAGCTGATTTCAAGGGAATTCCAAGAAAAGCCTAGTAGCATCCAGTGATCTACACTTCTACATGGGAAGGTATCCCAATGGACAAAACCAACAAATAAAGATTGCTGAGTTACTGTCATAGAACACTGAGAGACCATGGAAAATGAGAGAGGGATCATGGAAATGGTAAAGGGCAAAAGCCCATTTTTTTAATAGATGAGAGAATAGGGGCAACAAAATGCAGTAACATTCCATAATGTAATGTATTATTAATATTTAATGTCAAAAAAGGTAGTAAGAAACACTAAGAGTTAGCATAGTTTAGGGGCGGCTAGGTGGCGCAGTGGATAGAGCACTGGCTCTGGAGTCAGGAATACCTGAGTTCAAATATGACCTCAGACACTTAATAATTACCTAGCTGTGTGGCCTTGGGCAAGCCATTTTATCCCATTTGCCTTGCAAAAAAAAAACAAAAAAAAAGTTAGCATAGTTTCATCAACTTTAGGTTGTGCTATTTGGAACTATACCCAAAGGGTTGTAAACTGTGATCCAGCTTATACCATTACTAGATCTGCATCCCAAAGAGATCATTAAAAAAAAGGAAAGGGATCTACAGATACAAAAAATATTTATAGCAATACTTTTTGTGGTGGCAAAGTATTGGAAATTGAGAGGATGCTCATTAATTGAGGAATGACTGAACAAGTTGTGGTATTGTAATAGAGAACTATTGTTCTATAAGAAATAATGAACAGAAAGAGTTTAGAAAAACCTGGAAAAACATATACAAAGTGATGAAAAGTAAAATGAGCAGAACCAGGAGAATACTATACATAGAAAAAGCAACATTGTGTGATAAGTCAACTATGATAGATATAGCTCTTTTCAGCATTACAGTGATCAAAGACAATCCTAAAACTCTTATGCTGAAAAATAACCAACCACATCCAGAAAAAAGAATATAGAGTTTGAATGCAGATTGAAGCAGACTATCTTAACATTTTAATTTTTTTCTTTTTCTTTCTTGTGGTTTTCTTCTTTTATAACATGACTAATAGGTGAATATGTTCAACACAATTGTGCATATATAACCTATATCAGATTGCTTGCTCTCTTTGGTAGGGGGAGCAAGAGGAAGGAGGAAGAAGATTTTACAAAAGTGAATGTTAATTCATTTAAATGTTCATTGAATTAATTCAGTTAAAAACTATCTTTACATGTAATTGGAAAAAAATATTTAAAAATCAAGTGAAAACAAAAAAAAAAGGAAAGAAATCTTAGATATAGTTCTTCCTCCATAACAATTAGTATCAGAATTAGAAGAGAATTACTAGTTGTACTTATTTAAATCAAGGTCCTGAGTCTGGCCCTAAGGAATTTTTATACCCATAGTAGAGGAATGGGAAGGAAAAAAAATGTTTCCTTGAAGAAAAGTTAAAAAAAAAAGTCAGTCAGATGAATGAGCAGCTAAGTTAGGAAAGAGTAAAAATTATAAGTAGATGTTTGCATGTTCTAAATAACTATACTAGTTAAATAAAGCATCATTTATTTAAAAAAAAGAATAGGTCCTGCTAGACCAAGCAAATACAAAATGACTGTATGGGTACAGAACGTGTCCTACCACAAAGCTTTCCCTTAGATGATATGATGATATGTTTGTCAAGTTTGCAAATGTTGCAGAACTGGGAGGAATAACTAATATTAATATCCTCTGAAAAGAGGATAGAGTGCTTGGTTAGGCCAAGATTTGTGATTTTACTGCTCTAGAGAATTCTGCAAAGAGGTAACTTCCCTTCACCAATGTTGTTAAGCACCATCTCTACTTCTTACTGTCTTAAAGATATGTCTAGAGCACTGAAATGACTTATTCAGAGTTGCACAGCTTATAGTAGTCACAGGCAAGACATGAACCTAGGTTTTCCTGGCTTTGTACCAATTATCTATTTAATACACCATGATTGGATGTTTTTTTTTAAGATTTTATTTATTTTGAGTTTTACAATTTTCCCCTAATCTTTTTTTTTTTTTTTTTTTTTTTAGGTTTTTGCAAGGCAAATGGGGTTAAGTGGCTTGCCCAAGGCCACACAGCTAGGTAATTATTAAGTGTCTGAGACTGGATTTGAACTCAGGTACTCCTGACTCCAGGGCCAGGTGCTCTATCCACTGCGCCACCTAGCCACCCCCAATTTTCCCCTAATCTTACTTCCCTCCCCCCACCCCACCCCACCAGAAGGCAATTTGTCAGTCTTTACATTGTTTCCGTGGTATATATTGATCCAAATTGAATGTGATGAGAGAGAAATCATATCCTTAAGGAAGAAACAGAAAGCAAAGGAGATAGCAAGATCAGACAATAAGATATCAGTTTTTTTCCTAAATTAAAGTTAATAGTCTTTGGTCTTTGTTCAAACTCCACAGTTCTTTCTCTGGATACAGATGGTATTCTCCATTGCAGAGAGCCCCAAATTGTCCCTGATTGTTGAACTAATGGAATGAGCAAGTCCATCAAGGTTGATCATTGCCCCTATGTTGCTGTTAGGGTGTACGATGTTTTTCTGGTTCTGTTCATCTCCCTCAGCATCAGTTCATACAAATCCCTCCAGGCTTCCCTGAATTCCCATCCCTCCTGGTTTCTAATAGAACAATAGTGTTCCATGACATACATATACCATGGTTTATTAAGCCAATTGAAGGACATTTACTTGATTTCCAATTCTTTGCCACCACAAATAGGGCTGCTATGAATATTTTTGTGCAAGTGATGTTTTTACTGTTTTTCATCATCTCTTCAGCATATAGATCCAGTAGTGGTATTGCTGGATCAGAGGGTATGAACATTTTTGTTGCCCTTTGGGTGTAATTCCAAATTGTTCTCCAGAAAGGTTGGATAAGTTCACAGCTCCACCAACAATGTAATAGTGTCCCAGATTTCCCACAACCCTATTGGAAGTTGTTTTTTAAATCAACTTCCCAAGTACCAGTTGCAGATTTCATGTCTGTGTGTGTGTGTGTATACACACACATACATACATATATATTTCATTATTGGATATGCTTGCCTACGGAGCTTCGGCAATAAAGGTTTATCTGAAAAATACTTGGGCATTCTAGAGAATTCAAACTTATCCATAAAGAATATGAAAGTTAATGTAATTTTAGTCTTCATAAAGAGAGCCAGAGTATCTAGATAGAGTGAGTTGACCATCCTGTTGTTTTTGCCCAGGTCTGACATCATCTTGATTATTGTCTTCAGTTCTGAATAGCACAATTTTTTTTTTGTTTTTGCAAGGCAATGGAGTTAAAGTGATTTGCCCAAAGTGTCTGAAATCAAATTTGAACTCGGGTCCTCCTGACTCCAGGGCCAGTGCTCTGTTCACTGCACCACTTAGCTGCCCCAAATACCACATTTTTAAACAAGACATTCAAAAGTTGGAGAGTTTGTAGCAGAGGGTAACATCTGGATAATATAAGATTTCCATAGCCATCATGACTTAAACTTATTGTTTGGGGTTCTCTACATAGTTTCTACCCTTAGGATTCTAGAAATGACCTTGAGGGCAAGAACTTCTTAGGTTTTTTGTTTTTCTTTTTTGTAAAGCAAATGGGGTTAAGTGGCTTGCCTAAGGCCACACAGCTAGGTAATTATTAAGTGTCTGAGACCGGATTTGAACCCAGGTACTCCTGACTCCAGGACCAGTGCTTTATCCACTGCACCACCTAGCCGCCCTTGAGGGCAAGAACTTCTAACAGTGGCACTCACAAGCCCCTTCCAGGGTATGTTAACCTCCATTAGCTTTGAGAAAATGGATTGACTGAGAAAATGTGGCCAAAAAAAAAAAGGATATGAAATACTTTCCCAAACTCTGGCCACTTGTTGATGATTCAAGACACACATGTTGAGAACGTCTATGCAAAGAGATACCTCCTTTTCCTGATAATCAGCTCTGGTGGGCATTAGAGTTTTGGAAGTGACCTCTGGAGCCCCTGGATTCTCACTGCCAAGACACTTCAACTTCAGAATTCTTTATTCACCTGATATCAGAGACCAACACAAAGATATCTTTCTGGGATAAAACCCCTTTGTTGGAGCTTCTTCACAGTTTCATATATTTTAATTGCCAATCTGCTCATCCTCATGACATGCTTCTCCACTGCCCCACTGAGTGATATTCATTTAAATTCTTCCTTGACTATAGTTCTCCATGACTTGCAGCCATGTAACATCATTGGAAAACTACTGATGTTAAAAAGACAGGCCTTTGGGGAAACCAGAAGAAAAAAGGAAGCTGGGTTAAAATGGAAAATTGACTGACAGGTTCTTTTTAGACATTGGATAGGGGAGGTATATTTATCATCTATCCAAAGGCAGTAAGAAAGAAACCTCATTTTAGGAGTCATTTGGTTACCCTATATTATTATAATAATAAAAAACTACAATGAAAATAATTGCAACCTATGTCCCTATATCAACTGCAGATGATAAGAGATGAAAAACTATTAAGAGATTTTTCTGGGGCAGCTAGATGGTACAGTGGTTAGTGCACCAGTCCTGGAGTCAGGAGGACCTGAATTCAAATCTAGCCTCAGACACTTAATAATTGCCAAGCTGTGTGACTTTGGGCAAGTCACTTAATCCCATTGCCTTAAATAAATAAAATTTTTAAAAAAGAGAGATTTCTCCCAATTAGATCAACCTAAACTTTGATCTTTGGTGACTATACGTGTAGAAACTTGAGAGGAAAGAGGTAATAGGGCAGTATAACTCTAAAACAAAATACTTTTATTGTTTTTTAATCTCATACTTCCATCCCTTTCTCATAGCTACTACCTCTGTTCCTTCCCTAATTGCTTTTCATCTAATAGACTATAGCACTAACCTCCCTCCTAGTTAGTCTTTGTACCTCATTTTTCCCCACCCACTCCATCTTTCACTTAGATGCTAATGTGATTTTACTTAAATTTAGGTCTCATCATGCCAACTCCCTTTAGAATCAATAAAAATCACTTTGACACTTAAAGTCTTTCACAACTTGGTCTGCACCTAATTCTCCAGCTTCATTAGACTTGATTCCCTTTTCCATAATCATGGTTCAGCCAAAATGTCCTTTTCTCTGTTTCTCATGCAGGTTGCCTCATTTTGAACCTCTGTGCCTTTGTCCTGACTTTCCCCCTTGGCTAGAATGCTTGAGCTTCTCCCTTCTACTTCACAGAGATATTTATTTCATTCAAAACTCAGTTCAAGTACCACCTTCTTATAAAGCCATTCTATACATCTACTATCATCCTCTCTCCCTGATCATTTTGTTTTTAACTACCTTATATTTCATGATGTTGAAATTTATCTTTCCTTCTTGAAGAAAACTATGACATCATGGAGGTGATGCCAGGTCAAGCATGTGTATTACATTTGAGTGAGGGGGTGCTATGCTAAGTCACCAGCTTTACTTTCTCTAGGTCCAGAGCCAGATATGAATCTGGACAACTGGAGATGGCCCTGGAGATTGATCAGTGGAGTGCTGGCCCTGAAGTCAAGAGGATCTGAGTTCAAATCCAGCCTCAGATACATACTAGCTGTGTATCCTTGGGCAAATCACTTATTCCTGATTGCCTTGAATCCAAGGCTATTGCCATATGTGTATATAAATATATAGACATTCATATGAGTATGTGTGTGTTTGATTTTATCTCCCTTGATTGTATGTAATATTTTTTATTTTTTAAAAAATTTTCCCCAGTTATATCCAAAAAGAATATTCACTTTTAAAACTTTGATTTCCAAATTCTCTCCCTTCCTTCTACCCTAATTCCCGTCATTGAGAAAGCAAGTTTTTTGATATGAGCTAAAAATGTCTAGTCATGAAAAACATTGCCACAGTAGTCATGTTATAAAAATAAACATAACCCCTCTCAAAAATAAACCTCAAGAAAAATAAAGTAAAAAAAAAAAGTAAGCTTCAATCTGTAGTCAGACACCATCAGCTCTATCTTTGGGAAGGACAGCATTCCTTATCAAAAGTCCTTCAGAGTTCTCTTGGGTTACAACATTGCTGAGAAAGGCATTCACAATTGATCATCCTACAACATTGCTGTTACTTTGAATAAGGTACATTTCCCATTGCATCTACTCTTGTAAGTTTTTTACTGAGAGCATCCTAATCATCATTTCTTATAACAGAATATCATTTCATCTTAAGCACAATTTGTTCAACCATTCCCTAACTGATGGGCATCCCCTCAATTTCCAGTTCTTTGCTATAAATATCCATATATAGACAGGTCCTTTTTCTTCTTGTTTTTTCATCTCTTCTGAAGTATAGACCTGGTAGTGATTGCTAGGTCAAAGGATAGCTATGGTTTTATAGCCCTTTGGACACAGTTCCAAATCGCTCTACAAAATTGTTGAATCCTTTCACAAGTTCTCCAACAGTGCATTAATGTCTCATTTTTCCTACATTTCCTCCATTCCCTCTTTCTGTCCTAGTACCTCAGGATTGTTCCAACTTGCATTTCTCCTGTCACTAATGACTTAGGACATTTAAAAAATTGTTTTAAATAGATAGCATTGATAAACGACACTGTTCATGTCTTTTGATCATTTATTAATTGGGAAATATCTCTTATTTTTATAAATTTGACTCTTTTGAGAAAAGTGATCTTCATTAAAAAATTGTTTCAATATTTTTGCCCACATTTGCTATTACTAACTATATTCCCCTCCATCCTATTCCTCCACCCTTCAAAAGTATTTTGTATCTGTCTACCCCCTCCTACAATCTCCCCTTCCTTCTATCACCCACCTCCTACCCCCTTTCTCCCAAACCTTTCCTTTCCTACTTTCCTCTAGGGTAAGATAGATTTCAATACCCAATTGAGTGTGGATGTTATTTCCTCTCTGAGCCAATTCTGATGAGAGTAATACTCATCCATTCCCCCTCAACTCCCCTCTCCCACTCCACTGCAAAAGTTTTTCTCCTTGCCTCTTTTATGTGAAATAACTTACCCCATTCTACCTCCTCCTTTTCCTTTCTCCCAGTTAAATCTTCTTTCACCCATTAACTTCATCTTTTTAATATATTATCCCTTTAAATTCAACTTCCACCTGTGTTTTGTGTGTATATATATATATATATATATATGTATTATATATACCTTTTACTTGCCCTAATATATGAGAAAGTTCGAGTTATTAGTATCATCTTCCCATGACAGAATATAAGCACTTCAACATCATTAAGTTCCTTGTGATTTGCCTTTCCTGCTTACCTTTTTATGCTTCTTGTATTGTTTTGTATTTAAAGATCAAATTTTCTGTTCGGCTCTGGCCTTTTCATCAGGAAAGTTTGAAAGTCCCCTATTTCATTGAATATCCATCTTTTCCCCTGAAAGAGCGTGTTTAATTTTGCTGGGTAGTGGATTCTTGAACTGTAATCTAAGCTCTATTACCTTTCAGAATGTCATATTCCAAGCCCTACAAGCCCTTAATGTAGAAACTGCTACATCTTATGTTATCCTGACTGTGACTCCACAATATTTGAATTGTTTCTTTCTGGTTGGTTGTAATATTTTCTCCTTTGATTTGAGAACTCTGAACTTTGGCTATTATACTCCTGACAGTTTTTCATTTGGGGATCTTTTTCAGGAGGTGATCAGTAGATTCTTTAAATTTCTATTTTACCTTACCCTTTCAATTTCAATGTATGTAATATTTTTGAGAATAAGAGTTCTTTCCTTTTTTTTGTCTTTTTGCCTAGCATAGTGTCATGGAATAGTAAAAATTTAAGAAGTACTTTAATGATTGATAAAGATGAAGTCCAAATTTTAATATGAAACATAAGTTTTAATATGAGAGAGGGAACCTGGAAAAGAGCAGAAAGGCTCTGCTCCCCGGGGCCAGAGGGGCGGCCTGCCAGAGGGGTGGCCTGCCAGAGCCAAAGAACTTCAGCTTCCCGGAGGCAGCCCCAGGGCGCTGGGAGCCTCAGCTCACAGCAGCGGGGGGAGTCTCCTGAGCTGCATCCCAGGGAGCACCGGTACAAAGTGGGGGAACAGTGGGGGACCTCTGCCAGAGCAAGCACGTGGAGCCCAGCCCTCAGGGCACACAGCCAGCAGCCTGGTCTTTGGGCAGCCTAGACCCGGAAACAGAAGCAGGTGGAGCTGGTAAGCAGGAGCCCCCAGGGCATGAGCCCATTGAGCTGAGGGAGGGGAATGAAGAGAGAGAGACTGCAGAGCTCTGTCCTCTGCCCCTAGAACAGGACTCTGGAGCTCTGACCACATTCAGATCCTGATCTCAGTCTAGGCCCCCCCATAGAACAGCAGCCCCCCCCACCTAAGCCCCATGGCAGAGGGGGGCACTTATGGTCATTCACAGACCAGGAGGGAGGACAGAGCTTTACACACTGAGACCCTTGTGGGAGTGTCCCAAAAGCTCAGGAAGCACCCCCAAAAAACAGGCTTAGGCTGGGAAAATGAACAAAGAAACAAGAGGAAGACCATTGAGAAATATTTTGCAAATGAGCCCAAGAAGGATCAAAATACTCAGTCTGAAGATGAGGAAGCACAAGCTCCTGCATCTAAAGACTCCAAGAAAAACAAAAATTGGGCTCAGGCTATGATAGAGCTCAAAAAAGACTTTGAAAATCAAATGAGGGAGTTAGAAGAAGAACTGGGAAGAGAAAGGAGAGATATACAGGAAAAACATGAAAATGAAGTCAGCAGCTTAGTCAAGGAAATCCAGAAAAATGCTGAAGAAAATAGCATGCTAAAAAACAGCTTAGGTCAAATGGATAAAACAGTTCAAAAAGTTATTGAGAAGAAGAATGCTTTAAAAAGCAAAATTGGCCAGATGGAAAAAGAGATAAGAAAACTCTCTGAGGAGAATAAATCCTTCAGACAAAGAACAGAATTCAGGGAGATTGATGAATTTACCAGAAATCAGGAATCAATACTTCAAAACCAAAAAAAATGAAAAATTAGAAGAAAATGTGAAATATCTCATTGAAAAAATAACTGATATGGAAAACAGACTTAGGAAAGAAAATTTGAAAATTATTGGAATACCTGAAAGTCATGATCAGGAAAAGAGCCTTGACATCATTTTCAAAGAATTACTACAGGAAAATTGCCCTGATATTCTAGAAGCAGAGGGCAAAATAGAAATGGAGAGAATCCACCGATCCCCCCGAGAAAGAGATCCCAAAAAACCAGCCCCCAGGAATATTATAGCCAAGTTACAGAACTCCCAAATCAAAGAGGAAATATTACAAGCAGCCAGAAGGACACAGTTCAGATATCGTGGAGCTGCAGTCAGGATCACACAGGACTTAGCAGCAGCTACATTGGAAGCTCGTAGGGCTTGGAATACAATATACCGGAAGGCAAAAGAGCTTAGAATGCATCCAAGAATGAACTACCCAGCAAGGCTGAATGTCCTCTTCCAGGGAAAAAGATGGACTTTCAATGAACCAGGGGAATTTCAAAGGTTCCTTTTGGAATGGCCAGAGCTGAACAGAAGGTTTGCTCTTCAGATACAGGACTCAGGTGAAATATGGAGATTGGAGGAGAGGGGGGAAATATGAGGGACTTAATGAGGATGAACTGCATGTATAGAAAAATGATACTGATAATATTCATATGAACCATCTCAGTTAATAGAGCAGGTAGAGGGAGCTTTTATAGTTGAAGCACAGGAGAGAGCTGAATTCAAAGATAAAATATGGTGTAAAAATGGAGTCAATAAGGAAAAAAGGGAAATGGAATGGGAGAAAGAAAAAGGAGAGGGGGAATAGTCCAAGATATTTCACATAATAAGATTTTTTTTATTACAATGAGCTATTGCAATGATATGGAAGGGGGGAGGCAAGGGGGAATGAAGGAACCTTTGCTCTTATCAGAGATGGCTAGGAGAGGAAACAGCAAATATACTCAATGGGGTATAGACAACTGGAGTAAGAAGGAGGGGGGAAGGGGTGGGGATATGAATAAAGGAGGAGAGGATGGACCATGGGAGGAGAGTGGTCAGATATAACACATTTTCTTTTTTTACTTCTTGCAAGGGGCTGGGATTGGATGGCCTGCCCAGGACCATAGGGCCAGGTGGATTCTGGGCCTAAGGGGTGGTATGGGGGCTCAGGGCTTCTTGGCCCCAGGACCAGGGATCTGTCTGCTGTGCCACTCAGCAACCCTACAGCAGAGTCAGAGTGAAAGGAGAGAGAAAATAGAGTACATGGTAGTGGAGAAATAAGAAAAGAGGGAGTTGCGATCAGCAATGGCAACGTTGGAAAAATATGGAAGTAACTTTTGTGATAGACTTATCATAAAGAATGTGATCCACTCACGACAGAGTTGATGGTGTTGGAACAAAGACTGAAACACATTTTTTGTTATTATTATTTGGGGGAGGGTGCAGGGCAAGTGGGGCTGGGTGGCCTGCCTGGGGCCACATAGCAGGGTGATCATTGGGTGTCTGGGGCCGGATTTGGACCCAGGTGCTCCAGGCTCAAGGGCCAATGCTCTGTCTGCCACCCAGCCACCCCTACTATTATTACTATTTTATTTTGGGTCTTTTTTTTTTTCTTCTTTTTGGTTTTTGCAGGGCAGTGGGGATTGGGTGGCTTGCATGTCACATGGCTGGGTGATTATTCGGTTTACGAGGCTCGATATGGACTCGGGTGCTCGTGGCTCCAAGGCTGGTGCTTCGTCCATTGCACCACCTGGCCATACCTACAATTATTACTATTATTTTTTTCATTTTAATTTTTTTCTCCCCCCTTTACTTTTTTGCCTAAGCAAGTCTATCTATATTCATGGGGGGAAGGGTATTTTGTTTACTTGTAAACAAGTATATTTTATTAATGTAAAGAAAAACATTTGTACAAAATGAGAATAAAAAATAAATTAAAAAATATGAGAGAGGAAATTTGTTCAGACTGGGTTTTGTTAATTTTAAGTTAATAGTAGAAATAATAAGACTGGGGGTGGCTAGGTGGCTCGGTGGATAGAGCACCGGTCCTGGAGTCAGGAGTACCTGAGTTCAAATTCGGCCTCAGACACATAATAATTACCTAGCTTGTGTAGCCTTGGGCAAGCCACTTAACTCCATTGCCTTACAAAAAAGAAAAGAAAAGAAATAAAAAGACTGATGATAATGTGTATTATCTCCTGATCAAAAGGCTAAAGAAAAGTTAATATCACTTAGAACACTAATGATAAATGGACTAAACTTGCCAATTAAATGATAAAAGTATCACAGAATGAATTAAAACACACAATTAAAGTTTTGTTGATAGGAAATGCATTTAATCCAGAAAGATTTCAATAGATTCAAACTGAAAAGGCAGAAAAATTAACTATGCAACCACTAAATCATGAAAAGTTGGAATGGCCTTTATATAAAATAAAGTTCAGTTCAAACCAGAAAGCATTAGATGATTTAAACAAAGAAATATGATGATAAAAAGTTCTATACAGAATGAAAGAATGCCGTTTAAAAATATATGTACTTATTAATTCTTCAGTATCATGTGTGACTTGAATGTTGTGAATTACAAAAAAGGAATAGCTAAAAATTAATAATGAGATATTTTAACATTTCACTATTAGAATATATTAAAGTCAATAGAAACTTAAGAAATTTTAGAGTTGAATGGAACATTAAATAAACTAGTAATTGCAAAAGATATATGTAGACAATTTAAAGGAAAGAGGAAAAAAATACTAATTACCTCCTGGGTCTTAAGATACAGGTAAATATAGAAAAGAGATTTCATATAATAATATATCATAATGCAATAAATGTGTGGCAAGGAATGAGATAATGAAAATTGTAGACTCAAAGAGAATCTAAATTGTAGAGATTATAATCTGTATAAAATTGAATGATTACCTATATAGATGAAATTTCAGATTCTTGAAGCATTTGCATATTTGAGGCAGATATGGAGATCTGCTCAATTTCTATTCATCATCTCAAGATTGTAAGAAGACTACTGATAATTAGTATACAAATGCCAAAATATATTTACTAGTTTCTATGATTAAATGAACAACCCAGACTTAAGCTGGGACTGTGATCTCTTAAACACTTTTCAATAAGTATTTTTTTTAAATGTCGGGACAGCTAGGTGGCACAGTAGATAGAGCACCAGAGTCAGGTGTTCACAAGATAGGCCCTGGAGTCAGGAGGACCTGAGTTCAAATTTGGCCTCAGACACTTAATAATTACCTAGCTGTGTGATCTTGGACTAATCACTTAACCCCCTTACTTTGCAAAAAACAAAGAACAAAAAAAAAACCCAAGTATTTTTTTTAATGTCCACTAAATATCTAGCACCATCTCACATAAGTTTATTGGATTTGAGGTTGGTATAAAAATATATGACAATAGTATTTCACAAATAATAGTAGATGCATTAATGTTCCTTATATTTCTTCTTTGTAGAGACTGGTTCGAGACAGCCAGAACCTGGAGCACTGGCTGGATTATGGCTCATTCTGCCTTCTGATTAATGACATTATCAAAGCACAAGAATGTTTTCGTAAAGCCCTTTCACTAAATCAGACAAACATCAACAGGTATGAAAGGGAGAAAGGCAAGGAGTGTGCAACAGCTGATGTGTGTTTTTTAGGGCTCATTGTTAAGCAGACATTGTGAACATGAGGTTGATGCTAATGATATTTGTCCTCAGTTTGCTGCTGTGTGGTCTTATGTCTATCATGTTGGAGCACTATGATGAAGCAGAGATTTTTTTTGAAGATGCCACTTGCTTGGACCCAACCAGTGTTGTGGCTTGGACTTTACTCGGTATGGAAACCTGAAATCTCTGCCTGTCTTTTGTGTTTTCTTTCTTTGTAAGATTGCCATTCTCCCCCCCCCTTTTATTTATTTTACCCCTTTACTTTGAACTGGGTCAAACATTTGACTTAACATTAAAATATGTCACTTGTTAGCATGTTAAAATGGGAAGTTCAAAAGTCATTCAGTTTGATATTTTTTCAGGCTTGTTCTATGAAATTCAGAATAATGATATCCGAATGGAAATGGCATTTCATGAAGCCAACAAACAACTTAATGCTAGATTAGCCAAAGAAAAGACTACTGCTGAGTCTGTTGATGTTGGAGGGAAGCTAGAATCCAGTTTAACTTTAGGAGTTGTGAGATCTTCTTCACCAACCAAAGGAGAGATTCCACAAGGTGAGTTCATAGTAAATTGATGTTCAAAGAGCTAGGGATAATAGTGGATGTTGGGAAGAGAATTGCCCTTAATAGATAAGAGTAGTGATGTGATTTTAGGGATATTAGGATGGTTCTTTGCCTAAATTTACCCAACTTGCCAACCATTGTGTCTGAAATTCCCACCTTCAGATTCATTAATAAGAATTATTAAGGTATCTATTTGTCTTTGTTTTATATAAGTCCTCTTTTAAAATAAAGATATCTTTGATATAGAGAAACACATCATTAGGATTAGTTTTTTTTTTTAAGAACAAGGCCATGCCATAAGGGGACATAACTTTAGGGAGGGGTAGGAATATTGTGAGAGAGCAGAGGTGGGGGTTACTAAAAGATGGGAAGATAGAACACTGAAGATAAATTTTATAAATATAACAATTCTGGTTAGGGTCACCTTGGTTAGAAGCTAGTACAAATTTAATAAAGAAGTAAAAAAGAATGGAGATATAACCAATAGTATTGGGTTTGGATAGTATTATACTTGGTCACTCACCATTCTTTCCACATCTTTGAGGGCTTTTGTTATTGTTCAGCAAAACTTAATTCATCGGGGCAGCTAGGTGGAGTAGTGCATAAAGCACCAGCCTTGGAGTCAGGAGTACCTGGGTTCAAATCCGGTCTCAGACACTTAATAATTACCTAGCCGTGTGATCTTGGGCAAGCCACTTAACTCCATTTGCCTTGCAAAAACCTAAAAAAAAAAAAACCCCAAAAAACTTAATTCATCTTTATCACACTTTTTAAAAGGATCATTTTAAACCCGTATTCTCCTAGGGACATAATAACTTCCTGTCTTAATCATTCTTGAAAACTTTCTATGTCTCCTGGGATGACTTTAGACCCTTTAGAATTTTAGTCCATTTCAATCTGTTCTTGGACCTGAATAGAATTTCATAAAAGTTAGATATGATAGACTTCTGGAGAAAGTTGATAGAAAATAGAAAGGAATATACCTCTTTCTCAACTGTGAATGGCATAGTCACAAAAAGTGACCTTGTTTTAGGGTATAAAAATCTCATAAATACAGAAAAGAAGATAGAGAAATACCATTTAAAATAACTATGGGACTCTGTCTACCAAGATGCCTACAGAAACTATATGAACATAATTGCAAAGCATTGTTCAAGACAAATCTAAATAACTGGAAAAATATTAATTACTCATGAGTAGGTCAAACCAAAGTAATGAAATTGAAAATATTGCCTAAATTAATTTATTTATTCAGTACCATACTAATCAAACAGATAAAGCATTATTTTATAAAGCAGGAAAATAACAAAATTCATTTGGAGGAACAAAAGGTCAAGGATATCATGGGAATCAATGGGGGGGAAGGGGATGAAGAAAGGGAGTCTAGCAATACCATATCTCAAGCTATATTCTAAAACCATAATCATCAAAATAATTTGATACTGGCTAAGATATAAAGAGGTTGATCAGTGGAACAGATTAGATATACAATATGAAGAGGTAATTGAGCAAGTAACCTCGTGTTTTATAAACCCAAAGATTCCAGCTATTGGAGCAAGAACTCAGTATTTAACAAACACTACTAGGGAAACTGAAAAGTAGTCTAGTGGAAACAAAGTGGAGATCAATATCTCATACTGTATACCAAAATTAAGAGAAGAGTTTATGACCAAGTAAGAGATAAAGAATTCATAGGAGATAAAATGGATAATTTTAATTATAAAAAATTAAAAAGTTTTTGCACAACAAAACCTTTGCACAGAAATTAGAAGAAAAGTAGGAAACTGGAGGAGGAAGGGAATCTTTGCAGCAAGTTTCTCAGATAAAGCTCTCATTTCTAAGATATATATATTTAGAGAGAGAGAACAGAGTCAAATTTACAAGAAGAGCCATTCCCCAGTTGGTAAGTGATCAAAGGTTATGACTAGGCAATTTTCAGAGTAAGTAATCCAAACTATCAATAGTTGTTTGAAAACAAAATGTTCTAAATCACAAATAAGTAGAGCAATTACAAATTAAAATAACTGCAGTACCACCTCATACCCATCAGACTGACTAAGTTGACAAAAAGGAAAATGACATGCTGGAAGGGATGTGGGAAAATAGAACCTTGAACTAGTTTAGTCCAACTATTCTGTACCTTAAAGAGATCAAAGAAATAAGAAAAGTTCTCATATATACAAAAGTATCAATAGCAGCTCTTTTTATGATGGCAAAGCATTGGAAATTGAGGAAATTGTAAAATAGCTGAACAAGTTATTAAAATAATTG
Organism: Macrotis lagotis; assembly: GCF_037893015.1. Lineage (NCBI taxonomy): Eukaryota > Metazoa > Chordata > Mammalia > Peramelemorphia > Peramelidae > Macrotis > Macrotis lagotis. The sequence continues at coordinate 53,942,364 of NC_133661.1, read as the reverse complement.
TTGTAAGAAAAGACAAAGGGAATGGTTTTAGAAAAACCTGGAAAGACATGAATTGATGCAAAATGAAGTGAGCAGAATCAGGAAAACAATTTATATAATGATAGCAATATTGAAAAGATAAATCAACTTTTGAAAGACTTGGTAACTTTGATTGACACAATGATCTGCCCCAGTTCCAAAGGATTAATGATGAAATACTCTATCTACCTCCAGAAAGAGAGATGATGGATTTACAGGGCAAATTGAAACATATTTTGTCTCTCTCCCTTCCTTCCTTCCCTACTCTCTTTCTTTTCCTTCATTTATTCATTTGTCCCTCCTTTCTTTTCCTTCCTGTTGTCTTTCCTTCCTTACTCCCTCCCTTCCCCCTTTTCCTTTTTTTCTTCCTTCAAACATGAATTTGAGAATTTGTTTTGCATGATTATATATTTCTGACAGGTTTTGTTTTTCTTATCTTCTTAATGGGTGGAGGAGGAGACAAAAAGAATTTGGATCTGAAAATACATTTAAATTTTAAAAATATTTTATTTATTTGTTTTCCAAACTAGAGGCAATGGTAGTTTTTAACAATTTTTTTTGCAAGGTGTTGAGTTTCACATTTTTCTCCCTCCATCCCTCCTTTCCCTCCCCTCCCCTCTCCCTTGAGAGAGAACAATCTAATAAAGGCTATATAAGTATAACCATGCTAAATATAGATTCTTATTAATCAGTTCATTTGAATTTTTAAAAATAAAATCTGTTTTCCCCAAATCCAAGTAGCATTGTCAGATTTTCCTCCTCTCTCCATATTCTCTAACAAAGAAATCTAAGATATAGTAGTTCCTTCCCCCAAAGTTTCCATCATATCACCCTTATGATTTTTTTCCTCCTCGACAGGGAGAATCATATCTTTAAATTAATTTTTTCTTGGTTCCTTCACGTTTTGAGAAGTAAATCACCTTGAGGGAAATCAAGGATTTATTAACTGCTGTGCTTTTGGCAGAGTGCTCTCCAGCACATCCTGATGATTATGACAGCACCCTTTGGCCAAGCCTTGTGATCTTAATTTTCTTTGGATGCTCTAATGGTTTGTTTTCTATTCCTCACTGACAGGAAGCACTCTCATGCTTCTTCCTTTTGGTTGATGTTTCTCCCACAGGAGCATAGAGTTGAAAGGAACCTTGGGGTTCACTGAGTCCAAGTCCCTTATTTAACATGTAACAGGAATCTGACCAAGAAGAGTCCAGTCATTCAAGTATTCACACTCAGCCTCAACTTCACAGCCTTTTAAAAAGACTTTTTATCATTACAGAAGGGTTAAAAGGTTTGCCCAGAGTCACATATTTTGTGTGTGAGGTGATATTTGAACAAAGGTCTTCCACGGTCCAAGTCGAGTGCTCCGAACACAACACCAAGTTGGCTCATACTGAATTTATCTTCTTAATATACAATGTTATTCTACCATTTTATATGTAGTCTGCTCCTTTTGAATAAGATATCCTTCCACATTCAGATTCTATTCAGGGATCTCATTCTAATTCTTATTAGTAACTATGAGATCAAATTTGCTTCTTTTATTAGTATCTCTAGTTTATCCTGTTTATTACCCACACTTCTGTTGCATTCACTTATTGACATCTGAATCTAGTGGTTAAATTACTGATTTACTTTCTTGGTTTTGTCCACTGTGAAATTCTTCCCCTTTTCCTCCTACATTGTAGCTACTCTTTGTAGTATCTAGCTTGGAATACAGAAACTTTTCTCCATCTCATTCCTTTTCTTTTTTTATTTGATAGCTTTTTAAAAGTAGATTTGCAAGACTTTGGGCAAGTAAATTCTTACTGGCCCTTGTTAAATGCACTCTATCTCTGAACAAGGAGGTTGCCATTCCCATATTTGAACTTGAAAACCAAATATTTTTCTTAAAGTCATAATCCAGAGTAGCTAAATAGTGCAGTAGGTAGAGCACTGGCCCTGGAGTCAGGAGTACCTGAATTCAAATGCAGCCTCAGACATTTAATAATTACCTAGCTGTGTGGCCTTGAGCAAGCCACTTAACCCCATTGCCTTGCAAAAACCTAAAAAATCATAATCCCATTAAGATACTGTCTTTGTAACTTACTTCCCAACAAATATAAACAGTACATTCATATAAATAAACTGAAGTGCCCAAGTACAGGCCTTTTTGTGAACAGATATTAGATGTGTAGACTTTTTTTATACTTTTAAAATTATTCATTATTTCTTGTAATGATTTGCTACTGTACAATTTATGAAGAATTTTTCACTGAAATTTTATTTTGTTGGGATTGGGTGATACCATGTCCATGTTAGATGAGCTTCTTGATGACACATGCAAACAGTACTGTGAGTCCAGTGAGCAACCGGGGCCGTCGATCCAATCTCAGGATGTGAGTTCCATCCAAAGACCCTTCAAGTCATTTACTCTTTCTAAGGATACACCAAAGAAAGGTAAGCAGAAAGAAAAAAAAAACTTGATTAAGAATGAGACGTGATGACATAAATGGCTAGACAAGAGATGAAAATTTCAACCATCCTGAGAGCAGTCACCCTGGCTTAATTGAAGCTGATAGCATCACCTCTCAGCTACTGGGCATCTGCTGATATTAGAGTACATTATGAAAATTCAGCTTTGTGGTCGAACTCTTTAGCCAATAAGGCTTGTTGTTAAACTCTCAGAGAGGGGAAGAGACTAGTAGGTGGCAACCTTTCCAGGCCACCCACAAAGGCTATGCTTCAGCAGTACATTGTCTGTCAAGGACTGACTTCATGTGAAAATGGAGAATACTACTTTACATCACATACCTTGCAGGCAACCCCTTCCTGTAGTATAAATAACAATGTGTTTATTTATGTATGTGTATGTATCCATGCACGTGCATCCATACACATGTGTATGTATGGATAGATGCATGTACATACTTGGTATGTATGCATGTGCCTTGTGCATGTGTGTATTCATGTGTACTGTTTGGTGTGTATGCATTTACACAAATCTCTCTCTCTCTCTCTCTCTCTCTATATATATATATATATATATATATATATATATATAAAATACGGGCACACACATGCATACATGCAAGCATATGGGAGGCAGCATGGCATGATGGCTGGAGAGCTAGCCTCAGAGTCAAGAAGACCTGGGTTCAAGTCTTGCCTCAGACACACAAGTTTGTAAAGAGCAGAGCACTGGCCAGTCTTACCTTGGTGTATAGTTTTCTCCTGGGAGGAATGTGTCCCTTTAGGGCAGGGGAAGCTGGAGCTCCTTCCTTGCCCTATCCCCACTTCACTCTCTGATCACCATCTTAAGAGAGAGTAAATTATTAAACTTCTCTAGGCAGCAATAGGCAAGAACTTTAAACCGGGGCTCGATTTATTGTTTTCTTGTTTGTTGATATTCAAGGAAGTAAATTAAGAATATGTTATTAATGCAGATTAAATTTAAAAAGTGTGTTGTGTCTTTTTTTTCTGCAGAGTGAATTATCAAACATTTACCAACATGCCTATGATAAGGCATGTCTAAAAGTCTTAAAGCTTAAAACAATACCAAGAGTTTTAAGATGCTGTTTTAAGATACTAATGTGTCCATGTCCACAACACAGACATATACACATTGCTTATAATTTCTTCAGCTCGAGCATTTCAAGAAAGATTACTTTCCTGGTCTTCTAGTGTTTGATCCTTAGTCCTGCGACAGTGTAGGTCCATATCAGACACCTGAAGGATAGCTATTGAATTAGAAAAACCACAAATTTAACATTATCTATGTTGAATTGTGTTTTACTTGAAAAATTTCTAATGACATTTTAATCCATTTACCTGTACTGATACATTTGACACCTTTGCTTAGGGTTTCTCAAATGTTTTAATCTATGGATCATAGACTATATATCATCCACCATGATTATTTTCTATCACTTTACCAAAAAAAAAAAATTTAAAAATTAAGAGCTGTTACTATGGCTACATTTTACAGATTCTGATTTTTGGTATATTTTTAATAGTAGATTTGAATCTGTACTTCAAAAATTGCTCCCAATTTTTGTGACTTGAAGTTTGGACTGGCCAGAATTTTTAGGACCTTGTGAATCAATATTTAAATGAATCTTCTGCTTTCCAGGTCTCAGTTTCTCTGATCCCCTCTATCAAGGACAGCCTCTCTGATTTATTCTCACTTCTCTGCTTCTCAGCCCTCTCCTCTTCTTTTCATTTCTCCTCTTGTATGGTTTTTATTTAGCTTCAAAAAGTCAGATTTCATCAAATGGTCCAGCCTCTTCAGCCTTTTCTGGAGTTTCCCCAAAACCCTGCAGTATCTTCATGGAGACCACACGCTTCTTGATGAAGGTCAATGCCATTCAGGTAAGCATAGAATAACCCCCAAAGACATGTTCAGTAAATTACTTACTTCATTCATATGGTATTTTTTAAAGTTCATTCTAGTGTGATCCAGAGGTAGTACACTCGTAGGAATATGTTCTGGATCCAAGAGCAGAAGCATCAAGCTATTCTTCATCTATAGCTTTACTCTTCAAGTCTGGCTGACAAAGAACATCAAATGCAGCAAAACCGCTCCCTGGGGAGCTGAAGAGGATCACTTATTAGACTACTGGTGTCCTGTCTAGTGTGTTGTCTTTGTCTAATGTGAGCTCTAAGAAAAAGAGTTGAATGTGCTGAAGTTGCTTTGTTTAGGAAGATGGATGGAAAAGGAGGGGACAAGACAGTACTTCCTCAGTGAAAAGACTGTCAACTTAATGTTTAGTAGGTGTTATCAGAAATGAACACTTAAATGACCAAGGTTATGGATTTGGAGCTTGGACAAGTGAAGTTTTGAACCATGTGAGGCTTCTCACCACTGTGCCTCCCTTTCCTAGAGTCACAAAGTAGAATGCTTCATGCTCTTTGATAGTTATCTAGTCTTTGAGACTGGCCTCTGTGACTCCACAGTCCTCCTGGTGCGATGACGGGGATCAGAGTTTGTCTCCAGAATAGGTTAGTCACTTGGGAAGCTTGCTTTACAGAGAAGAAAATGGAGGCCCCAGAAAGTAAAGTGCTGAGCCCGTGGTCCCCCAGGGAGCTGAGGACAGAGCTGAAATTTGAACTTGGGTCTTGTGACTCCAAGGTCAATTCAGGTCAAGGATATAATATCTAGATGTTTTGGGCATCTCACTAGCCCTTTGAAGTTGAGGACCACCATGTTCTTCTTTCTCTTGGTATCCCCAGAGGTAGTCCAAGCCCTGGGCTGGCTCTGTGTAACATTTCTAGTGTCCCTAATATTCTGTTTGTTCATGCTTTTCAGTATGTCCACACAGTGCTCGCACATGAATTGTTGTACCCTCAAGGAGGCCCTAGCTGTGAATATTACTTGGTCCTGGCACAGACACATCTCCTTAAGAAGGATTTCGCCAAAGCAGAAGAATACCTCCAGGCAGCCAGCCAGATGGATTACCTGGTGTTTATCTTTGCTAGGTCCTCTCCTGTTCTGTTCAAGAAAAGAAAAGGGAGTGCTCACTGATGGGGTCAAAGGGAACAGCCCTAGTTGATGTTTATCAATTTCTGGGCCTTTAGTTAAAGGGGAAGGTGAAAGGGAAGCTTCCATTGATGTCCTCATGTACCACATGCTGGACATGACAGAGGACTCCCTCACTGTAAAATGGGGCACCAGTTTTGCCCATGACTTGGAATGCCAACACCACATTCCAAGGGGCTTCCATTGGCAGGCTTGCTCAATGACTGTTGTTCTTAATTTCTAGGACCCTAATGTCTGGGGTTTGAAAGGACACTTCTTCTACCTGAATGGAAATCATGCTGAAGCCAAAGAATGCTATGAGCGAACTGTTAGTTTTGTAGTGGATGCTGCTGAAATGCACTTCATCTATCTGCGTCTGGGATCCATCTATCTGGAAGACAGAGAGGTGAGGAATACTAATAAAGTAAGAATGACTCAGTTTCTTCCTGAGGATGTAACTATAAGAAAATTACAGTGCCTTGCATTCTAATTTGTGAGATAACTATGTCTTTTTGTGATTATAAGGCAAATAAAGTTGTGATAAGAAAACTTTTCTTTTGGATGATGATGTTTGTCTTTCATTCCTGACAAAGATGCCATAACAAGTACATGAGTAGGATTTAAGTGAGGGGGGAGCTTGTGCTAAGTCACCAGCTTCACTTTCTCCTCCTGAGCCATCCAGGGCCAGTGGCCAGATATGAATCAGGCCCTGGATGTAGGCAATAAAGATTAAGTGACTTGCTTCAGGTCACACAGCTGAGTTAATGTCAAGTGTCTGAGGTTGGATTTGAACTCCTGTCCTACTGACTCCAGGGCTGGTGTTCTATCCACTGCGCCACCTAGCTGCCCTTCTCTTTTGGATACTGTGGTGTCATTTGTGGAAAGCCATCCTTGAAGTGGGAGCACATAGGTTCAAGTCTCAACCCTGATACCTTTTGGATGTGTGACTTTGGTACAGTCAGTCCTTTGGACCTCTAGAATGAGGAGATGCCAGAACATTTGTCTATCTGGGAGAACCCTGCTGGGTGTGAATCACAGGTCCAGCCCCCATTCAGATCTCTTATCTATTGTCCCAGGGCCTGGTGCCTTCAATGAACTCCTCATCAGGATAGCACTGTTCTAAGAAAGTGATTCTTGGGGTTGTGACTCTTGTTGTCTGAACCTCCATTACAGCTTTCCTATTTGGGATAAAAGGGAGAAAAGCAACTGAATTAGACCCAAAGCTGACATGTTAGGAGTAAAATACCCTGGAGAAGACTTGTGAGGCTTCTTGCTGTGTATGGGCAAATCTCAGAAGCCTGAATAAGTGTGCCTGTAGCAGAGATTTTTCATGTACTCACCTTCCAGAAGACCTCCTACATAACTCTTGAAAAAGTATTGTTCTTGATAGAACTGTGGTCTCTGGGAAGATGTTCAGGAACCCTCTCCTCTTTGAAGGCATTTGGTGAGAAGAGGCAGTGCTCCTAGCTTGAAGGCATAATTCAGTTACTTCTCTGTGTCCCCCCAAATTGTAGGTAGGTAAGGGTAGCATTACTCTCACAGAAATCTTTGGCTTCTCTGGAATTTCTGCCAGTCTTGTTTTTTTGGAGTGTGTTCTCTCTGGTTTTCTCACCAGTCCCTTTGTGATAGCCAGCATACTTAGAGAAGATGTGATTGAAATCTAATAACTCATTTATCTTCCCTTGTTTGGAAAAGTGGCTACATCAACCTGCTTGTCTATGGAATCCATGATTTCCCATTGATGGAAGCTTTTGACTCTCTTTCTATAGTATGAAAAGGCAAAGAACACCTACCTGTTGGCTTGTAAAAAATCACCTTCATGCCTCACCTGGCTGGGAGTAGGAATTGCCTGCTACCGGGTAAGAGAATTCGGGTCTGAGGAGGGTTCAAAATTCACTTTTCTTGTCCAGGAATTCCAAGACTTCTGAGTTGTGACCACATCACAGACCTCCCAGAGTGAAAAGCTCTTCAGCCTAGTTGTGGGCTCAGAGCTTAAGCGGAGCAGAATCAGCTTAAACTCAGGTGCAATGTACTTAGTATGCTGTTGTTTCATTAAGGAACCACCTTGGTCCTCCATAGTCTAGTGCTAGTTGGCTGGGGCTATTCACATTCCAGAGAGACTGCAGCCTGCAGAAGGCCTAGGCTCTCTTTTGACCTTCTTAGAAAACACTGTAAAAGGGGAAAGAAAAAAAAAAGGAAGGCACCATTGAGGAGGAAGATCTTTTTTGTCCCTGGCATGGCTCTGGGAGAGCCTGAGAAAGGGCTCACAGTGCTTTATTTTAAAGGGCCTGTCTGCTCTGGGGCCTGGATGGTTTTCAGTGTAGGCCCTACATCCCTAGTCCAGTGACAAACACATGCAGGCTCTCAGAAGAGCTGCCCGAGGCTTGAAACTGTAGCTCCTGAACTAGAGGACACTGGTACAAAATAAAGGACATTTATCAGACAGCATAGCACATAAAGTGGCCAAAATGACCCTCAGGGCTCCCACATGGAACCTACTTTCCCATAAGTGATCCTACCACCAATGAGAAAAAGCACTCATTCTGAGAATGTGTGATCAGGAACACACCAAGAACATGTATGACCAGGGACCATGTGAGGAGGAAGGGCTTGTGAAGTGCCTACACTCATCTTGATCCTCACAACAAGCCTTGGAAGTAGGTGCCATTATGATCCTCATTTCCCTTGAGGGAACAGTAAATGTCTGAGGCTGGATTTGGACTTGGATCTTCCTGGTCCCTATCATTGAGCCCTTTAGCTGTGGTCAGGAAAGTGTGCCTCCTGGGTGGCAGGGACACCTCTTCTGGAAGTCTGTGCTCATTGTACAACCACATCTGCTCACAGCCTCTGTCAGTGAGGCTTTGGCTCTTTCTGAGCTCCTTCTTATCTTTAGCAAGCTCTTCCTGAGAAGCAGTTCAAAAGGCTCAGATTGAAGCTGTTTCTTAATTGCTTCCTATTCAGGTTCAAAAAAGTCTATAATATATGCACCTCCCTTCCCAAGATATTTGACTGGGAGTGGCTAGGTGGTGCAGTGGATAGAGCACTGGTCCTGGAATCAGGAGGACCTGAGTTCAAATCCAATCTCAGACAATATTTACTTTATTGTGTGACCTCGGGCAAGTTATATAACCTCTTTGCCGTGCAAAAATTCAAAAAGAAAAAAAAAAGATATGCTTTGACTGGCATGCAAATGGAGTTAGGACAGTCTTTGCTTTTTTATGCATATTTGCCAGCAACAAAAATGCTTATCCTCTGTCCATCACCTCTGCCCCACACAGAAGGGCTTCTCCTTTTTCCATATATATATCTGTGTGAGACCAGATTTTTTTCATGTTTCATCCAAAACATTATAACAGATTAAATGCAGAGGCAGAAATAAGAATCTGCAATGAGATATCTCAGTGGTTAGCTGTGTGAGGGTGGACAAGCCACTTTAACCTCTGTTTGCCTCCATTTACCCAACTGTGAAACATACCTACCTCCCAGGGTTGTGGTGAGGATCACATGCTTTTCACAGTGTCATAGATGATATTATTAATCGTTGTCTTTATTAAGTCAGAATTAGAGACATTTACATAAATATGCTGAATGTCACTCTTCATTATTTTATTAAATTAATACACCAGATAACAAAATATTTGACAGTTAATTTATTATTAAGTAATCAGTTTCATTCTAATATGGTAATCATCAATAGATATGACACAACAACAAAAGGTTTTTGGGGTCCTCAGTAATTCTCAAGAGTATAAAGGAGTCTTGGAAACAAAAGGTTTGAAAACCTCTGCCAGTTATGTCACAGCCTCTAGATCCCAATGCCTGAATTTTTTTTAGGGGAAAATCAAAACTGTCTGACTTATTATTCTAAGAGCATGTTCCTAGAATAGGACTCTTAGATTCACATTATTAAAAGAGTTAAAATTGGAACTTGATAAACACAGTTGTTGGAGAGAAATTATTAAATTGTGCTTATCTGTCTTTAAGATGACTTATGGAAATTGGATGGGCTTCACTGTGCTGACCTTTTAGCCTTTCCTTTCTTAAGCTGGAGGAGCTCACCCATGCTGAAGATGCTCTTTCTGAAGCCAATGCCTTGAATAACTACAATGCTGAAGTGTGGGCCTATCTGACTCTAGTCTGCCTAAAAGTGAGTCTCATGCCACCAGGGTAGGGTTGGTACTGAGAACAACTCAGGTTTGCTGGTCAGCAGAGGTATTCACAAGAGATTAAGGTCTTGGTGCGTGTTCTGAAAATGACTGTTCTTCAGTGTCCACCAAGGAGCTGTTTCCATGGGTCTAGCCTGCAAGGAGGTTCAGAAAATGGAGGGGCCTGGTTTGGGGCTCAGACCTTGAAAGGCTGACCAAATCAGTGTCAGCAAAGACAGTCCTTTCTGTGTCTTTCCATCCTAACCAACTGGTGGAAGTTCCTAGTCCTCAACATAATGGAGACTTGGAATTAGAGCCCATCGTTCTCACTCCATTAGGATCCAGAACTCTAGGGAGTTTGGGATCTCTTAAAAAAAGGAAATAAATAACTAGAATTTTTTCTTTGTGAATAACACTCTTGAAAATCAGTAAGAATATTATCTTAGAAAACAGCAGTAACCCTGAGTTCTAATAAACATTACCTTATTTTTGTCTTCGCAACAACCCAGATTTGCTTACAGGCATAACTTGTCCCCATGAACACCATTTGTTAGTTATCTCTTCCACAGGGCAACTTTCCCCTTTAGGGTTTCATTACATCTTGGATTTGCATAAGAAATTAAATGGGAATGGGGGGGAGTTTTGAGGAAACTGCAGACATGTGAAGGCTAGCAGATCACACAGAAAGAGTTGAGAAACTCAGAAATGCATAAAATATACATAGAGTATTGTATAATATCAACATGTTTTATCTTTTAATACCAAAATAATTGACACCCTGCTTGGTAAAAAGGGAGGGCCAAAACTTTTTACATGGATTTTCTAGATCACAGGGGCATCTCGCCCTTAACCTCATTGCAATGTGAAAGGGATAATTTCATTAATATCTTCATGGAATAATATTTGTAACATTGTAGAGTAGGGATGGGGAACCTTCAGCTTGTGGGTCATATTTATCTGGCACTGCCAAGACAACTGCAGGCAAGACTCAGAATTCAATAAATATAGTTTTTAGGGGTAATTTGTTTGACCAAATATAGCCTGCAAATGATGTTTTAAGTATCCAAATGGCCCTTGGTAGAAAAATGGTTTCCCACCCCGTTAAAATGGTATTTTGTGTATTTACATGGAACCAACTAATAACATTAGGACCCAAGAGGTTAGAGGCATCAATCAACTGGTACTTCCCCATCTTAGCAAACTATCTCTTTGATTCAGCATTGACCTCTATGAAAATGAAAGTCCCTTTTATTTGTATCACTGTTCCCCATACTTTCCTCCCTATTTGCAATCCCTATTCTTTCCTTCCATTGGGTTCGCTGGACCACCACCTCCACTTTGCCTCAACCCTTGTGACAATTTCTCCCTTATTCTAGGTCTCTGAGTATTCTTCTCATATTCTCCCTCTTGAATTCATGAAAGCCTAGCTCTCTCCATAAGACACCACATGCAAGACTGCCCTTTCTACTGTGAGTTGATCTTTCATCATTCTAACAAACTGGGCCAACAGAAGCTGTTGGCATAGTCCTCAGTCCCAGTTGATTCTTCCAACTCCTTCCTCTGATGCTAACTCTTTGAGACCTCTTCTCCTTTGACTTTCACTCTCTACCATACCCAGGAAGCCTCTTGTTGCTGTAAACTATCAGGATTAGGTCCCTATCCAAGGTGTTCACAAGTTTTCTCTCTAAACCAATCACTGCTTTCATATTACTGCCATTATTGAAAACAATGGATCTTGTCGAGGGGTTTAAAGTATTTGAACTGGTACTATTTGAAGTTACAATTATATAAGATATAGTCATTGGTTTCAGGCCACTGGAAATAGTGTAAATGAATTATGCAATTAATTGACAGGATTCATGCTTCATCCTAAATGAGACCCAGCTTATACTTGAGTATTTAAATCTATATCTCCTCCAACAGTCAGTAGCCTTGCCTCCTAGTCAACTTCCTCAGTCCTTGAGACATGCATTTTCATTCTACTTTATCACCAACAGAGATGGATCATAGATCTCATCATTATTCCTAACTAGTGATGGTTTCATGCTCTTGAACTCAGAAATTTCCCCCTTTGATCATATTCTCCTCTCCTTTTGTCACTCTGTTTCTAATCTTGTGCTACTGAATGCTACTTGAAGAATTTGTTCTCCCAGGCTGATCAGGTGCACTGCAGGTAGATGAATGTCCTCTGATCTCAGTCAAGGACTCCCTGATATACACTTTGCTTTATATTATTCTTTCTTGATGAATTTTGCACCATGCTTCTAAACACCCTCTCTACCCTGCCCTCCTCCATTGTAGCAGATGACCTCATTTCCTACTTGACTAAAAAGTCTATTTATTCCAACTGTATATCTTAGTACACCTCTAAAGCTAGAAGCTTAATCTTTTTTTTTTTTTGCCATTTAAGTGCCAAGGATGAGATGTTAATTCCTCTACTTGTACCCTCCTCCCATCTCCTCTATCTCTTGAGTTTGCCTCTTTGATCATTCCCTATTTCATTTTTTTGAAAGATTTTATTTATTTTGCATTTTATAATTTTTCCCCTAATCTTGCTCCCTGCCCCCACACACAGAAGGCAGTATGTTATTATTTACATTGTTTCCATGGTATGCATTGATCTAAGTTGAATGTGATGAGAGAAATCATATTCTTAAGGAAGAAATAAAGTATGAGATATAGCAAAATTACATAATATATTATTAAAAGTAATAGTTTTTGTTCAAACTTCACAATTCTTGCTCAGGATATAGATGGCATTCTCCATAGCAGATACCCCAGAATTATGCCTGATTGTTGCTGTGTTGAAATGAGCAAGTCCATTAAGATTGATCATCATTCCCATGTTGCTGTTAGGGTGTACAATGTTCTTCTGGTTCTGCTCATCTCACTCAGTATCAGTTCATGCAAATCCCTCCAGGCTTCCCTGAATTCTCATCCCTCCTGATTTCTAATAGAACAATACTGTTCAATCACATACATATACCAGTTTATTAAGCCATTCCCCAATTGATGAACACTCACTCAATTTCCAACTCTTTGCCACCACAGAGATGCTATGAATTTTTTTTGTATAAGTGATGTTTTTGCCCTTTTTCATAATCTCTTCAGGGTATAAGACCCAGTAGTGGTATGTATTGCTGGATCAAAGGGTATGAACATTTTTGTTGCCCTTTGGACATAGTTCCAGTCTGCTCTCCAAAAAGGTTGGATGAGTTCACAGATCCACCAGCAATATAATAGTGTCCCAGATATCCCACAACCCTTCCAACAATGATCATTGTCCTTTCTGGTCATATTGGGAAATCTGAGAGGTGTGAGATGGTACCTTAGAGATGCTTTAATTTGCATTTCTATACTAAGTAGTGATTTAGAGCAATTTTTCATCTGACTATGGATTGCTTTGATTTCCTCAGCTGTAAATTGCCTTTGCATATCCTTTTGACCATTTGTCAATTGGGGAATACCTTGTCTTTTTTAAAAAAAGTTTAACTCAATTCTCTGGATATTTTAGAAATGAGTCCTATGTCAGAAATATTAGTCAAAAAATTATTTTCCAATTTATTACATTTCTTTTGATCTTGGATACAGTGGTTTCGTCTGTGCAAAATCTTTTTAATTGAATGTAATCAAAATTGTCTAGTTTATTTTTAATGATATTCTCCATCTCATCCTTGGTCATAAACTGATCTGACAGGTAAACTATTTCTTGATCTCCTAATTTGCTTATCATATTGTTTTTATGTCTAGATCCTATGATCTTATCTTGGGTAGGAGGTATTGGTCTAATCCAAGTTTCTGCCATACTAACTTCCAATTTTCCCAAGAGTTTTTATCAAAGAAGTGGTTTTTATCCCAATAGCTGGACTCATTGGGTTTATGAAACAGCAGATTACTATAATCATTTCCTTCTAATACACCTCTGTTTCTTAGCCAATACCAGTCAGTTTTGATGACTGGTGCTTCATAATATAATTTTAGATCTGGTAGGGCTAAGACACTTTCTTTTGCACTTTTTAAAATTAAATCCCTGGAGATTCTCAACTTTTTATTTTTCCATATGAATTTATTCATTTTTTTAAACTCATTAATTTTTTGGAATTTTGACTGGTAGGGCACTAAACAAGTAGTTTAATTTTGGTTGAATTGTCATTTTTATTATATTTGCTCTGCCTATCCATGAGCAATTGATATTTGCCTAGTTATTTAAGTCTGATTTTATTTGTTGTGAGAAGTGTTTTGTAATTGTTTCCAAAAAGTTTCTGAGTCTGCCTTGGCAGGTAGACTCCCAGGTCTTTTATATTGTCTGAAGTTACTTTGAATGGGATTTCTCTTTCTAGGTCTTTCTGCTGCATCTTGCTAGTCATGTATAGAAATGTTGAGGATTCATGAGATTTTATTTTATATCCTGCAACCTTGCTAAAGTTGCTAATTATTTCTAGTTTTTTAGATAATTTTTGGAATTCTGTAGGTATACCATCATGTCATCTGCAAAGAGTGAGAGTTTTGTCTCTTCCTTCCCCGTTCTAATTCCTTCAACTTCTTTTTCTTCTCTTATTGCTGAAGCTAACATTTCTAATGTGATATTGAGCATCCTTTTTTCACACCTGATCTTATTGGGAATGACTCTAGCCTATCCCCATTGCATATAATGCTTGCTGGTTTCAGATAGATACTGCTTATTATTCTAAGGAACAATCCATTACACTCTCTAGTGTTTTTAGTAGGAATGGGTGCTGTATTTTGTCAGAAGCTTTTTCAGCATCTATTAATATAATCATATAATTTCTGATAGGTTTGTTATTGATATAATTAATTATACTGACAGTTTCCCTAATATTAAATGAACACTGCATTCCTGGGATAAATCCTATTTAGTCATAATGTACTATCCTAGTGATAACTTGTAGTCATTTTGGTAAGACTTTAAGATTTTTGCATCTATATTCATCAGGGAGATAGGTCTATAATTTTCTTTCTGTTTTAACTCTTCCCAATTTAGGTAGCAGCAACATACTGGTGTCATAGAAACAGGCAGAGTTCCGTCTTCATCTATTTTTCCAAAGAGTTTATATAGAATTGGCACCAATTGTTCCTTAAATATTTGATAGAATTCACTTGTGAACCCATCTTGCCCTGGAGATTTTTTCTTAGGGAGTTCAATAATGGCTTGTTGAATTTTTTTTTTCTGAGATAAGGTTATTTAGGTATTTAATTTCCTCTTCATTTATCCCGGGCAACTTATAGTTTTGTAAATATTCATCTATTTCACTTAGATTATTAAATTTATTGACAGTTGGGCAAAATAATTCTGAATTATTACTTTAATTTCCTCCTCATTGGTGGTGAGTTCGCCTTTTTTATTTATACTAGCAATTTGGGTTTTTTTAAATAAAATTGAACAGAGGTTTATCAATTTTATTGGGCTTTTTTTCATAAAATCAGCTCTTGGTTTTATTAGTTCAATAGTTTTCTTGCTTTCAATTTTATTAATTTCTCCTTTAATTTTTAGAATTTCTAATTTGGTATTTAATTGGGGATTTTTAATTTGTTCTCTAATTTTTTAGTTGCATATTTAGTTCATTGATTTCCTCTTTCTCAAATTTATTCATATAAGCATTTAAAGATATATCCCCAACAGCTGCCTTGAGTGTATCCCATAGCTTTTGGTATGTTGTTTCATTCTTGTCATTATCTAGGATAAAATAATTCTATAATTTGTTGTTTGAACCACTCATTCTTTAAAATGAGGTTATTTAGTTTCTAATTAGTTTTGGGTCTATGTCTCCCTGACCCAATATTGCAAGTGATTTTTATTGCATTATGATCTGACAAAGATGTAATCACTATTTCTGCCTTTCTGCAATTATTAGGTTTTTATGGTCAATTTTCATGTGCCATGTACTGCAGAAAAGAAAGTCTAGTCCTTTCTATCCCCATTCAGTTTCTTCCATAAGTCTATCATATCTAGGTTTTTCTAACAATCTGTTTACCTCCTTAACTTCCTTCTTGTTTATTGTATAGAGTGATCTAAATCTGAGTGAGGTTGAGGTCTCCCACTAATAGCGTTTGATGTCTGTCTTCCTGCAACTCCTTCAACTTCTCCTCTAATAATTGCATGCTATACGATTGGGTGGATACATATTTAGTATTGAAATTACTTTATTGTCTATGGTACCTTTTAGGATGATATAGTTTATTTCTTTTAATGATATCTATATTTTTATAGCGTTTTGTCTGAGATTAAAGATTGCTACCCCTGCTTTTTTTCCACTTCAGCTAAAGCAAAATATATTTTGCTCCAACCTTTTCCTTTATTCCATATG
Organism: Macrotis lagotis; assembly: GCF_037893015.1. Taxonomy (NCBI): domain Eukaryota; kingdom Metazoa; phylum Chordata; class Mammalia; order Peramelemorphia; family Peramelidae; genus Macrotis; species Macrotis lagotis. Next base: position 53,926,384 of record NC_133661.1, on the reverse strand, counting down.
TATTTCTCTGCTTCAAATGAGTTTCTTGTAAGTAGCATATTATAGGATTCTGGTTTTTAATCCACCCTGCTATTTGTTTACATCTAAAGGGAGAGTTCATCCCATTCACATTCAAAGTTAAAATTACTCTTTATTTCTCTCCATGTTATCTTCCATGTTTGTAGTTTCAATCTTTATCCATATTCCCCAGTATTTTGTTTCTGAATGTCATCACCTTAAGTGTTTGCCCTCCTATATCCAACCCCCCCTCCTTTCTTTCCCCTTTCTCTTTGCCCTTCCTTCTGTTGGTTCCCCCTTTTAACACTTTAAAGATAAGTTTCTTAACTGAGTGTTTGTGTGTTAATTTTAACCCAATCTGGTGAGAGTTAAGATTCAGGCAGTTCTCACCTCCTCCCTTCTTCCCCTCTATTGCAATAAGTCCTTTGTACCACTTTTTTTTAGGTTTTTTTGTAAGGCAAATGGGGTTAAGTGGCTTGCCCAAGGCCACACAGCTAGGTAATTATTAAGTGCCTGAGACTGGATTTGAACCCAGGTACTCCTGACTCCAGGGCCAGTGCTTTATTCACTGCACCACCTAGCTGCCCCTGTACCTCTTAATGTAATGAGATTTACCCCCATTCAGTCTCCTTCATCCTCCCATTTCTTTACTGTCCTCCTTCTTAAGGAAGTATTGTTTTTAAATCATTCTGAGTTGCAAAAGGTCATGAGTGTCCATCACTTCTGGCTAAGTATATTCTTTCTAATAGAATTAAAACTTTTAAGAGTTATTAGAGTCTTTCAGGTAGGGATATAACCAGTTTCATCTTATTGGATAAGTTCCCCCCCCCCCATTTTTGTACCTTTTCATGTCTCTTGAGTCTCCTATTTAAAGTCCAAATTTTCTATTAAGCTCTGGTCTTTTCATCAGGAAAAGTTGGAAATCTCCTACTTCATTAAATGCTCATATTTTGCCCTGGAAGAGAAGATTCACTTTTGACAGATAATGAATTCTTGGCTGCATTACAAGCTCCCTTGCTTTTCAGAATATTACATTCCAGGTCCTTTGATCCCTTAATGTTGATGCAGCCAGGTCCTGTGTAATCCTTACTGTGTGGCTCCTTGCTACTGCTTATAGGATTTTTCTCTTTATTCTGATAGTTCTGGAATTTGGCCACAATATTCCTTGGCATTTTCATGTTGGGATCCCTTTCTAGAGGGGATTGATGTATTCTTTCAGTAACTATTTTGCCCTCTGGTTCCATGATATTAGGGCAGTTTTCCATTACTAAATCCTGTAATATTGAGCCTAGGCTTTTTTTCTCTTCAATGTTTTCAGGAAGATCAATAATTCTTAGGTTATCCGTCCTCAATCTATTCTCGTTAACAGTGGTTTTCCTGATGAGGTATTTTACATTTTCTTCTATTTTTTTCATTTTTTTGTTTTGTTTAAGATTCCTGTTGTCTCATGAAGTCATTGGTTTCAACAGACTCCATATTTTTCTTAGAGAATTTTCTTCACTTACCTTTTGCAACTCCTTTTCCAATTTGTCAATTCTTTTTTTGTAAGTTTTCCATTTGACCAATTGAGGTTTTGAGACAATTATTTTCTTTTTGAATTTGTCCAATTGTATTTTCTAAGGATCTGTTTTCTTGTTGCAAGGTGTTAATCTTCTCTTGGGTTTCTTTTCCCAAATTTCCAAATGATTTTTAAACTCCTTCCTGATTTCTTCAAAGAAGTCTTTGTGTTAGAAACCAAATCATATTCTCCTCAGAGGTTCTACGTCTCTTTGAGTTAAAGTCTTTTCCTTCTAGGAATTTTTCTATGGACCCCCCCCCCCCATTTCCAATGGCCTTTCTTCATTTTCCTAAGATCTTGTGTTAGGAAAGAGGTTCGCTCAGAGGTTTGGTGTTGGGATCCGTAGAGGCTTTACTCACTGGGCTTAGTAACTCCAAGTGGGCTGGGCAGTAGTGGGTACTAGAGGCATTACTCACTGAGTATAATATTTCTAACCCGGCCTGTAGGGCATGCCCTTCCAGTAAGCCCCAGACTGACAGTCCCACTGACATGCCTCCACTCTCCAGTTGGTTCTCTGAATGGTTCCCACAGTGAAAGCCTTTGGTGTTGATCTTAGGTTAGTCCAGCTCTCACATGACCCCCACCAGCTCTGTTCTCTGTGCCTGGCTCACCTACAATCTCCAAAGACAGATCTTGAGGTAGGCATTCTCCTAGCTTCTCTTTCTGGGTTTTCTCAATTGGATTTCTATTAAGAGGTCTGTTTCAGGGTGGCTAGGTGGCACAGTGGATAACGCACCAGTCCTGGAGTCAGGAGGACCTGAGTTCAAATCTGGCCTCAGACACTTAATAATTACCTGTGTGGCCTTGTGCAAGCCACTTAACCCCATTGCCTTGCCGAAAAAAAAAATAAAAAGGTTTGTTTCATAGTATATATGATCAGGAGACCTTAGAACAGGCCTGACTTCTCTCTGCCATCTTGGCCAGGTTATGCCCCTATTTCATTTTTAAACTCTATTAGCTCCTTCCCTGATGCCTCCAAACATGCCAAGATCTCTCCCAGAGATTTTCCTTGTTCATATGAAGTTATAGCTCTTTAAAAAAATATTAAAATGGGGGGCAGCTAGGTGGTGCAGTGGATAAAGCACTGGCCCTGGAGTCAGGAGTACCTGGGTTCAAATCTGGTCTCAGACACTTAATAATTACCTAGCTGTATGGCCTTGGGCAAGGTGCTTAACCCCATTGCCTTGCAAAAACTAAAAAAAAAAAATTAAAATGGCAAAGTTTAGTATACATTAAATAATTACTAGCTGCTGTTTTTGCTTTTAGGCTGGGAGGCAACTGGAAGCAGAACAGTCCTACAAATACACATTAAAGGTTTGACTTGGATTTCCCTAATGGGTTTAAACAGATAATTATCAATGTGGAATGCTCTTCCTACCTTTTTTTGCTTTTTTTTTTTTCATGGAGCTGCTGGTTATATCAAAACTCCCTTGCTAAGTGATTGTGGGTGTTGATGCCTGGCTTAGTGTAATGAGCACTGCCTTGACAACTGGTGTGGGGATTCCAGCTCCATCTCAGCTATCAACTAGCTGTGGAGTCTTGGAAGTATCCCTTAATCATACTTAACTTTTGCTTACTGATCTGTAAATTTAAGATTTTTCCTCTGTGGCAGTCAAACTGGGACACTTCTCATTAGTCAACAGGTGCAGTTTATTGACCCTTCAAGAGCTCTGAATGGTGTACTCATGATGTAGAAAGCAAGAAATCATGACAGCATCTAATCCTAATGAGGAATGGGGAGGGGAGGCTTGAATGGTTTGCAATGTGTTAGTATAACCTTGTCAACTTTATTGGAGTGTGTCCTATCATCTGTTTTAATGTAGCTGAAGCTGAAGGACGAGGCTTTGCTTAAGGAGATCCATGTGGTGCAAAACATGGTGGGCTTTGGGGACCCTTCCTTCTGACATCTTTCAGAAGAAGCTGCTATTGTCTGATTATAAGGAAGAAACCTCCCTGAGCCCCTGCATCAAAGAGTCAGACTAGTCTTGGGGCGAAAGAACAACACAATCTGCCCCAACAACAGTTTCATTTGGGGCTTTTTCTTTTGGTTTTGTTTCTTTTTGTTGTTTAATATTTTTTATTGTTATTCAATAAGGTTAATAAATTTAAGCAAGAAAATACGAAGTTTACCTAGTCACTGATGAACTGATAAAAATAGTAGGTTCAGACAAGAGATGAGATGGAAGCAGCACTACAGAATTTCTGGGGCAGAATGAGAGGCAAAATAATTTAGTCGAGAAAGAGAGCACAAGATCAGGAGTCAGAACTGGGTTCTGATGCAGATCTTGCTAATTAGTAGCTTTTTAATTCTGAGAAAATTCTTTCATCACTCTGAACCTTGGTGTCCTCATCTGCAAAATGAGTGAATTAGCTAAAAAAAATGACTCTCTTCTTGGTCTAAGATGTTATTCATGATTTATGGGATCCTCCCAAGACTGAGGAGAGGCAAAGCAAGGTAATGCCACTGGCCAGGTTTATCATTGGAAAGATGTGACCTAAGGACCTTCTTAGTAAAGGAAGACTGGTCAGGAGATTGGGTCCTTGCTTTGGAAGAAGAGGAAAGATTATTATAGGCAAATTCCACAGACATCTTTACTTAAAGAATAGCAGGAGGCAGCTAGGTGGTGTAGTGGATAACGCACCAGCCCTGGTGTCAGAGGGACGAGAGTTCAACTCTAACCTCAGACGCTTCATAATTACCTAGCTGTGAGACCTTGGGCAAGTCACTTAACCCTATTGACTTGCAAAAGCCAAAAAAAAATATTAAAAACCCCAAAACAACAAAAAAGGAATAGCAGAAAATCACTGGAGTGGTTGATTTTTATCTAATCCAATGAAGTCCATGAGGAGTCTTCCCTAGAGAGTACATAAAGCCGCCTCTCACTGCATATATAAGGTCCTAACCCTTTAGAGCTAATCAGACACAGGCCTCTATATCTGAATTATATCACAGCAAAAAAAAAGACATGCAGCAAATATTATATATTAGAGGCATAAAAAAATGTGTTTCCCATTCCCCAAAGAGGATGGTCAAAGGACATGAATAAACTGTTTTCAGAAGAACTGATAGGTATTCACTAACATATGAAAAATGTTCCAATTCAATAAGAGAAATACAAATTAAATCAACACTAATAGTTTACTTCACACCCTGCAAATTGGCAAAAATGACCAAAAAAATGGCAAGTCAGTGTTAGAGGGGTTGAGGAAAGACAGGCACATCATTAAAATGGTGGAACTGTGAAATGGTGCAGCCATTTTGGAAAGCAATTTGGAATTAGGCAAAGTGACTTAAATGTCTATTACTGGGCTTATAGCCTAAGGAAGACAGTCATCCATAAGTTAAAAATCCCTATATACTCCAAAATATTGAGAGAAGCACCTTTTGTGCTCAATAGGAACTGGAAGTAAAGTAGATGTATTGGGGAATGACTAGACAAATTATGATACACAAATGTAATAGAATATTACTATGCTGTAAAAAATGATGCATCCGATAAATACAGAAGAGAGATGTACACGAACAAAGTACGCAGAGCCAAGAAAACACTATAACACAAGGAGCACAACAGTGTAAATAGAATGACATAAATGTAACAAAATTATAAAGATCAAACAAGACCTGTAAAGAAGGGATACCCCCAAAATATCTATGCTTGATAGTGGGTATACACTGTACAAATTTTTGTATTTTTCCAGTGTATAAGTTGTGCTTTTTACTCCTCTTAAAAATACAAATAAAATTCATTTGTTCTATGAGAGGACTCTAGGAGGGCTATGAAGGATACTATGGTGATATAAGAAACAGAAATTATCAAGAAAAACTTAAAAAAATATAAAGATCTTTGCAAACTGGTTCCTGTCTACCTCTAATTTTTTTTCTTTGATTAAATCTGTTCTTTCCACTATTTCCCCACACTATCACTAAGCAAATTAAAAAACAAAGACTTTTCTATTCACCAAGATCAATCTCTCTACATACACATCTTTAATCTCTTAAGCAGATTTTTCTATAATTTTCCAAACTTTTCTCCCTAATACTTAGTAACATGTCCAAGTCTCCTCAATTCTTAGAAAATCTTTACTAGGGGGCGGCTAGGTGGCTCAGTGGATAAAGCACCGGCCTTGGAGTCAGGGGTACCTGGGTTCAAATCCGACCCCAGACACTTAATAATTACCTAGCTGTGTGGCCTTGGGCAAGCCACTTAACCCCATTTGCCTTGCAAAAACCTTTAAAAAAAAAAAGAAAGGAAAATCTTTACTAGTCTTATCTCATGGAACCTCCTTTGTCCACCTTCTCCTTTACAGCCAAACTTCTTTTACTTGGTAAATCTCATCAGTTCTCAAAGGATTCATTTTTATCGCTATGCAGTTTCCAATTCAGGGGCTCAAGCACCAAATTCACATCAATGGACATTTTGGACGATATCTTAGAAGCATCCCAGAAATAAAATCTTTTCCCCAAATCTTCTCCTCTACTGAACTTTATTTTTTTCTGTCCAAAGCATTACCATCCCACTTAGTCTTAATGTCTTACTCTCATTCTCCTTATCCAGTTAATGGCTGCATCTTATTTCTGGTTTCACATCTCACTGTTTACTCAGTTCTGACCATTGTTTAGGCCTCTTGTCTAGACTAGAGCAACAGCCTTCAAATTGGTCTCTTTGCCTTCTCCCCCTATGCTAATCCATCTTCACATAGGCCTCCCCGCCTCCTCTCTCTGTCAGTTCACCTTCACATTGCCCTCATCTCTCCTCTCTCTGTGCCAGCCTGCCATCACATTGGCCTCCTCTCCGTGCCAGCCTGCCATCACATTGGCCTCCTCTCCGTGCCAGCCTGCCATCACATTGGCCTCCTCTCCGTGCCAGCCCATCTTCCCGTGGCCTCCTCGGCCTCGCTGCTCAAGCCCTCCCACGGCAGGCCCTTTACCCCCCCATGCCCACAACTGGTCCCTGGCTCCGCTCCCTCCACTCCCCGCCCAGGCCCCCCTCGGAGGTTACCCCGAGGCCGCCAGCACCGGCTCCTCGGGGGACGGGGCGAGCTTTCCTTTCCCGGTCGCAGAGTCGTGGCGGGGAAGCGGCAGGCGCGGGCTTTCTGTGGGAAGGAGTGACTTAGAGGAGGGCGGGACTAGGGAAGCCGGCATTTCCGGAGCGCCCTCTGCGCAGGCGCGGACAATTCGCTTCCGGTGCGAGGAGGGGCCGCTGGCTGAAGGCGCGCGCAGACGCTTCGGAGGTTCCCGCTTCCCAACGGAATTCCTTATAGAGCTCCGGCTTCTCGTCTCGTCTAGTCCGCCATGGTCCAGCTGAGTGAGTGGCCGCCGGGTGGGGCGAGGCACTTGCGGCCTCCCTCCGCCCGGAGGCGGACGAGGGTCGGGCGGGGGGGGGGGGCTGATCGAGCATGTCCGGCAAATCGTCGAGCGCGCCGTGCGCAGGCGCGGTTGGGGGAGCCCGCAGGCAGCCGGGGGCTTCCGGGGGCGGGGCTTGGGCACTGAGGGCGGGCCCGTCTTTCCGCAGCCCCCCTGCTCCGGAAGAACTACCGAGGCGGCCACGTGAGCATCCGGCTGGCGCTGGGCGGCTGCAGCAACCGGCCCTTCTACCGCGTGGTGGCGGCCTACAACCGGCGCGCCCGGGACGGCCGCCACCTGGAGCAGCTGGGCTGCTACGACCCGCTGCCCAACAGCCACGGCGAGAAGCTGGTGGGCCTCAACCTGGACAGGATCCGCCACTGGCTGGGCTCCGGGGCGCACCTCACCAAGCCCGTGGAGAAGCTCCTGGGTAACCCCCCGCCCGCAGCCCCTGGGTTAGGGGGGCCAGGCCCGCCCCGCCCCGGGAGCCCGGGCCCACCAGCCTCGTGTCGCCCCCAGGTCTCTGCGGCTTCTTCCCGCTGCACCCCATGACGATCACCGATGCGGAGCGGCTGAGAAGGACACGCGCCCTGGAGGCGGCCGCGGCCAGCCCGGCCCAGGCCCCGCAGCAGAGCGGCCGCCCCGGGGGCGCCGACTGCTGACTCCCCGCGCCCGTGAATAAAGCCCATGAGCCGAGCTCTGTCTGTACTTCTGGAGTGCCGGGCTTGTGGAGGTTAGAGCTGGGCCTTGGGCAGGGAATTATCAGGACGCAGAAACCGAAGGGTTGCAAGATTTGGGGCAATTTAAGGGATGGGTATTCAGTGACGAAGCTCAGACATAACTCCGCAGTCTCCACTCAAGGCTGTGGATTGAAAGGGAAAGAGACTGGAGGCCGCATCGGACAGCCCGGGTTGTAGACAGTGTAGATCTCATGGTTTGTCACCTGAAGACTTGGAAAAATCTTCCATTTCAAAATAGTGAAATGGCAACAGAGCCCTGCAAAAGAGAAATCTTCCTCAAGATCCTTGACTGATCCATCAACGAACTAGAACAGGCCAAATACCAAATTATGATCAAGCCAGGTGTTTCCAGTTTGGTTTTATGAGACTAGCAAATGCCTCCCTGAAGTCCAAAACATAATAACTCTGATGCATCAGTCTAGCAACACAAGAACACAACAGTCTATCACACAAGGAAAAGGGGGTGAGTTGGGTGATGTGTTCTTAAGGAAGCCAGGCTTCTAGAGATTACTATTTCTTACCAGGTGACTCTAGAGGAGACTGGCATCAAAGCCCTAGGCCCTACAAGATTATAGCATTTTTCTTTGAAAATCAGCTCTTGCTTATGTCTGCAGACAAGCACCTTTCCATCAGTACATGACTAACAGCCCTCTAGTGGCCTCATTAACAAGTTCGTGCTAACATCTCATCTGTGTTGGACTTCAGGTTCCACAGAATCCTTTTGTTTCCAGTATGAAGATCATTCTTTTTTTAAATAAAGATTTTATTTGAGTTTTACAATTTTTCCCCTGATCTTACTTCCCTCCCCCACCCCCCCACAGAAGGCAATATGTCAGTCTTTACATTGTTTCCATGGTACATATTGATCCAAATTGAGTGTGATGAGAGAGAAATCATATCCTTAAGGAAGCAACATATATAAAAGTATAAGAGTTAACAAGATCAGACAAGATACCAGGTTTTTTTTCTAAATTAAAGGAAATAGTCCTTGGACTTTGTTCAAACTCCACAGTTACAGATGGTATTCTCCATTGCAGAAAGCCCTAAATTGTCCCTGATTGTTGCACTGATGTTAGGAGCAAGTCCATCAAGGTTGATCATCACCCCCATGTTGCTGTTGGGGTGTACAGTGTTTTTCTGGTTCTGCTCATCTCACTCGGCATCAGTTCATGCAAATCCCTCCAGGCTTCCCTGAATTCCCATCCCTCCTGGTTTCTAATAGAATAGTGTTCCATGACATACATATACCACAGTCTGCTAAGCTATTCCCCAACTGAAGGACATTCACTTAATTTCCAATTCTTTGCCACCACAAACAGGGCTGCTATGAATATTTTTGTACAAATGATGTTTTTACCCATTTTCATCATCTCTTTAGGGTATAGACCCAGTAGTGGTATTGCTGGATCAAAGGGTATGCTCATTTTTGTTGCCCGCATAGTTCCAAATTGCTCTCCAGAAAGGTTGGATGAGTTCACAGCTCCACCAACAATGTAATAGTGACCCAGATTTCCCACAACCCATGAAGATCATTTTTTTTAAGGTTTTTGCAAGGCAAATGGAGTTAAGTGGCTTGCCCAAGGCCACACAGCCACCTAATTATTGTCTGAGGCCAGATTTAAACCCAGGTACTCTTGACTCCAGGGTCTATGCTTTATCCACTGTGCCACCTAGCCGCCCCCATGAGGATCATTCTCACCAAAGTAAACCAAAGCAAATCAGTCAACTCTTTTTCCCTTCTTTATCTCAGACTGCATGCCTGCCTATCCTTGTCCCATCTTGCTACAAAAACCCTCCCTACCCCAAATTTCGTTTTTGTTAGTATTTTCCCCAGGTCACTCTTCATTCTCTGCTTGAAACTGGCTGAAGTTTTTCTTAAAGGTTCATGTCACTCTTGGATATTTGTTCTCATTTATGCATCCCTTATACCTTTTGTACATGTCCTTTTCAAACCTGAATTCATCAGAGTTCACTAGCCACATTGGTCTTTAACTTTCTTTTTCTTTAATGGTTAGAATATACTTTTTGAATATTGTTTTTGAGTTCATTCTCTAATTCCTAAATCATTGTCCCTTTCAGCATTCTGGATCATGGGTTAGTACCTATCATTTTATTTTTAAAAAATCTGTTTTCCCAAAGCCTTTGATACTCTTCTGATTATGAATTAGCACCACCACCATCAGAACCCTAGGGGACTTCAATCTAGTAGGAGAGATAATGCCAGCACAGTTGGAGGAAATATAAGAAGAAAGGCCTAGGAAGGGGAGATCTGGCAAAGCCTCCCGGTGGGGTTTGAGCTGAGTCTTGCAAGAAACCAATAGGCAGAAGGGAGAGCACACTAGCCATGGGACATGTGGGGAGGAACACGGGAGACAATGGGAAATGGTACTTACTAAACACCTCACTTGCTGGTAGAAAGGGTTGTATTGTGTGAATATCTTCCTAGACCTTCTGGTAGAAGTGGAAATGATACAATCTTTCAACTGGATCCACATCAGAACTTGGCCAAGGAGCAGCTAGATGGCACAGCAGATAGAGCACTGGCCCTGGAGTCAGGAGTGCCTGAGTTCAAATCCAGCCTAACACACGTAATAATTACCTAGCTGTGTGGCCTTGGGCAAGCCACTTAATCCCACTGCCTTGCAAAAACTAAAAAAAAAAAAAAAGAACTTGGCCAAAATGCAATAACAGTTGCTCAAGTATCACTAAGACACAGTGCAATAATGAAAGATTTAGGCTGGACTAAGGAAGCCACATTATGAATGACTTGATTATTAGCACCAGGAAAAAAAGATTGCCGGACAGAGCAGGGATTAATGATCCTTGTAGTGTCTACTTGTATTGGCAGCTATCTTGGACCTCTGAGAGGTTCTGGGAATATGGGGAGAAGTCAGGCTAGGGGAGAAAGTCTCTCCTGGGTCAAGGACTTAATGTGGAGTATTTATTACTCTATTTGCTACTACTGATGTTCATATGTACTTTTTGTTCTGATCTCAAGGGAGGTGGAAGCATATTGAGAATTGCTGTACAGATTGTTTTAATTATAATCGTGATCTCAGTTACAGATCATTCCAGATGGCTGCAAGGACAGCCAGCAGCAAGTGGGTGGCATATACTCAGATTAAGTATGTCTGTTTAGGATAATTAATTCAGTTTTGTTTGAAGTCTCTCTTTTGTGATTTTGCTTTAAGATGTTTTTTGCTATTAGGTTGCATTCCTTCAAGGTATTTTTCAACAATAAGAAAAGGACTTCTGTGGTATGGTTTGGTAAACAACACGTGTATTACATCAATCACTAATCAACATCTGTGAATCCCCAGATAAAAAAGACTAACTGAAAAAATAATAAACAACTTTAGCAACAGCTTATGAAATTCTCTACCAGTAACATCATGTGATTAAAAAATTAGGTAATAGACCATCAGTCAGAATTTTTTTTTTTAGATTTTGCAAGGCAAATGGGGTTAAGTGGCTTGCCCAAGGCCACACAGCTAGGTAATTATTAAGTATCTGAGGCCAGATTTGAACGTCGTGCATGAAGGGCGGGCGGGTGGCGCGGATCCTGCCGTCACCGGGGGCGGCAGCGCGCACCAGCTTCACCCGGGGGAAGGGGAGGCGGCGGCGCGAGGACCGGCCCCTTGCCAGGCCCCCGGGCCCTCCCTGCGCCGCTGCCTGCGGGGCCGCGGGCCAAGCGCGACAGGGCGCGGCGCCTGCGCAGAGCAAGGCGGAGTCTGTCACGGGACCGCGGGGGGCGGGGCTCCCCCGGGTCGGGGCTCCCAAGCAAGGCCACGCCCACCCGCGCACAGTCTCCGCGGAGGAAGTGGGAGGGAGGCGCCGGCGGGCGGAGGCGGCGGCAGGGGAGACCGTTTGCGGCTGCGCAGGAAGCTCGCGCCCCCCCCCCGTCCCGCACGTCACTTCCCGCCCCGCCCCGCCGCCGGCAGCTCTCTTTCGCGCGGGAAGAGAAAACCGGCGGCGGCTGGGAGGCGCGAGTGCGGGCCGGGCCGGGCCGCGGCGGCCATGGGGCTCCTGGAGCGCTGCAGGGAGGAGTTCGGCACCGCCGACCTGTACGAGGTGCTGGGCGTGCGGCGCGAGGCCTCGGACGGCGAGATCCGGCGCGGCTACCGCAAGGCCTCCCTGAGGCTGCACCCGGACCGCGTGGCCGAGGACGCCCGGGAGGAGGCCACCCGCCGCTTCCAGGTGCGCGGGGCGGGGCCTCGGGGGCGGGGCCTCCCCGGGGCATCCCGGGGGCGGGGTCTCCCCGGGGCAGGGCCTCCGGGGGCGGGGTCTCCTTGGGGCAGGGCCTCCGGGGGCGGGGTCTCCCCGGGGCAGGGCCTCCGGGGGCGGGGTCTCCCCGGGGCAGGGCCTCCGGGGGCGGGGTCTCTTCGGGGGCGGGGTCCCCCCGGGCCGGCACCCCCTGGTAGCCAGGGCAGGGGCCCACAGCCGGCTGCTGCCCCCCCAGATCCTGGGCAAGGCCTACGCGATCCTGAGCGACCCCGAGGCGCGGGCGGCCTACGACGAGCAGGGCGCGGTGGACGAGGAGTCGGAGGCGCTGAGCCAGGAGCGGGACTGGGCGGCCTACTGGCGGCTGCTCTTCAGAGAGGTGCGGGGCGCCCGCGGGGCGGGGGGCGGAGCCTCGCTGCCAGGGCCACCCGGCTGTGCCCGCTCGCGGCTGGGCTCGGTGCCCCCCCGCGGCTGACGGCGTGCCCTAATGGAGCAGGACGCGCATGGGGGTTCCCTAGCGCGCCGGCTCTGCCGTCAGGAGGACCTGGGTTCAAATTTGACTCAGACACTAATTACCCAGCCGTGTGGCCTTGGCCAAGCCACTTGACCCCTTTCCCTGCAAAAATTTTTCTAATTTTGAAAAAAATACCCTTAACCGAGAGGGCCACCGATAAGTTGTGCCTTTCTCTTTTCAAGATAACTTTTGAGGACATTAAGACCTTTGAAGAGAAGTACATTGGTTCAGAAGAAGAGCTGGCTGATATTAAACAAGCCTATGTGGACTTCAAGGGCGATATGGATCAAATCATGCAGTCTGTATTATGCGCAGAATACACCGACGAACCCAGAATACGGAACATAATACAACAGGCCATCGATTCTGGAGAAGTTCCACCCTTTAAAGCTTTCCTCAAAGAGTCGAAGCAAAAAATGAATGCAAGGAAAAGGAGGGTAATGTGGATTTTTGATATTAGGGCCCCAAGAGTAATGGGAAACTAGTTCTTATTGGAGTAGTAAGTACTTAAATTACTTAGATCCTTCGTGTTTTTATGTTATTAAAAGCATAGTTGCTTGAGAAGTTTAAATTAGTGGAGAAAAAGGTCAAAATATTTTTCTTGAGGAGGAACTTGTATTTGTTTTGCATTCACTTTAACTGGGATGATTTGATAAAAGAATAGACTTTTGAAAAGAGGGAAGAGGTTAAGTCAAAAGAACTAAAAGTATTTAAACTGAAGTTGCCTTGGCAACCACTGCTTATTGTATGTCAAACTGATATTTCAGACAAGAAACTGATCATGCTAGTCTAAGCTAATTTCTTCTCTGGAGTATCATCAGGTAAATGAACTTTTATCAAGGTCTCCTGGGAATTTTGTTGCTTTCCTTTCCTGCTGATCTAATTCAGTAAACTTGGCTAAAACTCCCCAGATACACTGCTTCCACAACTCATGAAGACTAGAGAGAGTGCATTATAGATGGTGAGGATAGCATGCTGGCTTCTGGCAGGTAGCATGTGAGCCTAGCCAAGTCAAGCAGTGTTGGTGCTCTAAGAGACCATAAGACCCTGCCTTTCCAAGGTGCTGATCTGTATTAGTGGAGAGCTTGGTTTTTCTTTTCCAGGATTCCTATTCCTTATACCTTTGAAAACACATCACAGTCCCTGTCCTTTTAACCAAATCCTTTTATAAGACCTCATAGATGGCCTTAAGAAAAGGGATTAGACTTGGAAATGAGGGTGCTTCACAGAAGCCAAGTGAGTATTAATGCAGAATTTGTTGGTCCTTGGCTTTTGTAGTGGACATAAAGCAGAACTCCTTTTATTTGACCTTGAATCTCATATGCATTTGGGGGTGTGTGTGTGTGTGCTTTTTCAGGCTCAAGAAGAAGCCAAAGAAGCAGAAAAGACCAGAAAGGAGCTGGGCCTAGGGGGTGAACCAGGTGATCTAAAAGCACTTATCCAGGTGAGTTCTGTGGGTAGAGACCTAGAGCACAGAGAACCCTTCCTCCCCTGATCCAGTTCTTATCTTAGGGACTTGCTGATTTTGTTCTGAAATGTATGTGTTTTAACTTTTCCAATAGAGCAGACAAAAGGATCGTGTAAAAGAAATGGAGAGTTTTCTGGCCCAGATGGAAGCAAAGTATTGCAACTCTTCCAAAAAAGGGAAAAAACCAACTGACAAGAAAGGAAAAAAATAATGAAAGCAATGCTTTTGTTTCTTCAGTGGGCCTTCTATTTAATTGGTACTTCCTCACCTAACGAATAAAATGAGAAAATCTTTGTTATCCTTCTGGCCTAGATTACCTAGACCTAGACTACTTGTGAGTAATTTATTCAGCAGTTGCCCCAGTTCATTGTCATGTTACATATGGATCTTCTCAAAAGTGTTTACTGGCAGGTACCTAGTGTTTGTATGAAATTTTCCTCCTGGGAGAATTTGGTTTTCAGAGGATATATGTTGCCATGCATCTTACACAGAAGGAATTCTAGACTAATTCTATCAAGACAAGATAGAGACTTCTTTCAGTTCACTTGACAGGTAATAATGTTATTGGTGAGGAAATCAAATTTTTAAAGCAGGGTGGCTAGGTGGCACAGTGGATAAAGGACATGCCCTGGAGTCAGGAGTACCTGGGTTCAAATCGGGTCTCAGACACTTAATTACCTAGCTGTGTGGCCTTGGGCAAGCCACTTAACCCCATTTGCCTTGCAAAAACCTAAAAAACAACAACAACAAAAAACTAGCTCTCAAGTTTCCAAAAGTGATATCTGGGAGTGGGGTGGGTGGGGTGATAATAGAGCCCAATGATCTTACCAAGAGTTGAATTTGCTAATAACTTGAACTCTTGAAAAAAGAAAGCTAAGGCCTAACACATTCGTATTCACAACTCTTCTTTCAACCAGGCTTCTTCAAATACCAAGCAGTTTTGCAGAGGATGTAGAATTGTATGTACTTTTTCCTCAAATGTCATGACTAAGACTTCTGTTGAAATTTGTCACCATGGATCTTAAATTAGGAGGAAAGTGAGAGTTGTCAATTACTTCCAGTTTCTGATCACAAATACTGATTTAGAAAATAAACTCTTTAATTGCATTCAATTAAAAAAATATAAATTTCATGCAGTTTGGATTCCCCCACCTCAAGCTAACACAATGGTACCAGTGGCCATTTTGTTATGAATCAAATTGATAGTGTAAAGTATCCTCACTATGATTTCATGAATTCTTTTTGTTCAGGAGATGACTTAAACAATAATTGAATAATAGAAACCAATTATATAATCAGATTTAATTACAAATGAAATTAAGTATTATGTAAGCTAAACAGCTCTTGAAGAAGCTGCATTTATACCATTGTTTGTGCTAATTATGAATTTTAAAATGCCTTTAGAAAAACTCCCAAGAGATTCTGAGCTCATCACTCACTTTCTGCTACTCCACTGTCACCAAAGGAATCTGAGAATTAGCACGTGAAAATCACTGACTGTTAGTGGAGCCACATAGGAAAGTTCCAAAAAAGGAAATGAATTTATTTATTTGTTACTGAAGAAAATTTGGCAATAATGGAAGCATGAGTATTAGAGGAATCTGATCAATGAAGCAGAACTAGTAAGAATACAGGAAATAGTAGTGACTGTACAACTTCACCTGAAATAGAGCTTGATCAGTATTAGTCTAAAAAGATAAGATCTGGCAAATTGGCCCATTTCAATAAAGGTAAAATAAGCCATATTTCTCTCAACTAATGCATGATGTTTTCCAATTGGTCTTTACTGTCAGTTTTATTCTCCAGTAAATCTGTGGCCAGGTTCCTTGGGGATCAGTCCGGCTAATTTTGGAGCCACTCTAGGAAGCATTTTCGTTTGAGTGGCAGTTCAGCCTTCTCACAACACTGTCTCCTTAATGATTTCACTTGAAATTAAGAAAATAAAATTATTTTCAGGAGTTTAAATACAAGCAGAAGTGTTCTAGGGAATATGGTTGCTTAATGCTATAGCAGTTTAACTGCTGCTTTTCACACATCTGCCGTAATAATACTGCTTGTCAGACAATATAATGATTTGGGGAGGAGGTCCATCTTAGAGAAGAGTCTTTTGTCCAATAATAGCTTAACTTGCTCTGAAGGAAGACAAGTGGTCCACACAATCTTTGGCAGACACTGGGTTTTTCCCCCCAGTAGGTTATACAAAAAATAACTTCATAAAGATAGTTTTGAGTTTTTCTTGTAAACAAGTTCTGCATCACTGAGCTGCCTGAACACTGATTCACAAAATTCTCAGACAAGCTCACAACCACCTAACAACAGGTTTTTGGGGTTTGCATTGTGGTTTATCCTATGGGCCCTGTCTGGTTCTAGTGACTGCTCCACCTCGACTTTGAGATCTTGCAGAGCCGTGTAACTGAAGACCTAGTAGACGAAGATGATATAATAAGTAATATTGAAGTTAGAATGCAAAAAAATTGAACAACATTTTTGATTACTGCTGAGTACCTTAAGAAAGCACAGTCAAAACAAGAATCTTATAGTCTAGTAGGAGGGGAGCTAAGACATTTGGCTGGGACATTGGAGAGCAGCGAAGTCTGGTTTTGCTCAAGTAGGAAAAGGGGAAGCTGGGGGGGGGGTGCCATGAACACAGGTGCAGGAAGGAGTCTGGACTTCCATGGATGACCAGCAGCTCTGAAAGGGTTTTGACCAAGAAAGTGCCATGAGCTGCCAGAGCTCTCAATGAGAAGTCACTGTCTGGTAATTAAGCCTGTGGAATTGCTGGATGAGAAAACAAGTTCTAGATTGTGGGCTTATGTGAGAAATGGGGGTGTGAAGGAAAGGGTTCTGGACTCAGAAGGCCTACAAGGTCTCTATAATTTTCAATCTGATCCTAGGATTTTAAAAATTAATCTGGCAATAATGTGGGTCTGGATTAGAAAAGGAGAGAAGAGAGGAATGGAGAACAATTGGGAATTAAATGTTACAGATTGATAGAATTTTTAGACAGAATTCTTTATAATAATGAAATCAAAGGTAAAAGCAAAAACATTCCATTTGGAAAAAAAATTAAGGAAATTGTTTAAATCAAATCACATTAAACATTTTAATTTAATAGTTTATAGCATGAAATTATATATATATATATATATTTTATTGAGTAATATTCTAATTGCAGCAGTCATTAAATTTACTATTGAGTTCTAACTCATTAGGCATTACAAAGACAGGTGATTCCAAAAACATTAATTTGTTATACATGTAACATCTGTAGTAAATTGATGTAGTTATCTGTAGTAATTTACAATTTCATTTGAGTTGGAAAAATGGTATTTCATTTAGCATCCAAAAGAACCAGTAGCATGCACATTTATATATAGTACAAATGATAATAATAGATTCTCAATACATGTTGAGTTTAACTGATCATCATGAACGATATTTTTCTTAACTGGCTGCTTCTGCTGAACCTCACCTATTGAATGATGATCTCTATTCTTCTTGTCCTCATTAGAATTACCCAGATGGTGGTGAAAAGAACTCATGTAGGAGGAACTAGACTTCCCTAAATTGATTCCTGTCACTCTTATGTTAATGGAATATGTAGAAAGCAATTTAGGCATTTTTAAAAATTTGAAATTTTAGGCAGAGTATTTTGATGACACAAAATTAGTTTGAGATTTACTGCCTAGTCCTGCCAATTATACTAATTAAAATATTTACACCATTCTCTAGAGAGTGATGGTGAAAGGACTGCTTCTTTGGTGTTTTTCACTAATAGTTTGTAAATAAAAAAGAAACTATTGCAGTCCTTAATAAATTCTATTTAATTTGACAATAGAGCTTTTGCAGCATAGTAATTACTAAACTCATGTCAAATTCACTCCAAAACTTTTATATAAGTAATAAAAAAACACCAAAGCTTATATCTCTTATTTTGAAGCAAAAAAACAAAAGTGAAGCTTACCTGTACCTGCAGATCCCCTTGCAGTCCGAGACTGATTAGGATAATCAATAAAGGTGCAAGAATGTCGACACTGTGAATCTGGCTAGAAGAAAAGAGTGAAAAGTAACTGAGTCTCCATTAACTTTTCTCAACTGAAAAAGATTTAATGTTCTAATACATTTAATAAGGAAAAAGGCTTATTAGAAAGAGCTTCATGCAAACTTTGAAGGCATATATATATAGAATGCCAGAGACCACATTCCTATTTATAATATCTGAATCTCATCATTCTTACCCTAAAATATGTATGTGTTTATTTTAAAGATAGATATATAAAACACATATATGAACTCACATAATTTTACTTTTTTTCCTCTCTCTGGTTTAGTTTATTTACTTCCAAAAATACTAAATATTTGTTCATTGTTCAGTGAAACAATGAATGGGAGTAGTCTCTGAATCAACATTATAAACCTGACTTCACATATTTCCATCCTTTTAATTTTAATAACTTTATGAAGTTTTATACTGACAAGAAATAATTGGTTCACAATATGAGTTTTCTAAATGAAGTATTTGTTTTCAGTCAGGCAACTAATTTGTTAAGAATGAAGATAAAAATCAGCATTAAACTAAAATAGTGAATAAAAAAGGAGATAAAGACAGATGAAGGCAATGTGGCTCTGGGTCAGTCATAACCTTTCAGAGCTATAGGTAACTCTCAAACTATAAATTGTAGAAAACATGCTAATCTACACTGGTGGAGGGAATTTCTTATACTAATAAAATCAAAAGTCCAGTCCCTATCTCTATTATCAAGGTTGGAAAGGGGATAAAGGACAAAACAACAAACATTCATATTGTTAACAATTTCTATAGAAACTAAATTCAGTAGGTGGTCATTACATATACTAACCCGGTCATCACATTTTTTTCAAGAATCCAAAAGATGACTCTACACTTGGACATTACCAGAAAGTTAATATCAAAATCAAATTGAACATATAACTTGCCATCAAAAATGGAGGAAATCTCTTGCCAGTAAAAACATGACATAGACCTGTGGCTCAGATCATGAACTTATTGCAAAATTTAGATTTAAATGGAAGGAAGTAGGAAAAACTATCCATCTGTTTGGATGACCTAAATAACATTCCTTATTACATGTGAAGTGGAGATGAATAAATTTTTTAAAAACTTTTTTCCAATTATATGCAAAGATAGTTTTCAATATTTATCCTTTTGAAAGCTTTTGAGTTCCATATATTTCTACCATCCTTCCCGCTCCCCATGGCAGCAAACAAGCTGGTAAAAGTTGTACATAAACAATCATATTTAACATTTCCATATTAGTCATGTTGTGAAAGAGGAATTAGAACTAAGAGGGAAAAACATGAAAAAAAGAATAAATAGAAAAGAAGTTCTAAAAAGTGAACATAATATGCTTTGCTCTGCATTCACAATCAAAAGGTTTTTTTTGCTTTTTTTTTTCTATAGATGTGGATGGTATTTTCCTTAACAGGTCTCTCATAATTGTCCTTGATCACTAACTGCTAAGAACTGCTTCCATCATCTCATAGTGTTGCTGTTAATGTGTAAAATGTTCTCCTGGTTTTGTTGACTAAACTCAGCATCAGTTCATGCAAGTCTTTCTAGGCTTTTCTAAAGTAAGGTCACTCATGCTCTCTTATAACAATAGTACATTCACAGACCTCAGCTATTTCAGCCATTCCCCAATCAATGGGCATTCCCTCAATTTCCAACTGTTTCCAACAACAAAGAGCTGATATGAATATTTTTGTACATATGGGTCTTTTTCTCTTTGGGGGATCTCTTTGGGATACTGATCTAGTAGTGGTATTGTTGGATTAAAGGGTGTGCACAGTTTTAATACCCTTTGGGCATAGTTTTTTTTTTTAAGGTTTTTGCAAGGCAAATGGGGTTAAGTGGCTTGCCCTAGGTGCTCCTAATTCCAGGGCCCGTGCTTTATTCACTGCACCACCTAGCCGCCCCTGGGCATAGTTCTAAAGAGCTCTCTCTCCATATAGGTTGGATCAATTTACAGTTCCTCCAATAGTGCATTAGTGTCTCAGTTTTCCCACATCCCTTTCAGCATTGATCATTTTCCTTTTTTAGTCATTTTAGATGAGAGATGGTACCTCTGAGATGCTTGTAGTAGTTTTTCAAATGACTAGAGATAGCTTTAATTTCTTCATCTGAAAACAGTTCATTATCTTTTGACCATTTATCAACTGGAGAATTTGACTCAGTTCTCTGTATATTTTAGAAATGAGCTCTTTATCAGAAACACTAGTTTATGAAAATTATTTCACAGCTTTCTGCCTTCTTTCTAATCTTGGTTGTATTGGTTTTGTTTGTCCAAAAATTTTTTAATGAAGTCAAAATTATTCATTTGGCAGTTTATAATGTTCTCTACTGTTTGGTCATAAATTTCTCCCCTCTCCATAGATCTTACAGATAGACTATTCCTTGTTCTCCTAATTGGTTTATGGTATTTTCCTTATATATAAGTCCTGTACCCATTTCAACCTTATTTTGGTGAGATATGGGTCTGTTCCTAGTTTCTGCCATACTTTCTTGATTTTCTAAGCAGGTTTATTTCTTATCAAAAAGTGAGTCCTTTATCAATAGATGCTGAAAAAGCTTTTGCCAAAATACAAGCACTCATTCCTACTAAAAACACTAGAGAGTATAGGAATGAATGGACTTCCTTAGAATAATAAGCAGTATCTATCTGAAACCATCAACAAGCATTATATTCAATGGGGAGAGGCTAGAGGCATTCCCAATATGATCAGGGGTGAAACAAGGATGCCCATTATCACCACTACTATTCAGTATCATATTAGAAATGTTAGCTTCAAGTAAGATTAATGGAAAAATTGTAAAACTCAAATAAAATATAATTCAAAAGAAAAGAAATGTTAGCTTCAGCAGTAAGAGAAGAAAAAGAAATTGAAGGCATTAGAATTGGGAAGGAAGAGACAAAACTCTCACTCTTTGCAGATGACATGATAGTCTACTTGGAGAATCCCAAGAAATCATCCAAAAAACTACTGGAAACGCAATTAGCAACTTTAGCAAAGTTACAGAATATAAAAGAAACCCTCATAAAACCTCAACTTTTCTATATATGACTAGCAAGATACAGCAGGAAGAGCTAGAAAGAGAAATCCTACTCAAAGTAACCTCAGACAATATAAAATACCTGGGAGTTTATTTGCCAAGGCAGATTCAGAAACTTTTTGAAAACAATTACAAAACACTTCTCACAAGTAAAATCAGATTTAAATAACTGGGCAAACATCAACTGCTCATGGATAAATAGAGCTAATATAATAAAAATGACAATTCTACCAAAACTGAACTACCTGTTTAGTGCCCTACCAATCAAAATTCCAAAATTTTACTTTAATAAATTAAAAAAAGTAAATTCATATGGAGAAATAAAAAGTCAAGAATTTCCAGGGATTCAATGTGAAAAAAAAGTACAAAAGAAGATGACTTAGCCCTACCAGATCTAAAATTATATTATAAAGCATCAGTCATCAAAACTGTCTGGTATTGGCTAAGAAATAGAGTGGTGGATCAGTGGAATAGAATAGGTGCAATAGCAGGAAATGATTATGGTAATCTGCTGTTTGATAAACCCAAAGAGTCCAGCTATTGGGATAAAAATTCTCTCTTTGATAAAAACTGCTGGGAAAATGGGAAGTTGATATGGAAGAAACTTACAGTAGACCAACACCTCACACCCTTTACCAAGATAAGATCCAAAAGGATTTAGACATAAAAGACAATATTATAAGCCAACTAGAAGATCAAGGACTAGTTTACCTGTCAGATCTATGGAAAGGGAAGCAGTTTATGACTAAGGAAGAGATGGAGAACATCACTAAAAACAAACTAGATTTCCATTACATTAAATTAAAAAGCTTTTGCACAGACAAACCACTGTAACCAAGATCAAAAGCAGGGCAGCTAGGTGGTGTAGTGGATAAAGCACTGGCCTTGGAGTCAGGAGTACCTGGGTTCAAATCCAGTCTCAGACAATAATTACCTAGCTGTGTGGCCTTGGGCAAGCCATTTAACCCTATTTGCCTTGCAAAAACAAACAAAAAGATCAAAAGAAATATAGTAAATTGGGAAACAATCTTTACAACTAGTATTTCTGACAAAGGACTTATTTCTAAACTATACAGAGAACTGAGTCAAAATTAAAAAAAAAAAGGCCATTCTCCAATTGACAAATGGTCAAAGCATATGCAAAGGCAATTTACAGATGAGGAGACCAAAGTGGTCCATAATCATATGAAAAATTGCTGTAAATCATTACATATTAGAGAAATGCAAATTTAAGCTTCTCTGAGGTACCACCTCATACCTCTCAATCTGGCCAATATGACCAAAAAGGATAATGATCAATGTTGGAGGGGTTGTGGGACACTATTACACTGTTGGTGGATCTGTGAAATCATCCAACCTTTTTGGAGAGCAGTCTGGAACTATGTCCAAAGGACAACAAAAATGTGCATACCCTTTGATCCAGCAATACCACTAATGGGTCCATACCCTGAAAAGATTGTGAAAAAGAATAAAAACATCACTCAAAAATATTCATAGTAGCCCTGTTTGTGGTGGCAAAGAATTGGAAATCAAGTAAACGTCCTTCAGTTGGGGAATGGCTTAGCAAACTGTGGTATATCTATGTCATGGAACACCATTGTTCCATTAGAAACCAGGAGGGATGGGATTTCAGGGAAGCCTGGAGGGATTTGCATGAACTGATGCTGAGTGAGATGAGCAGGACCAGAAAAACACTGTGCACCCTAACAGCAACATGGGGGTGATGATCAACCTTGATGGATTTGCTCATTCCATCAGTGCAACAATCAGAGACAATTTGGGGCTGTCTGCAATGGAGAATGCCATCTGTATCCAGAGTAAGAACTGTGGAGTTTGAACAAGGACCAAGGACTATTACTTTAATTTATGTCTTTTGCAAGGCAAATGGGGTTAAGTGGCTTGCCCAAGGCCACACAGCTAGGTAATTATTAAGTGTCTGAGACCTGATTTGAACCCAGGTACTCCTGACTCCAAGGCCGGTGCTTTATCCACTACACCACCTAGCCGCCCCTATTACCTTTAATTTAGGAAAAAAAACCTGATATTGTCTGATCTTGCTATCTCTTTTACTTTATGTTTCGCCCTTAAGGATGTGATTTCTCTCTCATCACATTCAATTTGGATCAATGGAAATAATGTAAGACTGGCAAATTGCCTTCTTTGGGGGGTGGGGGGGAGGGAAGTAAAATTAGGGGAAAAATTGTAAAACTCAAAATAGATAAAATCTTTAAAAACAAAAACAGTGAGTTCTTATTCCAGAAGCTAATGTTTTTGGGTCTGTCAAATGGTAGATTACTATAGTTTTTTTACTATTGTTTCTTTTGTACCTATCTCACTGATCTACCACTATTTTTTTAGCCAATATCAAATAGTTTTGATGACTGCCACTTTATAATATAGTTTTAGATCTGATTAGACTAGACTACCTTCCTTTGCTTTTTTTTTTCATTAATTCCCTGGATATTCTTTTTTTTTTTTTTTTGCAAAGCAAATGGGGTTAAGTGGCTTGCCCAAGGCCACACAGCTAGGTAATTATTAAGTATCTGAGACCGATTTGAACTCAGGTACTCCTGACTCCAGGGCAGGTACTTTATACACTGTACCACCTAGCTGCCCCAATTCCCATGATATTCTTGACCTTTTGTTCCTCTAGCTGAATTTTGTTACTATTTTTTTCTTGCCATGTAAAATAGTTTTTTGGGTAGTTTGAATGGTATGACACTGAATAAGTAATTTAATTTAGATAGAATTCGATGTCATTTTTTATATTAGCTAGGCCTAATCATGAGCAAGTAACATTTTCCCCAATTGTTTATATCTGACTTAATTTGTGTGAAAAGAGTTTTGTAATTATTTTTATGGGTGATGATGAATAAATTTAGTAGATGGAATGCCTGAAGAACTATAGACAGAGGTAGCAAAAAAAAGCATCCCAAAAGAAAAGAAGCAATAAAGCAAAATACCATTTGATGAGGCCTAACAAATAGCTAGGGTAAGAAGGAGAAATAGAATGAGCAATGCAAAGAAATAGAAGAAAACAACAGTTTGGAACAGACAGATATCAGGATAATGTTTCATGCAAAAATGGGCGTACTAAAAGACAAAAATGGTAGGGATTTAACAAAAATAGAAGAGATAAGGCATGGCAAGATTATTCAAAAGAACTATACAAGAACTATCTTAACATCACTGATAACCATGATGTGGTTACTGATCTAGAGACATACATTCTAGAGAATGAAGTTGTGATCTAAGGAAGTATTGCTAATGATAAAGCTGGTTGGTGGAGGTGATGGGAATCAGGTGAGTCAAAATACTCTAAGATGCAATTGCTAAAGTGCTGCACTGAATATGCTAGCAAATTTGGAAAACTCGGGGCGGCTAGGTGGGGTAGTGGATGAAGCAACGGCCTTGGAGTCAGGAGTACCTGGGTTCAAATGCGGTCTCAGACACTTAATAATTACCTAGCTGTGTGGCCTTGGGCAAGCCACTTAACCCCATTTGCCTTGCAAAAACCTAAAAAAAAAAAAATTGGAAAACTCAACAGATTTCCAAAAGAACTTAACTGGACTGGAAAAGATCAGTTCAGATTATCAAACAGTTGTATTCATTTCACATGTTTAAAATTCTACAAACTAGGCTTGAACAATATGAACCAAAAGAGTAGGCTGGTTTTAGAAAAGTCTGAGAAATTAGAGAACAAATTGCCAACATCATGGATTATGTAGAAAGCAAGAGTTCCAGGAAAAAAAAAATCATTTAGTGCTTTGTTGACTGTGGCTCAACAAAATGAGGCACATCATCAGAGATAGGAGTACCAGCTTATCTTACTTATCCCCTGAGGAACCCTTTAGATGATTCATGAAACAATATTATTGAACATGGAACCACTGATATAGTATGACAAGGGTCTCATATTTCCTTTATTTATTTAACTTAAATGCAGAGTATAGCATGCCAAATGTGAGGCTGGATGAATCAAAAGCTGTAATTAATATGCCAAAGAATTAATAACAGTCTCAGCTATATGGATGATACCACTTTGATGGTAGAAAGTGAAGCAGAATTAAGTAGCCTCTTGATGAGGGTGAAAAAGAGTAAAAAGCTGGCTTGAGGCTTACAATTTTAAAAATGAAGATAACAGAAATTGGTCCCATTATTTCCTGCCTAAAAAGAGGGAGAAGAAATGGAAGCAGTGTCAGATTTTATATTCTTGGGCTCAAAGCCATGAAATTAAAAAAGAGGCTTGCTCCTTGGAAGGAAAGCTATGGCAAATCTGGACAGCAAACTAAAAAGCCAGAGACATTATCACTTTGCTGACAAAGTCCATTTAGTCTCCAGGGTTCGGTTTCTACTTGAGTTTAACACCTCTGCTCTAGATGAATCTTGTGATTTGTCTTAAAAAGGACAAGGCCCTCCAAAGGCAGCTTGGTGAGAGACATGTTGCTTATAACAAATGTGCGTTTGCAAACGTCCTTAAGAAGCTTTAGGTCTCGAATCAGTCTTATAGTATTACTACCACATGTGATATTAAATCATACATAGTAAGCACATTTAATAGAACTTTTTTTTTTTTTTAGGTTTTTGCAAGGCAAATGTGGTTAAGTGGCTTGCCCAAGGCCACACAGCTAGGTAATTAAGTGTCTGAGACCGGATTTGAACCCAGGTACTCCTGACTCCAAGGCCGGTGCTTTATCCACTACGCCACCTAGCTGCCCCTATAATAGAACTTCTAAAATAGACTTCTAGGACTTAATGACACCTCTAAGAATCAGCTGTTATTTTTCTCCTTTACTTTTTTGTTTGTTTTGGGTACATTTTCCCTTGTAGATATTCCTTTTATCAAGATCTCATCCATTCATCTGTCTCACACTTCATTTTTCCTGTGTGGAAATAAATAGGTGGATCAGATGGTAGCATGGATTTGTGTCATTATAACCCCAAATTAGGGAGCATATAGACCATCCATCACTACCCTGGAAGCTTCTGGGGTCCCACTACAATTCCCTAGTTATGTGGATGAAACAGGAGTCTCCTGTGAACAGTGCTGTCAGTCTAGCTCTGGAGAAGCTGCTGACCGAAAAGTTGGAACTGAGTCATTAGATGAGCAGGTTCTCCCTGGAGGATTCCATCCTGATGGGAAATGTTTGACTAGCAAGATTTTTCACCATTATTTTTGTTTAGTAAAGTCAAGATAACAAATTTATATGTACTAATGCAAAATCAAAGCTCTACTTTTTTCCTTCTTAAAAACCAAAACTCTGGGGCTGCTAAGGTGGTACAGTGGATAAAGCACCGGCCCTGGAGTCAGGAGTACCTGGGTTCAAATCCGGTCTCAAATACTTAACAATTACCTAGCTGTGTGACCTTGGGCAAGCCACTTAACTCCATTTGCCTTACAAAAACCTAAAAAAACAAACAAACAACAAAAAAAAAAAACCCCCACCAAAACTCTTAAACCTGTCTCATTTCACTAGTTCCTTAGCAGAACCCTATCCCCTGTTCTTCAGGAAGGCTTCTAAGAGTGGGTTTACAGGGTTACTGTGGCTAAAATCCAAGGATGAATGTATGCACAAACCACTGGTTTAATTTTCTCTTGTTTATTCTCAGAGGCCTAAATGGAAGTTTGAAATATTTTCTAGTATATGGCATTAAATAGTACGGTGTAGTAGAAAGACCACAAGAACAGGGAAAAGACCTCTGGCCCTGGTCCCAATTCCAATCCCACCTGGACAAACAGGGCAAATCATGTCAGTTTTATAATTTGCAAGATGATGGGGCTGATCTAGGTGAGCTCTTAGCTATTTTTTTACCTCTAAGGTGCAATCTATCAATAAGATTCATTAAAAAATGAATGCACTTGCCAACTGTTAATTTTTGGTCAACCTTCATGTTTCCATAAACAATTAAAGGTTTGGTTAGTGACTCAGGATAAGTCATTGACAATGTTCATATCCTAAGCAATGTCCTAGGCAATACTATCTCCATTTGCTCTCTGTAAAGTTATATGCTAAAGCTTTTAAACTAGCATTTTTGCCCATTTTATTCCCCAATGATAAAGACCAAACAGGATATTTGCACTCTACCAAAAATGACTGGGTGGTGTTGGGTCTGGAGAAAAAGTCAGGCAAAAGGAGCCTCTCTTGGGGCTGCTGGTTAGGTTCATCCACTACAGCACTGCGAGCTCGGCTAGAATCACTTCGGGATTTCTGAAGGCGAAAGACCAGATAGTAGTTACTGCTTGTGTGTGTGAGCCCACCCAAGCCCTACCCCAGCCTGAGAGACCGACATTTTCAGCAAGCATGACTGAAGGACAAAGTCTCCTGCCCACCCAAGACAAGCTCCCATTGACACACACACAAACATCTAAGCCCATACCGTCTGCCTTTGTGATCCCACACTGCTCAAATGCTCCATGTCAGCTGTGCCAATTGGGGGAAGCAGATTATTTCGACTCAGTGGCATTGGTGAAGGAGAAGACATGGAGTCAGCTGCTGTTGGGCTGCCATTCCCCAAGAACCAAAGAAAAAAGCAAAATTAATTCCTTTAAACACAAATGAAATATTTAGCTTAATGCTTCAAGTCACCCAGGCATAATTTAATTTAAGAAAATATTTGGGCAGTGTTTCCCAGGGTTTTCTTTGGGGGAAAAAAAAAGCTTGGCATTTTCTCTTTTACAGTCAGGGAAGAGAATTCTTTTTTCCATTTGGAAGGTCTCAGAGCTAGAGCTTTACAAAATCATTTACAAAATCTTAATGATTTCTCTGTAATACAGGGTCTGGGGACAGGTTGAAATCGTGGCTTACTAGAAGTAATCTTAGTTTATGAAATATCTTAATTCTTATCACTGATACCTAAGATAGCAAGTAAAACCAACTGATGCTGTTAAAAGAAAACTTTCATTTTAAAAATGTTTCTTAAAAGGGGGGAAAGTACAAAGTTAGGGCATAAACTATATGAGTTAAGGATGCTTGATGAGCAAAAAGTTTTTTTGAATTTATTTAGCAACATAATAGCAATAATTATTTAGCAACATAGATTGACACAGACTTTGAAAACCTATAAATTCTGGTCCCATGGTCACCATTTCCTTATAAACATTCAATATATAAAAATCGTGCTCTTCAGCAGTGGTCATTGGTGCCATTTCGCACCCCTTCCTATTTTCCCCTTCTTCTGGTCAGGATTCTCCTGAGATAAGCAGCAAGTTAAGCATAACGAGTAATTAAAGACAGAAAAGTGGGTGGGGGGAAAAAATCAAGGAATGCCCCCTGTGGGTTACTATCAGTAGTAAAGTACATTTAACTCGAAAAACAGTTTGCAAAGTAGGCATAGGCAAAAATGTATGCACAGCCCTCAATAGTGGCTGGCCACTGTGGAGATGGCAGTTCTAACCCTGTGAAAAATCTAATAAAAGAAATTTTTACATATGTATGATACACACATTATTTGGAGTGATCAGTAATTGCATAAATGAAGGAACATTCTGAAGTGATAGGCTAATATCTTAAGATAGAAGTCCTAAAAAAACCCTAAATGAATATTTTTGCCAGTATTTAAAGTTACATATTTGATTTAAAAAAATAACAGTATCATCATGAATAGAATTAATCACTCTTTGGAGATGTAAAGAGAATTCTTTTCCTTCATCCTTGAACTAAGCATTATTTCTCATACCTCTAATTTATTAACTTTTTCCCAGAAAGGCTATATTCTTGATCAAATCATGGCTATACTTGAAATCAACAGGTTTCTTTTGCCTGGAGATACATGAGATTTAAAACCTATTTCAAATCAAATCCTTTTCCCCTATTGTTCATCCTGTATTATGTTCAAATTAACCTATCAGAACACTAAATTATAACTATGTGGTTCTAATATTTTCTCCATTTTGAGTTATTCTACCTCAAATTAATTTTTCTTTAGTTTTATCAGTTATCTACTTTTACAGAGTATGATTTTGAAACCTACAGTCGGGTTCCCCTGATGAGTTCATCCAAGGGTCTTGGTGTCCCTGAGCGTGAAAGACTTATGCCAATTGGATGAAGGGTACGTGGGGGAGGGTTTCGCCTCCTGGCAGACTGTACTGTATATGAAAGAGATGATGAACTGAGCTCCAGTGTACGATTTGGCCAATTTCGATTAGAAAGGATGGTACTGGATCCAGGTCTCATCAGTAGCTTGTCATCTAAATCTCTAGCAGCCAAAAGAAAAATCCAGAATTTAAAATATGCCTCAACAACAAATTCAAAATGGAAATGGAAATATTTCACAGGATAAAAGCCTTGTTTTGTACAACATGCTCAAAAGAAATTTTTTTTTAAAATTTCATAATAAACAATCTAATACCAAGGAATAATCTGCTTAGCCAGGTCAGATGAATTAGCCTTCTTTCAAAAGTATGATATAATTTTAGGTACAAGCAGAGGGAACTAGAAAAAGCAAGACATACACTTGTCAACAGAGCAAACCCTACTTGGGTCCTACCTGCAATGTGATGAAGGTCTTTAAAAAAATTCACCTACCTAAAAACATTTCCCCAGTGGCCTATTAGCACACCTGAAATTTACTCCAATGGAATCATACCTTTAAAAACTTCCAGTCAGAATGACTCTGGACTGGCTCTGTGTGGAAGGCATATGCTTTACTGCTAGTGCTTTTCAGCAACAGCCTCCAGTGTTATATATCTGTGTCTTTAAAGTGTCAAAAGGACCTAATCCACTTATATCAGGATGAAGGGTTTGATGATCCACAGAACTGCCCTTCCTGAAAAAATGAGTCCTCTGGTAAATAAAATGGGAGAACTAAAGAGATCAGTGGCTCACCTATATCTTTATGGTGTTAGAATTAAAAAGTTATACTTTTTTATATACTAGGGTAAGGTTAAAAGGAGTTTCACATTGTAAACTGGATACAAAAGAAACTACAGTCTTGTGGATTATGAAGTAGCTTGATCATTATATAGTTAGCAAGTAAATCAGCCAATCTCCATTGCTCTCAGTTTCCTTAGGTACAAAACATAATTATTTTATCTAGATGATGTTCTAAGTGTTTTGTTGATCTATTTTTATAAAACGTAAAGCATTCTGAGGGATGGTGACACACATGCTAACTCTCATTCCTCTTCTGCCCCTAGGGCCTTAAGATTCTATTCCTTCTCTATCTCTCCCATGGAC
Source organism: Macrotis lagotis (assembly GCF_037893015.1). Lineage (NCBI taxonomy): Eukaryota > Metazoa > Chordata > Mammalia > Peramelemorphia > Peramelidae > Macrotis > Macrotis lagotis. Next base: position 53,896,276 of record NC_133661.1, on the reverse strand, counting down.
ATCATATCGAAAACTACAACTCCCTGGTGATGACTCCCAAACCTATTTCTATCTCTGACTTTTCACTTGAACTTACAGCCCCATGTGGCCCAAAATATTTCCATCTGGAAGTCCTATTCTCTGAAACTCAAGAGCAGCTTCCTCTTATAACTAGTTCTCCTTTCCATCAATGTTTCTTCTAATTTTCCATCCATTCAGGCTTGAAATCTCAATAACCTCTAACACTTTCCTGACAATTTCTATATAATTAGTCAATAAATCCTACTGACTTTTCATTTGTAATGTCTCTTAAATTTAATCTTTCCATTTTGCTCCCAATACCACAATCACAGGCCAGCCCCTTATCATCCCTTGCCTTAAGTCTTTAAATAGGCTTCCAAGTAACCTTTTTATCTAAGCATAGTATCTAATGGCTGGAGTTAAAAAAGTCTGAGGATCTCAGTTCACATTTTATCTCCATTAATTACTATATTTGTGATTTTGAATTTGTCTTATAATTTGGGTGGCCTTCATTCTCCTAAAATAAAAATGATCTTTGAGGTCCCTTTTAATATTTTCCTTTTCTAAATGTGGGCACACATTGCTACCCAAAAATTTTTCCAAAATCATTGCTTTCAACATATCATTGTTTACTCAAGATCCTTCAAAATTTCCTAGTGCCAAAAGGATAAATTTAAATTACTGAATCTGGTATTTAAGGAAATCCATATTTGTCCTCAAATTACCTTTCAAGTCTTATCTGTCATGCTACAATGGCATTAAAGTTTTGAGCTATATCTCATTATTCTCTATTTAACTGACTTTCTACAATGGCTGCACTAATGTACTAACCATCCTTCAAACAAGCCCAGAATTCTTCTACTTTCATGCCTTTGACCACACCACCCAACTTCTACCCATCCCCAAAATGACATTACTCCTTTTACTCCATCCTCCCAACACTTACTGACTCCATAAAATTCTTCATGATCACTCACTCCTGCCCCCAATATTCTCTTGTTTTCTCTTTCCAGTACCACTGTCTATACTACTTAGACATACATTATTTAATTACTATTAATTAGTAATTAATATACATTAATTATCTATTATAAATGTTATGCTATTAGGATTACTTCCTTGTGAACAGAAATACTTCTTTACATCCCTTAAGTGGCTAGAATAGTGATTTTTCATATCATGTGTATAAAATAAAAATCTTGATTTAATTATTCCCCATGTTTCAAAAACCTACAAAGTCTAGGGTCTGCAGATTTTTTTTAAAAGAGAGAAAAAACACACTTTCTTACAGAAGTTTGTCCATTAGAGAGAGATTTCTTGGCTGTAAGGGCATCCCATGAATCAACAAACCATTCACATTTGACTGATGACTGCCACTGGCAGTTTGACAGAGACTCATCTACATGTCAAAACAAAAACAAACAAAAAACATCCCCATTACTCTTTATTTGACTGTGGGAACAGTTGTTTGGTTTTCTAATCTTTTCAAATATTCATTTGATAGTAAAAACAGAGAATTTTTAAAAGGAAGAGGAACTTCTTGGCAGCTTGATGTCTGCAATGTACTGGACTGGTTAGCTGACCCTTAATCTCAGTCCTAGATTGGAGTCCAAGGTAAATTAGGAAGTATCCTTTCTAGTTTACTGTGTCTGGCCAGGCAAAGGGTATCCTATCAAGGATAAAAGTCATTTTCACAGGTAGGAAGAGGAAAAACTTTGTCTAATAATTTTTTATGTATAATAAATCAGAATCTAGGCAAATATACAATGAAAAGTTTAAATAAAATGAAAAGCAAATTACAACAAATAAACGTGCTAATTTACTCTTTCTGCTCTATGTCTTTATATTTACAAGAAAACATTGCATAATTCATGACTTGCTCCTAGTATTCTACACATTCAACAAACTTAGTTGCATTTTTATTAACAAGACAGGTTTTGAGAGGCAATATGAATGGATTTCTTTTTTTGAAACTTAACCTGGTACTTTCCAGGAGCTCTGTTTGACTGATTTCAGGTTAATCATCATCAGCCCATGCTTCTTGCCCAGTTCCTTCTGTGTGAAGGCCAATCCCTCCCTATGACACCCAGTCCCTAGGACCATGTTTTGTGAAATGAGAAGAAAATTATACATCTTTCATAAAATTTAGATCAATATAATAGAGATTATCCTAAAGAATAGACATCTTGGTTGCTTCTTCAAAAGCAACACAAACAAAAAAAACATGATTCTTTATTAGGTCCCAGGAACACTTATTTGGTTTTCTAATCTTTTCAAATATTCTTTTGATGGTAAGAATGGAGAACTTTTAAAGGGTGGGGTGCTTCTTGATAGCTTACTGATGTAGGAATTGAAGAATAGGGTAAAAGTTATAACAAACTCCCTGCTGATCAGAATCTCATCATTTAGTTTAAAACTAAAATTACAAAAAGAGTTATATGTTATTATTATTTTTATTATTATAAAATATATTTCCCATAATGAATTAATGAACATGGTAGAAATTTTTTCACTTTTCTGGATCACACTAACCCTTGGTAGGTGAGAATGACAAAGAGGTTGTTCCACAAGAAAAAAACTTAAATTTTTATCAGTACCACCAGGCTATTCAAGAAACTGATTTCCTGAGCTTACTGGATTCGATGTGATGGAGAGCATCTTAGACTGGGGCACTCGAGGTAACACCAATGGCTGAGGTTCACATGGCATACAAGGGCTTCCAGAATCAGATCTTGTTGTCAAAGCATTGCTCTCATCATCTACACAAAAGAACAAAGGCAAATCTTGCTATTTAAGAGTCAAAGAAACATGACTTTTCAAATTGGTTTAAGTGTTATTTTCAAAGAACTTTTCAGAGAACTATTTCTCAGTTATACTTAGATTAGATCTTCAAAGTTGGAAAGAAAATATTAGTTTTGCTATAAGTAGCAAACAAACCTTTTAAATGGTTTCCTCTCCAAATGAATGTTGATTAAGTAAGAAACCAAGCTTGAGCTTTACATGAAATTTTCTTTCTCAGGAAACAGGAAAAACATTTTCATCTCTGCAATTAAAAGACTCACCTTAAAATTTCCTAATCATGAGTTCCTGGTCTTGTGTATTTGTGTATTTTTATCAGTGTTATTTTTACATAACGAAAGTATGCTAGCCTTCATCTAAAAAGACAGCCTATCTAAACACTGTCATCACACCACTGACCTGACCACAGTAGGGTATCACTTCTTTTAGACTTCCAAGATCAATGATATTTATCTACAGTATAAGCTCTTGGAGGGCTGAGCTTACCAGAATGCCTTGTAGAGAGGTATTTAGTTCATAAAGATTTGATGGACTTCATTGTAGAACAGCTGCCTGGGAAAAGAATGTAGTCTGTGTTCCTTGAGCAGAAAAGAGCTAGCTGACTCCCACAGAATCAGAAGCATCAATGCTTCAAAAATTTACTGAATTCTATCTACTGGCCTTATTGTCTCAGTACTCTAACACCTTGGAACATTTCAATTGCTCTCAATAAACAATCAAGACAAAAAGAAATTCCCTTCTGGCTCTACTTCAGTCTCAAAATGTTAATTCCCTATTTTAGAAGACCTGAGGTCTCATAGTGATAGATAGCAGTGGAATAATCCTGTCCTTGTCCTCTCTAGCCTTCATTTTATTATCAAAATTCTCAAATGAATAATCTCTCCTTCACACTATCTTCTTCCTCAGTTTCAACCCTACAAACTGTCCTGGTGACTACCTGTGCACTAAACAGAATGACCTTTCCTCCTTGCTGACCCTTCCTCACAGAACTTCTGAGCTCGGTGGACTTTAAGGACCAGTAATCCTAAAGTCCGCTGCCCCATCCTTTATATTCCTACAGATTCTCTGTGTGCATGCTGTTCCTTGCTCCACCCCCAGCCCCAATAGAATACAAGCTTCATCAGAGCGGGAACAGTTCTGTCTGTGCATCCTTAGCACTTAACCAAGTATCTGGTGTGGAGGACAAGGACTGAGATGGGACTTGTAATACAGAAAGTTTAGATCACGAGACTCCCGAGAGATTCTTTGAGAAGCAGTGGTATAGAGAACTCCCAGATGAGGAAACCTGCCTTCTCTGGAAATGTTAGCTCTAGAGAGCTGACAGAAACAACTGCCCAGGGCCACCCAGCCAGGAGCTGTCCAAGGTGGTCCTTGAACCCAGTCTTTTCCAGCTTCAAGGTCGGCTCTCTATATCCTATCCCCCCTGGCATGCAGTGGGCAGTTAATTAATGCTTGATAAGTTGAATTTATGGCTCCCAGAAAAAGAAAAGCAGCAAGCTACCATATGATATCAATGAACTGGGAAGCATGAGGTAAAGTTCACTGTTTTTAAAAATGTATTCAAGGATATAACCAAAAGATGAAGCTCATGGAAAGACCATTCCAGGAGGGCTCAAATTCAGGTAGGCTGTGAAGACCAAAACTACCAATGACCCAGAGACACAGAGAGAAAGTCACATGGCAGCTTGGGAAGTAGAGGAGCCATCCAATACAAGCCTGCCAGGATCCAGCTCGGCTCTAATTCTCCTTCTGCATGTGAGCAATGTTAGGAGGGTTGATTCAATATGGAACACTTCACCAGGCCCCAACAAGCTCCTCCAGCCCATGAAGAGCAGAAGGGCCGAGGCCCTGCTGCTCCTGCTTCCACACCGATCCCTACCTGAAGCTGATCCCTCCCAGTGCCTCCGAATCAGCTCCTCCATGCAGTCCAGCATCTTGCTCCACACGTTGTCAAACACGTAGGCAAGAACATCCTCCTTCATGCAATGAAATGGAGCAATGGGAGGATACCCTAATTTTTCTTTCTCACAAGACAGGCCTAATTTTCTTCCATGTAACCTATCTTCCCTAAGACAGAAGGAAAGAAAGGGAAGGCAGTAAAGACACTTTGTTCCTGTTATGTGTGGGACATGTATTTACATATATAAAGCTGCCTTTTGAGCAAAAACAGTTCTGCACAAAGTGAAAATACTGCATTTTCATTACAAATTTCTCTTTCTCCTGCAAGTACTGTGTGAAATACTCTATAAATAGTTTTAAAGATCTGGGTTGATGGATGATCATGCCAGGGGAACAATGAGAAGGCTAAACACACTTGAACAGACTTTGATATGGTTATAAATTATAATTGAGGACAATATTAATTTGATATTTAATGGTAGGCTTGATTCTTATGATGTATGGCAATTTCAATTTTAACAAAACCTTTTGGAATCCTATTTGCTGGCCTCCAGGAGCTTACATTCTCCTTACAGGAGGGGACACATACAGAATTAGATAATACAAAATCAAGAAAAAGAGGGATGAAGGAAAGACAGATCATATAGAAGCATGAACAGTAAACAATTCTCATAAATGTGATGAATATAACATTTTCTCAATCAAACCAAAGCAAGACTATCTAGAGCCAGCTATGGAAAATGAGGAACTGAGAAGGGGAGAAAAATGGGTGACCCTTCTAAGACTTCCTCGGGTCTACAGGCCAGGCAGCCAGGTGGCACAATAGACAGAGTGCCGGGACTAGAGTCCGGAAGACCTGAGTTCAAATCCAGCCTCAGACACTTACCTGTGTGACCTTGGATAAGACACTTAACTCTATTTGTTTCAGTTTCCTCATCTGTAAAATAAGTCAGAGAAGGAAATGGCAAACCACTCCAGGGTCTTTGCCATTAAGAAAAGCTCAAATGAGGTCAACAAAGAGTTGGATCCAACCAAAAGAACGGAACAACAACAATTAGTTCTTCCTTACTTTTCAACATGGAATATCCATTATCAATGTGTGCCAGGAGCATACACATATATTACCTTTCTGGGTGCTAGAAACTAGTAAAGGTAGAATATTGAAATTTTGGGATTCACTTAGTTTATATGGGCAAATCTCCCACTCTGACAGCAAGAATTGTTATACTTTTATTGTGATTCAGATGCAATGGACCTCCTTGGTCTGAAGCAACATACCCAAAACTGTAAGAAGGGGAAGAATGAGAATGATAATCAATGAACAGAAGTGTAATTTAGGCTGCGTAGTATGATTTAAGGAAAGTTCATCTTTCAGCTCAACAAATAAATAAAATATCCCTTATGCTCTCTAAAACCTATCAATTAGAAATCCAGCTGCTATTAGGAAACAAAAAGTTTAAGAAGTATAAGAAAGAATAGGGAAAACATAGTCATGACTTATACCTTAGTCAAAACAAGCTTAACCAGCTTGATTTTCTAATATCTAGTGAAATAAACTAAGAGTATAAGAAGATGAGAGGAGCAAGGAGAAGAAAAGGTTACTTACAAGAAAAGGAATCTATCCCTCCTTTTCTTGAGGAAAGTATGGTTGTAGTGGAGCAGTGGGGGAACTTTGGTCAGATTGACTAATCATAAGGTACTGAATTTCTGGCAGGGATGGAGGAGAGAAGGAACCAGGAGATGTGAAAGGGGATTAAAGAAGGAGAAAAGGCACCAGAGAGAAAACTTTGTTTGCTAAAAGGAAAATTTAGGTTTGTTATATGGAAAAAACTTCCTGTTATTTTTCACTGAGTTGTTAAGTAAAAGCTTGAAGATCCAGAATACTCAGATAGGATAGAGAGAGGTTTCTTGGTCAGGTATGGACTTAACTAGATGGTCTTGAGGGTCACTTCCAACTCTGAGAACAGAAGTTCTGGGTAGGAGTGCAAATGTGTAGAGAATATACAAGTAAATTCAGTGCAGAGAATACACAAGTAAATTCAGTGCAGGATGGGAAATGAAAATTGGTTCAATAGAGAAAATATCAATTACCTGTTCTGGAAGCTAAATGTATAACGGCTAATAAACAAAATCCGAAATTAAGATAAATCTGATTCACATCAGTAACTAAGTCCAGACATCAAAGCATATATAAACCACAACAACTTATTGAAAAGAGCTAAATAGCTTAAAAGTCAAAATACCCACTTGTCTGTAGTATCAAATGCTAGATATTCTTCTATTATCCCTTCTGAGACAATCACACTCTCTTCTTCATCTTCTCTTTCCATAGAACATAAGCTTGGAGATTTGGAGCCAGAAGCATCTTTATGAACATAAGAAAGTGAAAAGGGTAACTTCTTACCTCTTATACCAAACCTAGGGGAGAAAATAAAGGCAAATATAAATAAATCATTGTGCAATCTTTAACAAATAATACTACCTTATAACATAATACTTCATGGGAACCAGGGAAACCCTCAAATCATCTGTATATTCTTAGTTATCTGACTTGATTTCTTCTTCTGAATTGCTATCACATTTATTTTTCATACCATGCATTTGATATTTACGATCGCTTATGTTGGTTTAATGTCTTTTTTTCACACTAATTTTAAAAATAGAATTTTAATGCAAAAAAACCTAAAAAAATAATTTTAGCTACTTTATATAAGAAATAATTTTAAACTATTTTTATCACAAATTCTTTATCCTTGTTAGGGATTTACATGAAGCAGCAAGGTGAGGCTGTGGATATAGCACTGGATTTGGAGTCAGGAAGACTCATCTTCAAATCTGGCCTCAGATATGAACTAGCTGTATGAACTTGGATAAGTCACTTAATCCTGTTTGCCTCAGTTTCTTATCTGTAAAATGAACTGGAGAAGGAATGGCAAACCTCCAAAGTATCTCTGCCATGAAAACCCCCAAAATAGGATCAAAAAGAATTGGACAGACTTGAAACTCAAAAACAAAAAGTAATTTACAGTATTATAATTAGGATGTTGATGCTATTGCATGCTGTTTTTCCCACTTAAAATTTATACGTTTGCATACGATGATAAAGCTAATATACCTTTTTTCTTTTAATTATTCTTAAAAGATTATACATGGAAACATAAGTTTATATTATTTAGAGCTTGTCTAAAATGTGTTAATTCTTATCAAACAGTAATAAAACAATTATGTCATTGTTTCCTCTAAATTTTATTTTTTCTAGTTTTTGTTGCTTCTATTATTTCCAAAAACTTGAGTGTATATTGTTGTCATCATTCTGCTTTGTCACTTCATGTAAATCTTCCCATAGTTCTTCCTATTCTGCATACTTGTCATTTCTTATGGAACAGTAATGCTCCATTATGCTGTTATGCTGTTCCCAGACATTCCCTAATTCTTGGATACAAGGTGTTTTGAGCATTCTTTAAAATGCTATTAGGGGGGTGGCTAGGTGGTGTAGTGGATAAAGCACCAGCCTTGGAGTCAGGAGTACCTGGGTTCAAATCCGGTCTCAGACACTTAATAATTACCTAGCTGTGTGGCCTTGGGCAAACCACTTAAAACCCCGTTTGCCTTGCAAAAAAAAAAGCCTTATTAAAAAAAACAAAATGCTATTAGGAATATTTCTGTACAAATATTTTTCCCTTGTCAATAATATCCTCACAACAAAGCCATAGAAATAGAATCCCTGGAGTAAAGAAGTATGAAGTTTATAACTGTTATTAATAAATTATATGTTGCTTTCTGAAAAAGTTATATCAGCCACAGCTCTACCAGCAGGTTTAGTGTAGCTGTTTTTCCAAGGCACATTACCATTGATTTATGATTACTAACCATCTTGGCTAATGTGAAGATTATAAAGGTGATATATGAGTAGCTTTAATTTTATTTCTCTTATTGAGAAATTTTTTTAAAAATGTGGTTTTGGGGGCGGCTAGGTGATGAAGTGGATAGAGCACTGGCCCTGGAGTCAGGAGTACCTGAATTTAAATCCAGCCTCAGACACTTAATAATTACCTAGCTGTGTGGGGGCAAGCCACTTAACCCCATTTGCCTTGAAAAAAAACCTTAAAAAATGTAGTTTTTAATCTACATTTCTTCTTTTACTATATGTCTATTCACATGATCATATACCTCTTGGGTAATGGCTCTTACTCTTCTGAATTTGTGTAACTGCTAACCTTTAATTCAAAAATGCTTGTCACAATGATCTTTTCCCAAATATTTTCTTTCCTTTTTATCATGGATATATTTTTTTGTCATGTGAAAACTTTACTTTTATACAATTCAATGCCAATGATTTTGTCATCTATTTTTTGTCGAATACCTAATAATTTCCTCCCTCAACATAACATTTAAGCTGGAATTTGAAAGAAGTCAGGGAAACCAGAAGGTAGAGAGGAGGAGGATGAACATTCCAAGTATGAGAGACAGCCAGTAAAAATGCATGGAGTTGAGAGATGGAGTATCTTGTTCTAGGAATAGTAAAGCCACTATCACTGGATCACAGTGCCTAGGGGAAATAGAGGAGATTTAAGAAGATTAGAAGTGGGGAGGAAGGTTATGAAATACTTTGAATACAAAAAGAGAAACTTTTATTTGATCTTTGAGATAAAAGGGAATTTGCTGGAGTTTATTGAGTGGGAGTCAGGAGAAGGAAAGATGATATGGCTGAACCTACACTTTAGGAAAAGCACTTTAGCAGCTGAGTGGAAGATGGAATAGAGGGGCAGCAAGGTGGCATAGTGGATAAAGCACCGGCCCTGGACTCAGGAGTGCCTGGGTTCAAATCCGGTCTCAGACACTTAAGACCTAGCTGTGTGGCCTTGGGCAAGCCACTTAACCCCGTTTGCATTGCAGAAACCTAAAAAAACAAAACAAAACAAAACAAGATGGAATAGAAAGGGGAGAGACTGAGGCAGGTAGCTCCACCAATAGGCTATTGCAATAGTCTGGGCAGGATGGGATTGATAGGGACCTGCACCTGATAGGGTAGTGGCAGAGTAAGGGGAGAGGTTATAAAGGTAAATCCACAGGTCTTAGCAGCATATTGGATCTGGGGGATGAGAGGGAGGAGGTGAGAATGACACCTGGATTATAACCCTAGAGAACTGGTGAAATCAACCAGCCGTAAGACAGTATTCAGAGAAGAACGGGGAGTCCAGGAAGGAGTCTTATGAGGACAGAAGCTGAACTGATAGGGGTTAAGAAGAGAGAAGGTGGAGGCATCTAATGTAGATGACTTCTCAAGGACTTTAGCAAAAAAGGGCTTAAGAAATACAGGATGGGGGCAGCTAGGTGGTACAGTGGATAAAGCACCGGCCCTGGAGTCAGGAGTACCTGAGTTCAAATCTGGCCTCAGACACTTAATAATTACCTAGCTGTGTGGCCTTGGGCAAGCCACTGAACCCCATTTGCCTTGCAAAAACCTAAAAAAAAATACAGGATGATATTGGGATGGAGGGAGCTAATGAGATTTTTCAGGAGAGCAGTGACATGGGGACATGTTTGGTGGCAATGGGGAAAGAATCAGTAGACAGAGAGAGACCAAAGATAAGTGAGGGGGATAAAAAAGGGAGTAATCTGTTGGAAGACACAGGATGGAAAGAGATCACTTGTGGGATGGATGTAGAGGGGTTTGCTTTGGTAAGGGCTACCTCATCACGTGATAAAAGGGTGAAGGAGGAGATAGGGTCAGAAGGCATCTGAATGATAGGAGATGAGGAAAAGGAGACAAGAGGGATGAAACCAAGAATGGCTTCTATTTTATTCAGTAAAATATTAAACAAGGTTCTTCAGCTGAAAGGATGGGAGGAGGCGCCATTAGAAGGTTTGAAAAGAGATAAAAAGTTTGGAATATCCACTATGGTGAGTGGTGAGACAGTGAGTCAATTATGGAGGTGTAAAATGGTTGCCAAGTATTAGCAAGGGCTTAGCTGATATTTATAGTGGATCCAGTGAGGACTAATATGTGACTTTTCTCTACCTTCTTTCAGCAGCATATGTATGGGAACGAAGGCATTGAACAATGGATTCAAGAAGATAGTGTAGAATTGAACTGGTTCACCAAGGGTCAGGATGGGGAAAGAGGAGAACATAGTTAATGCAGATGAATGATGGTCTGGAAGAGAACAGAGGGTCAAGATATTGGGAGGTCATGGTATAGGCAAGAGCAGGGTTTTATATATGAAAGCAGAGAGAGAGGTAGAAGGCTAATAGATTGTGCACAGATAGGGAAATTTCAGAGCTCATGAACCTGGAAATGATATATTTGTGGGTGATGGTATGACCATCTTTGTGTGTAGATAACATGAGATGGCGAAGTAGATCATGAGAAATGAGTAAACTGAGGAACTGTAAGATTAGGGTTCTTGAGGGAATATCAATATGTGTATGTTAAGAAGAGTTTGAGGGTAAGAGCTAGAGAACAGAATGATTCTGAGCAGCCAGGTTCTAAATCCACTGAAGAAAGAAGGGGAGTGTCCTAGAGGTCCATCTAAGATACTTCAAAGAAGTTATTGGGATTCCAACTCCCCCAAATGACCGACATGAGGAAAGATCAGATATGTTCTCCTTGGCTCGAAGGGCAGTACTAAGCGCAAGGAGGGGATGTTGCAGAAAAGCGGATTTGGATTAATGTAAGGAAACCAGCCCTGAGGTATTGTGTCCTCTCAAAACATCTCCAAATTAAAGGTACACTGACCCTCTCAGAGAGGCTGTGAAGGATAATATTGCATTCTAGTATAGTTTGGAAAATGCTCTGAGGTCTGTCCCAATTCTGCTAAACCTTTGGCTTTTGTGATTTTCCTACAATTTTGTAATTCTTTTTTATCTTTACAAAAGTTATTTTATTTTTTAAATAAATACAATTTAATTTTAAAAAGTTTTTATGAAGAAAATACACTGTAAAAATAATGCTAGAGAACTATTAATTATTAGAGTATAATTTCTTAAAATAATATTTTATTTTTAAAATTACATGCAAAAAGTTCTCGACATTCATCTTTTTTGTAAGCATTTGGATTCCATAATTTTTTACCTCCCTCCCTTTCTTTCCCACTCCCCGTGAGAGCAAGTAATCTGATATAGGTGCTATATGTACAATCATGTTTAACATGTATAAATAACAGTCATGTTGTGAAAGAAGAATTAGAACTAAAGGGGGAAAAAATGAGAAAAAGAAAACACAAAATGTTTTAAAAAGTGAAAACAGTATGCTTTTTTTTCCCTCTACATTCAGACTCCATAGTTTTCTTTGGATGTCGATGGCATTTTCCATCACAAGTCCAAGAATTATTTTATAATTGTCTTTCTGGAGTGTGATATTTTTGTCATTGTAAGTACTAATTATTATTTCTATCAATTTATATTTTTTGTTGTTGGCTTTATATCCTATTTTACAAAAGCTTCAATCTTGACTAATTTTGTTGAGGTTCCTGAATTACCTCAATAAAATATATCATTTGTACATATTATTTAAACTTTTTTTGGTTTTTTTGCAAGGCAATGGGGTTAAGTGACTTGCCCAAGGCCACACAGCTAAGTGATTATTAAGTGTGTGAAGCCAAATTTGAACTCAGGTCATCCTGACTCCAGGGCCAGTGCTCTATCTACTGCACCACCTAGCTACCCCCATTTAAACTTTTTTTGTTCATATTTATTCTTTTACTTCTTCTTATTGCCTAAATATTTTAGCTAATATTCTAAAATTATGTTGAGAATATATTATCTACATGTGTCCAGTGTTATGCTGAGAATATATTATCTTCAGTCAGTCATTATTTTTAATTACTATATTATACTCTATCCCATTTCTGGTATATTATTACTTAGGTATTTGAATTCTTTCTAGTATTTAATACTATAAACAGTATTGTTATGACATATAAATTATTTTCTCCCTTTTTAGGTTATTTCCTTAGACTATATTTCCCAAAATGTAATTATTGTATTTTAGCTATACTTTTAATCTCTTCAGCTTAGCGCTCTCCATATAAAAGTTATTAAGTAAATGTTTGCTAAGTCAAAGTGATAAGTATAGAAGCTCATCACATGAGGTCAAATCCTAACTAGAGATCACTGAAAGCAATAGGCAAGCAATCCCAGCACAATCCAAAACATCCTCTTCTTTTTTGTATTAATTTGTGTACCTCACACCATTCATCTACAATTGCCTGATATACATAAGGATTGATGAACTAACTCAATGGACTCTTCCAACTGTGTGTCTTAAAATAGGACATTCTTGATTCACTTGGGCTTCTTATATAGATGGCTAAGCTATATTCTTTTGAGTGGCTGATCTTAATGAAGAAGTCCTGCAACTTTACAGAGTTTGGTTTTAATCATGTCATCACCACCTGGAGCATCTGGAAACTTAACCCTCTATACGGAAACCTTCTTCTATTTAACTCTTATGTAGGACCTTCTCTAAAGCCCTGATGAAGACTACAATCTTGACTCCTACATAAGCCAAGCTTCAATCTACAGACAATCTCTGTATTCAATTCACTACAAAGCAGTCCTTGGCAATACAAGGTGAAGAGTAAATTTGCTATTTTTAATAAAGCAGAGTTTAAATTAAAAACAAAAACACACCCATAACCAGAGAACCTTTGGGAAATTGTGTCTTGCTTTCAGTAACTCCCGGCTACTCCCTTACCCCAATATCTATCTGTTCATGCTGGATTCCGCATGATGGACACTGATCACTCCAGGACTATCAGGGAGCTCCAGGAGGCCACCTGCCCCTTCCCACTTCCTGGTTCGCTTCCACCTGGCTCCCTCCTGTGCACTCCACTCTCCAGCTCTGGTCTTCCTTACCCTATCTTCTGGATTGTTTTTTGGCACAGAATGGCATCCTTAATCATGCCCAGAAAACTCTTCTTAACCTCCTCCTCTGCACATCCCATTTCTTTTTATGCAAGGCCTTTTCCAGTTTCTTGGGAACTGGATGCTTTCTGTCTCTGTGTCACACACACACACACACACACACACACACAGCCACAAAAAACATTTTAGGTATAGAATGTAAGCTCCTCAGCTTATAGGACAGATTTAGCTCTTCTCACCAATGTAGTGATCCAAGACAATTCCAAAAGGCTCATGATGGAAAATGCCATCCACATCCAGATAAAGAACTATGGAGACACAATGCAGATTAAAGCATACTATTTTCACTTTAAAAAAATGTTTTTTCTTTCTTGTGGTTTTCCTCTTTTGTTCTGATTCTTCTTTCACAACATGACTAATATGGAAATATACTTAACATGACTGTACATGTAGCACCTATATCAGTTTACTTACTGTCTTGGAGAGTGAGAGGGGGAGGGAGAAAAATTTGGAACTCAAAATCTTAAAAAATTAATGTTGAAAATAATCTTTACATGTAATTGGAAAAAAATAAAATACTATTAAGTGTCAAAAAAAAAAAAGAAAATAAAACTGCTTAAGGACAAGGGCCATTTCCTTTTTTTGTATTCCCAGGGCTCAGGACAATGTTTGGCTCTTTGTAAAGAATGTTTATTGACTGATCAAGTAATTTTTATAAGATTTTAATAACAAGAGGAAATAACTTGTTGAAGGAAAGTTAATTTCCAAGTCAAATGCTTTTTTTTTTTTTGGTAAGAAACAGACACAAACAACAAAGTTTTTTTTTTAGGTTTTTGCAAGGCAATGGGGTTAAGTGGCTTCCCCAAGGCCATACAGCTAGGTAATTATTAAGTGTCTGAGGCTGGATTTGAACTCAGGTACTCCTGACTCCAGGGCTGGTGCTCTATCCACTGAGCCACCTAGCCACCCCACTACAACAAAGATTTTTATACCCCTTTAAAAGACTATTAAGATAATTTATTATGGAAAGTCACCTGCAAAATCCTTTCTCATATAGGGTTAGACACCTTTGAGAAATGCAAACCATTTTCAGGAAGATTTTTATCAAGTGGTGAGAAGTTCTTGTCTTCTTGCCCCCATAATTTCTTTTTTTGATAATAATACTGTCTCATCTCATTCTTTTATAATCTTTTATGGATATTCTGAAACAATGATTCCAGAGTGCCTTTACAGCTATGCCATTTCCATCAGGTTGCTTCTGAATTTATATGTTCAGGTTGTGATACATTAATGACTGTGATAACATTTTTGAACATGGAAATAGTTAAATTTTAGGGATTTCATCTATATTTGGTACACCAAACTAATTTCCAAAAGTAAAAAAAAAAATCATAAAATCCATTGTTCTCAGGGATATAGAAGAACAAGTAAATATTAATTTTTAGCAACACCACAAACTAATGAAGATTTTAAAGCAAATTTTAAATTTGTTTCAGTATTTTGATGCATTTCATTGCTGTAACTATTCTTTCTATAGTCTAACTACACCTTCTCATTCTGTGTGGACTCTCTTTTATTTGTTTGTTTGTTGCAAGGCAAGGATAGACAACTAGGTAATAATCACTGTGTCTGAGGCTGGATTTGAACTCAAATCCTCCTGACTACAGGGCTGGTGCTCTATCCTCTATGCCACCTAGCTGCCTTCTGTGACTCTTTTTGAGGCAGGGACTCTTTTGTTTGGAGGGATTATTCGTAGCACCTAGCACAGTGCCTAGCAAGAGAGAAATGCCTGGTAAATGGGAATCATTAGAATGCAAAAAAGTATAAGGGACAAAAGATGGGACAGCATGAATATTGATATCAAGGAGACTCTAAAAGACTTTCAAGAAATCCTCCAGTGCACTGGGTAAAATATCCCTGGAGGATTTGTAAAAGAGTATAGAAAAGAATCACATAGAACAAGAAGGCAAAATATTGAAACACATTAAAAATTTGGCTGATGTATCTTGAATTTTTAACCTTCATTCCTTTCATTACTGAGACTACTTTTATTTACCTTTCTAAAAATCTTTTATTATAAATTTAACATGTAATAAATATCAATAGATCATTATACCAAATATAGACTAAATCTCTAAAATTTAATTACATGTTCAAAAATGAAATCACTTAATAAAAAAAAGTACAAAAGAAGGTGGTTTAGCCCTACCTGATCTAAAATTATATTATAAAGCATCAGTCATCAAAACTGTCCAGTATTGGCTAAGAAATAGAGTGGTGGATCAGTGGAATAGACTAGGTTTAATAGCAGGAAACAATTATAGTAATCTGTTGTTTGATAAACCCAAAGAGTCCAACTATTGGGATAAAAACTCTCTCTTCGATAAAAACTGCTGGGAAAATTAGAAGTTGGAAGAAACTTAGATTAGAACAACACCTCATACCCTTTACCAAGATAAGATCCAAATGGATACAGGATTTAGACATAAAACAATACTATAAGCAAATTAGAAGATCAAGGACTAGTTTACCTGTCAGATCTATGGAAAGGGAAGCACTTTATGACTAAGGAAGAGATGGAGAACATCACTAAAAACTAGATGATTTCGATTACATTAAATTAAAAAGCTTTTGCACAGACAAACCACTGTAACCAAGATCAAAAGAAATGTAGTAAACTGGGAAACAATCTTTACAACTAATGTTTCTGACAAAGGACTCATTTCTAAAATATACAGAGAACTGAATCAAATTTAAAAAATAAAAAAGCCATTCCCCAAATGACAAATGGTCAAAGGATATGCAAAGGAAATTTACAGATGAGGAGATCAAAGCAATCCATAGTCATGTGAAAAACTGCTCTAAATCATTACTTATTAGAGAAATGCAAATTAAAGCTTCTCTGAGGTACCACCTCACACCTCTCAGACTGGCCAATGTGACCAGAAAGAATAATGATCATTGTGGGAAGGGTTGTGGGAAATCTGGGACACTATCATGTTGTTGGTGGAGCTGTGAACTCATTCAAGCTTTCTGGAGAGCAATTTGGAACTACGCCCAAAGGGCAACAAAAACATGCATACCCTCTGATCCAACAATACCACTACTGCGTCTATACCCTGAAGAGATGATGAAAAAAGGGTAAAAACATCACTTGTACAAAAATATTCATAGCAGCCCTGTTTGTGGTGGCAAAGAATTGGAAATCGAGTAAATGTCCTTCAATTGGGGAATGGCTTAGCAAACTGTGGTATATGTATGTCATGGAACACTATTGTTCTATTGGAAATCAGAAGGGATGGGAATTCAGGGAAGCCTGGAGGGATTTGCATGAACTGATGCTGAGTGAGATGAGCAGGACCAGAAAAACACTGTACACCCTAACAGCAACATGGGGCGATGATCAACCTTGATGGACTTGCTCATTCCATCAGTGCAACAATCAGGGACAATTTGGGCTGTCTGCAGTGGAGAATGCCAGCTGTATCCAGAGGAAGAACTGTGGAGTTTGAACAAAGTCCAAGGACTATTAACTTTAATTTAGGGAAAAAAACTGCTATCTTATTGTCTGATCTTCCTATCTCTTATACTTTATGTTTCTTCCTTAAGGATATGACTTCTCTCTCATCGAATTCAATGTGGATCAATGTATACCATGGAAACAATGTAAAGACTGGCAAATTGCCTTCTGTTGGGGGTGGGGGAGGGAGTAAGATTAGGGGAAAAATTGTAAAATTCAAAGTAAATAAAATCTTAAAAAAATCCAAAATGCTATTAAAAAAAAAAAAGAAATCACAACCAGGATAGATCTACTATTCTCCTGTGATTCCTCATCATGGCACGGGGTGGCCTTGATCCTTGAAGGCTCTGGGTATGGAGCTCTAATAATCTCTGGTAGGTATTCTGAAAGTCTGGTCATCCAAGGACCAGTCTGGCTGAGACTGGGGGAGGTCATCACTATGTTGGACGAGGGATGATGAACTTGTTAGTCACAGTAACTTTGAAAGTCTTTGGAGGGAGTGGTTATCTATCTACATTTGCAAAGTAAGTACACATAGAACAAATAATTGAACTCTGAAATAGTATATATTAATTTTTGCCTCATTTTTATCAGTTCATCCTTTTATGTTCATTGGTCTTTCTATCTCTTTTTTTTTTGCATCACCACAATATTCCAACATTAAAAGGCAAGGATATGGTAAATAATTGCACAGGACGGCAAGACACTGATGAGAATTGTGATCTCTGATGAGAACTGTGAGTGGCAGAACCTATCCACCTTTATGACACAATGGATCTGTCAAAATAAATTTATTCAATCATTTCCCATCCACTGAACACTATTTTCAGTTTTTCACAGTTAAGCATACTTTTGTACAAATATGGCCTTTTTCCTTGCTAATAATAGCTTTAGGATACAGCATGTACAAGTGAATTGATGGATCAAAGGAAATGATTAGAGGAATTCTCCTTATATAGTGCTATGTTTCTCTATTCTCCCCATTCTACAATTCCAATGACAATGTGAAAAAATGATCTATTTTCTCCACATTGCCAACACTGAACAGTATCAGTCTTTGCTGCTTTTGCCATCTGGGATACCAAGATGTTAAGTGATTTGCCCCAGGGTCACCCAGTCAGAAATATCAGCTAAGGCTCTGGAACTCAGAGAGTTTCCTGACTTGATTCATCTGCCAAGGCAGACAATGGTCTAAGCCTGAAGATTGCAAACCTGATGTTTGACTGGCCCCCTACCCAGATGAAATCACAGATCTCATATACAAAGAACTCTGTTTTTTACTGACTCTTTACCTAGGCATCCTCTGCCATCATTCATAGCTACCAAAATGTAATTCCTCACTGCCTTTTGATAGGATAGTTATACTATTTAATACACTGAGAC
This sequence comes from Macrotis lagotis, assembly GCF_037893015.1. Classification (NCBI taxonomy): domain Eukaryota; kingdom Metazoa; phylum Chordata; class Mammalia; order Peramelemorphia; family Peramelidae; genus Macrotis; species Macrotis lagotis. Next base: position 53,877,807 of record NC_133661.1, on the reverse strand, counting down.
TTCTTTTGACCGTGGGTACTGCTAGTCAACAGGCTATAAGACTTCAGTCAGAAAATTCATTAAACTAAAAGTTTAAGATTCTTTACAACAAATTAATGCTTTCTGTGAAAGTATTCAAAAACTAATCAACACAATTATTAGATAAACAACAATTTCTGCATAATAAAAATGGCCTTTTTTAGACAAAGTCATTTCACCAACAATATTTCAAAAAACAAAATTTTAGGACAAATAGCATTTTGGATAATCCCATGAGGTTCAACATATTGAGATTTAGAGACTTAACCTTTATCTTCAAGCATCAGCACAAATAAAAAGATCTACTACTTACACAGAAGACTCTCTTTCTTGGTTCACTGTCGTTTCATGTGAGGCTGAAGTTACTGATGGAGACCTAGGATACAATCCATAACCTTCGCATGGAGTGACTATCTGCTTTCCCAGAATCCTTCAAATTAAAGAAACAGATGAAGCAATTCACCCACATTCACATATCAGTAATACCACTGATAACAAAATACAAACATTTTTATTCATACTTTTCTGTTTTCAAGATCAGATGTTTATCAGATTCTGATCTCTGTCCTTAATACCTGAGATGAGGAAAGGTGGATGTCCACTGTTGGCACTCTTCTTGCAGATTCTTTGTATGGATGCTCAATTTTTGTTCATATAAAAGTTCATCAATGACTGTGAACATCAACTGAACTTTTTCAGTGGCATTTCGGTCAAGTTCCTAAACATAAATACCCAGAAAAAAAATAATTTCCAGATAGGTTTGAGATCTGTTAAACTCATAAAAAAAATCACTTAAATATTTGTTCAATATGAAAAAGTATCATGTTTCCATAAGAGACAAATTAAATTATTGGAAGGTTTCAGCATATATATAAATTACTCAAATGATCTCTATAGTTGCAAATAAAATTTGTACTACAGCCTTTCTTAAATCTACTGTGAAGAATTATACCACAATGTGGGGAAAAAACCCAAGACTAATTCACAATTCAAATTTCAACCTTCAAAAGGAAATAAGCATGAGGGAAAAAAACATAATGCTACCTCTCCTCTGTTACACATTTAGAAAACTTTTGTTGTTCAGCTGTTTTCAGTTGTGTCCAATTCTTTGTGATTTGATTTGGGATTTTTCTTGGCAAAGATACTGGAGTAGTTTGCTATTCCCTTCTCCGGCTCATTTAACAGATGAGGAAACTGAGACAAAGAGAGCTAAGTGACTTGCCCAGGGTCACACCACTAGTGTCTGAGGTCACATTTGAACTCAGGAAGAGTCTTCCTGACTAGAGACTCGGTACTTCATTCACTACACCATGTAGTTTCCCACATAGTAAAATTACAACTCTTCAAACTGAAATTTTATTAAACTTTATGTACTATACTAGAGGAAGATAAAATATTCCAGAGGAAGTAAAAAAAAAAAGAGAGTATGAGCTCTGCTCAGGGTAAATGGGATGATTTACTGGATGATGGAAAAAGCCATAACTATTCAACTTTTACTTTTTATTTTCTTTTGTTTTAGAGAATGATTTTTAGACCGGGAAGGATAACAATAAAAAATGGTTAACAAGGAGATGAAACCCAAGATAAATGAGAAAATAATAACTGAGCAACTATGTGCTCTCAATGCATTCAAATAACCAGTTCAGGACAAATGATATTTCAGGGTATTAAAAGAACTGGTGGATCTGGTTGCTGTATTACTATTCATTAAATATGACAAATCATGAAGAGTTGGAGGGATGTTGCAATACCAAAAAAAGGAAAAATGTCTGTAATTTTTTTAAGGGGAAGAAGGCACAGTTTGAAACTTTTAAGTCTATTAAGTTTAGTTTTGGTTTCTGGCAAAATTCTACAATGTATTACTAAAGACATGACTTCTTAGCATCTGAAAAAAGATGGATTACTAAAAGCCAAGTCAGCATAATTTCATTAAGAATAATAATGCCAGAACAACGTAATTTTCTTCCTGATAAACTTATTAATTAGCAGATAAAGGGAATACTGTATACCTGTTAAAATTGAATTTCTGGTGGTATTTGATAAAATTTCTCATATTATTCTTCTCAACAAGATGGGAGTCATAGAGTTTAGATGTTGTTATAGTTACCTAGATTTAGACCTCAAATAGTCATTAATGATTCATCATCTCTAGAAGTATATCAGGGATCTCTCCATGGTCCTGAGCTAGTTAACATTTTTATCAATGACTTTGATAAAGGTATATAGATGGCAAGTTGATCAAATTTACAGATAACTCGAAGCTGGTCATATAAATAACAAGTTGAATGAGACATGGGTCAAACAAGAGTCCAAATCTCCTATTTTAAAAAGATGAAATTTTAGAGAATCCTATACCTGGATGCAAATCCCCCCCCCCAATATTACAAGGATAAGATGGGGAGGGTTTGACAGCAATTTGGCTGAAAAAGATCTAGGTTTAGTGTTCCTCATACTCAATGAGATTTAAAAAGAAAGAAACATGGCAGTCAAAAAAACTTAGCTGATCATAGGCTGTATTATGAGAAAAAAATGAGAAGGGGGGGAAAATCCCACTATTCTTTGACTCAGTCAACCTACATCTTGACTATTGTATTCAGTTCTGAATATGGCATTTAACATATTGGAGCACCTTCATAAGTAGGTAATCAAGATGGTAAAGGGAATCATACTATATGAAAAAGATCCTACTATAAAAGAAGCAGTTGAAGGAATCAGGGATAGTTGGCTTTAAAAAAAGATTTAGGACAGAAGCTTTTCAAGAGCTACATGAAGAAAATGGATTAGATTTAATTCTGTTTGGTCCCAGTGGATAGGATTAGGAGTAATGTATAGAAATTATATTGAACCTAATTCTGCCTCTCCACAAAGGTAAGCTCTGTAAAAATGGGAGTTATGTAAATATGGAACAGGCTGCCTTAAAAGTTGAAACTTTCTCTTCCCTGTAGATATTCAAGGAGAAATTCTTGGTCAAATATAGATTGGACTTTGTAAGTCTCTTCCAAATCTAATATTCTGTCAAAATAGTAGGATTTAAATTTCTGTCAGAGTACTCTTACCACCCAACAGAAAGTCTTTCATCTTTTATTCAGTCAAGAGAAGAAGGAAACCCATCAGACTGAATCTGCCTTGATGAATAAAGCAATAAGGGCAACAGGAAGAATCCATAGTTCTAGATTTTTCTATTAATTTTCAGGCTACAGTGAGTGCTATGTTAAGGTCTATAATTTAGGATGGATAGTGATAAACAAGAGAACATCCAAAGGAGGATAAAAAAAGAAGGGAAAGCCTGAATACATATAATTTCAGGATTTTTGAAGGACTTGAGGGTTTTTAAACAGGACTAGGAGAAGAGATAATGCAGGGGCATATGACAGCTGTCTTTAAGAATCTGAAGGGCTGTCCTGTGGAAGTATAGTTAGACTTGGTCTATTTGACTCAAAGGCAAAAATAAGGGCAAAAAGGGCAGAGGTTTCTAATGTAAATTGGATGAAAGGAAAAACTGCTTAGCTAGTAGAACCCAATAAAAATAGGAGGTTGTGGATTCCCCTTCACCCAGAGGTTTTTAGGAAAAGGTTGGATGATGACCAGCAAGAACACTGAAATTCCTTCCAACTCTGAAATTCTGTGATTCTGGAATAGGTCCAATTGTGTATATATGTATATATAGTAAGTTGATAAGTAGCCAGTATAATAAGATTGTAAACTCTCCTAAAGTCCAAAAGAGCATAAATTACAAATTGTATCAGATAATAACCAAAATTCACATCCTGTTCATATGTGGGACCTGGGGAAGCTCTTTAGGAAGTGCTTGAGATCTCACTCTCAAGATCCCTGAGCATTCTTCCATCCATTGGTACTACGCTATCTAGGGGCTCCCTGCTCAAAGCCACATATGAGTGAGATTCTTTCCTGCCTCCCCTCTTGCCCATACTACCAGCTCTCCTTCACCATTCCATTCCCTGTCCCCATACCATCTGTCTCTATAGCTCTTTCACTGCTTGTCTCTAAACTATATCTACCTTATTAAAGTATGACTGCAGTCTCACTTGCCACCTTCCTGCTGCCACCAGGGTGTTCCTAGGAATTACCCCAAGAACTGGGAATACTGATGCTCCAATTTCCTAATTTGTGATTCAATTTCTATATCTGTAAAAGGGTGATGCTAATTTCCTTAAATTGACAGCAGATGAAAATTAAGGGTACTAAAAACTAAACAGTATTTCAAAATACTATTTTGTAAACACAACTACATTAGAAGTATATGAAAAAACATGAAGAAATAAGGCTGGTAAATTCTGACTTTCAGCTTTAGGTACTACCCGACAAATTGTTCTACCACACTGATTATATGTAACTCACACCATATCCCCAGGAGAAGTCTGAGCTGCCTTCAGTAGAGATCCCCGTGCCTGCATAACTCAGAAAGGCAGATCTTGAATTGCCAGTGTCAGTTGATGTAAAAGGTGATTCTTGTGTGATGTCAGATTCACTAAATTCACAATTGGAGAAGGGGGGGGAATGGAAAAATTTTCAGATATCTTCATGTTTTTGCAAAATAAACTGTTCAGAAATTTGTATACAAATGTGCTCATAAAGGGTATAATAAGAATTTCTAAAATGAACAATTAGCATAGTTATGGAGTACTTTGGGGTGCCATGGCAACCAGTATTCAATAAAACTATAATGTAACAATAATACAGTAAAATGGAATTCAAATTAACATAAAATTATTAATATTTTAATTTTCAAATATTATAATTCTGCAAAAGGTCATCAACTTTAAATATTCTCTCACTTTTTTTAACATTTGCGCATAAAACAATTTCACAAGCAAATGAGAGGCTGACAAAATAATACAACAATTTAAAATTGAAGCAAAATACATTCTGGATAATGATTATTTCAGAAAATTACTCAGTGGCAACTCTCAGATCACAATCTTCTGGATAATATTACTTAAAATTTATTAATATTTGCAATGTGCATATTGCTTACAACTACCAAGCACCAAGAAACAGTGAAGTTTAAAGGGAACAGAACCAGAAGAACATCATAGTCAGCAATGCAATGCACTTCAATGAAGAACTTAGCTGTTATCAGCAAAAAATGATCTAGGACAATCCCAAAAGACTGAAGTATACTATTCCCTCTCCAGAGAAAGAACTGATATTGTTTGAATACAGACTACTGAAGCAAGTTATTTTTCACTTGGTTTTTCTTTTATTCAAGGCTTCTTGAACTAAATGTCTAAAGTAGAAATGTTTTATAAAAGTGTACACATATAACCTTTATCTGATTGTTGACTGTCTCAGGGAAGAGAGGAAAGGGGGGAGGAGTTTGGGAAGGATAGAATTTGGATCTTCAAAACTTTAAATAAAAATATTTTTTAAAAATGAGTCATTCCTCCAATTGATAAATGGTCAAAACACATGAGTATGCAGTCTTCAGATGAAGAAATCAAAGCTATCTATAGTCAGATGAAAAATATTCTAGATGACTAATGAATGGACAAATGCAAATTAAAATAATTATGAAGTACCCCATCTATCAGACTGGCTAATATGACAGAAAAGGAAAATGACAAATTTGAAGGGAAGGTGGAAAAGCTAGAACACTAATGCACTGATGGTAGAGTCGTAAACTTTCTGGAGTGAATGGAAATATGCCAAAGGGCTATAGAACTGTACATACTCTTTGATAGAGCAATACCAATAATAGGTCTGTATTGAACAACAAATTGTGGTATGTGACTGTGATGTAGTGTTACTGTGCTATAGGAAATGATGAGCCGGATTATTCCAGAAAAACCTGGGAAGACTTATGAGAACAGATGCAAAGAGTAGAACCAAGAGAAAATTTTACAGAGTAACAGAAATGCTGCAAGATGATCACTGAGAATGACCTAGCTAATCTCAGAAATATAGTAAATTAAGACAACATCCAAAGTTTTATGATGAAAAATGACGTCCATCTCCAGAGAAAGATGTGAAAGAGTCTAAATATAGGCTAGAGCATATTTTTTCAACTTTCTTTTTTATTGTTTGTTTCTGTACGTGTGCAGTTCTTTTTGTAACACAGCTAATGTGGTAATGTTTCACATAACTGCACATGTATGATTTATTTCAAATTGCTTGTCTTCTCAATGAGAGGGCAATGGGAAAAGAAAATTTAGAACTCAAAAATTTAAAAACTGTTAAAAATTTTTGTTTACATATAAATGAGAAAAGAAAATGGAAAGTAAATATGAAAAAAGGAAAAGTCTTATGCATGCAAACTTAAAAAGTAAAGTTAATTATAACTATTTACTAATAAAATGAAATGAATATAAGGAAAAAAATTAAATGAGATAATGTAATGCACTTATACAAAGTACTCTGCAACTATAAATGGCATATATGTAATTTATTGTATTACTAACTTCCAAACTTAATAGAACTTATATCTGTAAAAGCTCTAAGAAAATGGTACACCTAACATTTTTACCTCTGGTAATTTGACTCTTTTTCATGGCTGTTATTGGTAGGGGAAATTTCATCCAACTTCTCTGGAGGGGGATGATGATCAAGAGCATTTTTGGTAATTCCTCTCCTACAAAGGGTAAAACAGTATTATGTTAGCTATTAAAAAATGACATTTTTCAATAATTTGATGATTTAAAAGTTAATCACCATTTACATATGCAAGAATTTAAGTATAAATTATATTTGTGACTTCATGTAAAAAGGACTCATTACAAATACAGCAAATGATCAAAACCTTGGCAGTTTACTATCAGAAGGACATCTAGTATGTTTTGAAGGATTATGGTGTCTGATGTAAAATGGTATGGAGATAACCTGAAGGGGCTAAATTCTGTATCTGAAAGTCTGAAACTCATTTGAGCTCCAAAGGCAGAGAAAAGCTGGGAAATTAAGACAATTACCTCCCTAAATCAGACAAAAGCTAGTTGATAGAGCTTATAAAGTACCATACTTTGTATATAAGGATCAAACTACAAACCCACAGTTGAGAATTTACTTTTAGTTTTTATTTAGCAGTGAGGAATGATTCTGTATCTAAACTCCTCTCAACAAATATCTCTTATGACATCATGAGCTAAAAAATAGTCAGATTTTAGGCACTGAATTCTTCACTCTGAAATAGAGACTTTGCTTTTGCTAGTTTCATATTAACTGGCACTGAATGATTCACAATAGTATAGTATCACCAGGAAGATCCTGCTATTAGAAAGGTGTTTTTTGTTTGTTGGTCAGGAAGCAACTCAGAATTATGGAAACTACTGCAGAATTTTCCCAATGAAATCCTAATGTTCTATTCACTGATTCTATATAACTGTCCATCTGCAGTGTCTATGCAAAATATATCTATCAATAGACTGTGGATTCAATTGCATTTCATAATCTGGAAGATAAAAGTGGTCATCTGTATGTATGTATACACACACACACACACACACACACACAGTTTCCTTAGTTTTTCCTGTGTGGCTTGATAGACTTTTCTTTTCTGAGTGGATGTGGATCTTATTCAGTCATAAGTATTCTGGGACTTATCACAAGGATTATGTTAAACACATCAAAAGCACTTTGAGGATCTTTATATTTATAGGGAATTCCTCCTCTAAAGTTCTGTGGACTCTGTACAGTATATATTTCATGACAGGGCAAAACCCTTTTGCTTGCTGATAAGAAGATCAATGAACATAGCTATCTTTTTTTTTTTTTTAGGTTTTTGCAAGGCAAACAGGGTTAAGTGGCTTGCCCAAGGCCACACAGCTAGGTAATTAAGTGTCTGAGAACCCAGTACTCCTGACTCCAGGGCCGGTGCTTTATCCACTATGCCATCTAGCCTCCCCATATAGGATCTTAACATAAACAAGGTAGAAGATTTTTGCAAGGCAATAGGGTTAAGTGACTTGCCCAAAGTCACACAGGTAATTAATAAGTTTCTGAAGTCGCATTTGAATTCAGAACCTCCTGACTCCAGGGCCAGTGCTGTATTCACTGTGCCACCTAGCTGCCCCTATTAATAACTTTCTTGAAAAAAGTGTGTGGACATCAAAGCAATGTCTCTTATAAAAAAAAAGAGGTATGCCCATCAAGTAGTGAGAATGGGGGAACAAACAGAACCCCAAATTCATGAAATGAAAAGCCCCTTGGTTACTTCTACCTTGGACTCCCTTCTCTTCCTTTAAGACACAAGCATCATCTTTCTGCCAGAAAGCTTTTTGGATTCCTCTTAACTACTAATTCTTTGGGGTATTTTTGTAGCTATTCATTTTATATTTATGCTTTGTATGGTTGACTAAGACAAAATGTTTAAAGAGCTGATGGGCTCAATCATCTTTGTTTGTATCCTATTTCCCAATTAAGGCACTTGGCCATAATGAGCTTCATCTGTGAAGACTCCTACCTATATTAGTCACTTCCCACTTCCTCACCAGGGGAAGGTTCCAATAGGAGAATAGAGCCCATTTCTTTAAAGCAGGGGTGGGGAATCTTTTTTCCTGCCAAGAACAATTTGAATATTATAACACCATTCACAGACTTTTTTTGGCCAAACAATGAATTCACCCCTAACAACTTAATGTAGATTTGGGGATTTTTTTTTTCAGATTAAAAGCATGGATGCCTATCTGGGAACTTCTGCTGGGGACTGGCAACAGCCAACTTTTCTCCCTCTCTGGGACATCAGTGGAAATGAAACTAAGGACAATTTAGGAAATTAAGGACAATTTACCACCAGACCAAGAGATTCCCCTTTGGATTGTCTCTTGTGAAATTGGAAAGAACTTTGTCTTTTATGATCATTTAATTCTTTTTGCCTGGCCTCAACACTATTTAGAGGACCATGGTTTTGATCACCCCAATTATCAAACCCACAGGCCTTTATGTGATTGGCAAGATCTTAAAACCTGGACTATCAAGGGTCTGTCTGTGTTTCTCCTGTGTTATGTCTCTATGTGGCTTAGTTGGCCAACCCAACTCTTCCTCTCCCTATCTTCTCATTGTCCTTATCTTAGTTATGTCACAGCTAGAAAATGGGAGAATCAGAATTCCCCTAACAATTTGTGACTCGGGTGCCATCAGATTTATTTACCTGAAAATTGCTATCTTGAAAAGGGAGAGTCTGTCTTCCTATCTCTAACTTGGGCCAGGCCTCTGATTAAAGGGTCAGGCTGGGATTCACCTTCTTCCCAAAAGAGATAAATTCTCTTTGTTGGGAAATTAACTTCCCTTAGATTGACAACAAAGTGGTCACAACTTAAGCCTGGAACAGTTCTAATAAAAAAAGAAAAAGAAAAATCTGTAGGAAAGCCCTTAGTCTCTAGTTTTTTTAATGGGAGTTTTGCCTGAGGGAGTTGGCCACTATCAGTCATAGAGTAAATTTGCTAACAGTTCTGTCTGGATCAAAAAGCAGCTTCGTAAAATTTTAATTGTAGTTCACCATGTGTTTATAGGCTGTTACCCCACTTCCATTTACTTCATATGATTGCAAAGTGTCTAACACAATGCCTGGCATAGGGCAAATACTATAAATATTAATTTCTTTATTGTGCCTTAAATTATTTAACTAAATTAAAGAGTCTTGCTTCAATTATAGTTATTAGTGAAGACAATTTCTTATAATCTAGACATTGTGAGATTGGAAAATGTGCAAAAATTATAAACTTCTAGGTTTTCCCTACTCAAAAAGGAAATTGATTTAAAGTTATTTAGCCATTACATATGAAAATTGTGAAATTGTTAACTGAGTTATTGTGACTGATTTTCTTGATTAAGAATTTTACATTGGTATTGTAACAGAAATTTTATTTTGACCTTGTACAAGTTTCTGTTGTAGAATTTTTGCAGAAATCTTTGCACAAAATGTGGCAAAATTCACAAGCTTGCGTTCACCTAAAGATATATTTGTATATACTTCATATATATTCACATATGAGTTAATTTGAAGATTTACTGTGGGATTATTTCTAGTGATATGGGTCAAGAAAAAAATACTGAATAAATTCTAAAGCCTTGGTAAACTTTGTTATTTGTAATAAAGATAATTTTAATTAGGTATATTCTCCCTGGCTGAAAAAAAAAAACCAAAAACCAGACCACCTTTCTTATTGTAAATACCTTTTGGCTCAAGGAAAGTTAGTACTTTAAAATCTTTGTGGTATAGTGTTTTCTACTTACTGTCCTAAGTGCTAAAGTTTTCTACCTTTGCCTGAAGTTAGGAGGAAATTCTATTTGCCACTATTAAAGTGCAAGTTAATTGAAGTTATTGTTGTAATGTTGAAACCTAAAATTGCTAATTAATTAGTGATTTAATCTTTACATTGGGACAAATTTAAACTTGAAAAGAAAAACAGTGATAAATTTTAAGTAAAATTTCTTATGCATTTTTAAAGTGGTCAACTTTTATTGCAACTCCTTGAGAGGAAAAATTTCTATGTAGCCTTAAGTGATGAATGATGAAATCTGTCATTTGAGGTAAGAGTTCTTGGGATTATAATCGATTTTGTTTGTCATTTTAATTCAAATCAAGTTATCTGAAAGATCATTAAGGAGTAAACTATGTTTGAAGGAAATGCCACAGAGTACTCAAAGTGGTCTGATGCAGTTATAGGTGGAGATTCATATCTGGGAAAGGTGGAAAGAACAATTATGGCATCAACCTAAAGTAAACCTCTTCTGGTTCATTTTCCCCACTGTGGAATGTTTCCTACTTGCCTATTCCTGAATCTGGCTATGAGTTGAAATTGGTCTGTAAGGTTGATTGTCATCTGCGACTCAAATAGAGCAGAGGATGTTTCATTCTGCTGTACATGTGTTATTGTATTTCCTCATGTATAAGACGCATCTTTTTTCAAAAAATCTGGGGTCTAAAAACTGGGAGCATCTTACATAGTGGGTGGAGATAGTTTTACTTGCATTTCCTGCTTTTTCACACTTGTCTTTGGGCTCATTGTCTCACATTTGGTAAAGGTACATTAGGTGATGTTTTGCCATGTTCTGCCCAGAAATGGCTCAGAAAAGATTTTTGTCCAGTTCAAGTAATCTGGTTTGCAAAAGTGAATGGAAATCATGCTGCTGAAAGTCAGTCTGGTCCTCCTCCAATTGAGAAAACAGTCTGAGACTGGCTACAGGAAGAAGAAATCCTATTGAAATCGCCCTGGCAGAAGGTTAAGAGAGGCAAGTCAGCCAAATGGCCAGAGTTAAGAGAGGGAAGTAAAGAGATGGATTGAAGAGCAAAGGGCCAGTGGAATTCCTGTGACCCACAAGGATGGTTCAGCAGAAGGCCAGAAGATTACTGATGAAAAGGAAGTGACTAATTTCAAAGGAGGACACAATGAAACACTGAAAAATTCAGGATCATGAAACAGAATGCTCTGAGCATGCGGACATGCACCAGACTTGCGCAGGGAGTGCTTGTGGGTCAAGCACAGGCAGGAGAGCAGTCAGCGCCTCTCCTGAGACAGTGATTCATCATCCAACACAGATGAGGACAAGCTCATGGATGGGAGTTTTGATAGTGATGAGTCGTATGAATTTTATGATGAATAAAATGAGCTCAATAACTTTATGTAATTTTTTTTTTCAAATTTTGGGCCCCCAAATTGAAGTGCATCTTATACATGGGATAATATAGTAAGTCATCAAGGACTATCTGCTGAAGTTACAATCATGTCCCAGTTTTTTCATTTAGCACATTCCCACAATCAAGCAGTCCATAAAAACCACAGGTACATGCATGAAGTGTCCTGATATCAATGAATGTTTCTCTAAATATTTAAAAGCAAACAAACGCGCTACAAGATCTATGTTAAGATGCACATGTATAGTCCCTGTATTGCTATTCTTCCCTTTTGTTAGTGCTCTATGCACAGTCACAACTCCCAACAGGCACAACTCTGGACTGGGAAAGGAGAGCAACGCGCCCTATCTTTCCAGGACCAGTCTGGTGAGGCCCCGGGCCTTTCTCTACGTTCACTGCTCATTTTTGGCTCTTATTTTTACTTAACTTATTTTATTTACTTAACTATATTTATTTGGCTCTTATTTTAACTTATTTTTACTTAACCTCCGGGGGTGACAGGCAGCTGCACTGCCCCTCAACACCCCCTCTACAGAGACCCCCTCCCAGGCACCTCTAAGTCCCATTCCCGCCAGAAGCAAGTCCAGAAGAAATCTTACCAACCCTCCAATGAATTGGGGTCAATCTTTTTTTTTTTGGGGGGGGGGAATGATGAAAACAAAATGTTCAAAGCGCGAACGAGCTGATCATCTTTGTGTCCTAGTTTCCAATGAAGATTCCTGTCATTTCTCACTTCCTCCCTAGGGGAGGAGTTCGAATTCAGCCCAATTCTTTCTTTTTTTTTTTTAGTTTTTGCAAGGCAATGGGGTGAAATGGCTTGCCCACGGCCACACAGCTAGGTCATCACTAAGTGTCTGAGGGCGGATTTGAACCCAGGTCCTCATGACTCCGGACTCCGGGCTCTAGGCGCCTGGCTGCGCCCCTCCCCCACCCGGGCCGGCAGGGAGGGATGACGTCACTCTAGGCCTGCCCTCCCGGGCCGCCTCCGGCCATGATGCTGGGTGCCCCGGATGTCCCGGGTGCCCCGGATGTCCCAGGTGCCCCGGCCGCCCAGGCGGCGCACGTGACTGCTGGGCCGTCCCGGCGGCGGGAGGCAGAGCAGGGGCTCCCCGCCCCCCCCCCTCCCGCAGGCCCCGCCCCGCCCGGCGGGCACTCACAGCTCCAGGCTCTGCGGCGCCGACTTCCGGGAGTACCGGGAGATCATCCTCCTCCTCCTCCAGCGCCCCGCGGCGGGGAGCGCGGGGTGGGAGCTCCGGGCCCGGCGCGGCCCTCTCGCCGACGCCGGCTCCGGCTCCGCCCCGGCCCCCTGCCGCCACTCTCAGGCCCCGTCGCCTTGACGACTGACCGCGGCGGGCGCCCGCTTCCTGCCGGCACCGGAAGTGACGCGCGCGGCGCGGCAGTGACGTCAGCGGAGCGGCGGCCGCGACCCCGCTCCTCCTCCGCTCTCGCCTCCCAGCACCTCCCTGGCGGGCCCCGGGGGGCGGCGTGGGGCCGGCGGGCCTCGGACATCCTGCCCGTCGGTGACTGGCCGGGCCGGGGCCGGGCGGGGGGCCGGGCTCGGGGCCGGGCTCGGGGCGGCGGGCCCGAAGGCGGGGAGGAGGGCGCGGGGCCCCGCCGGCCTCGGGCCGGGCCCCCGCTCTGCCGTTAGGGCCCGGCGGACGCGTGCGCCCTCGGCACTGCTCCACGTCCTGGGCCGGGGCTGCGGCAGACCCCGATGGGGCAGTGGGAGAGGGCAGGGGCAGCTTCTGCGGCCTGCGCCCTTGGGCGTTGTTTAAGAGTAGGCTCTGAGGTGGCACATGCATGGAGCACCGGCCCTGGAGTCGGGGGACCTGGGTTCAAATCCGCCCTCAGACACTGACCTAGCCGTGTGGCCTTGGGCGAGCCACTCAACCCCACTGCCTTGCAAAAACCTAAAAAAAAGAGAGAGAGCTGATTCTAGAGACAGAAGACATGAAGCTTTCACTTCCTCTGGTTTGGAAAGGGGAGGGAGGAGGTACAGATCATAAGCAAAGAGAAATGAAGTGATTTAGCCAGGGTCATATGGGTGTGAATTTCAGCACTTCAGTTTTATTCGATACTCATAGACCCTGAAAGGGCTGCAAAAAAGGAAACAAAAAAAGAATTGCTTCTCTAAAGCTTCTATAAGCACAAGACCCTGAAAAAACAGGATTACCTTTTTTTTTGGTTTTTGCAAGGCAATGGGGATTAAGTGAGTTGTCCAAGGCCACACGGCTAGATAATTATTAAGTGTCTGAGGCCAGATTTGAACTCAGGTGGCAGAATCAGTGCTCTATCCACTGTGCCACCTACCTGCCCCATGGGATTACTTTCTAAAGGTTCTGTAAGCATTTCCTTGAAAGGAGAGAACCATAGCAGACCCTGAAAGGGCTGCATAAATGAAAGAAAAAATGTGTTTCCTTCTCTAAAGGCTCTGTAAGCAATTTAAAGGAAGGAACCACATATTCCATTATGCTTGTAACCAGTATTTGTCTTACCTTTTTATAACAGTTACAACATAATAGATATTGTACAAAGAGGCCAAATTGAGAATTCAAAGGCAGGAAGAATTTTTGACAAAGTATCAGAGGAGATTGCATGAAGAATGTGACATTTAAGCTGGACTTTGAAAAGTATTATAAGAATTCTAGGAGATAGGGATACTAGTTAGAAAATTGCTGTGTAATGCATATTATTCAAACTTTGAAATACAGTTTTCCAAGAACAAGAATGGAGGGGAACATGAAGCTGTCAGTGGCAGAAGATGCAGTGGAATATCATCTGTTTTTATTACCAGAAGAACCAAGAGATCCAGAAAAACATAAAGAGGTCCTTCAGAAGTATATTGCAGCAATAACCACTGAGTACGCACCTCTCCTGGTCTCCTATATCTGGCAAAATCAGCCTTTTAATCTCAGATACAAACCTGCTAAAGGTAAAGGTCTAGTTTTCATTTTGAAACATTTGATTCTTACATGTCATTCTCACAAGATGGACAGTGTTTATCCTTTGGGTTTTCAACATACTTCTCCCTCTTGTTTCTCCCTCTGACTGCTTCTTCTCAGTCATCCTTTTTGGATCTGTGTCCCTCCCAATTGAATATACCCCAGGGCTTTGCCATTAGCTTTCTTTTTTCCCTCTCTAAACAAATTCTTGTTCAGTGATATCATTTGTTCTCTACATAGATGAATCCCAGATTTCTATAGCCAATCCTAGTTTCTTTCCCAATCTCCAGTTAAGAACTTATTGAACATTTCCCTCTTTATTTTTGTCTAACCTATAGTCTTCCTTCTTTCTTAATTTCTCTTACCATTCTTCTAGTCACTCAGGTTCACACTTTTCCAATCACCCTAATATCTTTACTATTTTCCTCTGCCCCCATAGCCAGTCATTTGGCAAATATTGTTCATTGAACCTGCTCAACATTTCTCCTGTCTAATCAAACCTCTTAACTGATCCGACAGCTGCCCTGGTTGAGGGGCTCACAGCTTGTCACACAAAGCAGAACATAGGTTCCTCGTTGGTCACCCAGCATCCCGTCTCCTCTCCCTCCAGTCTATCATCCTCACACCCACTAAAGGGATGTTCCCAAAGCACAAGTCTGGGAAATCTTTCCTCTGTTCAGGAACCTCTTTGGGGCTTCCTCTTGCCAGGCTCCTCTGCTTAGTATTTAACTCCGTCTTCACCTACTGCCCTTGAGCCAAACTGCCCAATTTACTTCCACGTGGCCCTCCACATCTAGAATGCATTCCCTTCTTCAGCCTCTTACCTCTATTTATGACTCAACCTCTGCTTCAGGAGACCTTTCTTGATTTCCCCAGTTGTTAGTGATAATGCCCCAAATCGATTTGTATCTATTTTTAACAGTTATATTTTGTTTATATATATAATTAATTTATATATTGTTCCCCCTCCTGTCCCTCTCTCTTTGGCTCTGCAAACCATCCTGTCAGTACTGAGTTACCACCATTGTTTTTTCTTTATTTTTTGCAAGGCAATAGGGTTAAGTGACTTGCCCAAGGTCATACGGCTAGGTAATTATTAAGTGTCTGAGGTCGGATTATTTTTGGGGTGGCTAGGTGGCGCAATGAATAGAGCACCAGCCTTGGAGTCAGGAGTACCTGGGTTCAAATTCGACCTCAGACACTTGATAATTACTTAGCCGTGTGGCCTTGGCCAAGCCACTTAACCCCATTACCTTGAAAAATCTAAAAAAAAAAAGTGTCTGAGGTTGCATTTGAATTCAAATCCTCCTGACTCCAGGACCAGTGCTCTATCCACCGTACCACCTAGCTGCCCCCTGTCATTGCTTTTTGATCATTTTTTCTATGGCTTCACTCATCCTGCTGGTGAGTCTCCAGACCAAAACTGCCTTCAAGTGTCAACTGTCTACCATTTGTGTCTTTTCCCTATTGGTCTGTAAGCTCCTCGGGGGCAGGGGCCGTCTCATTTCTGAATGATATTCTCCATCCTGAAGAGTGCCAGGCATAGGGCAAGAGGGTAGGCACCTAACTGTTTTCATGCATTCACTCACTCAGCTCATCCATGCACTTGTACTTTGGTGATCCCCTTGGAGACTTGGAGGAGTTTGATCCACAATGGCTATCATGTTTCTCTTCTGTAGTTTGCCTTCACTTCTTTCTGCTTTCATTGTTTCTAAACCACAGCATTATTTTACACAGCATTAGTTAACCTGGAGTTAGCTTGGCCTCTATGGGGACAGATACTCCAGTCTGTTCCTTTACTTCCTAGGTCACTGTTTGAGAAGTCAGATATGCATAACTAGTATGTTGTGATATTTTATAGTATTACAAAGCAAAATTAACAAGATATATAGCAGATGTTCCATTTGGCTTTTCCTTTTTTATGTTGATGCTTGTGTTTATATTTGATTTTGTTGAAATATCTACTATACTACATACATATACATACACATACACACATATAAATACATACTTATTTACTGGTGCATTTCCTGTACTGCTATATCTTCAGTGATAATTGGTTTAACTGTTTAAAAAAAAACACCTTGGTTTTCTCTTGTTTTCAGGCAGCATTCCTGCTCATATTGTTGGTGTAACTAAATTTGGGGATAACATAGAGGACGAGTGGTTTATTGTTTACCTAATAAAGCAGATTACGAAGAAATTTCCAGAGTTAGTTGCAAGGTACTGCAATTACTTCTAGAAATACTGAAAATCTTATTATTATAATTGTAATTGAGAGGATAATTTTTATTTTATTTATTGCAAAATAGATTTTTAACGATGTTTTGGAGTACTTTATATTCTAGTTCAATTTTGTTTCCTCCAAAACCCAAACAAAATCAGAAATGTTTCTTTTCTTTAACTGGGTCCTTGACATACTTTTTTTTTTACTCCTTTCAAGAAATAATGTAGCAAAATCAATTTGAAGTAAAACCAGTAAAAAAGGAAAATAGGTAAATACTAAAGCTCAAAAATGCTCAATATTAGTTCACATTGCTTTTTAAAAAACAAAGTATGACAGTTCCAAATGTTTCCAGTAGGAGGGGAGCTTAACACTTGATTTTTGTTAAGTCCTTTTGATTTTTGAAGTCAGCTCTGAAATTTAGAACCTTTTCAGGTAACCTTCCTCCCACCAAAAAAAAAATTCCAAATAATGAATAGAATATCTTCCACATGAACCTTTTTCTGTTTCTTTTAAAGCACCAGTAATGTGTTTTTGCTTTAAAAAAAAAGGTTGTTGGTAGTTCTTGATATTTCCTATTTCACTAAAGCTCATATGTCTGGTGATGGAAAAAATTACAAGTAAAGCATCCACCTTTAAATATTAAGGAGAAAATATATTAGTGGTGAGAAAAATGTTTTCATGAGTAAAATATTATCTATAAAATACAAGTCCTTAAAGTGCTTTTATCAGTTTTACTTATATAGTGTTACTGTTGCCACAAATGTGATTTTGTTTAAAATTCATAGGATTGAAGACAATGATGGTGAATTCTTGCTAATAGAAGCTGCTGAATTTCTCCCTAAATGGTTGGATCCCGATAATAGCACAAACAGAGTAAGTGCTTCTTAGTGCTGCTGATGGTCAGGTCAGGGAAGAAATGGGTGTGTGGGTGTGGTATGTCAGGGGCTAAGAGGTAGGATGGGTTGGGGGATTGGTGTTTCATGGCATTAAGCATAAAAGGCTCCTCTATTCCTTGTATCACTTCTTGTATCATTTTGCCAGGTGTTTTTTCACTGTGGAGAGCTGTGCATTATTCCAGCACCACGAAAAGCTGGGGAAATATCCTGGTTACCTGCCACACCTCCCACCATCAATCAGGCACTGTCCATCATCACCAGGCACTCAGAAAAAATCCTCGCCTCAGAATCTATCCAGGCAGCAGTAAACAGGCGAATCCAAGGGTGAGAGAACAGACTTCTTCAGGTTCCAAAACTGTTGTCCTTAATGCAGCCTGAACCACAATTGGTCATGGGATTTCTGTCACTAGTTTTTCTTTTGGACTCCTACCTTCTCAACCAGGATTAGAATTACATTGTATTTAAGATAAAGAAAATAAAGCTGCATTATTTAAGTTTAAAAAAATATTATAAATTTAACCATAACAAATACTAATAAAAATAAGCAAGCTACACAGGGAATAAATTTCTACTTAAAACCTTAAAAATTTGCACTGTGTATCTTGATTAGAAGAGGTAGGATAGGAGTGGCTAGATGGTGCAGTGGATAGAGCACCAGCCCTGGAGTCAGGAGTACCTGAGTTCAAATCCGGCCTCAGACACTTAATGATTACCTAGCTGTGTGGCCTTGGGCAAGCCACTTAACCCCACTGCCTTGCAAAAACCTTTAAAAAAAAAAAAAGAAGAGGTAGCATAGTAAAGTGGATAAAGGGTCAACCTCAGAGGCAAAAAGACCTGTGTTTAAGTCCTACCTCTGACAGGAGCTGGTATTGTAACTCTGGGCAAATCACTTAACTCTACTCTGGAGGTGCCTTATACTGATGAAATAATAGATCCTGGCCTAGTATATGTTTTGATAAACTTAAAACAACCAAAAAAGTATTCAGATCTGTCTTTATAAATCTTATCTTTTTTTGTATACATGGCTATAATTAAGTTTCTAGAGTTCCTTGTAACTTTCAAATCTGTCATTTTTAATAGTACCATAATATTCCATTAGATTAATGTACCATCAATTTATTCAGTAACTTCTCCCAATTGTTAAACATAGAAAATGTTTCTGGTTTTTTATTATTACAAATATAATAGCTGTGAGAATATTTTTTGGAAAGCTAGGTATTTCATATTAGTAAACCCCATTTCACAGAGAAAAAAAATTGAGACAAAAAGAGGTTAAGTTACCCACCTGCTCAGTACCATATATTTAGTCAGGGCTTTCCTGACTCCATACTTAGTGTCCTTTTTCACACCACAATTTACATTAATGAGTGGAAATGGGGAATTCAGTGATCTCACTCTATCTACAACTTGCCTGCTGAGTAATTAGTTCATTTTAAAGGTTAGGCTCCAGGTTCCTTATGTGACTATATTTTGGAAGTCTGGTAAAGTCTCCAATGATTTTCTTGATTTTTTAAAAAAAGTCTGATGTTCCTGGTCATCTTCCTTTTCTCAGTTTTAAAATCTTAGATGCGTAGATTCAACTCACTGTTTCTTTTTTTCCTAGTATTGGAGAAATCATTAGTTTTGTGGTTGTCATTGTCTTTTATATAATGCTATTGCTTTTCATTATATTGAATTCAGTATATTTTCTCCCAATTTTTTTTCCTTGCCCCCAAAGTGACTTTAAACAAACAAACAAACAAACAGCAAATGGTTTCCATAAAGGTCTTTCACTCTTCTCCTCTTTTATTCCATCACTTCTCCTCAGCTTTCAGAGCCCATATAAACATCTGTCTCTTTTCCTTTTTTCTTAAGATCATTAGAATTCAAAACTAAAAAAATTATATGAGGATTCTTACAATATTCTTTTACCCATCTTAGGTACCCAGAAAAAATCCAAACATCCCTTCATCGAGCTCATTGCTTCCTCCCAGCTGCTGCTGTGGCAGTTTTGAAGCAACGTCCTCAGTTGGTAGCTGCAGCTGTCCAGGCCTTTTACTTACGGGATCCTATTGATCTGCGAGCCTGCCGAACTTTCAAAGTATTCTTGCCAGAGACACGTGTGATGACTTCAGTAAGATGCCACTCTCTCTCTCTTTTATTTTCTCTCCTTTGGTAGATGAGAATGCTGTCATTACATTTTTGGAAGGAATAGTTGATTTACTCTTAGTAAACCCCACCCCATTTGTCCTTCTCTCCTCCAATAAGGGGAAGCTTTTCAGGGGCTCTGATTTGTCAGCCTAGATTCTCATCTCTTCTGTAGAGGATGGGATTACTTTTTCACCCTGCCCCAAAGCATTTAACCATCCTGATGGCTAAGAATCCCATCAGAGAACCGAAAACAAGATAGGGTATGAGGTGACCTTTTTATGAGTTTTACTTCAACTTGCATATGAAAATCTTATTTTAATCCTAGAAATTAGTGTACTGACTTTTTCCCCCACAAGAAACTGATTAGTATCTATTATTTTTCTTTTATTCATGCAGGTCACATTCACAAAGTGTTTGTATGCTCAGCTGGTACAGCAGAGGTTTGTGCCAGACCGCCGCAGTGGGTACAGTCTGCCGCCTCCTTCCCACCCACAGTACCGAGCCCATGAACTGGGCATGAAACTGGTAATGTTTATGGGAGATGCAGGATAACTCCTCAAATCAATGGTATTTTATAAAATATGTCTGAGATCACGCCTAATTTGTTAGTTATTCTTCTTCATCAGGATCCTTTTTGCATGTTTCTGCCAAAGAGACTTGGAATTTTCTTTATCAGAAGTGCATTGTTTTTATGATTTTCCTTCCCCTAACGTTCTTTTCTAGCATTTAGAAGTAAATCTACTTTTTCTACTCTAAGTGAGCACAGTAACCAAACTTCCTTTGTCTTAAATTATGTTTTTATTCCAAAGGGGGTTTTGAACTTATATTTCTAATTGGATTGAAATTCATAACTCTGTTTTGAGTATGTTATTTAATGAATTTCAGGAAGAGTTCTTTAGAAACATAAAGATTTCTTTGAGGTTTTTTTTTTGGTCTTCTCTTTATAATTGAGAAGATGATAGGATTAAGAGCTGAAGGAGACCTTAGGGAGAATCTCCCTTGTTTTACAGATGAAGAAACTGAGTCCCAAGAGGTTGAGAGCAGTTTGCTTAAGATCATACAGTTAAATCAGGTAGATTTAGATTTAGAGAGAGAATTAGGCAGAGAATCAGGATTGGAATTCATGCTCAGATTCTATAGTCAGGGCTCTTTATACTATACCATTCCTTCTTCCAGTTTGAGTAATCTGTAAAATTAAGAAGCTTGGTATTAAATGTAGCTTTTCACAGAGTTTCAGAAACCTCCAATTTTCCTAGCCTTCTTTCTGTGCAGATATAATAATCTTGATCATTTTTTCTCCTTTTTATTCCTGTATGTGTGATCTAGGCTCATGGCTTTGAGATTTTGTGTGCTAAAGCCAGTCCACTTCCTGAATTCAAGAAGTCTCTAAAGACTACCACCTCTCTTTGGAATGGGTTTCTTGACAGTTTGAAACAGAAGGACTACTTTGAGGTATGAACAATAAGATATTTTTTACATATACATCTTTTAAAAAAATAAAGCAGCATTCTAAATTCCTTCCACTCACATGACATATGACATTTCTGGTAGGATGTCCAGAGTAGCAGCAAACATAATAGTTTAATGCCATGATGTCTGTGACTAAGCCAACCTTCTGATCAACATGAATGAATTATCTGCATTTTTTCAGGGAGAATTAGAAGGCTCTGCTAGGTACCTGCAGAAACTACGCTCGGCAGAGAACTACTTTCAGCAATCTGTGAACGAGCCAGAAAAGTAAGATCATCACTTTCTATCTACCATTGATGTTGTATTTATCATGAAAGAGAAACAGTCAAGGATAAAGTCGTCCCTAAACACTGCTGTGTCGAGCTCTGGACTAGTTGCTTGAGATACAAGTACAGAGAGGGGAACTAGGTGCCTTTTTATCAGATCCAAGCAGACTAGGGAGAAGGAGGAGGCGGCATTCTGGGCCACCTGGGACTTCAGATGGGAATTTTGGAATAAGAGAAAGAGAGAAGTCATTATAAATCATGACTGTCCCAGACATAAATAAAGCTTGTGATAGGGAAAAATAACAAGAGAACTGTTTCAGATCACAATGTCAAAGTCAGAACCCACCAGAGCAGCATGAGTCAGATTAAAACGTAATTGAGAATTGTTTAACAAAATAAATAAAAATATAAAATAACAGAAATCATGTTAATTTGGGTTTTCTCAGTCAATATACTGCCATTGGGGAATCTATTTCTGTTTGAGTTCGAAGACAACATAGGGCTAAAGGAAATTGTCCAACTTGAGCTGCTGCTGACTGTACTGTCCACTACAGATGTGACCCCTGGCAGATGTGGGCTTGCTCTGTGCACACCCCTCCACAGAAGGCCATGGATCTGTGGAGCTCGTTTCTCCACAAGTCATGTGCTTCAGCTGATTTCCCCATTTATAAGGAGACCACCATTTGTCCAGACACCTGGAATTGTCCTTGTACCTTCTGTGCTGGTACATGCCCAATGACTCCTAGGAAGACTGCTTGTCTTACCGTAACGTGACTAGTTCTTATCTGTGTACCCCGGATCCCAGCCAGACTGAGTTTCTTAGGTTTCCAAAAACATCCTCCATTTTCCCACCTCTGCATTTTTCCTCATGTTGTCCAAAATTCCCTTATTAGAGCAGCTAAGTGGTACAGTGGATAAAGTACTGGCCTTGGAGTCAGGAGGATGGTAGTTTGGATCCAGCCTCAGGCTTTTGACATTAGCTGTGTGATCTTGGGCAAGTCACTTCCCCCTGACTGCCTCGCATCCAGGACCATCTGTAGTCATCCTGATTCATATCTAGCCACTTGACCCAGATGGCCCTGGAGGAGAAAGTGAGGCTAGGGACTTAGCATAGCCCCCCCCCCCCCACTCAAATCCAATTCATATGCTTGTCATGATGTCATGGTCTTTGAAAGTGAAGGACAAACATCATTTATCTAAAATTCGCTGTTAATTGGACATATAAGTAGGTAATCAATTGAGAATTCTTGAATTAAGGACCTGATAGGTAACTTTTTTTCAGGCCCTGGAGTCAGGAGTACCTGGGTTCAAATCCGGTCTCAGACACTTAATAATTACCTAGCTGTGTGGCCTTGGGCAAGCCACTTAACCCTATTGCCTTGCAAAAAAACCTTTTAAAAAAAAAAGGCAGGGTTAGACATGATTTACCTGTATGTATGACCGTGAATGATAATGATATTTTTTTAACATTCCCTCGCCCATCTGTCTGTATTTTGTGATTAGGGAGGGTGAAAAGAACACTGAACTAGAACACAGGAGACCTGGGATCTAGGCCTGGTTCTTCCACTGAATGACCTTAGGCAAGTTAATAACCTTTTTAGAGCCTTGGTTTTCTTGGTTATCTGTTAAAATGAGGTTATTGAACTTGATATTCTCATCTTCTCTTTAAATTTCCATTATTGTATTAACTTATCCTAGGTCCTATGTTTTGGGAATTGTACATCATTTTATTTTCTTATTTAGCTTTCTTGACATAACCCCAGGGGAAGAAATCTTAACCTTATTAGAAACAATGCCCTCTGATCTGAAGGAGTTTAAGAAAGAAGACGCTAATCTCCCCCTAGAGGATGGTAAGTGGCTATATTTAAGTGGAAGAGGTGGGAGGGATTGCAATATGTATCATCATCTCAGGATGTATTGCTACTTGTCATGAGATGAATTTGATATATTATTCTTGCTTCACATGGATAGTCTATAACTTTTTTTAAAACTACTTTTGAAGATATTCAGTCACAGAATAATGACTCTTATTTGGCCTGTTCTCTTAGAGTTCTAGGACTGATCTTGAGCAAGTCCTGGAAAATTTCTGATAGTGGTATTTTCTTCTCTGTTAGATGATCGCTGGCTGTATCTCTCACCGGATCAGCTAGACCAGATTCTACAAGAAGCATCTGGTAAAGACGAACCGGGGCTCACTCCCACTCCCAGAGGGGAAGAGGAGCAGACTTATGACCTGACTAAAATCACAGACAGTGTGAAGGCATTTGTGTCCAAAGTCTCAACCCACAAAGGAGCAGAACTGCCCCGGTGTGTAGTTGACTCCCCTCTCTACCAGGTCTCACAACACACACACACTATTAGGCAGGTAGACAAGGGGAAGTCATATCTTGACCTAATTACTTTTCTAGAACACAGTATGGTTTACAGAACACTGCCTCACCATGACATTGTAAGGTGCTTTTCCCCTAAAAGTCATGGGAATACCACTATTTGCAGCAGGAGGACCTTACCTCCCAGCCCCAGCTCATTCTTGACTGCCTCTATAGTGCTGAACAAGAGAGGAAATGGAGTGCAGTGTACCTGGGACAAGGAATCAGAGGACCTCAATTTGAGTTCCAGCTTTGCCCAGAAACCATGACTGGGTATTAGTTTCCATCTGTAGAATTAAGGGCTTTAGGGCTAGATGAAAATATTAATAACTCACATTTATTATTTAGAAGGCTTTAATCATAAAACAGTACCCTGATGAAGAGATGAGGGAATTTACCTGACTAGCACAATTTGAGCTTAGGGATCTTGATCCCTCCTCCCCATCCCCAGCCATGCCTTGATGGGCATCTGTTATGTTTAGAAGCAGACACAGTAAGACAACAGGAGTAATAAATAACAGCAGGAAGCCAGATGTCTACTGAAAAGTTAATAACAGTGAAATAGTAGCTGTTTGTAATCATGGGCAAACATGGTGGTCTAGCGGTTATTGCAAAGAGGTTAAATGTTCAGCATTCTCTGTGTCAGAAGAAAGACTAGAACAATACATATATACATATATATATGTATATATATATACATATATATATGTAGATACATATATTAAAGATTTTATTTATTTTGAGTTACAATTTTTCCCCTAAACTTACTTCCCTCCCCCTACCCCCCACAGAAGGCAGTTTGCCAGTCTTTACATTGTTTTCATGTTTACGTGTTTCCAAATTGAATGTGATGAGAGAAATCATATCCTTAAGGAAGAAACATAAAAGTATAAGACAAAACAAGATTAGACAATCAGATATCGGGTTTTCTTTTTCCCCAAAATTAAAGGTAATAGTCCTTGATCTTTGTTCAAACTCCACAATTCTTTCTCTGGATACAGATGGTATTCTCCATTGCAGACAGCCCCAAATTGTCCCTAATTGTTGCACTGATGGAATGAACCAGTCCATCAAAGTTGATCATCACCCCCACATTGCTGTTAGGGTGTACAATGTTTTTCTGGTTCTGCTCATCTCACTCAGCATCAGTAGAACAGAATATATTTTAGCAAACTTTCAGTGAGACATGTTCCTTTTTTTTTTTTTTAATTTTGGTGCTTGAAAAGGAAGGCTTCATTTATCCAGAGAATTTCCTAAGGATCATGAACTGTCATGTCCTTTCTCATGATCTCTGCCTGTCCTCTATTGCCTAATAGGAAGCTAATTGTTGGGAATTAAACTATCATCTCATCTAAAACTTTCATCTAAATTATCACAGTTTCTCTTTTTTTTTTTCCCTGAGATTATTCCCACACAGTAAGTCTGCCACCCAAAGTAGCACCTCAGTATGAAAAGGACTGTGCCCCAGAAAAGGGTTTTATTGTGACTTTTTTCTTTCAACTCTTAGAGAACCATCAGAGGCACCTATCACTTTTGATGCAGATTCTTTCCTCAATTACTTTGACAAGATTTTGGGTGAGTCACAATATGCTTTTTACTGACTTTCTAAAGGAGGTATGAGGCTGATGGAGAGTGTTAGACCTGGGAGAAGTGAAATCTAGGTGGTTCTCATCCTGATTTTGATCTGCTACATGCTGTGGGTCTGCCCTTCTAAGTGGGGAATGTTTCTGTGGCCTTTTTAAAGCTTTAGGCTCATCTCAGTTTGCCTCTACTGACTAGCACTGACCTTTCAAGCCTCACCCTAGCATTATTTGGTATATTGACTTCAACCCAACTCTTTTGACTTGTGGGTCAGCATTTCCATTTCATCAGGGGTTTCATTGTGAAATAGCCAAGCTACACAGGTGCCACTCTGCAGTAACTGGGTTCTGGGCTTGGTTTTTTCCCTGGGTTCTTCTTTTGCCTTGCATAGGACCAGACTCTGCTGAGTCAGATTCTGATGACAATGATGATCTGGATGAGGAAGACTCTGAATGCCTGGACAGTGATGACAATTTGGATCTTGGAACTCAGGGCTCTGAGGTACAGGCTTCTACCAAGGAAACCCTAGAGAGCATCAAATCATTAATGGCCCAGATGGACCAGGAACTGGCACAGACCAGCATTGGAAAAAGCTTCACCACCTGGAAACAAAGGGTAGGTGTGCTTTCTTCTCTTCTGAGGTCAGAGGTGGAATTTCTGGGTCATAGAAACTTAAAGTCTCTTTTACAAGCCTTTGACTTAAGTTGGATTTTCTGTTTTACAAAGGGAACATTACAGAAGTCCTAGGATTATTTTTTGTGAAGGATACTTAACTTTGACTGTTGCATAGCAGGGTCAGTAGAACCAGAATTGACCATGTCCATGCTGACTGTGACAACCCTTTAAAAAAGAGAGGACAAGCTAGAGGGAGGGACAGAACTGGACAGAGGCAGTCCATCAGCATCCTAGGGTTCAGGGGTTTACTGGATGGACTAACAGTGCCCTGAGCTTTAGGCTTCTTTGGGACTCCCTCAACAGAGTGAGGAAATAAGTCTGTTTAGTTTGTATAAGTTCCTACAGATAAATTTCAAAATTCGGAGCCCAGTGTGACTATTTTGAGATTAGCTCTCCTGGGAATTAGGAAGACCTCTATCACAGAGGTCGAGTCACTTCTCCCTTCTCTTTTGTAGTATTTGTCAGTTAAGCTTCAATCAAAGGTCTCTCAAGACTTTGTAGAATCTCATGGATTTTCCCTCCCCCGGTCTTGATTAACTCTAGGAAAACTTGACAAAGGAACCATCTCAAACTCTTGGCAGCGAGTCTGATAATGATGAAGCGACAGCTGATGGTCCTATTCTGGAACCTGTGGACATAGATCTGAACTTGGTCTCAAATATTTTGGAATCCTATCATTCCCAAGCTGGACTGGCAGGACCCGCTTCTAACCTTCTACAGAGCATGGGTGTGCAGCTCCCTGATGACACAGATCACAGATGTGCTAGCACGTAACTCAGAGTAATGGGGCAGCCACCTAGGAGTCCACAGGCTGTGCACTCTGCTGCTCTGTATCCTCACTTAATAAAGGCCATTCAAATAAATCTCCCAGTGGCTACCATGATCTCCAGGAGGGTTCCTGGCATTTCTGCATGATTTTCCTACTCATTCCAAGGATAAAAAATATTTTCTCTCATTGTGGAAAAGCTCCCTCCAAAGGCACTGTCTTTTGTCCTTTGTATTTCTGACCTCTGCATCTCCTTCAGCCTCTCCTGTCTGGGCTTGGCCTCCTTATCTTATGTGTGCTCAATTCAGTCAGTAAGCATCTTTGTCAAGTCCCTACCACACACCAGTCACTGGGCTAAGCACCACGGATACACAAAAAGGCAAAAACAGTCTCTTATCTTGTTGCCTGGCATATGGTTCTCTCTTACTTTCTCCCAGGCTATGCTCTTCAGCCAGCAGCCCTCCCCCAAATCTGTAAGACCTTAGCTATGGATGACTGTGAGAATCTTTAGCATGGCCAGGGCAGAAGGCAGGAAAAAAGCATTAGCATTGGACTCCAGGTCAAGAAATCTTCAGCTTCAGCCCTTATTAGCTGGATGACCATTGGGAGGTCAGGTCACCTCCCTAAGCCTCAGTTTCTTTACCTGTAAAATGAAGGGGTTGCACTGGATGGGTTTTGAGGCTCCTTCCCATGCCAAGTGCTTTGTCAACTTTCAAATGGTGGGTAGATATGGAAAATTAGAATCCCACCTTTATGGTTCAGTGGCTACCATCCCTTGTCAGTGTTGCCTCAGCATCCTGTTGGAGTCAGTAGGGCAGACTTCTTAGCTTTATCTTTACTAAACAGATAGTGATCACTCCAGTTTCCTGGTTGAATTTTGTCTTTTCTGAGGATTCAAAGGACAGTTCAGCCCTAACATTTAAAAGTTATTTTGCAGTTCCTAGAAAATGCATAATTTTCCTGGGTCAATTGTAGTTCTGTTTTAACATTGGATTTCTCAATTAACCCCTTCCTTTTGCTAACTACTTTCACTCCTGTCATCCAATCTTCTACTCTTCCCAGACAGGCCTTATGTCCAGATCCAGTCAAGTGAGTCCTTAGCTTTGCCATCAAGTCTGGTTTCTTCTTAGAACTTTTGCTTGTGTTGTGCTCGGAATGGTTTAGTCTAGCTCTGTGTTGGGGGCTGGGAAAGAGAAAAGTTCATTGTGGGAAACCATGTTTGCCCCCAATCTAGGTGAGAATGCCCCTTTTAGTAATGTGTGACCAGCGTCCAGCTGCAAAGGCAAAGGGTCCAGAGCCAAAGGTATTCAGGAATCTGAGGGCACCAAAGGAAAGCAGCAAGCCTTGTAAATGGTGGAAAAGAACTAGATGAGATTTAACGATAATGAGTCAAAAAAGTCATAATCTTTGCTGAATGGCATCATCCCCTATGCTAGGCAGCTTCCAGGGACCTGTTTTCAAAATAACTGCATGAGTGATTCCAGGATCTTAGATGGACCAGGGATCAGTTAGGGCAAAACTGAGTTCTTGCTCTGGTCTTGGAATTCTCAGTTCAAACTGCTTAATGCTTTGTAAGGATTTTTCCTTAATTGGTATCTAAGGACCTTTCATTCATAGCAAAGGAATGAGGGGGGGAGGTGGGGCTTGGAGCCCCCCTAGAATGTCTGTATTTTATTGGGTTTGACACTAAGAGTTTATTCCAATTCTTGTGCAGTGTTATAATTGTTATAATTATGGGCAAATAGATTAAAATAGAAGGCTCTGGAGCATTAAGTCCAGCAAAAACAATCTTGAGATTTGAGAAGGCCTGAGTCTCTAGAATTTGAGATGCAAATTTTCCTTTGATTTTCTTATTGTATTCCTGGTGTAGAACCTTGCTTTATGTACCTGGAGACCTGGTTTTAATTCTTTACTGTTCTGACTGAACAAGTGACTTTTCTCATCTTTATTTTCCTTATCTGTTAAATGGAAATAATAACAGTACCTATCCCAGAGGGTTGTTGTAAGGATCAGAGAGATGATATATGTAAACATTTGCAAACCTTAAAATTTTAAAAAATTTTTCTTTTTAAAATTTACTTTTCTCTTGTATTTTCTGTTCCTTTCATTCTCCCCTCCCCACTGAAAAAAGAAAATAACCCTTGTGGTAAATTTATATAGTCAAGCAAAACAAATTCTTATATAGGCCATGTTTAAAAAGAAAAGATTCCATTCTGCATATATGACTACCACTTTTCTGTTATAGGGCAGGTAGCAAGGTTCATTTTGGGACCTCTAGAATCAATTGATTTTAGAATTGATCGAAATTCTTAAGTCTTTGAAAACTGTTCATTTTTTCCTTATTGATCAACAAAGTTTTCATTTTTCAAATATTTTCTTTTTTTCTCCAGTTACATGTAAAATTTTTTTTAACATTTTTTAAAAAGTTTAAAAATTTTCTTTTTCCTTCTGAGACAGTAAACAAATTGATATAGATTAAATATGTTTAGTCATGTAAAACATTACCCTATCCATCTAGTTGTTAAAGAATACATAAACCCAAAGGGAAAAAAAATATATTAAGTGAAAAATAGTATGTTCAATCTGTATGCAGACTTAATTAGTTCTTTTTCCGGAGGTGGATAGCAGTTTTCATAATGAATCCTTTGGAATTGTCTTAGTTTATTGTATTACTGAGAATAGCTAGAGCATTCATACTTGATCATCCTGCAGTATTGCTGTTAGTGTGTACAATGCTCCTCATCCTTCTCACTTCACTTTGCATAAATCATATAAGTCTTCAGGTTTTTCTGAACTAGCTCTTCTATGCTCATTTTTTTTAGTTTTTGCAAGGCAAATGGGGTTAAGTGGCTTGCCCAAGGCCACAAAGCTAGGTAATTAAGTGTTTGAGGTCGGATTTGAACTCAGGTACTCCTGACTCCGAGGCCAGTGCTCTATCTACTGTGCCACCTAGCTGCCCCTGCTCATTGTTTCTTATAGCACAGTAATATTCCATTATAATCAAATGCCCAGCCATTCTGCAATTGCTTACCACCACAAAAAGAACTTCTATGAATATATATATATGGATATATATATATATATATATATTTATATGTTGTGTATACACACACACACACCACATATTTATTTGGTTTTTGTAAGGCAATGGGGTTGTTATTAAATTGAATTTTTTCCACATCATAATATAAATTATTCTATTTCTGTATACTTCTTTCTACAGCAGTTCATAAAGATTTTCCCAGATTTCTCTGATACCCTACCCTTCTTTAGTTTCTTAAAGCACAGTATTATATTCATGTTACCACAGTTTAGCTATTCTCCAATTGTTGGGTACCCCCTTGGTTTCCAGGTCTTTGCCACTACAAAAAGAGCTGCTATAAATAATTTTTATATATAAACATCTATTCTTTCATCATCTCTGGAGTGTATATGCCTAGTGGTCTTACTGGCTGAAAGGGGTAGGTACAGGTCAGTGACTTGAGCAGAGTTCCAAAACACCAGTTCTCAGTTCTATCAAATTGACTCGAAGTAACACTCCCAATTTTTTCTGCTTCCACAACAAAGTCTTGGTTCCTTGAGTCTTGGCTATCAGTATTAATAAGGTGCTTAGCACAGGGTCCCCTGCACAGTGGGCACTAGATAAATGCCTATTGGATTGACTGATATTATTGACACTTGGCGCAGCATTCTGTTTCCAACCTGAAATCTTCCATGTAGGGATTTTGTTTTTATTTAGCAGCTTCTTATTACTGTTTTTTTCTCCTGGTTGTTCCCACTGTCAGTCTCAGTCCATCTTTGATCAGTATCTTTGGAGAGGTAGCCTGTCATAGAAAGTATCTGCTAGATGATCAGTGTGGATAGATTTGAATCCAAGACCTGACACACATGACCCTGGGTAAGTCAGCCCCACTAAGATTCAGGATTTTCATCTTTAAAACTGACATAAAGAGCACCTGCCTCCTCTTTAGGCATAGTCCTCTCCCATTCAGTGGATGCACCTTTTAGATTAAGGGCTACCCTGTTTATTTGCATTTGCATCCCTAGCACTTAGTTGAGCTTGTCTGATGTTTTGTGACCCCATTTGTGGTTTTCTTAGAGTTCCTGGAGGGATCTGCCGTTTCCTTCTCTAGTCATTTTACAGATGAGGAAACTGAGGCCAACAGGGTTAAGTGACTTGCCTGGGTTCACACAATTAGTGTCAGGTCAGATTTGAACTCAAGAAAATGACTCCAGACCCAGCCCCCTAGTTCCCATGGAGTAAGTACTTAATAAATGCCTTAGCTCACCGTCTTTTTAATCTTTCTCTATCGCAAAGTGCCTGACCTCTACATTGTCATTTCTAGGCATCTGCCTCACTTCAGGACTAAGTACTGATGCAGGCATTGACAAACTAGCTTGAAGCAATTTGGTTTTCATAGTGGCCATCTCTGAGAGATATTGGTATTTTACCAAATGATGCCTTCCAAGGATTTTTAAATCCTTAGGAGAAAGTCATTTGACAACATCCCAAATCACATTTCCAAATCATCTCTCCTGGTAACACAATTAGCTGTCATTTTAGACTTTTGATGAGACCAAGGGCAGCCCATGAGGAATTCTTGTCAGCTCTGTGTTTGGATGGATATGGTTTGTGAATTGGGTAATGAATTGCAGAGGCTTTGAGCTTGAGGATCCAAAGCAAAACAAAATAAGTGTTTTTGACAAGAGGTGTAGTGGAAAGTGCACAATATTCAGTCAGGTTCCAGTTCCCACGCTGAGACTGAAGGCTCTTGTTCTCTGGGCTTTAGTTTCATCATCTGTAAAATGGAAGGGTTAAACCTCTGAGATCCCCTTGTATTCTTATGATTCTGGCTTGTCATAACCAGGGTAGAGCCATCTTAGAGCATTTTGTCAGATACTGTGCCAAGTGCTGGAGCTAGAGCACAGGGTTTTCAAACATGCACAGAAGGGTTTAGCTGCAGGGCCAATGGCAAGGTCACAGTAGATGGGTCAGATTGCAATATCTTGACATCTCTAGGGATGAGATCCCCTGTCTTACAGGAAGGACTGTAGTTGATAAGCCCCTGCTCATCCAGGCAGTGCAAGTGGCTGTGTCCATCTGACAAGTTGGGGCAGGGATAATGGGGAAATGAAGGGACATGGCTGAGAGAATGAGCTAGAGGACTTGGAATGAAGTGGGGATTCCAAGTTCTTTCCCAAGTAGGAGTTGAGGTGGCCATAGCATCCAGCCAGGAGAGAGAAAAGGTATAAAAAGAGCAGTTGGGAACGTTGAAAGAGGGAATGCTTGGTATCACCTCCATATCATCATAGATCCTGGGAAAAGTTGCACATTCATAGGCTTATGACTTTCAAAACTCTGCTCTAAGTGACCCTTCTTGTATGATAAATTGCCTAAACTTATTTTGCTGGGGCTCTGATGGTACTGTTCCTACTCAGCATTACCATCTTGTCAGCAGAAGAATCTGATTGTATTAGAGATTTTGTCATCTGTGCTGTGGTCCTGGTGTTCCTTGAGCTTCTCTGATTGATTGCTCTGATTGATGTCTACAAAGATTTGACATCATCCACTCTGCAAGTTACATTTTGAAATTTGATATTTGGTCCCTCTGAAAGGGGAAGAAAAATCTAGGATCTCTGGATTTTGGTCTTTCACATTTTTTTTCCTTTTCCTATTATGGGGACTGCCTCATAGGGCTATTAAAGATATTTAAATGTGTGTGTATGTGTGAACATATTTATCACTAATGTATATATTTGTGATATAAAATACAAACAACTTTTTATATTCCTTGTATAATTATTAAAAAACAAAGGTCAGGCATCTCAGGATTCTTGTTCCTGCTAGGTTCTTTGGATAGTATTCTCAAAAATCTCAAAAGTGAAGGTAGGTCCTACTTTTCCTTAGTTCTGCTCTTACCATTTACTTTATTTGAGAAAGTTTTTCATAATATGAGGAGATGGGGATGAATTTAGATGATCCTGGCTCTTAATATCAACACAAATCCATATGCTTCATGCCACCAGTAAGAGGATAGTTCGTTCCTTCATGATGTAGCCCTCTGCCCTGCTGGTTTTTATTCTTCACCTTTCCTTCTCTAGCCAATGTTGGTGCCTCATCTCATGGGGGGGGGGGGGGGGGGGCTGTACATGTTTCTCCAGAGGGATTATATTAAGTTGCAGGCCTCTTTCTAGCTGAGTCTGTGTGTAATCCCTTTCCACATTTTTCTGTTCATATTAAATCTCTTTGTAGACTTCCTTCCTCAGGCAAAATTCAAGAATATGATTGTGAATCAGGTCATTCCAGAGTGGAATTATCCTTAGTGGGACCTCAGCAAAGAAAGAATTCACACGTCTAGGGAACATTGTACAGGAGACATGCAAGTAATTAAAGATCAAGGAAGTGAAGTATCTGAATTAGCCACCAAGTGGTAGCTATCCTTGAGAAATCCCATAATGATTTCATTTTATGTTGTTGTATCCCCTCTAGAGCCAACTCTGGCTGAAAATAACCAGGCTATTGAATATGATTCAAAACATAATTGTGAATTTGAGCTTTCTGCCCACTCTACCAACATCTCCCTAAATTCTGCGGCCTCCTTGGTTATTGAACAGAGTGAAAATGAGAGAAAAAAGTTCAGTGGGACCATCATCCACTTCCAACCATTTTTCTAAACCTTTGACCTAAGCACTTACCCAGTTTCTCATATTTGGCCAGGAACCTCATGGAACGAGATGTCATGGTAAAACTCGATTTTTTTTAGTTTTGCATGAGACTCTACTAATGATGGAGAAGTTCCTGATGCAACATTACGTTGCATGAGGGAAGGGGTTAGTGTAATAATTTTAGAGATTTTTTTCTATTGAAAGAGTACCTATCACTACCCTCAAACCAATTCAAGTATGTAGGGATAGAACAAATGACTTTGGAAGTGGCAGACATGTAGTGAAAGCAGACTCCTCAACATGTTCCTGAGAGTATGCCTCCCCCTAAAGCCTTTTTGGGAATTTCCCCTCGGATGAGATCCTAAAGCCTTTTTGGGAATTTCCCCTCGGATGAGATCAGTGCCTCGCTTTTGGTTGAATGAGATCCCATCTCTGTCCTGAAGAGCTTGTTCATCTCGTGTATTTTCTGGTATATTCTAATCTAGAGAACTCTTGATTTCTTTTTACTACCTACTTAGGCAAATAGGTAAGATATCAGGTCATCTATCCATGCCTTTCCAAGAGCCACATTCAAACAACTAAAGTAGACATAATTCTCTTAAAATAGGAATAAGAAGGATACATATGAACAGGCCCTTGTCTTGACAGCAGAGAGAACAGTCTTCCCCTGCCTCTTTCACTGATCAACAAGATTCTCAATAGCTGCCAGTTTCAAGATTCAAGGTTCTCCCACCTTGCATTCCAATTCCGTCCTCCATTCCAAGAGTTTGGTTGCTTCCCACAATTGTATTTCCTTATACCACAGTTGTAAGAAAATGAGAATTTGAACCATAAGACCCAGACCTGGTTTCTCCAGTCTATCCCTTGGAAATACAGTAAGTTCATATGTAATAACAGTCTCCAATTGTCCCAATTTCCCAAATGATGGGTAGAAGCTGAATCTCCAGGGTATTGAGGATTATAGACCTGAATGCCTTTTTACAGATCTCATATAGCCTATTGCATGGTTTCCTGTCTTAAGTTTATTCCCTGAGACTCCTAGTGAGGAGTCCAAATATATTACTGCCTTTCTCTACAAGTCAACATCACCAGAGGTCAATAAAAATTCAAAGGTAAGAAGTCATGGCACAGGCATAGATTACAGGAATGGGGGACAGCTTGTGCAAAGGCTAGAGTGTCAATGTTGTTTACAGGGAACAGCAAACATTTATTTGCTTATTTAGTTGGCAGGAACATAAGAGTATATGGGGTGGGGGGGACATAATGTGTAAACCACTTGGAAATATTAGCTAAAACCAGACTGTGAACTCTTTACATCAAACATTTGATTTTGTATTTTATCTTTAAGGCAGGTTTCTTGAGCTTGACATGATCAAGCCTAGCTTAATATCACTTCAACAGAAAGACAAATATTAAATTCATCCTTTTCATATCATGATGCAATAAAAATAAAGGGCCATGGAAAGATAAATTAAAATTTAATTGGAAATTAACTTAATTTTAAAGAATGAGTGTCACAAAAAAAAGATCATATAATAATTCCATTAAAGACAATGATAATAATGAGACAATATTACAAAGCTTGTGGAATATAGCCAAAAGCAATAATTAGAGGAAATTTTATATCTCTAAATGCTTGCATGAATAAAATAGAGAAAGAGAAAATCAGTTAATTGGGCATGCAACTAAAAAAGCTAGAATAATTAAAAAAACCTCAAATATTAAATTAGAAATTCTGAAAAACAAAGGTGAGATTAATAAAACCTATTGAACTAATTTGGTTGGCTTTATGAAAAAATAAAATATATAAACCTTTGGTTAGTTTGATTTAAAAAAAGAAAAAATCAAATTACCAATATCAAAATTGAAAATTGTAAATACACCAGCAATAAGGAGGAAATTAAAGTAATAATTCACAACTATTTTATCCAACTGTATGCTAATACATTTGACTACCTAAGTGAAATGAATCAATATTTTCAAAAATATAAATTGCTCAGATTAACAGAAGTATACTTAACCCCATTTCAGAAAAATAAATTGAACAAACCATCAATGAACCCCCTAAGAAAAAATCTCCAGGGAGACAGCTAGGTGGCACAGTGAATAGAGCACTGGCACTAGAGTGAGGAGGGCCTGAGTTCAAATCCACTCTCAGACACAATAATTACCTAGCTGTGTGACTTTGGGCAAGTCATTTAACCCCATTGCCTTGCAAAAAGCTAAAAAGAAAAAAATCTCCAAGACCAGATGGATATACAAGTGAATTCTGCCAAATATTCAGAGAACAATTAATTCCAATTCTATATAAACAACTTGAAAAAATAGGCAAAGGAGTTTTGCCAAATTATTTTTATGACACCAATATGGTGTCATAATATGGTGCTGATACTTAAATCAGAAAGAGTCAAATCAGAAAGAAAATTCTAAACCAATTTCCCTAATAGTTAATTGATGCAAAAAAAATTAAATACTAGCAAAGAGATTACAGCATGTTATCGCTAGAACAATACACTATGATCAGGTAGGATTTATACCAGGAATGAAGGGTTGCTTCAATATTAGGAAAAATATCAATATAATTGGCCATATCAATTACAGAACTATCATATTTTCCCATGTATAAGATACACCTTTAATTTTGGGACTTAAAATTTGAAAAAATATATATTACATAAAGTTATTGGACTCAATTTTATTCATAAAATTCATACAACTCACCACTGTCAAAACTCCCATCCATTAGTTCATCCTCATCTATGTTTGATAACGAATCACTGTCTCAGGAGAGGCTCTGGCCGCTCTCCTGTCTGTGCTCTGGTCTGTGATTGACCACAAGAACTCCCTGGGCAAGTCTGGTGTGTGGATCCATGCTCAGTCCATTCCATTTCATGAACCTGAAGCACCAATTGTGTCCTCCCTGGAAATCAGTCATTTCTTTTTCATCAGTAATTCTTCCTGCCTCCTGCTGAACCATTTTTGTGGACACAGGAATTCCCCGCCGCCTTTTTTTTTTTAGATTTTTTGCAAGGCAGTGGGGCTAAGTGACTTGCCCAAGGCCACACAGCTAGGTAATCATTAAGTGTCTGAGGTCAGATTTGAACCCAGGTCCTCCTGACTCCAGGGTGGGTGCTCTATCCACTATGCCACCCAGTCACCCTGACACAGGAATTCCAATGGCCTTTGCTCTTCTATCCACCTCTCAGGTCATTTGGCTGCCTTGCCTTTCATGGACTTCTTCTGCCAGGACATTTTCAGTAAGGTTTCTTCTGGTAGCTAGTCTCATTGTTTTCTCAGAGGAGGACCAAACCTATGTTCAACAATATGTTTTCCACTCACTTTTGCAAACCAGATCACTTTGAACTTGAATTCAGCACTGGACGAAAATCTTTTCTGAACCATTTCTGGGCAGAACTTGGCAAATCATAAATGAGCACAAAAACAATAAGCATGAAAAACCAGAAAATGCAAATAAAAAAATCCCCAACCACTGTATAAGATGCTCCCGGTTTTTAGACCCCAAATTTTTCAAAAAAGGGTATATCTTATAGATGGGGAAATATGGTAGTAAAACACATTGCAATGCTAAAAAAAAGCTTTTGGCAAAATACAGCATCCATTTCTGTTAAAAAAAAAAAAACAACGCTAGAGACTATAGGAGTGGAGCTTCTAGCAGTCAGGGACTGAGTTACCCCTTATCAAGGCCTTCTGAGCTTGAGCCTCCTTTCTCCTGAACTATGTATCTACTTGTGGGAAAGTGTGTTACCACTACACCTTCTTAGTAAATGGCTCTGTTTTATTTGGTATTTTATTTTTCCCCAGTCACAAAGTAAAAACAATTTTTACGGTTTATTTTAAAACTGAGTTCCAGGGGCAACTAGGTGATGTGCCCACTGGAGTCAGAAGGACCTGGTTCAAATCCAGTCTCTGACATTTAATAATTGCCTAGCTGTATGACCTTGGGCAAATCACTTAACTCCATTGCCTTGCAAAAAAAAAACACAACAAAACTTTTGAGTTCCAGATTCCCTTCCTTTCTCCCATTGAGAAGGCAAGTAGTTTAATATAGGCTATGTGTGTAGAGTCATGCAAAGCATTTCCATAATAGTCATGTTGTGAAAGAAAACATAGATCCAAAAAGAAAAAATCTCAAGAAAAAGAAAGTAAAAAAGAATGCTTCATTCTATATTCAGACACCATCAGTTCTTTCTCTAGGGATGGAGAGCTTTATTTCATCATAAATCTATCAGAGTTGTGTTGAATTATTGTATTGCTGTTATTCACAGTTGTTCATCTTACAATATTGTTATTAACTTTGTACACAGTACAGTAATACTGCTTTTTCAAAAGACAGGTCAACCAAGGTGAGTCTCAGCTGATAATCATAGAGTCAGTCAATCAGCTCTTCATAACTGAATTCCCCCTATCTTTACCAGTCCTCTTACCCTTCAGTCCCCACCATGTACTCTGATCCAGATACACTGGTCTTGCTATTCCACAAACGACACTTCTTCAGCTCTCAGCATTTTCTCTGGCATTCCCTGCCCAAAATGCTTTTCTTTATCTCCCCCATTGGTTTTTCTAGCTTCCTTTAAGTTCCTTTTACAAGAAATCTTTCCCAATTTTTCTTAACTCTAGGGTCTTCCCTCTGTTAATATTCTATATATCCTGGATTTAGTTTGTTTGATTTTGTTTATGTATTATCTTCCCCATTAGATTGTACGCTCCTTGAGGGCAGGGATTATCTTTTGTCCCTTTTTAATATCTTCAGTACTTAGTTTAGTACATAGTAATAATAATAAAATAAGTAAAAATAATAATAATAAATGTTTATTGATTGATTGAAAGACTGTCCCTGCCCTCAAGGAGCTTACATTCTTTTTTTTTTAGGTTTTTTTTTTTTTGCAAGACAAATGGGGTTAATTGGCTTGCCCAAGGCCACACAGCTAGGTCATTATTAAGTGTCTGAGACCACATTTAAACCCAAGTACTCCTTGACTCCAGGGCTGGTGCTTTATCCACTACACCACCTAGCCGCCCCTCAAGGAGCTTACAGTCTAAGGGGATAAAATAACATAAAAGAAAATTGAAAAGAAGGGGTGGAGAAGTGTATCTGGTATAGGGGCATAGTAGAGAAAATGTTGGTAGGGCATCACATCTAACACTTCCAGAGCCCTCCTTGAATACTGAGGGGCTGGAAGAATTGTAGCTAGCCTAGCTATGGGGAGCTGACTCATCTGTGAGAGTAGGAGTTGGGATAAAGATGTTCCCATGCAAATATGGATGAGGCTTAACTGATGAATATTTGTTTGAATCTTGACTTCTTGCCTTGTGGTTTATACTTATAATGGAGATCCAAGAAATCTGAATCCAGATTCAGGGAAAGAAACAGAACAGAAGAGCCTGTCAGAGTCTTAAAGTTCAATCTCAACCTAAGTAATCACATGTTCACACTACAGTGTGCTTGTGGGGTAAAGACATCTCCTTTGCCTTACTGGAAGTTCATGGGAGAAGCCAACAGAGTTCCAAAGTGAAGCACTCAAAGAGTCCCATTTGCTCAGATTGTCATTATCTAGAAGGAGCAGAGAAGAAAGATTAAACTCCATGAAAGTACTCTGAACCCTGTGGCTACTAGAGGGGAGTTTCCTTTGATGCAAACATCCATCATATCTAGGACTAATTTTAAGGCACTGATAGCCAAATTTCTAAAGATTTCAGCCTCAGTAGAGTGAGTTATGAATCTCATTTGTCCCAATCAAGACATTTTGTTGTAGGAAACATCTGATGTGAACTCTAATAATGTAATCACTTAATGGGTCCTTCTTTACACTAATCAAAACCTACTGTTTCTTTAGGTGCCCTTAGAATAGTGATGTCCTTCTTAGCCCTCAGCATATCTGTCAATCAATCAGCAGTGATGGAGATACAAAAATTAAAAAACCCTTCCCTCAATTTATATTGGTACAAACAGCATATATGAAATAAATACAAGATAATTTGAAGTGAGGCAAGTATTAGCAGCCAAGGAGATCAGGAAAGGTCTCACAAGATATTTTTTGGCATTGCACAGTGCCAGTGGAAAGCCAAAGTAACAGGAGGTGAAATGTTAGGTGTGTGAAGAACAGTAAGAAAGCCATTTTGACTGGACCCCTTCACATATTTTCCCCAAATGGAAAGTCCCACTACTAAAATATCCTTTACTTCCTTCCTCTTCCATCTTCTCTTCCCATGCTTCCCTCACCTTCTAAGTCATTCTTTTTTCTTTCCAGGCAGTTTCAGACTTCTAGCCCAAGGTTTCCTCCCACTCATTGGTAGAAAAACAAAGTTCAGTTGAGCAGGTTCTCCCATTTAGGCATCTGTTTGCTTTTTGATTATTTTGTTGTTTTGGAAGGCGATGTGATGAGATTACAGTTGTTTCTGAGTAAGTTGGAGAAGTGTGCGTAATAAGAGTTTGATTACAGGCTCTTCTCTATCAGTACCCTGAGGCTGTGTGTGTGTGTGTGTGTTGTGTGTGTGTGTGTGTGTGTGTGTGTGTGTGTGTATACAAATGGTCAAAAACATCCAAAGGGAAGATCTAAAAGTTTGGGAAAGATTCAGATACATGGACTTTGAACTGTTTTCTTCAAATTCCAGGATATGAAGAAATCTCAGAACCTCTCTATCCGTATTATTTTTTCTCTTCTCCCTGTTGAGTCAACTGAGATAAGAGGAGACTGCCAATTTATCAGAGGACAATTAAGTCCTATCTTCATCCTGGGAATGATAGTCTCTTTACTATGAATAAAGAATCTCATGGTCAAGGCCCATCCATCTTTGATGCTTCCATCTAACACCTATATTTCCTTTATTTAGCCCAGCTAATCTGACCTGTAGATCTTCTGAGGTGGGAGGAAGTAGGAACAAAAGGAGGCTGCTCTATTTTATCAGTGTTAATGCTATAAGGAATTAAAACAACCAGAGACAAATTAAGCCTGGGGTGAGGTATGACAGAGCAAAGGTGACTGATGAAGAGAAGAAGGCCATCCTAGGGAATTGTTCTTCCCCTAGACAAATAAGACATGGCATTTTCACCTTTTGTAGATATGGGGATATCAGATGTATGAAGAGAGGAAGTAGGGAAGCTTGCTACTCCTTCCTAAAATTTCAGGTGCTCTTGGGTGCTGATTGCAGCTCTGCCCACAGAGACTTTATATTCTGAAAGTCTGACCTTCTCTCTGTCTCAGTTTACCTTTACAAAATACTCATTTACACTAGTACATCTTTCTATCCCATAGGCTCTAAAGAGCTCACACTTTGGTCACATGGAGAAGAGAATTCACACTAAAAGAAGTTCATTGGGTTCAATTTTCTAGCTTTGGGAAAATAATAGGACTAACAGCTAGCTGACAAAGTGCTAATCTGTGAGATAGGCAGTGTAGGCATTATTGCTTCTATTTTGCAGATAATTCTGAGGTTCAAAGATAGATTTAGGTGATATCTATAATCACTGTGGTAATTTTGTCAGAGGAAGAATTTGAACCTGGGATTACAGATGCCACATCCAAGTCATATTTCCATTACTTCATGTTGGAAAACATTTGTTAACCAAGGTTTTAAAATTAATTTTGTTTTCTAAAACCAAATACTTTTGTTGTAAAGTATCCAGGCAGTTGCTAAACATTTATTAAGCACCTACTATTCAACAGGTACTTTGCTAAGTACTAGAGATACAAAGAAAAACAAGACAGTCTCTACTGAATTCAAGACTATCAAATAAACAACAGATGGAAGGAATCTACCCTTCCCAAAAATTCTACCAAGAGGGTCATCTTTAAATGTCTTTGTTCACCTTTTTTTTTTAATAATTCTATGACAATTTACATCATACCTCCTTAACCCCAACCCTTCTACCATCCACATGAAAGATGGGTATTCTTAGTTCAAAGGAATGCTGTTTCATTTGCCCAGGAGACCACAAAAGCACTCAAAGTGTTCTCTACTTGAATGTTCTTAAACACTTGGGTGATTGGATTAACCCCCATAAAGACAAGAATGTAGACACCTTGTTCTCACTCAAATCCAAGCCAGGGATCTTGATCTCTATTATGTAATAGACCCTTAGGGCAGTATCTAGTGAAACCTATGGATGCCTTCTCAGAATAATGTTTTTAAATATATAAAATAAAATACACAGGATTATGAAGAAAAATAATTATAATGAAATGAGATTATCAAACTGTTAACAAAAAAACTCACAGATGCCAGGTTAAGAATCCTTGCTAGAAATAGCCAGAAAGAAAAATAGTCCCATTAATGAGCACCAAGACATACTTGTAAGAGGAATCATATGGGCAAATATTGCAAGGGGACTCCATGAGTGGACACCTATGAAAGAAGACTGTAATTATATATATGACACTGGAGATTTTGAGGAGATAATGGCACTTAAAGAGGTATAATGTTTGATTCTTCTTTATTAAGAGATTCTTTGTGATAGGTTATGCCCAAGATTGTGTAGGAGAGTACCAATGACAGTGGCACACAGAGACAACTTTTAATAAACTTTATTGCTCATCAGAAGAAGAGGAAAAAGATAACTGCTGGTGGAGACAATCTCTTTGGGCATTCCATAATTGTAATAGAGGGAGGCAATAGTCACACTCAGGTTGGAAGCCTAGAGTCCTTGGTTCAAAGTTATATAGAGTTTCATTGGAAGGGCCAGCCTGATGCCAATGGGAGACTGTCCTATTATCTATGAACTACTGAGTATTTTCTAAATTGTCTAATAAGGAGTGGAGAATGAGGGACATGTAATATGTGTGTGTGTGTGTAAGTATATATGTATACATCAAAGTTAATAAACCCAGAGACTAGGCACTAACCTTCTTTAGACTTTTGATGAACACACACACACACACACACACACACATAACCATTGGGACAGAGGGGATAGCAAATAGCAAAAAAAAGATAAGAGACAGAAATATACCCATGTGCACACACACACACACACATACATGTATATATGGAGAGAGGAAGAGAAAGGAAAGGATAGAGAGAGGGAAAGAAAGAAAGAAAAAGAAAGAAGAAAGAAAGAGAGAGAGAAAGAGAAATAAGAGGGAGGGAGAAAGAAAGAAAGAAAAAGAAAGAGGAAGGGAAAAAGGAAGGGAGAAAGAAAGAGAGGAATAAGTAGTTTGGAACTAGATTGTGAGATTTTAAATGACAAAAATGTTTATATTTTATCCTATATGTAACAGGGAACTATGGAGAGTCTTGAGACTATGTTAAACTGTTGGGCCACAACAAGATTGGAGGAAAGATGAGGCCTACACTGTGCCCTGGGTAGATATGTTAAATGAATAAAGCATTTATTTCTCATATAATTATATGCGAAACTTTGTGGAAACAAAAAGAAAGGTGCAATAAATCCCTGTTCTCAAGGACCTCACCTTCTAATGGTGGAGACAGCATAGAAGGAAAGGTCCCCTGGTACCATGTTGATGATATTTACATACTAGTCAAGATAGTTTTCTTTTAATTTTTGTGAAGCCCAAGAGCCATAAAGTAGCCTCATTACCAGAGACATGTCTTGAGACAAAAATGAGCAATCTGAAGTTTAGTGGGAGAGTGGGCAGTGGACAGAGGTCTCACTATGCACCACTACTATGCCTCCTTGCCCCGGGGACCTGGGAATTGAAGAACCCCATAAAAGAGAAGAAAAATGGTTACAGAATCCCTAAAGAGGCATCAACAAACCAAACCATAGGTTTGCTGGTCCAAAGAAAAAAGAGTTTCCAGGGTTTGCAGCTGTGGGCACACTCCCATCTCCTCCTTGGTTTCCCAAGTCAGTTAATTAAACCTACTTCCTATATTGGGAAATGGATTTCTCCTCAAGAGAACTAGTCTACCTGCAATGAACCCAGCTACACAGAGGAATAAAAATGAGCCAAAATTCCTTTAGCAAAAGGAAAGATCTTGAGACCAGATGAAAATCCCAGGTAGGATCCTCAGCTGGAGACACTTTCTTGCCAGTGAGAATCTATAGCTAATGGATAATTAGAGAACCATTAGGGTCAGGGTATGATGAGGAACAATGAATAACATTCTCCATTGCAGACAGTCCCAAATGAAAGCTTGTAATGTCTTGAATATTTCAGCTTTTAAATGTAGCCAGGTGACTTATGGGATTTCTAATATTTGCCCAAAGATCAGCCTCATTAAATTCCAGAGGCTCATTCTCAAGCTCCCTGGAGAAGATGGTGTGTATGTATGTATGTGTCTTTTTTTTTTGGAAACCTCAATTTTTAAAGATCATCTAAAAAGTCTTAAAGAGGTTTCA
Organism: Macrotis lagotis; assembly: GCF_037893015.1. NCBI lineage: Eukaryota > Metazoa > Chordata > Mammalia > Peramelemorphia > Peramelidae > Macrotis > Macrotis lagotis. Next base: position 53,833,896 of record NC_133661.1, on the reverse strand, counting down.
ACCTTGCTTATGGAGGACATCTCCAGAGTGATGAAGTCATAGGTTCTTGAACTATTGAAGATTTATTCCCCCTGCCCCAATTGTCCTTACTTTCTATAATAAATGGGCAGTTATCTATAAAAGTCAATGGATGAGAAAGAATATTGTCTGCCTATCAATGGATAGTATAAGCCCAAATGTTAACATGTTCCAATAGTCCAATGTAAGCTTATCTAAGAATATTCCACTGACCACTTATAACATTGCTTTTTTTTTTTTTGGTCCAAACCTATGACTTTATTGCTGTGTAGAACTCCTAATGTAGAAAGTTCATCTAATGAGGTAAATGGGCAGTCATTTTATAATTTATAGTCTTAAAGCAGGGGAATCTTAACTTTTTTTTTGTCATGGCAAACTGATGAAGCTCAGGGTCCCCTTTACAGAATAATGTTTTTAAATACATAAAATAAAATACATAAGATTACAAACAAAACCAATTATTCTGAAATAGTCATCAAAATAGTTATTTAAAAAAGAGTCTCTGGAGCCCCAGTTAAGAACCCCTCTCTTAGAGAGTTGATTGGGGCATTGAAAAATAGTAAGGTGTGTCATAGTTACCTTCAAGGTCAGTGATCTAACCATCCACTTTATTACCCTAGCTTTCCTAGTTTTGGGTGGGTTTGAGGCAACTGGGTTAAGTAACTTGCCTAAAGTCACACAGCAGGTAAGTATCAAGTGTCTGAGGTCAGATTTGAACTAGGATCCTCCTGACTCCAAGCCCAGGGCTTTATCCACTGCTCTACCTAGCTGCTCCTCACTTTTATCTTTCAATATATTCATAAACATAAGTAATGTGAATAAGTAATGACCTGTCAGTATAAATGATGAGTTGACCTCTCTGGGTAGGCCTGAAGCAAAGGAGGCATGAGTTGCCCTTCCCTCTAGCTGCCCATACATTTCCTTTGGATGTGGGGGTGTGTCTGTATCTAGGAGAGTGTGAGACAGGCTCATGGTAGAAATGTTTTTATTACTACTTATGTATAATTTCACTAAATGCTTCTATTAAAAAAAAAGTAATGGCTTGGAATAGAGTTGCTATGTTGTTAAGGAAAGGAGCCTGAGTGATAGATTTTGGACTAGAATTTCAGTCATTAAAACAGGTACTTACTCTGAACCTCCAAATAATAGCATATTATGTATACTTCAAAGTACCAGGTCTCTAGGAAATGATAGACTTAGTTCACTGAGTTCTAACACCTTATTAACTGTCTTCATATTGATAGGCTACATTCCAACCCTTCTCCCACTAAGTTTGACGACTGTAGACCTGAATCTAGCCCATAGTTCTTTCTCCTCTGCTTGCCCAAACAACCAAATGGGAATTCCTGTTCTTTGTAGCAACTGAGTTATTTAGGTTAAGTCACTGACTGGTCTGGAAGCCCCCATTTTGTGTTTGGTTGTTTGTGTTAGTCTTGCCTTTGCAATCTTTGCTCCTCCCACTTCAAGGAGGTTGGGGCCCAACCTGGCTCTCAGGGAATATGATCTATACTTAGCTTTCTAAGAGTTCAGTTTTGTCATTTCTTTGCTCACTGATGATGCGGCATTTACCAGTGATCCAGAGTGGGAGTATTACAGGTTTCTAATTCTAGAAGTATTTGGAGCATTCTAGTTTCTGGCTGTGGTTACCAAAGACCAATGACTCAATTAAATACCATGTGAAGACAGTGAAAGCTATTCCCCTTGCCACAAGTGCAACAGCTAGAGAGACTTAACAACAAGTCTCATGTCTCTGAGAACATAAATAGCAAATTCTGGGCAGATTGCTAATTCTCTGGAGATGAGCGGTGTGTTAAATAGAACAGCAGAGACTTCTCTGATGCTGGTGATCCATGAAACTGTCCCCAGGTTCTAGAGCTTGACATAGGAGTGGTTTGTCATTTTCTGTGCCTTTAAAAATATTCAGATGAGGGGCGGCTAGGTGGCGCAGTGGATAAAGCACTGGCCTTGGAGTCAGGAGTACCTGGGTTCAAATCCGATCTCAGACACTTAATAATTACCTAGCTGTGTGGCCTTGGGCAAGCCACTTAACCCCATTTGCCTTGAAAAAAAAAACCTGAAAAAAATATTCAGATGAAAATGCTGCTAACTGTCCCCACAAACAACCTCAAAATTATTTTAGTCCTGAAATCCTAGCTATAGTAGCCCCATCAGAAAGACTGGCATCACGGGGAATATTAGAGAAAGCTATGAGATAGAATCTACAGCCAACTGTCTTCAACCTTTCCACTGGTTTGTCTCTCATATGATATTTTTTAAAGTTTATTTATTTTGAGTTTTGCAATTTTCCCCTAATCTTACTTCCCTCCCCCCTCCCCCCCCCACAGAAGGCAATTTGCCAGTCTTTTCATTTCCATGGTATACACTGATCCAAATTGAATGTGATGAAAGAGAAATCATATGCTTAAGGAAGAAACATAAAGTAAAAGAGATAGCAAGATCAGACAATAAGATAGCAGTTTTTTTCTAAATTAAAGGTCCTTGGTCTTTGTCCAAATTCCACAGTTCTTTCTCTGGATACAGATGGTATTCTCCATTGCAGACAGCCCCAAATTGTCCCTGGTTGTTGCACTGATTGAATGAACAAGTCCATCAAGGTTGATCATCACCCCCATTTGCTATTAGGTGTACAGTGTTTTTCTGGTTCTGCTCATCTCACTCAGCATCAGTTCATGCAAATCCCTCCAGGCTTCCCTGAATTCCTGTCCCTCCTGGTTTCTAATAGAACAATAGTGTTCCATGATATATGTATACCACAGTTTGCTAAGCCATTCCTCAATTGAAGGACATTTACTTGATTTCCAATTCTTTGCCACCACAAACAGGGCAGCTATGATATTCATTCTTTCATTCATTTATTTTGAAAGATTTTATTTTGTTTTACAATTTTTCCCCCATTCTTGCTTCCCTCCCCCTGCAAAGGCATTCTGTTAGTTTTTACATTGGTTCCATGTTATACATTGATCTCAGTTGAATGTGATGACAGAGAAATCATATATGATATTTAATTTTTTAAAATTCATTATAATTTTATTTTCATAGAGATCCACATTATTTCTATCCCATCTCCCTCACTTTGATAAAGGAAGAAAAACAAAATCCTTTTTACAAACATATACTATCAAGCAAAACAGATTCTTATATTGGCCAACCAAAAAACAATATGTCCCATTCTGTACTCTATTCATCTCTCCATCAGGGGGTAGGAAGTGTGTCTTATCACTCCTCTGCAATTGTGGCTGATGATTATGCTAGTCAGAGTTTCAAGGTTATTTGTCTTTACAATACTGTATATAAATTCTTCTGGTTCTTATCTCTTTACTCTGCATCAGTTTATGCAAGTCTTTCTAAGTTTCTCTGAAACCATCCCTTTTATCATTTCTTTCAGCACACTAGTATTCCATCATCTCCATATAACGTAACTTGTTCAACCATTCCTCAATTGATGGGCATCCCCTTTCCAATTCTTGCCATCACAAAAAAAAGAGATGCTGTGAAATATTTTTGTATTTGTGGGTTCTTTTTCTTTCTTTGATGTATAAAACTAGTAGTGATATTACTAGGTCAAAGGGCATACCCAGTTTAACAACTCCTAAGATAATATTTAAATAGAGTTCCTTCAATAACCTTGTATCATTTTTGGTAGGCACTGAAAAATGGTTCTTTCCCTTTATTTAATCATATATTTGCCATTCAGGAAGCACTGAGTATTCTAGTTGCTAGCCCAAATGCTCACATTCCCATAACACTTTAAGGATTTGCAAAATTCCTTCCTCATAATAACCCTTTGATACAGGTATCAATATGCCCAGTTTACTGACAAAGCAACAGAAGCTCTGAGAAGCAAAGTAATTTGTCCCCATTCACAAAGTTGGTAAATTTGGATGCATATCACCAGACTCCAAATCCAATAACCTATTCACTAAATTGTAAGACTTTTCACTCTCTTCCTCCTCAAGATGCCATATATAAGTATCAACCATAATGTTTTCAAAACACTTAATATGTGTTACTTCCTTTGATTCTCATCCCCCCATTCTACAGATGAGAAAAACAGGGGTTCAGTGAAGTTATAAATGACTTGCTGATGATTAATAAGAGTCAAAAGTGGAATTCCTATGTACATCTCTCTTGATTACAAATTCAGTGCCCTTTTCACTTCACCACACTGCCCCTTAGGTTATAAGGCTGGTTTGGAATTTCCTTCTTGCCACTGTTGCATCACCAATGGTATGTTCCCCATAGAAGAGAGATGAATGCAACTCGATCAATATTAAGAAAGACTTGAAGAGGAACTCTGCTTTTGTACCCATTCGCAGATCAAGTGATGAGCAATAGCCAACTTGGGAGGGACCCAGACAGTGCTACCCTGCTGACTGGCAGGTGGTATTTTCCTTTGGAGAGCTGTGATCACCTCCTCTAGGCTGAACCAGCTTGCTGCCTCTAGTTCTTGAGAGTTTATGTGGATCTGAAAGGCACAAGAATAAGAAATAAAGGTATTTTTAAAAAAATACTTGTGGTAGGAATCTATTTAGGCTCTATTTGCCTAAGTTGTTACCCAGGCCTGAAATGCACTTCATCCTCTTCCTCCCTCTCTTAAATAACTAGTCCCTTTCAAGACTCAACACAAAGGTTACTTCTTCCATAGGCCTTTCTAGATAGTGGAATCCTTCTCCTCCCCCAAAAAACAAACCTTCTTTTGTATATGCCATACTTCCCCCATGTATAAGATTTACCCTTTTCTGAAAAATTTGGGGTCTAAAAACTGGGAGTGTCATGTACAGTGGTTGGAGATTTTTTTTACTTGCATTTCCCGCTTTTTCTGTGCTTGTTGTCTTTGCACCTGTTGTTTCACATTTGTTACCGGCATATTAGGTTATGTTTTGCCACATTCTGCCCAGAAATGACTCAGACAAGATTTTTGTACAGTGTTGAATTCAAGTTCAAAACGATCCAGTTTGCAAAAGTGAATGAAAATTGTGCTGCTGAACGTCAGTTTGGTCCTCCTCCAACTAAGAAAAAAATCTGAGACTGGCTATGGGAAGAAGAAACCTGACTGAAAATGCCATGCCAGAAGAAGGCCATGAGAGGTAAGTCAGCCAAATGGCCAGATTTAGAGAGGGAATTGAAGAGAGGGATCGAAGAGCACAGGGTCATTGGAATTCCTGTGTCCACAAAGATGGTTCAATAGGAGGCAAGAAGAATTGCTGATGAAAAAGAAGTGACTGGTTTCCAAGGAGGACATAATTGGTGCTTCAGATTCATGAAACAAAATAGACTAAGCACGTATCCACACTTTGCCCAAAAGATTCCTGAAAGCTATGAGCAAAAGGTCCTTGAATTTTTTGATGAATAAAACTTGAGTTTCAATAACTTCATGTAATACATTTTTTTTTCAAATTTTGGACCCCAAAATTAAGGTACAACTTATACATTGGGGAAATATGGTATTTACATTAATTATCTATGCAGGTGTTGTTCTTTCTATCTTCCACCACCAATAGAATGTAAGATCCTTGAAGTGAGGAACCAGTTTCCTTTTCACTCACATGGTACTTGGGACAGAGTAGGCCTTTGATAAACACTTACTAAATTAATGAATTTTGTTAGCATTGGGAAGATATAGAAGGAGAAATACCACCACTGTGTTGCCCTAAGTTCATCTGTGACTTAGTAGATAAAGTCCCATGGAATTGTATGAGAAGCAAAGTTTAAATAAAACAAAATTTAAATGATTTGTCCAGGGTTACCCAGATGATAATCAATCAATACATATCGAGCACCTGCCCAGGAGTTAGTAGGATCGGAGTTCAAATCTGACCTCAGACAATTGATATTTAATAGTTATATGACCTTGGCAAGTCACTTAATCTCATTGCTTCACCAAAAAAAAAGTAGGATTTGAACCCAAGTTGTTCTGACTGCTATCTTTTGCTGAGGCAGGGTTGGACAGTATCAGCTCTTTCATGTTGCCTTTACCATGATAAGAAAGATGGGAAAATGGTTTTCAAATAGGCTTTTGGCGAACAGTACCCTGAGCTTGCTGTCTGCTGGGGACAGATTCAAAATCCTGCTTGGGAGTAGGAAGGCCCTTGAGGTCAAGGAACACACCAATGAAGAGCATAAAAAAATGAGCTCTAATGGCTAGCATACTTAGTGCTTTAGCATTCAAAAAATGCTTTACCAAGATTATCTCAATTGATATTCAACAACCCTGGGAAGTAGGTGCTACTGTTATCCCCATGTTACAGATGAGAAAACTGAGGCAGTGAAGTTTAAATGACTTGCTTAAAATCCTACAACTAGTTCAGTGTCTTTCTTACTGGAGTCTTTCTCATTCCAGTTCCAGGGCTCTCTTCACTGTCTAGTGGGATAGTTAATAAATAGTTCATGGAATGGTATCTTCTACATTCCTTATGAGAAGCTCATTAACCTACTTGGCAGCCAGGGAAGATCGACACAGATCATTCTAGAAATGGATGCCCAAACATCAGGGTGACTTTGGCAAACAGAGACTGAATGACTTCATCTGAGCTGGGTCATGAAAGATGGCTAGGAACAGCCAACAGGTGGAGTAATCCAAATGAGATGTAGGTTAAGGACTCTGGAGAAGCAGTGGCAGACTGGATTGGATGATTTCGGAGGTCTGCTCTGATTCTAAGAGTCCATGAAACTGGGCGGCTAGGTGGCATAGTGGATAAAGCACCGGCCTTGGAGTCAGGAGTACCTGGGTTCAAATCCGGTCTCAGACACTTAATAATTACCTAGCTGTGTGGCCTTGGGCAAGCCACTTAACCCCATTTGCCTTGCAAAAAAAAAAAAACCACCTAAAAAAAGAGTCTATGAAACTACAACAAAAACCTCAAACTGAGTCAACAAAGGAAGCCCCATGTCTTGATTTGGCCAATAAAGTCAAATCTGGTATCATGAAAAAGAAACAGCATCATGATTAAAGTTGTATATGCAGAAGACGCCAGGCAGCTAAATGACTATATTTTAGGGAGACCTCTATTGGAACTGCACCCCCTCATGTGATCCTGGATAAATCCCTTTTGCTTTCTCAGGAGATGTATCACCTGGAAAATGGAGATAATTATAGCCCCCACCTCACAAGGTTTTGTGACAGATAAATGAGGTAATGGGTAAATCTCAAAGTACTATATAAATAATAATCACTGTTTTATCAAAATCAAAGTTCAAAAAAATTAAAAACAAAAAAAACAAGCAAACAAACAAAAATCAAAGTTCCAAACCCAGTGACCCTTCTAATATTTTTTTCCTATAATACATTGCTACCTCTTGAATGGATCATGTATTATAATTCACTAGGCTGAAGACATCCATTAAAAACTTGTCAACTGACTTCTAAAAAGTGGTTTTCTGACCAGAAAATATCAACCAAGAGGTTGGTAAGAGAAGACTGGAGAGGACTCACCTCTGTCTGCCCTGGTCCCACAGTAGCATGACATGCAATCATGAGGCAGCTGTTAGGAAAGGGCCAGTGCTGGGATGCCGAATAGTGCAGGCTCTCCAACTCCAGTCCCACCTCTTCGGCTACTTCCCGCCGGACAGTTTCTTCCAATGTTTCACCTAGAAGCACTCAGGTGAGTTTGAGAGAGTCCTGAAATGGGGAGGGTGATGTGGGGGAGCTTGTATGCAAGAGAATTCTCAGCACTGGGATTATAATGACAATCCAAGAGTCATAGCTTGAGTGGAGTTGGGGTGCTGAATCACAGTGTGGGGAGCTGGTACCTTAGTACCATTGAAGATCTGGAAGATGAGCATTGTGTTTCAAGGGGTGAGAGGGCCAGAACTATTGTCTTTTGGTTAATACAAAGAGGATAGACTGAAAGTCAGCCAGGCCTCTTGTCCATCAAGTTCCTGATGTATAATAGAGATAGACTAGGTACTTCTCTACTAATCAACATATTCCAGAGAAGATTGTGCTTGAAGGTTCAAGAATGTGTTGACAAGACTCAAAGAAATCACCAGAGATAAAACTCTATTCACTTCAGAACTATTGTATCTAATGTTTGGATCCAATGCTCCTTACCCACATCACAGAAGCCTGAGAGGGCACTGTACAACCCCTTAGGAAAGGAACTCTGCCGGGCAAGCAGGCATCGGGTCCCATCAGATACCAGAATAATTACCACGGGGGACATCTAGGGAAGAGCAGAGCAGTAAAGGGTTAATGGCTTCAGACTTGAAGCAGTACCACCGTTATGAGGTAGCAGTATGGACAACAGAAAGGAAGTTTCATGTAGGGCCTGGAGAGGAGTGTCTCAGTTTCTTGGACCTTCCTGGGACCCTATGGCAATGCTCACCTGAGGATAATAGACCATCTTACTAGAGGGGCACACACGTTTGTTGCCAGCCACATTCTTCTGGGTGGGTTGCCCACTTTTGCTACAGAATTGATGGCCGTCATGCCAATGAAGAAGCGCTTGAGCCTGGGCAAACACAAAAATAGACTTGGTCTCTTGGGAGGGAATCCATCTCCATGACCCAATCCAATCTCTTCAGCAGCTACAGGAAATATATGGACTCCCAGTCAAATGATTCCTGGCCATGTTTACTTCTAGTAAAATCATAGGAGTATAGAGTTGTAGCTGGAAATGACCTTAGAAATCATCTTGTCAGGGTGGCTAGGTGGCACAGTGGATAAAGCACCAGCCCTGGAGTCAGTAGTACCTGGGCTCAAATCTGGTCTCAGACACTTAATAATGACCTAGCTGTGGGGCCTTGGGCAGGCCACTTAACCCCATTTGCCTTGGAAAACACTTAAAAATATATATATATAAAGAAATCATCTTATCCAACCACCTCATTTTTTTTTTTTTTGAATTTACTGATAAGGAAACTGGGTAGCAGAGAGACTAAATGATTCACCTAAGGCCACTCAAGCGTTAAGTACCAGAGTCAGAATTTGAATCTAGGTTCTCTGCTTTGGAAGGACTGCAGCATGAAGGAAAAAAAAAAAACTTGATAATGCCCTTCTGTCAGTTCAGCCTGAATAAAAAGTCTATGAAATTTTTTGCATTTAAAAATATTCTGAAGACACCAGGTAAGGTTGGTTCTTATTCAAGTGTCTTTAGTAGCTAATTTAAGTCCCAATCCCTAGTCTGTGTTCCAACTTTCCATGAAAATACTGAGAACAATACTCAGGCCTTCCAGATGAAGGCATGAATCCACTGAGGATCTTTGACTTCTTTCACATACCCACATACCTAACCCATCTAATACTCAGGAGCCACTGCTTAGAGAGCTGCCTGGGGTTCATCAAGTTTAAGTGAGTTGACCAAGAACACACAGCTAGTGTCAGGGGCGAGATTCATTCCAGTACTCCCTTCCTCATGTCTGGCTGCCTCATCAACATCCATTTGCTATGTATGAGTACAGAACCAAATCCTTAGGGAGTGGTCATTCTCCAGATATTGTGCTCCTTGAGTTTCTTAACACACAAGGGATCTAGAAGGAGGCTTACTTATCTGTAAGATCACTGTAATGAATGAGTGTTTCAGTATCTCATCTATATCTATAGCTATGTCTCTAGAGACTATCTAGATATAGATACATACACATATGTGTAGATTTATATGTATATCTCTCTCTCTCTACATATATATAGGTATATATAATATAATGTATGCAGGCACACACATTGTCCTCATATACATTATGATTATGTATATACATACACACCCACACATGTGTGTGAAATGCCCAATGAGTTTCTGGATCTTTCTTTATGAGTGCATATATGCATATACATGTTGATATATGCACATGCACATACATGCCCATATATACACTTGCATTAGATACGTATACACACACACACACATATAGTAGACAGGAATCATTGGGGTGGAGTATTGACAGAGAGTTGACAATTTTGCTGGAGAGACTGAACTGGGTAATGTAGATGGATCCCCTCCCCCACACATGCATTTTTATGTATGTGCATATCCATGCATGTATATATGTGCACATAAAGTTTAATATTGATGATATACAGAGATAGGAAGGGAGGGAGGGAGGGAGGGAGGAAGAAAGGAAGAAAGGAAACTTCTTGGGCTTCTCCTTGTCTTCCCACAAGCTCCATTCAATATAGTAGGGCAGGGTTAGCCTACTGATTTGGAGACTTTTCTAAAATAAATGAATGCTTGCTACCCTATCATCCATATCATCTGAATACCCTTGCTTCTGGCAAGCTGGGATATAATCAGACCTAGGACCACTTTTGGTAACTTGGAAAATGTACTTTAAAACCACTTCTTAAATAGGATTTAGGGGTTGTTAGGTAGCATAGTAGATGAGTCAGGATCTTCCTGAGTTCAAATTTGGCCTGAGACACTTCCTAGATGTGTAACCTTAGGCAGGTCACATTAATGCTGTAAAATGTGCTGGAGAAGGAAATGGAAATCCACTCTAGTGTCTTTGCCAAGAAAGCCCAAATGGGGGTCATGAAAAGTTAGACACAACTGAAAAAGAGACTGAACAGTAAGAACAAAAAGTGAGATCTGTTGAAAAGAGAAGACAATCTGCAGTCAAAAGTGACATTTGCAAAATACAAAGATGGGAGAGGTATATATGCCTGTTTTGTGTACTGTCCCTGAGTCAGCAATTCTGTGCCAAAGGAGATATACTGTACTTAGGGAGGTTCACAGATTCTTTCCTCAAGACTTTCTGCCCTTTAGTGAAAATCAGATTTCCTTGACTTGCTGCAAGTCTTTTTGAACAGTTTTATTGTCAAAATCAGTAATGTCTGCTGGAAAATCCAATCCAGTTCAGTCTGCCTTTCTTCTCAGGGGACAAAATGAGATATAGCTCAAAAAAGGTTTGTGGGAAGGTTGGACCTTATCCTGCAGGGTAAGATATCATATACTATCTGGCTATCTCATTCAGGCACCCACACATCTCTACCTGGGTACACACACACACACACACACACACACACACACACACACACACACACAAAACTCTCCACAAGCAAAGTGTGCCCTAGAAAAAGGGACAATGCAAGGATCTACCGTGGCGACCAAGGAAGCATCTTTCTCATTCAGTTGGAATAGAGACTTTCTTAGCTCTATAAAGGAACCTTGGAGCTCAGTTTCCATTTCAGATTTCTGCAAGGAACCTAGGAGAAAAATAAGAGACAAAGGAATGGAGTGCTCAGAAAATATAAGGGCCCCTTACTCTATTCTAATGGAACCTTTCTAAGTGGGACATTAAAATGAAGTTATGGGGGCAGCTAGGTGGCGCAGTGGATAGAGTACCAGCCCTGGAGTCAGGAGAACCTGAGTTCAAATCCAGCCTCAGACACTTAATAATTGCCTAACTGTGTGACCTTGGGCAAGTCACTTAGCCCCATTGCCTTAAGTAAATAAAATTTAAAGAAAACAAAAACTGAAGTTATGTCACAAAAGATAACTACCAGCTTTTGACTCAACCCACTACTGAGCATGTAACACTAAACAATTAATGACAATAAAGTGATCATATAATAATAAATAAGCACTTAAAGCATGATTGAAGGTTTGCAAAAGATTTAAAGTTTTTGCCAGGCAATGGGGTTAAATGACTTGCCCAAGGTCATACAGCTAAGTAATTATTAAGTGTCTGAGGTTGGATTTGAACTCAGGTACTCCTGACTCCAGGGACGGTGCCCTATCCACTGTGCCACCTAGCTGCCCCTGCAAAGGATTTTACAAGTATTATCTGTTTATCTTCATAATGATCCTGAGAGGATAAGATTCTCTCATTATCTTTGTTTTACAGATGAGGAAACTGAAGCAGAAAGAGGATAAGTGACTTGCCTAGAGTCACATAGACAGTAAAAGTCTTTGCTGGTTTTCCTGGCTCCAGGGCCAGTACCTTATTCAATGCTCCACCCAGCTATCAATAAATTTATGTAATGAATTGATATATGAAATATAGGTATATATCTCTATATACATGCATATATAATATATATATATATATATATATATATATAAACAAACACACATACATATGTGTGTGTATGTATAAAGTGAGTAAGGATCCTGAACATAGGAGGTGCTAAAGAAATTGAATCCAAAATATATCAAAATAGTCATGGTAGCAACTCTTTGTGGAACCAAAAATTGGAAAACAAAGTAGTGTCCATCAATTCAATTCAATTCAAACATTTATTAAACACTTACTGGAACAGAGATGCAATGACAAAAACAGTTTAATGGAGCGATTTACCACGTATAGAGACATGGAGATACAGAATCAGTACAAAGTAAATATAATACAAAGTAATTCTGGGAAACAGAGAGCATTAACTCCTGGTATGGTGGGGCATCAAGAAAGGGCTCTTGGGGGGGCAGCTAGGTGGTACAGTGGATAGAGCACCAGCCCCGGGGTCAGGAAAACTTGAGTTCAAATCCAATCTTAGACGCTTTATAATTGCCTAGCTGTGTGACCTTGGGCAAGTCACTTAACCCCATTGTCTTAAATAAATAAAAAAATTTTTTAAAAAGGAGGAAGTGGTGCTTATACTATATCCTGAAGGGAGCTAGAGATTCTAAGAAACAGAGGCTAGGAGAAAGAGCATTCCATTAATGGTGGACTGGGTATGCCATGGATAGGGCAATGACTGAACAAATTATGGTATATAAGCATAATGTACTATTATTGTACCATTAGGAACAATGAATGTAAGCAATATAGAGAAACATGGAAAGACAGTGGATTTATGACCATTCAGTCAATTAATCAAAAGCTTTTATGAAGTGTGCCAAGCCTTGTGTTAACTTCTGCATGTGGAATATGGCACAATCCATCAATTCTTATATCAGAGGGTTTATGGGAAAGTGACTGCACCACAACGAAATCTCTCACCTAAACAATAAAAAAGTCAAAACAGCCAGATAAAGACAACATCTCTTCCAAGTCAGTGGACATACAAAGTTTTGTGAGCCTGGAAAGAGAAAAGATTAGACAGAATGGGATTTCTTTCAAGTCTCCAGTTGCCTCCTGTCTAGAATCGTTACTTTGTGAAAGTCTATTCAGGAGTGAGGGTAGATTATTGTTTGGTGGGAAAAACATGCCAAACTTGATGTCAAAGATCTAAGGTTCAAATCTTGATTCTGATACCTACTACCTGTATGACCTTCAGTAAGTCAATTAACTTCCCTGACCTCAGTTTATTCATTTGTAAAATGAAAAGGGTGGGTTAGATGGCCTTCCAGCCTATGACTCTATGAAAGACTCTCGAACTCTAAAGAGTTCTCCAAAAGGAGAATGGGTTGGCTTTCCCCCTCACAATGAATCTCCAAGCAAAAGCTAGACATGGCCTTGCTGGGGATATTGTGGAGGGAGTAATCTCTAAGATCCCTTTTAACTATCCCTTCTGCAAGTCAGGGAATGCCTGATTCATTTGCCTACATCAAGGATCCCTTTAATTCCAGGATAATCAGAGCAAATAAATCTCCCTAACCTGAGGAAGAGGGGTTTCCTAGACCAAGATCCAGGGCAAACCAAGCTTCAAGTTGGTCTGAGCAGCCAATCAGAACTGAGTGTTCTATCTTCTTTGTGTCCTGTCCAAACTTGCCCAAGATCCTTTCCAACTCTAGGAAGACAGAAAAACAAAAAGAGGAGGGGAGAAGAACATGAAACCATCACAAATGCAAGAAGTTAGAAGGAGTTCCATTTCTCAAAGTTACAAAAATCATTATTAGGGTGACTAGTTTTCAGTCCTGACTCTGTCACCAACTGTATCTTTGGACAAGCCATTTCCCCACTCACCCTCTATTTTCTCATCTATAATATAGGGGCAGTTGCACTTGGAATACACCTCTAGGGTTCCTATTCACTAATATTCCATATCTTTATGAAAATCATTTTCAATCTGCTATGGAACCATATAATTCCACTGTGTCACTGCTAAAAAGATGGTGGTAGAAAGGAATGCTATAGAGGGACTTTGGTTCAGGGGGTGGATTTGACAATCTCTGAGACTTCTAAGTTGAAGAGTTTATAACCCTACTTTGTCTTAGCTTGTGTAAAAAGGTGTTTGGGGCTAAACATCATGCTTTTCAAAAGGGAATTTTTAATACCAGGGAAGGGAATGAAGCCTACTATATATTGGGCACTATACTAAATGTTTTATAAATCTTATCTCATTTGATACTCACAATCACCTTAGGAGATAGGTACTATGATTATTCTCATTTTACAGTTGAGGATACTGAGGAAGATAGCTTAGGTGACTTGGTGACTTGTCCAAAGTCACCAAGCTCATAGGAACCTGTGATGATATTTGAATTCAGTCATTCAAGGTCACTATTCACTGCATCACTAGCTGCCTTGATTGCGAAAGAAAATATCATTTTCAATATCCCTCATATACCTAAGGTGGAGTAAGGGAGTCACCAGTTCACATCTCTGATGGTTTAGGTAGGCCATTCTCAAACTTTTTAGTTTCAGGACCCATTATACTCTTAAAAATTATGTCAATAGTATTTTTCCCCAATTATATGTAAAGACAACTTTTAACATTCATTTTTAGAAAATTTTGAGTTCTAAATTTTTCTCCCTTGCTCCCTTCCTCAAAGAGGAAACAATTTGATATTGCTTATATGTGTAATCATGTAAAACATATTTCTATATTATTAATATTATAAAAGAACTCTTAAAAATTATCAAACCTCTTACCCAGTTATTTGGGTTGTATATATCAATATTTACTGTGTTAGATGTAAAAACATTTTACTATTATTACCAAAATAGTCTTGACCTTGTAATACCTCTGAAAGAGTCTCAGGGATACTCAGAGGTCCTTGGCTTACTTTCTGAGAATAAATGGATTTAGGAATAAGATCTCTTGGAAAAGTTCAAAGAGAACAGTATTTGGAATCAGAGTATCTGGGCAGGAACCCTGAGTCTGCCATTTTCTATCTGTGTGACCTTGGATCAATCACTTACCTTCTCTCAACTGAGAAAGCTGACCTCCAGATCTCATCATCTCTTGCAGTTATACGACCCTTCAGTGCTTGGGAAATTATTCTTCTCTGCTCAGTGCTAGGTCTCAGCAGAGAATTTGGTGTCTTTCTACCAATCTCTCATATTCTCCATTGTTAAAAACATCACTATTCCCCCCCACTTCCCAATACCTGGGACCCCACTATTTCAGTGGAGACACTGGTAGGAGTCAGGCATTCATATAGATCCACTTTAAAGGAACTTGCAAATTTCAGGTTGAATAGGAGGATTTCCCAGTCCTGGGGTTTGTTAAGATCTCATGGTTTTTCACTCTATATGAACATGCTCACACACGTGCACACACACACACACACACACACACACACACAAATGTAACTTTCCTATATCTGGGCACTTGCTGCTTTGTCCTATTGCTTACATCACCCAGAAGGCTTTGAGGTTAACTGTCATGAGTGTCCTGGAGGTTTTCTCTTCAGGGACCTTTTGCTAATATATAGATGTCTCTGGGTATGAGTGAAAGTCCAAGGAAAGGGAATAAATCTCTGTCTAGAGGTATGTTACAACTCATTTATACAAACAGCACAGCATTTTCCCTCTCAAAATATAGGATTCATATAATTTCACATTTTTGAACCAGAAGATTTTTTTTTTGGAGCAAGGCAGTGGGGTAAAGTGTAGAGCATCGGCAGCTAGGAAATTATTAAATGTTTGAGGCTGGATTTGAACTCAAATCCTCCCTGATTCCAGGGCTGGTGCTCTATCCACTGCACCACCTAGGCTGCCCCTAATTTCACATTTTTAAAAAAAATTCCAGTTAATACCAACTTATCTAAGAGAAAGAAGGGAATAACTACTCTAGGGAACTCATCATTATTAATTAACATTGACCAAGGATCCCATTAGGTACATCAAACAAAATCATTAATAAATAAACTAGAATTTATTAAGTACCTACTATATGTTGGTCCTGAGAATATGAAGACAAAAACAAAACAGTTCCTGCCTTCAAGGAGTTTATATTCTTTTGGGGGAAAATAAGATCACACAATCATTAGGGGTGGCATAGTCCTTCACAACTTAGAGGTCCCTCTGGTTCAGTTTTTTTCAGAATCCCACAAAGTTTCAACACAGGCTGAAATCTGCCTTAAAGATTTAGGTGGGGCAGCTAGGTGGCGCAGTGGATAAAGCACCGGCCTTGGAGTCAGGAGTACCTGGGTTCAAATTTGGTCTCAGACACTTAATAATTACCTAGATGTGTGGCCTTGGGCAAGCCACTTAACCCCATTTGCCTTGCAAAAAAAAAAAAAAGATTTAGGTGACTTGGTAACTTGCTCAAGGTCACAAAGCTCATAGGAACCTGTGGTGAGATCACTAGCTGTCTTGGATACAAAAGATAATATCAATTTCAATATCCCACTCAAGGACAGGAGTTCATTTTGGACCCCTTTTATCTTACCTGAAATCCTCAATGGAGGGGCTAGGATCCCCGACTTCTGTAGCAAAGGAGCCAGGCTATGGAAAAGGTAAAACATTCCTGACTTCTGGGCTTTTCGACAGACATCATCATCTTCTTTAAGTTCAAACAGGTACCTGTCATTGGGACAGAGAGGAGTCCTAACCCATGCCCAGTGCTAGTCATGAAGGTGATTCTTAAGGTCACCAAACAGCTGATATCTTTGAAGGTCAAGTTACATTCCTGAGGCAATTTCAGGACACCTCAGGGAACTAGAGGAGAGAAGGAAACACTCATGGTTTGTGGCAGCAGCTGTAAGGCAGATTTTGAAGCAGAGAGATTGAGGGTCAGTACAATATTACACACTCTGGAGATGTGCCAACCAGAAGCAAATACTGAGTATTTGGGAGCAGTTTGACCTTGGGCAGATGAGAAATAAATCTACATCCGCTCAGAGAAAACAGCCAGAGAGGAACTGAAAAGGGAACACAAAGCAAATACCCTTTGTGGTGGATTCATGTTTGTTGTTTCTACTTTGTTGAGGGCTCAAAGATTGAATGTAAGATTGAATTCCTTATTCAGTACACTTAATTTGCTTATTTGTCTTTGTTTCATGGTCAAAGAGTTCTTCCATTAACCTGTCTATTGATGGGCCCCTCTGAAGCAGATACAACCTTATTTGAACACTCTCCAGTCCATGGAATCTGCTGTGACATGAGCTCCACTGCCTGGTCTTTGTTTTTGTTTTGGGTTTTTTTTTTTTTTGGCAAGGCAATGGGGTTAAGTGACTTGCCCAAGGTCACACAGCTAGGTAATTATTAAGTGTCTGAGGCTGGATTTGAACTCAGGTACTCCTGACTACAGGGTTGATGCTCTATATGCTACCTAGCTGCCTCCTGGCCCAGTCTTTACATTAATTCCAAGAAATGTTTCAGTAAGTGCTCCTAGGCATAAGATATTGAGCTAAATGTTGAATGATGAAAGAAAGAGGTTAGGGGGGAGTGAGGGAAGGAGAGAAAGAAGGAAAATAGAAGGAAAGAAGAAAGGGAAGTAGAGAAGAAATGAAGGAAGGAAAGAAAAAAGAAAAGAAGAAAGAAAGAACCCCAGCCTACAATATGCTTATAATAAAAAAAAAAAAAGTAATTTCAAGCCAGAAAATGCTGCTAATCTGGAAACTCAGGAGAGGTGGCATCTGAACTGACTTGGAAGACAGCAAGAAATTCTAGGGCACAAAAGTGAAAATCATGGGGCCATAGCTCAGATCTGGAAGGGGCCTTACTTTGCAGACAAGGAAACTAAGATGCAAAGACATTTAATGCTGGACTTGGAGTCTAGAAGACCTAAGTTTGAATCCTGCCTCAGACATTTAATATCTATGTTGACCCTGGGTAGGTCATTTTCTAAGGCTCAGTTTCCCCATTTTTCAAATGAGGAAGGAAACTGAAGCCCAGAGTGGTTAGGGACTCACCCAAAGTCACAAAACTGATGCTCTTTCTTCTGCCCCACAAATTGGAAAACTCAGGGCCACTTCCATGCTCACCACCATTAGTAATCAGTAGAAACACTCAATGTGGTGATTGTTTTTGTCAGTGTTTTTATAGGAAAGCCAGAACATGAGATTTCACTGGGATGGGAAATTCTAGGGATGGGATTTGCTGGTGCAAATAAAGAACTTCTCTGTAACTTCCATCTTAAGAGAAATGTCTGAGAAAGTCAAGGACTTGCCTGTGGTCCCTCAGTTAGGATATGTTGGAAGCAAGACAAAATAAAATCTTCTGGACTGCAAGGTTGACCCTCTATCCACTACCCCATATTGCTTCGTAAGTTTGGGAACTGGACCCGCTAGAGTTGTCTAGGTGGTGCAATAGAGTATTCAGTCTGGAGTCAAAAAGATCTGAGTTCAAATCCCATCTCAGATGGGCTATGTGACCCTGGGCAAGTCACTTCAACTCTGCTCACTTTAGTTTCTTCATCTGTAAAATGGGAATAATAACAACTCCCTCCCAGGGTTGTTGTGGGGATCGAATGAGATAATAATTGTGAAGCACCTAGAACAATGCCTGATATGTACTAATCATTCCATAAATGTTTTGTTGTTGCTCACTTGTGTCCAATTCTTAACCCATCTGGGATTTTCTTTGGCAAAGATACTGGAATAATTTGCCATTTCCTTCTCCAGGTCATTTTACAGATGAGGAAACTGAGGCATACAGAGACTTGCCCAGGGACACATAATTAAGAAGTATCTGAGGCTTTCTTTGAACTCAGTGCTCTATCCACTATGGTGCCACCTAGCTTCTGAATAAATGTTAGTCATCATCATCATCATCATCATCATCATTATTATTTTGCCTCAGTTTCCTCATCTGTAAAAATGGGAATAATATAACCTTCCTCCCAGGTCTGTTGTAAGGATCAAATGAGATAATAGTTATAAAGTGTACCTGACCCTTAGTATATAAATATTTGTTAGTATCCTCACAGCAGCGAGCATTTTCTCTGACACTTATAGTCTTAGAAAGTTGACTGCTTATATAACCAGTAAGTGTCACAGGTAGGACTTGAACTCAGACTTTTCTGGTTTGGAGGTCAGTTCTCCATCCAAATTTCAAATTTTTTTTAAATTAAAAAACAATTCATCAGCACATTAAAAAATAGACTCCCCTCATGAAATTATTAATCCCTTACTTTTATTTCAGGGAATATGGGAAGGAATTTTTAATAACCCACATGAAAAAGTCATCATCTTATAAATTGGTTTCACTAAGTAAATTCTGGCTCAGGGTGTAATATGGGAGACATTGGCCATGTGGGGATTTTTTTTTTGATTGACTGCTCATACTGGTTAAAAAGTTTTGTTTTTCTTTTTTCTTTTTTCTAATTATGTGAGTAGATGAGGGTAGAGATAGGAGAGAGACAAAATAGTTTTTTGTTAAAACAAAATTAAATTTAGGAAAAGAGAGTCTCAATGCGTGATCTTCTCTCTTTCAAAATGATCACTAGATCTGTCACTTCAAAGACTATGTGACTCAAATAGTACTCCAGTAATCTTTACTTTTGCCTTTCCTGGCCTCAGTGTAGTCAGTCCAATCCAGGCTAAGCCCTACTCAGACTCAGAGCTCAAAGTTAGACCCAGATCTCACTGACCTTGGGGAACATTCCCTGCCAAAAATTCCAGTCAAATGGACAATCAGTCCACAGGTGTGCATTGAAAAGACCATGCCATTTTTAGAACACATGGAGGCAGTTCTGGCTCAGGATCGAGTTCCAGCCCAGGAGTCTGTTTAGGACCCTTTAAGAGAAGAGGAATTATTACAATGAGCTCTTCTTAGGAGATGAAAGACACTAGAATTTCAGTCACCCACTGTTCCAAACCCTCCCTGGGACCAGGTGCTGCACTTTGAGCCAAAGGCTCAGTGGAATGTCAAAAGAGAAAGACTCATCCAACTCAGGGCTTTCCAAATATAAATAATGACTAGGAGCTGATGGCCTGGAATAAATATTAACTCCCTTTGAAAGGAAGGGTAAAGGTGGGGTAATTTATGCTTTTCCCTAATAACCTTTACAATAACACAAAACAATTAGACTTATACCTCATGAGAAGGGGGAGACTGGAGGAGGTTCTGAAGGTCCTCAGCATCCCTTTAAAAGCAGCACCTTTAGGTGTGGCTAGGTGGCACAGTGGATAGAGCACCAGCCCTGGAGTCAGGAGTACCTGAGTTCAAATCCAACTGCAGACACTTAACAATGACCTAGCTGTGTAGCCTTGGGCAAGCCACTTAACCCCATTGCCTTGCCAAAAACCCCCAATAACAACAACAAAAAAAACCCTAAAAAAATGAGCAGCACCTTTAGCTTACAAAGTTTCTTTATAGCTTGTAAAGACCACCATTCAAGCTTACTGGGGCAGGAGAAATTTCATTTTTTTTGTCAATTCAACAATTCTACAAATATTTATCAGATGCCTACTAAGTAAAAGCGCTGTTTGAGATACTGGGCTTAACAGAGCACAAGACAGCATGAAGAAACGAGTGGGTAGAATGCTTGATTTGGAGTCAAGAAGAATTGAGTTCAAATACTGCCCTGGATTAACTGTATAATTCTGGTTAAGTGATTTAACCTCAGTTGCCTTACCTGTAAAATGAGACTGATTATAGCATTTACCTCATAGGATTGCTATGAGGATCAAATGAAATAAAATGTATAAGGTGCTTCATAAATCTTAACTTGCCATATAAATGTTAGCTATTATTCCATAGTGATCATTAAGACACAGTCTTTACTGTCATGGATTTTATAATCTACTGACACCTTCCCAATATCCATGTGTTGAGTTTAGTTATTTTTTTTTGTTATGTCCAAATCTCTGTGACCCCATTTGGCATTTTCTTGGCAAAGATACTGGAATGAGGGGTGGCTAGGTGATGCAGTGGATAGAGCACTGGCCCTAGAGTCAGGAGTACCGGAGTTCAAATCCGACCTCAGACATAATAATTACCTAGCTCTGTGAGCCACTTAACCCCATTTGCTTTGCAAAAAACTAAAAAAAAAAACCCAAAGATACTGGAATGTTTGGCCACTTCCTTCCTCAGATAATTTTACAGATGAGGAAACTGAGGCTAATTGAATAAAGTGACTTGCCCAGGGTCACAGAGTTAGTAAGTGTCTGGGGTGGGATTTGAATTCAGGTCTCCCTGACTCCAGGTCCATGTACATTCCCTCATTTATCCAGACTTTTATTTTCCTCACACACTGTATACTGCCACTACACTGGCTTCCTGGTTGTTCTTCCTACACAACATTCCACATCCCTCTTCAGTCCATCATGCTTGGGATAACCTCCCTTTTCCCCTCCACCTCTTGGAATCCTTCCCTGTTCTTCAAGGTGCTTCCCCCTCTTAAACATGAGGTCTTTTTTTTTTTTTTTAGGTTTTTGCAGGGCAATGGGGTTAGCCCAAGGCCCCTCAGCTAGGAAATTATTAAGCGTCTGAGGCTAGATTTGAACTCAGATCCTCCTGACTCCAGGGCTAATGCTCTATTCACTATGCCACCTAGCCCCCCCCCCCCGACATGAGGTCATTCTTAATCTTCACAGTTGTTAGGGTTCTCCCTGCTGCTCCCCTTCTCTAAACAAATTTCTCTGAATTACTTTGTATGGTTTTTTAAATTTCATTATCAGAGTACAAGTTGTATTGGCACCTTCCATCCCCCCAAGAAGACAAAAAGAAGGTCCTTGAAGGAATGGACAAGTTCTTCTATTGTTGTGTTTGGATCCCCAGCATTTAATTGAAGGAATATTAAACTATCATGTTAAAAGCACAGATAATTAATTAAATTAAATTAAAAATAAATAGTTAAACTACAGAACACAGTTGCCATTGAGGCCTAAATGGTTCCCTAACATCCTCATTTTGTTTCAGGCTCAACTCATTGCTACCTCTACAGTAAAGCCTTCCCTGATTCCTCCTAAAATTCCTCAAACTTATTGCCAGTCCATTCCCACCCCCAAAAGAAAGTAAGTCACTTGAGGACTGAGTTATTTTTGCCAAGGTTTTTTGACTTTTTTAAAATTTTTTCCTCTCAACATGCCTACATGTAGGAGCTTGGAAATAAACCTTTGTGGAACTGAACCAATCCCAAGCTTAGACCCAATCCCCCTGAGCTGGGCACCATAGTTATAAAGATGAAATGGAACCATCTTTGCTCTCAAGAATCACAGATTTAATAGTAGAAGGGATTGAATCTTCCTTTTCTCAGATAAAGAAATAGGCAGCTGAGAAATAAAATGATTCTCCTCAAGTCACGCAGGGAGTAAATGACAGAGTTTTTGAACCCAGGTTCTCTGCAAATGCTAAGCTTTTTCCACTGTACCATCTGTACTGTGATTAGGGGGAAAGAACAAGAGATAAAACATGCACAAAAATAAAGAAACATGACATTGTTATTAGCAAACTTGCTTAGCACTTTGATCAGGAAGCTTTGGGCTAAACTGGGACTATTTTCTTCTTGGTCTTATGCCAATGGAAACATACCACTGGGGCCCCAAGCAGGAAAAAAGCAAAGCCAGGGATGTAGACACACTTACCGCATCTTGCTGACATAGGTGGAGAAATGCCTACATGCTTGAGGTACTTTCCAGGAAGCTGCTCGCCAGATCAGGGACAGAGACATAGCCACGTCGGTTAAGGTAAGAAGGAAAGGTGCTGCATGCGACAGAAAGAAATGAACCCTCAGGAGTGGGGTTGGACTTTCAGCAAGGACAAGGGACAGAAGTCCCCATATGGAGAAAATCCAGTACATCCCATAAGGATGAAAGTTTGTCCTGAGCGTATTTCCTAGAGTTGGGCTACTTTGAAACTCAATTTGTCTATCCCACTATGATGTTATATTCTTTACATCACGTTAATAATCAAATTCCTTCATATTTCCTGTTGGTAGAAATTACATTTTTCAATTCAGTTAAACAAATATTTATTAATTGTGGACTATGTGCAAGATTTCTTTTTTTTAGTGCTTTAAGATTTTTTTAATTAAAGATTTTATTTATTTTGTTTTACAATTTTTCCTCCCAATCTTATTCCCCCCCCCAAAGCAATTTGTTAGTCTTTACATTGCTTCCATGTTGTACACTGATCCAAATTGAATGTGATGAGAGAGAAATCATATCCTTAAAGAAGAAACAGGGGAGGCTAGGTGGTGCAGTGGATAAAGCACCGGCCCTGGAGTCAGGAGTACCTGGGTTCAAATCCGGTCTCAGACACTTAATAATTACCTAGCTGTGTGGCCTTGGACAAGCCACTTAACCCCATTTGCCTTGCAAAAACCTAAAAAAAAAAAGAAGCATAAAGAGATAGCAAGATTAGACAATAAGATGTCAGTTTTTTTTTTCTAAATTAAAGGTAATAGTCCTTGGTCTTTTTTCAAAGTCCATAATTCTTTCTCTGGATACAGATGGTATTCTCCATCGCAGACGGCCCCAAATTGTCCCTGGTTGTTGCACTGATGTTAGGAGCAAGTCCATCAAGGTTGATCATCACCCCCACATTGCTGATAGGGTGTACGGTGTTTTTCTGGTTCTGCTCATCTCACTCAGCATCAGTTCATGCAAATCCTTCCAGTCTTCCCTGAATTCCTGTATCTCCTGGTTTCTAATAGAACAATAGTGTTCCATGACATACATATACCACAGTTTTATGTGCAAGATTTCTTGATCAGTGATAGGATATTTTGCAGGAAGGGAGATGGAGATTGCTTTGGATCTTTGATTTTTTTCTTTGTGGGGAACTCCTGACATGGAAATTTCCCTTACAGATTCAGATCAACATTTCTAAAACTTAACAATTTTAAAGAGTTGCCTGGGGCTCTGAGATGTGATTTGTTCACGTTTGAGTACCTAGTATGTATCAGAAGTAGAATCTGAACCCAGGTCTTATGGACTCCAAGAATGACTTTGCATCTAGAGAACTCTGACATGTATCCTCTCATGAACTTGGATACAAAAATACCAAATGAAACAATCTTTGCCTTCCAGAGTCTTGCAACATAATGTATGTGTGTGTGTCTACGTCTCTGTGTATCAGAGTAAGGAGCACAATAGAATGATTCTGTTTTTCCACCTGAAGGACCTTCAGTATTGTACAGAATACAAACTCCTTATCCTTGTGTCATAAACTGGGCCTAACTCAGATCGGTCTCTGGTTTGAGACTGGGATGAAATGAGACAATCATAGTCCATCTAACAGTAAACAAAAGGAGATTTACTTAGCCAAGGATATTCAACATGAATGGATATTGAGTGAAGAAACCATGTTGATTCAGTAGGGTACAGTTCCCCTGTTTCTGAGTTGTCCTTGGTCACCACAGGTCAGGCAAAGGAGAAGATTGAGGGCTCTTCCTAAAATTTTATATATATAGACAGTGGGGAAGCAAAGTTGATGACCTGAGTTGTTAGTTCTTGGGCCAGATGGATCTCAAGCATTGACTCAATATCTGATACCAAGTATGAGAAGTGACCCAGCTCAAGCAGTAGAGAACTCTGGTAGATATTCCTCCTACTACATCTGTCATTCAAGGTTATTTATCTTCTAACCTCAAAATACCTTTCCAGTCTTACTACTATGCACTGATCTCATTTCCATTCAAATTAGACAATTGTTCTTCCCCCATCTCACCCTTCCCTCTTTCTACATTGGTGAATTGGTGCAGACCAACTCCCATATCAATATTCTTCCTCATTTCTCCTGCTGACATCTTCTTCCTTCAAGGTACAGATTGGGCTCCAGCACCCCTATGAAGCCTTTATTAATCTTTTTTTTTTAGGGTTTTTTTTTTTGCAAGGCAATGGGGTTAAGTGGCTTGCCCAAGGTCACACAGCTAGGTAATTATTCAGTGTCTGAGACCGCATTTGAATCCAGGTACTCCTGACTCCAGGGCAGGTGCTCTATCCACTGCGCTACCTAGCCGACCCCCTTTATTAATCTTTCTAAGAGCTGCTTTAGGAAAAAAGATACAAAAAAACAAACTTATACTGTATTGTCTGGATTTTTTCCTTGCCCCCCCCATCTCTATTGTTTTAATTTGTGTCCACATCTCAAGTCTCACTTTCCTACCTCTGCCCCTCTCCCCATTATATCCTAAGAACCTTGAAGTCAAGGGTTATTTTGTTACACATCTTTGTAACCTCAGCTCATGGCCTGGAGTAGTCTTGCATATAGTAGGTGCTTAATTATTTTTCATTTAATTAAATTGAAAGCTCTCCCTGAAGTCCACCTCAATGATATCATGGCACAAAGCCACAAAGTTATGTAACTCTATTTTAGAGTTATCATAGGGTCTTCAGGATAGAGGTAATACACAATAGAATTTAAGCAAATGAAATGGTGGGGCATGGTGAAAAAGAAGACTTCCAAGGGAAAGAAGCCCAGATGCCAAATATAACAAATCCACTAAAAACCACCCAAGAATCCTTCTAGAAGGAAGTGGGAAGGACTGCCTAAATTCAGAAATATAAAACCCAAAGCTGCCACTATGTTACTCAAAAAGGATCATTAAAACAATATGCAGGATTTCATAAATGCTCTTCATCTCCACAAAAGTCTCATCCTTTGGCTCTCCAAGCACTTCTGCAGTTTGGGAACTCTTTCCGTAGAAAGGGACCTTCTGATATCAATCAGTACATTCCACTTTTTGGAATCTGGGTCTGTCCACCATGTTTATCGACTTGCCAAAGAAAAAAGTCAGAAGTCTCCCCAAAGCAGCAACACGTGAAAAAGAACAGAACTTTAAATAAGAGTGGGCACTCTCAAATGACCCCCTGAAGCATGTTGGAAGGCTAGTTGAGAAATTTTCTTTTGTATTACTGGATCAACAAAGACTAATACGGTGGACTTGAGGCGGCTACCTAGGACATACTCAAAGGTAAACCACAGACATATAGGGCAACTAGATGGCACCAGCTTGGAATTAAGAAGATCCCATTCAAATGCAATCTTAGACACTTCCTACCTGTTTGACCCTGTAGTAAGTAATGTAACCTCTGTCTCATTTTCCTCATCTATAAAATGAAGATAATAGCACCTACCCCTCTCTCCGGCCTTGTTGTGAAAATAAAATGAGATAATATTTGTAAAGTATTTTGTGAACAGTAAAAGTGATGTATAAGTGTTAGCTAATATAAAAACATAGCTTGGAAATGTCCACAGTAAGATTTGAACTCAGGTCCCTGATGACTCCAAGTCCCATACTCTTTCCACTAAAGTGGAAAGTGGTTCTTACTCAATAAGCTTGTAAGGGATCTGAAGGTCAGCTAGCTAAGTCCCTCCCATTTTATGAATCAGAAAACTCAAGCCCTGAAAAGTTAATTGACTTGCCCACAGTGATGTGAACTCAAGTCTCCTAATTACCAAATCAAATATTTTTCATTCTCCCATGATACCTTCCCATAAAGGCACAAACTGTTATAGATACATAGCTATGTAGGGCATGGTCATGGCTCACAAGGAATTTATCAGCTAGGAAACAGCTATTGTTTATATGGCACTTAATTTGTGTTAGGCACGATATTCAATGATTGACAAATATTATCTCAATCCTCACAGGAGCCCAGATGAGGAAACTGAGGCAGAGGCAGGTTAAACAGAGGTTAAAGTTATGTGAGTGCTCAAGTTAAACACTGGGAAAGATACCATCAAGAGAGAGGTACAGCCTTTATCTAGAAAGTTGCCTCCCCCGCCCTCCATTCATATACTATCCCAGCAGCCTCAGCAGAATGGTCTAAATTTCAGCCTTCTAAATAAACTCTGCAAACAGTCCTCCTCCAATCCTCTACTCCCCAGAATTATTTTATCTGCTCCTTGGGAAGGAGTGAGGTTCCTTTAGGGGAATCCTGGGCATAAAAAGGATTCCTTGAATGGTGGTGGTATTGGTGACACTCTCCCAGTCATCTGTGGGCTGTGATGCCATGGGATTATTCTAATTTATAAACTGATATTGTCTAGTTCCTAATACCAAGAAAACATCACCACTCATGGCTTAGTTACAGGTTGCTGACTCATGGGTTTATTATAGAATTGTTGAGTGAAGGAAGGCAGCCAAGCGTTTAATGTGGCTTTGAAATTAAAAGACACAGAAAATCAAGGTTTAGACCAGGGACTTTCTATAAAAAACTAGAGAACATATTAAGACCTTTGTGAAACTGTTCCATCTCATGTAAAAGGGAGCCGAAAAGGGAGAGGAAGAGAGGAGGAGGGAAAGTGTCCTCATGCAGGGATGGGGGAGTACATGGCCAGGAGGGTATATGAGAGAGGAATGAAGACGTGGCTGATCTGGGACGCCGCCTTATAATGTAGAGTCTGAGAGGACAAAATCAATCAGAAGAAGAAGCCACAGAGTAGTGGTTAGGGAGAGAACATTTCAATCTCCTGAACAGTACTTGCATATTTCTGTAAAAAATGAAATGTTTGCCTCAAAATGATATTTATTGTTCATTTAGGCAATATCCATAAAATTATCCATTAAATTTTTTTAAACACCATTTACTACTACAACTACCACTCCTGTCACCATCACAATCATCGCCACTACTATTACTACTACTACAACCACCACCATTTTACAACTCCTCCTCCTATTACCACTACTACTATCACTACCACCATTTCTACTACCACCACTACTACTACTACTACTGCTGCTGCTACTACTACTACCACCACCACTATTACCACTACTAACTACTATAATACCAAACTGTTCTGGTGCAGAACAGAGAACACTGAGTGTGTCATCGCAATACCTAGTTCCCAGCTGTCACTTACTGTCTATGCAACTTTAGGCAAGAGACTTCACTTCCTCATTTCTCAGTTTCTCAGTTTCCTTATTTGTAAAATAAGACCCCTGAGGCCCTTTCACCTTTATGTCTATGATCCTATGAAATGCCAGGGGTTTCCAAGATGGCAGCCCAGTGGCCAGCTAGTCCTGGAATCTGGAAGACCTGAGTTCAAAAACAGTCACTGACACATCTATTTGTATGACTCTGGGCAAGTCACTTAACCTCTGGTTGCCTCAGTTTTCACAATTGTAAAATGGAGAGAATAGCAATTACCTGAAGGCTCAGAAGAGATAATTTTTGTAAAGTGCTGAGCATATATAGTAAATGTTTAATAAATACTTATTTCCTTCCTGTTGTATTCCTTATTTGGTATATGTGCACACACACACACACACACATATATATATATATATAGTTGATTTTTATCTTTGTTAATATTCTTTAGTTTATAATAAAGTCAGTTGATGACAAAACTACATATTGCTTTAGTGGTCCCCTTTGAAGCACTCTTGTGCTTGTCACTTTTAGCTTTACATTTTTGAAATTGTGTACCATTCCATGACTATGTCATAAAATCTACAGTTTGGTCATAGTGGGTTGCTCTGCATTATAACATGGTGGAACACTTGCTTCTTCTCCCTTTAGAGGTGGTGGTGGTGAGGATCTCCCCAACCCTCAGCTTTCCTGGCCTCAGGAACAAGTGTTCACAGATCCTGGGAAAGTGCTAGCACAAAAACCCAGTTTTCATTGGGCTGGTAAATAGATAAACTGCCACCTGCTCAAATACCTTTAGGAACAGAACAGTTGTTTTTGTTTGAACTGATGGTCAAATCATTAACAACATTTTACGCCTGACCCTGCACTGAGGGTGAAGGTTCGTTTAAAAAACTTCAGACAAAAAAATCAAATCCTCTTTACCTCCACATTATTTCACTGCTGCTACTAAATCAACAGAAGTCTGGATTCTGTTTTCTTTTCAGGACAAATGTTTGGGTTTGTTTATATCCAAAAGAGTCAGAGGCGAATAAGAAGGAACATTGGCCTAGGAATCAAAAGGCTGTTTTTGGCCCTACCATTAACTTGCTGTGCCGCAGCAATAAATCTTACCTTTTTTTGATCCTCACAACAACTCTGGAAAGTGGATGCTATTATTGTCACTACCTAAAAGAAGAAGTAAATTGTCGACAGCAGGACATCAAGAAGACCTTAGATAGAGGGCAGGGGGAATCACAAAGAGCTGAAATCAAATCCTTCCTTTGACATACTAGCAGACATCATCGAATGCTGCTGTCAGTCTTCAAAGGATAAACAACAGCAAAAACAATGTGCTAAAACCCATCCTACCCTCCTTATAGTCAAAGAATTGTTGTGAGAAGATCCCCATGATAATGAATAGGAAAGCTCTTTGCATTAAAAAAAAAATGAAAAGTATTATCATCTCCAAAGGCAGAGACACCCCATCAATCTTTCCCAAATTGCACCATAGTATAGGATTGACAAATACATCAAGTTCATCCTGCCTAAAAAAAGAAGAAAAATGTCAATAGCAGGGTGTCCAGAAGAGTCAGCATGAGGTAATGGACAGAGGGATATGGAAATCATGAAGAGCTGAGTTCAAATCCTTCCTTTGACAAACACTAGCTAGATGATCATCGACAAGTCATTTACTCTGTTAGGACCTCAGGAAACTCAAAGGCCCTAAGTTCAAATCACCAATCTTTATTCTTGGAAGAGTTTCCTATACAAGGGGTTAGTTCCCTACAATGATGTAATCCCAGGTGAAGACTGGGAAGAGGTGTCAAAATTATGAATATGTAAAGGTTTGAACCACTGGGTTACAAATCTTACCAGGTAAGGGACTTCATTTTTTTAAAAATTTTTTTAGATTTTTTCAAGGCAATAGGGTTAAGTGGCTTGCCCAAGGCCACACGGCTAGGTAATTATTAAGTGTCTGAGGTTGGATTTGAACCCAGGTACTCCTGACTCCAAGGCCGGTGCTCTATCCACTGCGCCATCTAGCCACCCCAAGGTAAGGGACTTTAGAGATAAGTAGTTCAAATTTATTTTACACATTTGAAACTGGAGTCCAGAGACGTGAGAAATAGTATATGATATTATATCATTTCATATTATTTATATTGTATTGTTTTATATTATATTTCATAGTATAAGTATATCATATCATCAGCATTAATGCTTTAAAGTTTTCAAGCCTTCCTTTACAACAAACTGGGGACATGATGGAAAGAGAAATAGGAGTCAGCTAATTCTTGGATTTCAATCCTATTTCTAGACAAATGCGGTAACAAGTCAAGGGATATT
Organism: Macrotis lagotis; assembly: GCF_037893015.1. Taxonomy (NCBI): domain Eukaryota; kingdom Metazoa; phylum Chordata; class Mammalia; order Peramelemorphia; family Peramelidae; genus Macrotis; species Macrotis lagotis. The sequence goes on along the minus strand of NC_133661.1, from coordinate 53,803,777 downwards.
TATTAAGAAATCCTTATGTGCTTGACCCTATTGGGGGGATAGAAAGAATGGTCAAAAGTACTTCACAAGGTTTAAGAATGTTTTATTAATGCTAATAGTTATTACTATTATTATTGATAAACATAATAGTAATACCATCTCACAGACTGCTGCCAGTAAGCCAAAGAACACGTATTAAATGTCTACTATGGGCCAGGTACTATATGAAGGACTAAGATACAAGAAAGGCAAGGTCTCAAGAAGCTGGTAGTCTAACAAGGGAAGACAACAAGCTATTTATGGGATCCATTGGAGACAAGCATCAGAGAGAAGGCAGTGAAATTAAGAGAGAATGGATAGGGCTTCCCTGTGGTGAGGTGGGAATTGAGTTGGGAGCTCAAGGAAGCCAATGAATTAAGGGAGATAATATCATCAAGCATATTGCCAAAAAGCCCTGAATGAGAAGTCAGCTGTTATTCTAAGGTTACTCACATTATTATTAGCCTCTTTTTACAGATGTGGAAAGAGAAGTTAAGGGACCTCCTTAAGGTCATGTGGGTAGTATAAGAACTGGGTGGATCATTCTATTCTTATTTTTTCCCTTTTAAAGATTTTATTTATTTTGAGTTTTACAATTTTCCCCCTAATCTTGCTTCTTTCCCCCCACCCCCCACAGAAGGCAATTTGCCAGTCTTTACATTGATCCAGATTGAAGGGTTATTCCATTCTGAGGACCATGGATCAAATCCTTTGAATGAGGATGTGGCATAAACCCACAGATTCCAACATCTGTTTTTAACCTCCTGCCACTGTTCTTCTTTATATACTCCACACTCCAAGTAAACTTGCTTGTTGTTTGTCATTGTACATGCCCACTTTCCCAGTGTCTGTTACTGGCACTTCAGCTCCAACTACCACAAATCCTTCCCTCCCTTCAAAATTCTAGTCAGGCAAAAAACCTCTTCTGATTCCACCTAGGGGTTAAGGTCTGCTCCTCAAAATTCCTTTCCACGGACTTAATGGGGTTTAGGCTTCATCATTTTGGGACTAGGTAGCTCCTCAGGCCAGAGGAGGCTTTTTCTTTGTATTTTTAACCCTAGCCCCTAACCCAAGTCTGACACCCAGTGATAGATGTTGAATGGAGCAGAAATGATGTTGGCATGTTTTTTGTGGTCCAAATAAAATGTTTCCGGGCCAGAAGGTTTTTCTTTAGCAATGACTTTCTTTCAACAAAACAATGTTCCTATAATTCATCCCTGAACTCTTAGAGCCCAAGTAGAGAACAGCTACTGTGGAAAATGAAAGCCATGGCCCAGGGTCTCATTATGGGTAGATGAAAAGAACTTCATTCCTTACATTAAAAGTGGTACGCTGGAAGGCCTGTTTTTCTTTTCAACTATTGGACCTCTGTAACATCATCTATAAAAATCAGCAGGGTAGATGATGTTTTATCAAGTTTGTTTTTTTTTACAGATCTGACATTCTATGATTATAAAATTTCTCATAGGATAAATGCTAAAATACCGTGAAATACCTCTAGAAAAAGAGCTAGCATTTATATAGGACTTTTCCGTTTACAAAGCACTATATATATATATATATATATATATATATATATATATATATATATATACAGTCTGACTCTTAGTGACATTTACAGATGAGGAAACTGAGGCAAACAGGGTCAAATGACTTGCTCAGGATCACACAGTTAATAAGTATTTGAGGCCAGATTTGAATTTAGAGAAATGAGTGGTCCTGACTCCGGGCCCAATATTCCATGTCTCCCCTAATATTTGCAGACATAAACATAGAAATACACACAGAGGCAACATGGTGATGTAGTATACTATCTGTCTGTCTCATAACTCATATCATAATAATGAGATCTCATCTCATTTCATAATAACTAGCATTTCTATAGCTCTATGCATTTTACTGAGAGCTTAACAAATATTATTTGATCTTCATAACCACCCTAAAATGTGGTACCATTATTATTATTCCCATTTTTACTAATGAGGAAACTGAAGCAGGAAGCAGTTAGTGACTTGCCCAGGGTCACCCAGCTAATGTCTGAGATAATATTCAAACTCAGATTTCCTAACTCCAGGTCTGGTGTATTATCCAATGAATCAACTAATTGCCCTGATAACAGACTTTTTTTTTAGGTGTTTTTTTTTTTGCAAGGCAAATGGGGTTAAGTAGCTTGCCCAAGGCCACACAGCTAGGTAATTATTAAGTGTCTGAGGCCGGATTTGAACCCAGGTACTCCTGACTCCAGGGCTGCTGCTCTATCCACTGCGCCACCTAGCCGCCCCCTAATAACAGACTTTTGAGGTTGGCAATACAGATATAATTTTTGTTTTATAGATGTGGACAAGACATGGTGGTGTAGTATGATAAATTGTGGTTCCCTTGGTATCTGAAAGGCTTGGGTTGAACTTCATTCTCTGATACATCCCTGCCTTATGACTAGGGTCTAATAGTTTACCTTCTGGTTAAAGATAACTTCTTTTATCTCTTGAAAGTCATAAGTTGTAGACAGGCTTACCCACCTGCATCAATGGAGAGGTTCTGTACATTGGGAGTTTCCCTACACAGATGAAGTTACACATCTGGACCCTCTTCCCCATCCTTCACCCTCCCAGCCCCCCAAAATGAAGAAACAATTATAGAGAGAATTAATGACTAACCTAAGCTAGAAAGTGACAGATTCAAAAATGGTCTGCACCAGCAAATAAAAAGTTGACAGTAGTTCATAGTTCCTAAAGATACTGTTGGGAGAGCTAGATAATAAAGTGAATAGAAGGCTGAACCTGGAATTAGGAAGAACTGAGTCCAAACTGGACCTCAGATACTTACTAGCTGTGAGACCCTGGGCAAGTCACTTAGTCCTGTTTGCTTCAAGTTCCTCATCTGTAAATTGAACTGGAGAAGAAAATGATAAACTACTTCAGTATTTTTTGTAGGGTAAATCCCAAATGGCATCACAAAGTTGACTGAACAACAAAAAAGAAATTCTGAAATCCAAATTCTCTTATTCTAGGAAAATATAAATGACAAAAATGGATGAAAAAATTTTAAAACAATTAAGAGAGGCAGCATGATATACCAGAAATATTGCCTGCTCAAAGAACCTGAATTTGCTTACTATAAATTTAATCTCTCTGGGTCTTAAATTTCCCCCCTGGTAAAAATGAAGGAGTTAACCTAGCTGGCCTCTAAGTTTGTGCCCCATGAGTTAGGTTCATAAACTCAAGTGCCCTCTGGGGTCCTTCAGGGGAGGGCAAACATGGCTAAATCAGTGAAATGTGACCAAGGACATTTCCGATTCTAAACAGCAGCAAATTCTCCCGCCTTGCTGCAAAACCAGTCCTGACAGGCCTGGAGACCTGCTCGTGCCTCAGTTTACCTGTGCTCACTGTCCTCTTAGCTCTGCGGGGAGGACGCCCCAGGCCTCGGGATTCAGCAGGCAGATGGGAACCCTGGAGCTCTCGGACTGGGGGAAAGGCTAGAAAGTTAGTTTCCTTTGAAGCTGGCTGTCAGTTATAGCCACACTTCCCAGAATTCTCTCCTCCTGGACTTCTGTCAAGCAGTGTCCTCTGGGAAATGTAGTTCTGTTGATGCGTTCCTTCGTAGGGCCCCTTTTGCCCAAGTTAAAAGATGTTGCTGATTGCAAGGAGCCAATTACCAGATCGATTTTGGCACCTGGAGGTAGGAGGTGAGTCTGGGTCAGAAGGGGCAGGAAACCGGGAGATCACTCTCCCAACCATTTTTGTAATTCATGATAGGAAAGTAATTCTGGAAGCAAATAAGGAATCCTTTGGGTGACATGTAGTTACTGTGTAGATGTTCAAGATGCTTGGAATCTAATAGCTTCCTCTTTTAATTAGTTACTCCTACTAAACTCATCTTGATTTTGTTTCTCTTATTTCTATTTTTAATTTTATATATTTATTTTATTTTATTTATTGTTTTTTTAAGGAGTCTGGGAGATGGAAAGAATAGAATGTGGGACCTGAGGTGAGGAATTACTGCTAGTTATTCAATTCTGGGCAAACTACCTTGCAAAGACTCAATTTTCTATTCTGTAGAATGGGGATAATAACTGCGAAGTTGTTCTAAGGATCAGATGAGATAGTTTATGGTAAGATGCTTTTCCTTTGTGCATCTTGTTCACTCCTATGCTGTCACTTGTCACCTCTATCAACCAATCAAATGTTTCCAAAAAAACCATTTATCAAATGCCTACAATGTTCTTGGCAATATGATGAATCTAACAGTTCTTATTTTCAAGAAACTGTTGGTCTAGCGATGGGGACAATAAAGGTACATGCATTTCTATTAAAGCTTAAAAACTGCACTAAGACTTTTGGGACACTGTATAAATGTATATTGAGTAACTGTCAAGATAATTAATAATAAGTAGTTAAATATAAAATAGCTTGGTTCTCAAATTCTTAATCCAGCCTCAATTGAGGCTCACTTTGCTGAGCTCTCTTATCAACCCATCAAATAAAACATATTTAATTCTCAACACATTATCTTGGCTCCTAAACTTGCCCCTTTCCTAACTTGTTTGTTTGTTTGTTTGTGTACTACATCCTATCATGGGATGCAAGATCTCAAAGTCACCCTCTAGTCTTCTTTCTCCCTAATGTCCTATGTCCAAGAAGCTGCTTAGTCCTGCAGAGTCTACCTTCAGAATATTTCTTGCATCTGTCCTTTTTTTTACTCATTAGAGCCACTAATTCAGGTTCCAATCACCTCTTATTTAATATTTTAATTGTCTCCTACCTTCTCTCACTGTATCCAGTCTCTCCTCCCCATCTTCGTGATCCTCTGTGAGGTTTTCTAGGCAAAGATGCTAAAGTAGTTTGTATTTCCTTCTCCAACTCATTTTAAAGATGAGAAAGCTGAGGCAAACTGGGTTAAGTAACTTTTGTGTAGCTTGTTAAATAATCTTTATAATGCATATATCTGAGATTGTGTCATTCTTTTGTACAGTAGTATAAACTCTGCCTAGCATTTTTAGGCATTTCATAATATGACCTCAGTCTATCTTCCCTGTCTTAGTTCACACTCTCCATTTTCAATTCTTTATGTTTCAGTAAAGCTGAAATTATGTTACTCAATCTTCCCTATCTGTCCAAACTGTGTGTGTGTGTGTGTGTGTGTGTGTAAGTCACTGAGCAAGCATTTCACTTTCACCTCAAAGCTTTCCTGTCCAAGCCACTCATGCAGGATCCATAGTTTCTACAAGTCAGTGGCTTTTGCTTTCTATCTTTCCATCTGTAGCACCCTTCCTTCTAGTGATCTTTTGTTCTCTGCCAAGAAGTTGCCTAGAGATCACCTCCTGCTGAGTGGCCAGCACCGAAACCTAGAAACTCTGGGGTTCCTTGAGTTTAGAAGGCTGCTGCCACAACTAGAAACTACCATTTCTCAAGAGAGCTGTTTGATGACCTCTGCTCACTGAAAGAAACACAAAGCAGCAGGGGCAGCTATTGCCTTCAGATTGGATCTCAGGCTCTCTGGACAAGCATGTGAACTTGCTGCAATATATTAGTGAAGGCCTTTGTTGCTTGAAGGATTCTGTCCACCCAGGAGAGTTCCAACTTTGATGGGAAAAAAGAGAGCTTGAGAAGGTGGTATCATTCCTTTTAAAGACTACTGAATGAGGGGCGGCTAGGTGGTGCAGTGGATAAAGCACCGGCCCTGGAGTCAGGAGTACCTGGGTTCAAATCTGGTCTCAGACACTTAATAATTACCTAGCTGTGTGGCCTTGGGCAAGCCACTTAACCCCATTTGCCTTGCAAAAAAAAATAAAATAAAAAATACTGAATGGGTGGCTCTTCTTGGCTCTGTAGCCAGCCCTCTTTTGCATTTGCTCCCCCATCTCCACCTGCTGTCATAGGGACCAAAGGCTTAAAAGGAGATTATTACATCATCCCCAAGTACAAGGTCAGTGTGTGAGCCAGAACATGTCTTTTGAAGAGGTCATAGAATGGTCCTTGCAGATCACCTGTTACTAACTTGTGAACCATAAAGAGCTTTGTAATGCTAGTTATCATTCAGTAAGTTGAGTGGGGCAGTGAGTGGATAAAGCACAGGGCCTGGAGTTAGGAAGACATTTTCCTGAGTTTATATCCAACCTTAGACACTCACTAGCTGTGTGACCCTGGACAAATTACTAAGCCTATTTGCCTCAGTTTCCTCATCTTTAAAATGAGTAGAAGGAAAGGACAAACCACTTCAGCATCTTTGCCAAGAAAATACCAAATGGGATCATGAAGAGCTGTCCATGTCTGAAACAACTCAATAATAATAATAATAACGACAACAACAGTTACTATTCATTCTTCTTGTGCTATGCTAAGTTGTCTTTGGAGCTTTAATTAGATGAGGAGACATAGAAAACCAACATAACATCTCTAAACAGCTACTGATTACGAAAAATGGAAAAAAATAAAGATGTTGATTGATTATCATCATTTCCTCCAGGAGCTTAGTGAATAGAGAATTGCCACAATCAGGAAACTCTTTTTAAAAACACAGAAACTTTCTTAGGCTGAGAAAACTTGAGTAGCTCATCAGGTTACGGTCATAGGTAACATCAGTGCAAACTCATTTGCAAAACATTGTGGAGGAGTGGGTGGCTAGATGGCACAGTGGATAGAGCACCCACCCTGGAGTCAGGAATACCTGAGTTCAAATCTGACCTCGGACACTTAATAATGACTTAGCTGTGTGGCCTTGGGCAAGTCACTTAATCCCACTGCCTTGCAAAAACCTAAAAAACCCCAACAACATCAAAACATTATGGAGGGGGGCGGCTAGGTGGCGCAGTGGACAAAGCACCAGCCCTGGAGTCAGGAGTACCTGGGTTCAAATCCGGTCTCAGACATTTAATAATTAATTACCTAGCTGTGTGGCCATGGGCAAGCCACTTAACCCCATTTGCCTTGCAAAAATCTAAAAAAAAAAACCAAACAAAAAAACAAAAAAAAACATTATGGAGGAGGATATTGGTAGACATAAGCCTCAGCAAACAATGAAAATCAACAGAAAGAATAGGAAACCTGCAGAAAGATGATAATGAATCCCCAATTAACCAGATTTACCCAGAGACCTAGAGGATATTAAGAGAATAAGAGGTGAAAAAATGGAACAGATTTTCCAGTGATACCAGTCTTATTAGCAATGATAATGGAACTAACTGAATTCTACCACCTATGTACTGAAGGTGCTATTTCAGTTAAGTACAAAGGACATTGAAAAAGAGGAAGTTAGAGTAGCTGGTTTAGATTAAGTACAAAAAGAAGAAATCTAGCATGGAGCCAGGATAATTTTGCATATTCAGAGGTTAACTTTCAGTATATCTTTTCTTTTAAAATTTATTTAAGGATGGGGCACAGTGGATAGAGTACCAGCCTTGGAGTCAGGAGTACCTGAGTTCAAATCTGGCCTCAGACACTTAATAATTACCTAACTATATGGCCTAGGGCAAGCCACTTAACCCCATTGCCTTAGAAATAAAAAAATTTATTTAAGGCAATGGGATTAAGTGACTTGCCCAAGGTCACACAACTAGGTAATTATTACATATCTGAGGTCACATTTGAACTCAGGTCCTCCTGACTCCAGGGTCAGTGCTCTATCCACTGCACCATCTAGCTCTCCCAACTTTCAGAGCCCTTAAAGAAGGGAGGGAAAAATGTCAAATATTTGGAAAAGTAATTATTAAGTGTCTGAGGCCGGATTTGAACTCAGGCACTCCTAACTTCAGGCCAGTGGTCTATCCACCTAGCTGCCCCTGATAGGGGCTATTCTTAATGAAAATATGAGAAGGGGAAAAGCTGGATTCTGAAGATAATTTTCTGCAGTAGACAGAATAGGTAGAGTACTAAGCCCAGAGTCAGGAAAATGAGTTCAGATCTGACCTCAGACATTTACTATCTGCATGACCTGTTTGCCTGAGTTGTTTAATCCCTGTTTGCCTCCTTTTCCTTATAATAATATCTACCTCCCAGAATTGTTGTGAGGCTCCAATAAGATAATTGTAAAGTGACTGGGATATAGTAAGTACTAAATAAAAGGTAGCAATTATTATTATTCACCTGTAAGATCAATGTCACAATTGGTTTAGCAACCACTCAAGAAGAATCAATTAGATGAAGAATGAATATTTTCCAGACTATTTCATTCAGATGGAATTTTTACTCCATCTGAATGAAATAGTTTAGAACATCCATTGAACCATTCTATCAATACTTGTATCTTGGACAGGTACAGCTAGTGGACAATGAGCTGGGCTCACAAATTGATATTACAAAGAGAGTGGCCTGGATTAATGTGTAGTGTTTTCAATGATCCGAAATTACTGCAAAATGTTCTTTTCGACATGATATTGATATTCTTCTAGTGATGTTATATTTCTCTGAATTACTGCACGCCATGATCTCCAAAGAAGCAGAATTGTAAGTGACTTTTGAGGTTTTTATGTACCAAATAGTATTGATCCTCAAAGAATCATTAATCAAAGTCATCTTTAACAAAAGGTATAGGATACAGTTGATGTTAACCTTATTAGATGAGGTGGAGTAGTTAGAAGATGTTAGACTTTTCATCAGAAAAACCAAGGTTCAGATCCTACATGTCTACCAATTTTTGATTTGCATGAACAATTCACTTAACTTCTTTGACATTCAATTTCCTTATTGATATAATGAGTAGGCTGGGCTAAATCAAGGATTCTTAACCTGGGGTCCATAGATTCCAACAGGTCCATGGATAGATTGGGAGTTCACTGATAATCAGTGAACTTGGGTGGGAAAAATTACATATTTACTTCAATATAATTGATTTTCTTTGTAATCTTTTACATTCTATTTTATACATTTAAAAATATTGTACTGAGAAAAAGTCTGTAGACCTTTCTAGATTGCCAAAGGAGCCCAATGCCTTTAGAAAATGTTGAGAACCCCTGGACTAGATGATCTTTGAGGTCCCCTTTGAATCTACATTTATGATCAATAATGACTTGTTTGCAGGAGGGAGCAAAAGAAATATCATCAAAGAAATACATGATTGGAAAAGGAGGTGGGCATCGGAAAATGTGTGACTAGTGTATTAGCCTTGCAGTCAGGAATTCATATCCTGCCCCTGACACTTATTAGCTATGTGACCCTGGGCAAGTCACTTAGATTTTTTTGTATCTTAGTAACCTCCTCTGTAAAAGGAAAGAGAGGGATTCAATGGCCTCTAAAGTCCCTGCCATCTCTGAATTTATGAATTTATGCTCATAGAGCAAGTGCAGAAAAGACAAGTGGGCAACTTAAGTGCTTCACTAGTACTACCACACATTAAAAACAAATAAAACAAAATTTCAGTGAAGGGCCCCAAAACATGGGAGTGGGCCTTCTGCAGAAGATTTATGAGAAAATTTGGATGAGGATCCCAAAGAGTGAGGGATGAACAGGGGCAATTTTCACTGTAGCAAGGAGTATTCACATATAAGGTGGGAGTGTCCATACTGTTGTAATCCAAGACCCAACCTAGTTTTGCAGTGGAAATGGGGCTTTGTCCTTTAGGAGACTCAAAGTGAGCTCCAGACTGCAGAATCCCTGCCTAATCTTCAAATGATAGGATGCAAGAGGAATGATATGCTTAAAAATAGCAAATAGCAAAGAAAAGAAAGAGAACAACCTTTATAGACCTTTAATCCCACAGGTTTCTGGTCCTATTATTTCTGCCACAGTATGACTAGTGACTGTACTATATATGGAAGTACAGGGAATAAAACTAGAAGATGTAGAGCGATGTTACAAGCACAAAGCCATTTGTTTAACTGCTACAATGTAAAGTAATAAAGTATAAGAACCCTCCATAAAATAAGCCTTAAATGCAGAACTTTAGGTGATCTGAACAGAAAACTATGGCCATAAAATGTTAAAGCTATAAACTTCAAAATTAAATTAGCTTTAGCCTGCCTTCCTTCCTCCCTCCCTCCCTCCCTCCCTCCCTCCCTTCCTTCCTTCCTTCCTTCCTTCCTTCCTCCCTCCCTCCCTCCCTCCCTCCCTCCCTCTCTCCCTTCTTCTTTCTTTCATTTCTTTCTTTCTCCCTATCCCACCTAGTCCGGAAGTGCTTTGGCCACTCACAGGTCTGCTCTCATTGCTGATTGGCATGGAAACTTTGACCCAAACCATTTCTAACATTGACCTTTAGCCTCATCCTTAGACATGGATATCCCCATGCTGATGAGGGTACTGGCTTTACTCTACTGGTACTCTACTTCATACAGATATCTAATTGGCTTTATCCTTATTGCATTTTATAACTTCTCACCTCAAGTCATCCACCAACCCCAACTTCCTTAGTAGCAAGGATCATAAGCATGTACCTACCACCTCCTATCAGGTTGTACTTTCCATTTATATTGTTGCATTATATGTGTATATTATTTTCCTATTTCTGCTTATTTTACTTTGCATCAGTACATACATGTCTTGCTATGGAATTTAAATTCTATTAGAGTCCAAAGGCTATAGCTAGAAGACAAAGATAATTGAAAATTTAGAATATAGCAAGGCCATGAATAACTTGCATGCATTAGAGAATTTTTGGTATGGTATAGTTAACTTTGAATTATTCAAGAGGTTATTATTAATAGCTAGTAAGCAACTTTCACTCTTAACTCTTTTTGATGTCTCTCTTCTGGCTATTTTAAAATAAGGCTCATTAGTATTTTCATCAGAACATAAATAGGAAGAAAAATCAAAACAATGAATAAGTTTTACTTCTTAACAATTTTAGTTTAAATGATGTTTTAAGGAGTCATTGACTCTAATTATAGTTAACTTTTGATTATCTGCAAATGGATTAAATTTTCATGCTAAAATTCCTACAAAAATTCCCTCCCTCCCTCCCTTCCTTAATTCTGAGGTTTATAACTTTAACATTTTATGACTGTAACTTTCTGTACAGGTCATCTGGAGCTCTGCCTTTAAGGCTTATTATATGGAGGGTTCTATTGTTTTATTACTTTACATTGTAACAGCAACAAGGTACTGCCACAAAGTCTTCTGGACTCCAGGCCTGGTGTTCTGCCACTGTGCCATTCAACTGCTCTAGATACTTTAAAGAACTAGAAAAATTATGACAAAATTTATTTGGCAAAATAAATGACCTAATATCTCAAGGAAATAATGAAAAATGAAGGGAGTGAAGGGGAATAGAATTTCTATTTCTTAAATTATGCAATTAAACAGTAATTGTCAAAATGATTTGGTACTGATTTAAAGTTTAAAATGTAGATCAGAGGAGCAGACAGAACAAAGAAGAATCAGCAAAAAGAAAACTTTTTTATTTTTTACTGTTTGAAAAGTTTGAAAGAAACATCAATCAAATGGGTTTTTTATTTTAAATATTTTGTTTTTCCCCAATTACATGTAAAACCTTTTTTAACATTTATTTTTTGAGTTCCATTCTTTCAAGCTCCTCCCTCCTCCCTGAGACAATAAGCAATTTGTTATAAGTTCTACAATTGTAAACATATAAAACTTATTTACATATTAATCATATTCTGAAAGAAAATACAGACAAAAATAACTCACCACAAAAAAATAAAGTGAAAAATACTCTATTTCAATCTGTATTCATTCTCCATCAATTCTTTCTCTAAAGGTAGATAACATTTTTCATAATGGTCCTTTGGAATTGTCTCAAATCATTGTATTGCTAAGAATAACTAAGTCATTTACAGTTGATCATCATACAATATCACTGTTTCTGTATACAATGTTCTTCTGGTTCTGTTCACTTTGTATCAGTTCATAAAAGTCTTTCTAGTTTTTTTAAATCATCTTGCTCATCTTTTTTTATTATGCTATGACTACCTTGTCAGTGGAGATGCCCCAGGCTGTGCCCAACCTGTAACACCCACTACTTATATGTCATTTTTGGTGCATAAGAGCAAGGCAAATCAACCAATGAGATTTAGTGTTTTGCCATGCCTCTTTTGCGTATTTGGGTATCATATCCTATAAAAATAAGGCACTGGAAGAAAGAGTTAGCTCATACTGTGAAGATCTGAGGTCCACTTCCTTAGGACCATGACTTTTTTTTTAGGGTTGTTTTTTTTTTTGCAAGGCAATGGGGTTAAGTGGCTTGCCCAAGGCCACACTGCTAGGTAATTATTAAGTGTCTGAGTCCAGATTTGAACTCAGGTATTCCTGACTCCAGGGCCTGTGCTCTATCCACTGTGCCACCTAGCTTCCCCAACCATGAACTCTTTAATAAAATACCATTATCTTGGAACTCTGCTTGAGTTTCTTTTATTATAGATTGGACATTTTAATTCCCACAGTTTCAAATTATTTTCAGAATGGTTGAATCGGTTCATAAGTTCACCAACAATATATTAGTGTCCAATTTTTCCACATTCCCTTCAACATTTATCACTTTCTTTTTTGTCATATTAGCCAATATAGTATGAATTGTCATAATTTGCATTTCTCTAATCAATAGTGATATAAAACTTTTTTTTTCAAAAGACTGCATAACTTTAATTTCTTCATATGAAAACTGGCTATTCATATCCTTTGCCCATTTATCAATTGGGGGAAAAAATAGAACTTAATAACAACTGAACTCAATGTTCTATAAACTTCAGAAAACAAATTCAGAAAAACCTTGATATTTCACAAGAACTTGTAAGGCAACTTGAAAATAGTGTGAAAGAAATAGATTTAAACAACTTGTACCAGATACTACAACATACATGATCTCAATTTTAGGCCACATCATTTTTAAAAAAAGAAGAAAATTTGATCAAGTACCTTTCAAAATCTTGAAAGGTGTAGAAAGTATATATAAGAATATAAGGTGAATATTAGAAAATAAGATGTATAAAAGAATACAAAAGAGAAAAATAGATAATTTTGATGACAAGAAATTTGTAGAAACAAAATAGTTTTATATAGGATAAAAAGGGAAGATGTTAATTGAGGGAGAAATCCTTTGCCTCCAATTCCTTGATAAGGGTTTGTAATCCAAGTCATATATGGTTCTAATGTAATGAAGACAACAAACATTCCCCAATGGATAAGGCTATGACCAGGCAGTTCTTGAAAGGAGAATTTCAAACTGTTTAGTTTGAAAGATTGCTTCAAAATGACTAAAAATAAGAGTGCAAATCAAAATAACCCTCACAACCAGCAATTTATCAAAGATGACAAAATATGCAGTCATTGTGGGAAACATTGTGGAAGAGAGGCCCACTGAATACATTGCTGCTAAAGCCATGAACTGAAAGAAACTTAGAATTATGTGTACAATTATGTGAAAAATATGCTATATATCTATGTACAGACACACACACACACACACACACACACACACACACACACACACACACACATACCCCTCTACCTTAAGAAGTTCAGAGACAGAAAGAAAGGTCCTTTATGCAGCAAAATATTCAAAGTCCATTATTAGGGGAATGGCTAAACAAATTGTGGATAAGGGGATGGAATTTAATATTACTTACTATACCAATAAACAAAGGAATATGAGTGATTTGAAGAATCCTGGGAAGAGTTTTACAGTTCTAACCAGGAAAACAATATGCAACATGATTACAACATTATAAATGAAAAGGACAAAAAATCTGACACCTGCCTAATTATGATGACCAAACTTGGCTCCAAAGAAAAGATTAGAAAAGATACCTACCTCATTTATTTACAGATTGATTAAATGCAACACGATTACAACATTGTAAATGAAAAGGACAAAAAAACCTGACACCTGTCTAATTATGATGACCAGACTTGGCTTCCAAAGAAAAGATTAGAAAACATACCTACCTCATTCATTTACAGAAGTTGGGGAAACCGTATAGTGTGTTAGGTTTATCATATAAGCTTTCTGAAAAGCATTTATTATTTTATATTGAATCCTCTATTATGGTGAATGCAGTAATATTTTTACATTTACATTTACATTCTTTCCTCATTTAGTATTTGAGTGTAAAATTTTTAAAAATTCATTTAAAAAAAGAAGTCAAAGAGTATGTGTGTGGAACATCATATATGCTGTCAGACTTGATTAATATGTTGATAAATTTCTTGAATGAATTATTTTCCTCTTTTGTTGTTTTCCTTCTTTCAAGGACTATCTCACTGGATTTAGAGAAGGGGAAAGATCTAAATGTAAAAACTAAAGCTATGAAAAAATAGAAAAAATTAGTGAGAAAGTGGGAAAAATGACCTCTAAGGTTACCTTCAACTCTGTTTATATGATTTATTCTGGTGTAGTAGACTGAAAAGAAAGGTGAAAGACTCCTTCCTAGAAGGTGGGTTGATGATAAGAAATAATTGAAATGTATTTTTTTATTTAGAGGCTGATAATTTTTGATATATTGATGCTTCTTGATTTTTCATGCTTTTCCAAAATAGTTTAATGATTATTTTTAAGTGCTGAATGATTGATAAAACATTGATTAAGTTCTTATTATGTACAAAGATAAGTGTGAGGCAAAATAGTCCTTGTTCTCATGGAATTCATGTTCTAATAAGGGAAGACAACATATTATAGGAGATTTTAGCTTCAAGATTGGATGGAAGGGTCAAGAGCTCTGTAGGGTGTAGCAAAAGGGAGATGGCACTACTTTTCTTTAATGTCATTTTCTCCTTTTTTTCCCCTCTGGGGTAATTTACTTCATTACTTGTATCTTTCTTGGTTGCTATATTTATTGTCTTTCTGGATATTTCATTGTAGGAATTCTTCCAAGTATCTCTCTCTCTCTCTCTCTCTCTCTCTCTCTCTCTCTCTCTCTCTCTGTTTCTCTGTCACACACACACACACACACACACACACACACACACACACAAAGACACATATACACACACACACCCCTTTACCCCTTTATTTTTGCATTGGGTTTTCAGAATATATCATTTGAGTTACATGTGTGCTCCTTTGTTCCCACCTGCTATTCCTTTCTGCAGTTTCTGATGGGTACTAGCCTTTCTCCTGGTCCCCTGAAGAATTTGTTGTCATTAGAATCATTAAATTTAATCCCTATCGGAGCTTTTAGGATAGGGTTATTTTTTTGATTGGCATTTTGTTTTCTAGGTGTAGAAGTTCTGGTCAATTTTCTTTTACTATTTCTTAATTATGGTGTTTGGTTTTTTAAATTATTGGGTTCTTCTGAGAGACCTATAATCTTTAAGTTGTTTCTATGCTTCCTGTCTTTGAGATCAATATGTTTTGCTTGAATAGAGATGACGTATTCCTTTTAACATTAATGATTTTGGTTCTTTTCTTCCAGATTGTCCTTCACATCAGTTGCTCAATCCTTCCAAAGATGGTAGGGAAGGGGGCACTGGTGAAGCTTTCAAATTAGAGATTAACCTTTTGGCTGTCAGTTCATCAAGTTGTTATCTTTTCATTGATCTTGGTGTCTTAGACCATGGAAGAGAGGGAACAATTATTTAATAATAGTTATTTTATTTTGGAGAATTTTGAGGGGTGTAGGGATCAGAAAAAATGTCTAATTTGCTAACTTATTGGTCACATGACATAGAACTTTTTAATGCCATTTTCACTGGAAAAACTATTCATTAAAAAAAAAAGAACCACTTGACTGTGCCATGTTGGTGACAAGATCTTTCTTTTGAGAATCTTTAGTATCTCTGGCTACTGAAGTAGTAGGGGCTGAAGCTCTTGTAAAGTCACTTGCTAGATGGCCTGGATATAAGAGTTGTTTGTTGACTGATGACTGCAGGAAGTGGAAGCAGGCCTTCTGATCTGTAGGTCATCCAGGGGTCTTGGTCTTACCTATGAATGATAGCAGTTGGTTGTTGTTTCTTATTGTCATTGGTGGAGATGCAAGGAAATGCTTCCATCTCTCTAGAGATTGCTTCCTTTAGGGATGGCACAAGAGCCAGGCTGAAATCAGGTTGGTGGTAAGAGGGGTGGGGGAAAGGAACTGTTATTTCTGGGATCTTGGGGGTCCTGAGTTATTACTTACATTGTTTTGAGGGGTGGTAATGATGATGGTTTGACCCATCTAGTATGTGACAACCTCTTCTCTTTCCCTTGGTTACTTACTTAGTATATATTAGTGCTTACTGATACTTTAAGAGGCTAGGTGATTTGTAAATAATATGCAAGTTAAGAAAAAATTAAAAATTTGTAGCTTTTTGGGGCAGATAGATAGCGCTGTGGCTAGAGCACAATACTGGAGTTTAAATCCGGCCTCAGGTACTTAATACTTAGCATTGTGGACTTGTAGCCTTGGACAAGTCACTTAACTTCATTGCCTTGACAAAAAAAGGGGGGGGCTAGTTTAGGGGGTAGTTTTTCTCTTGGGATGAGGTACATAAGCCAATGAGAGTAGAACTTGGGGGAATTTCCTCAACATTGCATTTGTGGGGAAATCCTGTCAGTGTCCCAGGATAAAATTCTGGCTGTCTAGGTTCTAGTTACAGCCGTGTCTGGATGTCTTTGGCAACAAAGGCATTTTAGTAGAGATAACAAGTAAGTTTAATTTAATGATAATGACATCCTTTAGACCTTTTTAAGACATTTACAAAAAAGGTTTTAGAAGTAATTTTCCTGTCCTGGAAACCACATTATATGAACAGATATATCAAAGGTTTCTACACAAACAAGTGTTCTTTAATTATTAATACCATTTATGAAGCTGATTATCTAGACTGCGATAAGTGGTTGGATGGACAACCATTAGAGATAATATATCAGTACATTTTTTTGGACAGACACAGCAAATGGATTATGAACTTGGCTAAGAATTAAACAAAAAAGGGGGGAGATGGCTGAATTGCATCTGGGAAATTGTGAAATGCTTTTCATGACCCCAAGCTTTTTCCTGAAGCAAAGGGTCATATTTTAAAACCAGTATTCTTCCAGTGATCTTTAACTCGAAACCATGAAGCATGGAATATTGCAGTCTGTTGAAAAATTCATTTGTAGGGTCACCAAAAGGGCAATGGAGAGAATTTGGATAGACATAGACCAGGACTTCCAATCAGTGGATTATACACTTGATATAGCATAAAAGATCAAAGAGGTGTTTCATGAAAGAGGAGGTGAGGACATAGAGAGAGAGCAAGTGACAAAAGAGACAACAGCTTATATGCTCCACCACATCTAAAGTAATGTCTAGTCATATAGGGGACAATCTACAGAGTTTAGTGCATTGCATAGACCCTTTAAGGAGGATTTATAAATTGTGGATAAGACTCATAAAGGATGAGAAGTAAGTGGCACATAAGAGCTCACTACAGCTTGTTAATTGGTTGATTTACTGAAGGTGTAGATAGGATGAATTCTATATAGTTGTCAAGAAAACTGATATTATCGACCTTCAATAAGAATTTATTAGCTCCAGGGTGGTTAGGTGGCACAATGGATAGAGCACTGGCCCTGGAGTCAGGAGTGTCTGGCCTCAGACACTTAATAATTACCTAGCTGTGTGGCCTTGGGCAAGCCACTTAACCCCACTGCCTTGCAGAAAAAAACACCCCTAAAAGAAGAATTTATTAGCTCCCTATTATAGTGTATATGTCTGTGCATATATATAAATATAATAAATACATAAAATATACTACAGTATATATGTACACATTCATATATTTTCTATAGCACATATACTTGTGATTGTGTGTACTTACATATATATGTGTATCTAAAGGTATACCTACATATAAAATCATTGTTCTATGTAGTAGGGACATGAAGGGAAGGGAATATGCATTTATTATTAGTAACAATAATAACTAATATTTATGTAGTATTTACTATCCACTAGACATTGTACTAAGTGTTTTATAATTATTAACTCATTTGATCCTTAAATAATGCTGTTAGACAGGGGCTATTCATTTAACAGTTAAGGAAATGGAGGCAGACAGGGATTAAATGCCTGGTCCAGATTCATGCAAACATTAAGTGTCTGAAGCTGGATTTGAACTCAGGTCTTCTTGACTCTCTACTTTATCAACTACTAGTCTAACAGGAAGCCAAAAAAACCTGCCCTTTAGCTCAAGTCCTTTCTCTTTTTGAGGGGGGGAAGGGGTATAACGTGTATAATATAAAGAGAATAGGAATAAGTAAAACAGTTAGCTGATGCAGATGGAACTGGAGTCAGGAAAACAGATTCAAATCTAGTCTCCGACACTTACTAGCTGGATGACCTTGGACAAGTCACTTAACTTCATCTTGTTTCAGTTTCCTCATCTGTAAAACAGAGGTAACAACAGCATCTACCTCCCAGGTAAAACACTTTGTAAACTTTAAAGCACTACATAAATGCTTGCTATTATTATTAAGCTTAACAGATAGATGGAAGCAACCAAGCAAGGTGCCATCAATTATTGTTTGATGTTTCACCTCATTTTAGGCTCTGCTTTAAAAGGGTATCACTAATCACTGACCCAGATTAAGTAGGTAAACATCACAGTTTTTTTTCCTCTAAAGTAACAAACTAAGGTTATCATTATTACTCACTCCCATTTTCCTGATTGCTCCACAAAACTAGCTAAATTATAGCTAGGACTCAAACTCACTAAGCTAGACTAAAGAGGACTCAAAAAGTAACCTTGGAAATGTATTCTTAGCTTCAGCTACTTTTGCTGGAGGAAGAGTTGGTTTGATCTACCAAATAATACACTAACATAAGAAATGACCCATTCTCAACTCCACATTCCTCTGGAAATGGATTGAGGAAGCTGAAGCGTGAGTTGCTAAGGTTATTGGCTGTCAGATCAGAAAATCAGGGACCAGGAGTCCCCTGTAAGAAGGAGTCTGCAAAAGGATTTTGTTTCTTAGGAACAAAGGCTTCCAACAAGGTTAACTTCTTCTCTTTGAACAATGGTCAATCCTCACAAAGCCTTATTCCACATGTTTTTTTAAATTCTGTTGTTTTCTAGGAATGCAAAGCCTTTCCTAATTGCCTTTCTCCTAGCTGTTAGGGATCTCTCCCTTGTGAAATCACTATTTCTTTTTATACATATTTGCATACTCCTGGGTTCCAAATGAATAAGAATTCCTTCAGGGCAAAGGTCTTAGTATTTTCAGGGTCTAGTGTAGTCAGTAGTCAATGAGCATTTATTAAACACCAACTGTATGCTAGGCTAATGATGGGGAATAAAGACAAAAACAGTCCCTGACCTAAAGGAGTTCACATTTCTAATGTGAACTTTACAAATATCTCATTTTGTGGGGTTTGGATTGGACTTAGCTCATTTTTCTACTTCATAGTTTTGGGAGCATTTTAATGTATTAGTTATTTGCATTTCTACATTTTAAAGTTAGCAAAGTACTTTGCTCTCAACAACTCTGCTGTTTGACCTCCATTAAATAAATGAGAACTTTGAGGCTTTAAAGACTTTAGTAACTTCCTTGTTCATGATTATGCTATGTAGTTAACTGTCTGAGGAGGAATTTAAACCTAGGTTTAGAGTTTAGACTAGCAACACTGATATGTGGGACAAACACTCCAAAAAGCATCTTGGACAAGCAGGATGAGAGGTAGTCCAATTTTGTTTTGTTTGTTTGTTTGTTTTTTTGATTGTTTGGGGGGGGGACCATAAGATGCCACCTAGAAGTTTTCTATTTTTACTAATTATTCTTGTTAATTTGGGCATAGATCAACTGTTTTACCTGCTGGAACATATGTCAACACTTTCTCTGATTCTGGGGTAAGGCCCTGATTGTTTTGCTGTGATTCCAGTTCTGGTTTCTCCCGACTACAAATCTGGCTGTTCAATCTGTTATTATTTCACTTTATCCTCATAACTTAATGAGGTGGGTCAAATAGGTATTAGTAATACTTTTTGGCTGCTGAAAAAAATTTAGGCATAGAGGGCTTAAATTATTTGCTCAGTGTCACACCTAGTTATCAGAGAGACTGGGAAAAGCATAAGCCTTTGATTCCTCAGTCAGCACTTTTGCCTTGACTTTGAGCCAAGAGACAGGAAGGCAAAATACCCTATTCTCCATACAGAACACACCATAATTATTCAACTGAACACACTAGGGATTTCTTCAACTCTCTTCTTAACCAAATAAAGCTTGTGTTTCTGGCATTTTTACTTGGCTGTCTGTGCCCTTGGAAAGCCGATTTGGGTGGAAGAATGCCTGGCCTGACAAGGCTTTGCTTCAAACACCCAAATTGGGTGTTCTTTATTTACAAACAGGAGCATTTTTCTGAAATGTAGCTGATGGTTTTTATTAGAATGCTATATTTTTAAGCCTATCCTATACTTGGATAGCTGGCTGTTGAAGATTTTTCAGAACAATTTTTATATTTCTTGAAAATATTGATTGGAGATTTTTATAGCCAATACATAGCATTTTAAATATTCAAAGAGTAAGAGATGGCCTAATGAAGAAAGACTGGATGTGGGAAGAATAAAAGGCTATTATGTTTCTTTAAATATATATTGCTTCCTTTTCATTAATACCTCACTAGCTCTTAAATCAATTTGGACTATATTAGACTTTCTCTCCACCAGTGCAGATTCTTTACTACTCTTTTCATTCTGTGGAGTTCTTGCCTATGTTGCCTTATGGAAGAAAATATTTTATTGGTTTATTAGAAAATTAAGTCTTTTGATATTACAATTTTATTGGTTTATTAGAAAATTAAGTCTTTTGATATTACAATATTACCAGTCTAGACAACTTACTTGCAAAATATTTTTTAAAATGTTTAAAACATTTGCATCATAATTAGGCTCACCTGTTATTCTCTTCTAAAGTCTTTCTTTGGTGTGTCTCATTGTGGTTCAATAGATCATCTGGATCAGAATTGTAAACAGCATCCAGGACAAAACTAGGATTTGTCCCAGGACACTGGTATGGTCTCTTTAGTCTTACTTCCTATTGGATGGGTGACATTTGTCCTTCCTAAACTGACCACTGTCTAGTTACCATGCAGTGACCTGCTTTTCCATTAACCATATTACCATTAGGTAGTAGAGCACTCTGAGCTCTTATTGTTCTGATCAGCCACAGTCCGATACACTGTAATTTCTCTCTAACATGGTGATAATATTTTGATCTTCTTCAGTAATGAAGGACAAGAACTATGTTACCATTGGGATAAGGGATATCTACTCTCTTACTATGCTTGCATTCAAAATTGAACTGTATTCTCCACTGTTCTTTCACTTAACTGAATTTGCTCAAAGGCAAAGATATTAGGGTTCACTCTGGTAGAATGGACAAATGCAAACAATTCTTTCCAACAGCCATGAAGCTGAACCAGTTGCGTTTCAGCGCTTAGATCTTGAAAAGATCTCGAAAATATTAACATTATCCTAGGACCACTGTATCTTGGGACATCACCAATGGTCTCCTGCCACTGGACTTCAGAGATTCTGGAAGAGAAAGTGAAACTGAAGATTTTGGGCAATTCTTTTTCACTTAAATCCAGTTCATTCTCAAGTCTTCACTCATCCACTATTTTACTTCAACATCATGTCATTTGGTCCTCTTAGAAAACTAAGGATGAACAACACCAAGACTTAAAAGTTTAGAGGCCTAGACTAGCAACAGACTGCTTTTTTTTTTCCCATTGGAGACCATCACCTCCAAAAGGTTGGCCACTAGAAAATGTCATAGCAACTAAATGTGAAGATGTATAAGGTTTGTGATTGGTAGTGATGGTGGGAGCTCTCAGGCACTGAACTAAAGGGTCCTGGGTGTACGTGGATATAAGTTTCAATAATACTTATTCAGTCAATGGCAGCTCTTTTCTTACACTGTTGTTTCCTTCCTGCCTCTGGGAATCTATTCAGGTATATTCTTGTCAAGTTAACAGAAGACATAAATGAACAGAATGTGATTGAGTTGGACCCTGGCAGAGGACTTTTTCATAAAACAATCCCCAATCCTGGCTCTGAATTCAGATAGATATTAAGAGATAAATGACTCATTTACCAATTTACTTAATCAACCTAGATTAAGCCTGAACAAGGCTGGAATTGAGGAAGCAAAACCAAAAATGAAACGGTTCTTGAGGACAACCTCCAGGACCTTGTATTTGACTGGGGGAATGAGGAGAACAACATTTTCACAGATAATCATTAACAAGATTGATTGAGAAGTAAAATCAAGATAACTTGAGAAGGGAGTGGCAGTCCTGGAAGATTTTCTATAGAAAGTGGTGGCCTCTTTCTATAGAGCTAGAAAGAGGGAGGGGGAAATCTTAGAGACTTGTCCAATTCTCTCACAGTATGAACCTGACAAAGCTGAGGACTAAAGTAGTTAAATGACTTGTTCAAGTTCACACAATTATATAGAAAATCTGCTGATGTGTGAGATAATGGAAAAAGCCCTACTTAGGGGTGACTAGGTGGCACAGTGGATAGAGCACTGGCTCTGGAGTCAGGAGGACCTGAGTTCAAATTCGACCTCCCACACTTAATAATTACCTAGCTGTGTGGCCTTGGCCAAGCCACTTAACCTCATTACCTTGTAAAAATAAAAAAAAGCCCTACTTCTATAGTTGGAGGTACTGGGTTCAAATGTCCCCTCTGGCACTTAACATAGGTTTGGTCTTTGGCTAATCACTTTAGTTCCCTAAGGGCAGCTAGATGGCACAGTAGATAATGCACTGGTCTTGAAATCAGGAGGACTGGAGTTGAATCCAGCCTCAGACGCTTGACATCTATTTACTTGCAGTGTGACCTTGGGCAAGTCACTTAAACCTGATTTCCTCGAATCCAGGGCCATCTCCAGTTATCGTGATTCATTTTTGGCCACTGGATCCAGATGACTCTGGAGGAGAAAGTGAGACTGGTGATTTAGCACAGCCCCCCCTCCTCTCAAATCCAATTCATGCGCTTGTCATGGCATCACCTCCCCTGTGCCGAGGTCTTCTTCCAGACCGAAGGACAAACATCACCAAGTTCCCTAGGATTGTAGCTGTTCCTATGCCAACAACTTCACATTTACAATACTACACAAGATAGGAATAAACATTTTAATTAAGCATCTATTACAAATATTGTGTTATCTGATCCTCGCAACAAACCTGGGAAGTAGAAGCTGTTACTATTCTCCCCGTTTTATCGTTGTATTCTTATTAGTTATTTCTGATTCTTAGTGACTCCATTTGGGATTTTCTTGGAGAGGGTTGACATTTCCTTTTCCAGCTCATTTTACCGATGGGGAAACTGAGGCAAAGAGGGTTAAGTAACTGCTAAAGGTCACACGGCCAGTATCGGATTTCCAGCCTAGCAATCTATCCCTTGCTGCCTGAGGATGGCAGCGGTACTTACTCAGGGTCTCCCAACCAGGGAATGAAACAAGTTTAATAATAATAACAATAATAATAATAATAATAAATGATGATGGTGGTGGTGACAAAAGCCAGCATTTTGGAACCACTCACTAGCGCCACGCCCTAAGCGCTTTACAATCATTATCACATTTGATCCTCGCAACAATCCTGGGAAGCAGGAGTTAATTTTGTCCCCATTTTACAGTTGGAGAAACTGAGGCAGGCTTTCCCGGAGGACTGGAGCGGGGGCGGGCAGAGGGACCCCCAGTCTTGGCCCTCTGCCTCCCTTTGCCCTGACTTTCCAGCTTTAACTCCGGAGGGCGCTGAAATTGGAATCAAAGGCGGGGCGGGGCGTGGCCAGCCCAGAGCGCAGCCTCCCCGCGGCGCACGCGCACTTGCCTCCCCACGAGGGCGCCGCCCCGCCCACCTCCCAAGGCGCCTCGGACTCTCCTCCCACTCGCTTCGGCCCGCTGCCGGGGGCGGGGTCGGCCTGGCACGGCGCCTGCGCACCAAGTTGCTGGTGTGATCTCGCTCACGTAGAGCGGGTCCGGGCTGGAAGCGGGAGTACGAGGCCCCGCCCCCGGGCCGGCGGGCGGGGCGGGCCGGGGGCGGGGCCTGGCGGGGCGGGGCGGGGCCAGCGGGCGCGCGGCCCGCGGCTATAAAAGGCGGCTCGGGCTCCCTCTGCCGCCCAGTGCAGCGGCGGCGCCGAGCGGAGGGAACCCCCTGGTTGGCGGGCGGAGCGGGGTGTGCGCCAGAGCTGGGGGCGGGCGGACGGCGGCCACCCCAACCCTATGCCCACTGCCTCCCCAGGTGAGCGGCGCCCCGCGGGCAGCGGAGCCGGGGCCTGGCCGCAGCCCCGCGCCCCCTCCTCTCCGACGCCGCCGGGCCGGGGGCGGGATGCGCGCCTTGGAGTGGGGGGCGGGAGGGGGCGCCCCGGGGCCGCCTGGTTCCCCCTCCTCCTCCCCGGCTTGGACTTTTCCTTCTCTTCCTCCCCTCCCCCTCACCGCTTGGGCCCGACCCCCCACCCCACTGGAGGAGCGGAGCCCCCCAAATTCTTAAGGGACCTGGACCCACCTTCTGGAATTTTCTTGCTGGGGGCTGGGCTTTGGCAGCCCCCCCTGCCCCCGGGGCCCCTCCTTACCTGTCCCCCGCTTCCTGGGAGTCTCCTGCCCCCGCGGGGCTGGGCGGGGGTTCCTGGGCGAGGAGCTGATGGAGGGAGGCCGGCCCCGAAGTTGTGCTTCGCCCTGTGTCCCCCCGGCCCGGCCCGGCCCAGAGCTGGAAGCCCGGCCCCGGCCCCGGCCCCCGGCGCTCCGAAGTAGAAGCGCCCAGAAAAGTCCTCTCGTGCCGCCGGGGCAAATCTCAGCGGCGAGCCCAGGGCCGGCCGGGCCAGCGCAGAGGAAGCGGCCCCCGCTGACACCCGCTAGCCCGAGGAAACCCTCCTTTTAGATGTCCTCCCGAAGCGAGGTAGTGCGGAGAAAGTTCTCGTGCTTGCTTCGGCCAGGATTGAGTGTATCGTCACAGGTCCAGTCCAGTCTTGGTTTGGAATGGTCCCCAAGGTGCCTAAAATGCTGTCGGAAAAGGAGTCTGTTCATGTGAGATCCTATTAAAAAAAGTGAATAATGCACTTTTGGGGAGTAGGTGCCTGCAGCAATTCCTATTTCAAAGAAATCTGGTAAAAAATGCAATTAAAAAACACTTGAGTATGTTTCGGCTAAACTTGAGAATTGTGTGAGCATTCTAAGTTTATACTCTCCATATATATATATATGTAAGGAATGGATTGTGAAATGGAGAGTCTACTCTCGGAATTGTTGGAGGAAGCCCAAGATCGTCCGCTTTAACTTAACTGTTTGTAGCTCCAGAGCTCTGTTTCTTGGAGGAGGAATGAGTGGGGGGATGGGGAAATACGTGGCAGCAACATTCTTTCGGCAACCTTTTTTTGCTCACTTCACAGGAGAAAAATCACTTCGTTCTCTTTCATTTATATATATAGGATTTGAATGAGTGCTCTTAAGTTAGTTGGTTAAAAAGACCTTTCACAAGACAGGGATGGTAGTAGTTAATATTTTTTGGAGGGATTTTCTAACTGACTTTTTAAAGACAAAATGGGATTTTTTAAAAAAAGTAATTTATAATATACTTGGTTATTCAAAAATAAGGAAAGTTTTGAATTAGTACTTTAATTTTTTTGTCTAGAATCAATGTCTCTTATGAGCTTTGGCTTTGTAGGCTTTATATATTTATTAAATTAAATCAATTAATTATTTAATTTATTTTGGGCCTATTTTTGTGTCTTTAAATAGGAATTTCATATTTTAAGATGAATTAAGATTGATCTGTTTGGGAAATGCAGATTGCAAACTTTTAAAAGAATATGATCAATTTGGGTTTTGCTAAAACATGTACAGAATTCTATGTGCTTTGTATTCTGAAGGCATTATAAATCACTGAAGTCAAATGTCTGCTATGAATTTGAGATTGGAAACAGATACTTTTTTAATTGTACAGACTTCATCCAATTGACTTTTTGAAGTGAGTTGAATCCTTGAAGAACTAAAAGCCAAGACATAAATATTAAATATAAACTACTATTTATAGTAACAAGAGGATTATTGCAATGAATAGTCTGTTATAGAATCTGAGAGGGGAAAATATGAAAATCCAAAATTTTGAATTACTAAAAAAAAATATTGAGAAAATCAAAGCAGAAAAATGTTATTTCATTCAGAAGAAATAAGAATGCCAACTTATCCCGGATATTTGTAATATCAACAATCTTTAAAATTCATTAAAAAAAGTTGAAATATAAGGACAGCCTGAGAGCAGTACCCTGCTATGCAGAACCTATCATAGGAGAATTAAATTAAATTCCTGTTATTTCATTTCCGTCCTGTGACCTAAGCTAGAGATGCTTAAGCTATGATGCTTAAGCATTTGTTAAATGCTTTCTATGTGTCAGACAATGTGCTAATAAATTCTTGGGAAAAAAGAAAGGCAAAACTAGTTCCTACTCTCAGGAACTCACATTTTAAGAGGCAACATGCAAACACCTATTCATATACACGATAGGGTAGACAGTTGGAAGGTAATTTCATTGGGAAGAAACTAATATCAAGGGGGTTACAAAAAGTTTCTTGCAGGTGGCTGGGTTTTAGTAAACCAAAGAAATAATAAGAGGGCAGAGGTGAAGAGGGTGAGCATTCCAGGTAGGGAGTACAACTAGAACTTAGAAGGAGTTACATTCATTTTCTTAGGTGAGGGACAGCTAGGAGGGCAATGTTATTGGATTGAGTGAATGGAGGGGAGTAAAGTGGGAGAAGACTGGAAAGATAGGAAGATGCTAGGGTTATAAAAGTTTCAAAATCTAAACAGAGCATTTTATATTTGATCCTGAAGGTAATAGGGACTCATTGAAGTTTATTGAGGGGGTAGGATGGAAGGTAAGATGATCATATCTGCTCTTTAAGAAGATTATTTTGGGGGGCAGCTAGGTGGCACATTGGATAGAGCACTGACCCTGAAGTCAGGAGTACCTGAGTTCAAATCCGGCCTCAGACACTTAATAATTACCTAGTTGTGTGGCCTTGGGTAAACCACTTAATCCCATTGCCTTACCAAAAAAAAAATCCTTAAAAAAAAAGATTATTTTGGTAGCTAAATAGAGAATGGAGTTGGAGAGTCTTTAATCTTAACTTTCAAGTATTTGATTTCTATGGAATGACAGTCTCATTTTAATAAAAAAAATAGTTATCCATTTGTATGGAAATATGGTTTATTATTTTGCCTTGGGAGATATAATACTTAGAAAATAGTATTCTTTTGGAATGTACATCAGATAATTTTCCTTTCTTGAAAACTGAGTTGGGTAATTAGCTGTCCAGTACCATAATCTGTTTAGAACATGATGGGAGAATATGAACAGATTTTTTTGAAAAGGATGGAAACTCTGAATTGGAGGAAATCTAAGAGACCATCTAATTCAACCTATATCTAGACAGAAAATCCATCTATTCATTTCCCAAAAAATTGGTCATCTAGATTTTGCTTTCAAGTCCATTAGTGAGTATAAATCCAGTAAATGCAAAAACAGCTTATTCCACTTTTGGATGGTTCTCATGGTTAATAATTCATTATTTTTTTTAGTTCAAACTTAAGTTGCCTCTGAAATCTATTGTTCTTAGTTCTATTCTCTAGCTAACATGATCTCCTTTAGTCTTCACTTCTTCAGACTGTATAGCTTCATTGCCATCAAATATCCAATAGACTTGGACAGATCTCACTTAAGAATTCCTGCTGTAAGTCTTCTTTCTGTTTTCCAGACTAAGTATTCCCAGTTTCTTTAAATGGGTATTATTAACATTTACCAATTCCCTACCCTGTGAGACTTCTTTCTGTAAAAATCCAGTCCAACAAATTTTAAGCACCTGCTATTTGTGGGTACAGTCCAAGGTACAAAGACATGAAAATTATTCTTCCCTCTCCTGAAGTAGCTTACATCCTACTTGAGAGAGAAGGAAGGAAATGTTCACAGGTAGTCAGTTAAGTAGGGAAAAATTCTTATGCTGGAGAAATCAGGAAGAATGTCTTATAGGAAATGACCTTAGAGCTAGACTTCTAGAGTTCCAAGAAACAGAGGGGAAAGCCTGTGCAGAGGCATCATTGTAGGATATGGAATATCATATGTGAGGAACATCATATAGGTCAGTTTGGTTGGAACATAGTGGGTGTAATTGAGATACTCCATGATAATACACACACATGTAATCTGGAAAGAGTTTGGAACTTGGTTGTATAAATATCAGAGAAGTTTGTAGTATATTCTAGAGCCAATAGGAAGTTGTTGAGGTTTCTTGAGTTGGGAAGTGTTAAAGCTAGACCTGTGTTTTAGGAATAGTTGTATGTATTGGAGAGGGGAGAGTATAAATGTAGGGAAATGAGTTAATCTATTGCAGTAGTCCTGGTGAGAAGTGGTAAGAGCTTGAACGGGGTGAATGGCTGAGAAAGAAATGAATGGAAGGGATGTCATCTTGCAGTGGTAGAGTTGATAAGACTTGGCTCTTATTGGGTATAAAAGATGAATGAAGAGCTGAGCATGACTCCTGGATGGTAAAGAATGGTGGTGCCCTCAATAGAAATAGGGATGTTAGGAAGAGAGGGTGTGTGTGTGTGTGTGTGTGTGTGTGTGTGTGTGTGTGTGTGTCTCGGTCATTTTAAATAAAACATAACCTAAGATAACCTTTGGGATGGGCTGAGATGTCTAGCAGCCAGGCAATGACTAGGAGCTGAGGAGAAAAGGGAGGACTGTATAGGTAGATTTGGAAGTTAACTGCATAGGGATGGGCTAGTAGTTGAACCCATGGGAGCTGGTGGGATCATCCAAAGAGTATCTAAAGAAAAGAGGACTCAGTAAAGTGGTAGGATATAGGCACAGAAAAAGGATGGGACATCTATGATGATTCTGAGAAGGAACCAGAGAAGAATCATTCAGACAGGAAAAGAACCAGGAGTCAATGAGAGTGAGTATCAAGAATGGATGGTCAATAGTATCAGTGAGATCCCAAAAGATTGCTGAAAGAATTCATTGGTATTCATTGATTCATTGATAAAGAGATCATTGATGAACTTGGAAGGGGTGTTTAGTCAAATGTTGGGGTCCAAAGAAAATGAGAAGTTAAGTAGGAGTTGGCAAGGTAGAGGCAACAAATATATACAGCTTCTTGTAGGAAGGAAGATAGGACATAGCTTGAGGATATAATAGAATTAAATGAAGGTTTTTAAGGATGAGAGAGATCTGGGCATGTTTTTGGATCTACAGGAGAAACTGATGGAATAAAGAAAAAAATTAGGAAGAGAGAGGAGATAAGGGTCAAGTCCAGTGAAGAGAAGGGGATGTAAGTCAAAGTAAGTACAAGAGTTGACCTTGGCAAGGGGATTTGAGGTGTGAAATTGGGGAGAATTGTGAACTTATAATTAATAGTTTCAGTTTTGTTTTGAGTAAAGTGTCAGTCAAGATCCTTTGTTGAGAAGAACTTTATGTATTTAGTTTGAGGAAAGATGGAATAGGGAAGAGAAGCAAAAGAATAATCATTTTATTAAGTGCCAGGCAGTTCAAAGGAAACTTGAGATGTGCAAGTTTAGAGAACCCAACTCAGGTTATTTGTGCCCCAGCCACAGTCAGACCCACTGTAACTCATCTCTAATATAGTGTTTTGGTCCCATTCAATAATGAAGGCTAAGAACCAATCACTGTGTGTCTGTCTGCACTATGTAAAGAACTTTCCATATATTATCTCATTTTCTCTTTACAACACCTATATAACAATTACATAACACCTTCATACAACACCCATGAGATAGGTGTTATTATTCACCTCATTTCAATAGTTGAGGAAATTGAGGCAGACAGAAGCTAAATGACTTGCCTAGGGTCACAGAAATAGGAAGTGTCTAAGACTAAATTTGAACTCGGGTCTTTCAGAGACTGGGTCCAGCACTCTTATCTACTTAGATACCTAACTGGCCAACTGAAATGGAGACTGGAATACAAAAACAGATAAAATAAATGGAAAGCATTAACAGGACAGGCAAAGTAGAAAAATAGTTTAGCAGACCTAGTCAGCATGAATGTGTGATTTTCATTAGTGATAGTCTTTTTTTTTTTTTTTTTTAGTTTTTGCAAGGCAAATGGGGTTAAGTGGCTTGCCCAAGGCCACATAACTAGGTAATTATTAAGTGTCTGAGACTGGATTTGAACCCAGGTACTCCTGACTCCAAGGCGGGTGCTTTATCCACTACGCCACCTAGCCGCCCCTATTAGTGATATTCTGTAGCACTTAAGTAGACCCAAGTGTTGCAGGATCAGATTTGGGAAAAGGAAGAGCTACATTGTCTTTCATGTCTGTGGACACAGAAAAACTTCATCACTAAGAAAAAGGGATAGAGAAGATCACAGAAGATCATTATATAAAACTAGAAAACTTTTTGCAGAAACAAAACTAATACAACTAAAATTTGAAAAGAAAAATTAACTTGAAAATATCTTTGTAGCAAATTTCTCTGATAAAGGTTTCATATCCAGATCTATAAAGAACTGAGTGAATTTTATAAGACTTAAGTACTGGTCCCCACTAAATAAATGGTCAAAGTATATGAGCAAACTTTTCTAAAAGGAAGAACTCAAAAACCATATTAGAATGTTTTAAAATCATTAATAATCAGAGTAATGTAAATTAAAGCAACTCAGAGAGTCTACTACATATTCGACAGGTTGACAAGGATGACAGAACTGTAAACTGGTCCAGCCATTCTAGAAATAAATTTGAAACTCCCCCCCCAACCCCCAACTTCATGCCCTGTGATCCAACTTTACTACTCCTAGGTCTATTTCCTCAAGGAGGTCAAAGAAAGAAGAAAAAAGAAAAGGATGAACCATAAATATTTATAGCAGTTTCTTTTGAAGTAGCCCCAAACTGAAACCTATTAGGGGAATGAATGGTGAATAAATATAATGGAATAGACTATAAAAAAAAGAAAAAATAATGTTTTTTGATTTTTGATTTTTGCAAAGCAATGGAATTAAAGTGCCTTGCCCAAGATCGCACACTAAGTAAGTATTAAGTGTTTGAGATCAGGTTTGAACTCAGATCCTCCTGACTCCAAGGTTGGTGCTTTATCCACTGTACCACTTAGCTGCCTCAGAAATAATTTTTAAAGGAAACTGGGAAGATGTGTGTGAAATGAATAGAACCAGAACAATTTATACAAA
The DNA here is from genome assembly GCF_037893015.1 of Macrotis lagotis. Lineage (NCBI taxonomy): Eukaryota > Metazoa > Chordata > Mammalia > Peramelemorphia > Peramelidae > Macrotis > Macrotis lagotis. The sequence goes on along the minus strand of NC_133661.1, from coordinate 53,772,713 downwards.
TGACAACAACATTGTCAAGAAAAACAACTTCTAAAGGCTTTTGAACTTTGATCAGCACAATGAATGATAAACCATCATAAGTCCAGAGGAATAAAGATGAAACACATTGCTCACCTCTTGCCAGAAAGGTGATGGTCTTAAATTGTATATTAATACATATATTTTTGGATGTGACCAGCATGGAAATTTGTTTTGCTAATAAACATATTTTTATGAGGGTTTTCTTTCTTTTCTTCAGTGGGAGGAAGAGATACTATATGTTTGGAAAAAAAAATTTTTTTTCAGTGAAAGGAATGAGCTGAACTGGGGGGCAAGAATTCAAGGGAGAGGACAGTGTAAGGTTAAACTAGTTGGAAAATGAATCCATAACCAGGGTGTTGACATGGGAAAGCCAAGAGGGCTGTGTTGGCTGATGGTGCTTTCTTTTTTGTGTGGGAACTCCCTGCAGGGATACCCATCACAACTCACCTGAATTTCAGAGGCATTTTGGCTTGTCTGTAGTCACACAGCTAGTAAGTGTCAGAGAGGGGATTTGAACCTAGTTTTTCTTGACTTTTAAGTCTGGGATTCTATCCACTCACTATCATGTTTCTTATATTGAATAAATGTAATTTTGATATGATTAGAATTGGAAATGAGGTTAGAGATTTGATTGACCATAGAAAGCTATTTTAGGTTGGTGGAAAACTGTTAGTAAGTAGCAAGAGGTAAATTCATTGGAATTTGTCAGATTATACAATTAAGATTGCAGCTTGGCTTCCTAACTGAACAGAGCTCTTACTAAGAGCTAGCACATTGTCATAGAACATTAGATGTGGCGTCAGTGAATGTGTGATTTTAAAGCATTCTTATATGGTTTTTGATACTTTGGAGTCTTGGTTGTACTTTGTGACCTTGTATAACTCACAATTTCTCCTATCGTAAAATAGGAACACTACTTGAATAGCCTACCTGAGAGTCATTGTGAAAATTAAGTGAATAATGCATGTAAAATACATTTAATATTAACCAACTACCACACAAATTTGAACTGTGAACTTTTAACCTCCTCTTCTTTATTGTCCTTACTAAACCCTTTCAAATTCTCTCCAATCTTGAAGGTCCTGCTCAAGGCTACTGTCTCTCCTTCTCCACCACCAGCATTGGTGATCCTCATCTTCTTTCATATTTGCTAATTTGCATAGAGTAAAATAAAATTGTGCTTTCTAATTTGGCAAGCTCTTTATTCCAAATTTGTTGTTTGAAAACAAAGCATATGCTACATGGTATGATTTTTTTTTTCCCCTCCCTGCACTGTTATCCTAAACTCCTTGTTGGATATTATTGTCTTCAAACAATATTACTTTTAAGTATTCTTGTCTCATTTTTTTTTTTAGGTTTTTTGGTAAGGCAAACGGGGTTAAGTGGCTTGCCCAAGGCCACACAGCTAGGTAATTATTAAGTGTCTGAGACCAGATTTGAGCCCAGGTACTCCTGACTCCAAGGCCAGTGCTTTATCCACTATACCACCTAGCCGCCCTGTCTCGTTTTTTTAATGTATGAATATTTGTTTTTCTGTATCTACTTTTTGTTAATCTACAAAAAAAATCAGGAATTGCTGACAAACTTTTAATGAATATTAACAAATTGGAGAGTGAAGGAAGATACTAGAATTTGAGACATTTTCTCCCTAAAACTGAGAAATGTGCAAAATCCCACAAAGATTGTTTGAAGAACTTAAATGTAAGGTATGTCTTACAAAAAAATTGGCACATTTTTCAGTTATTGTAGTGAATAAATAGAATCAAGTTCTTCTTTCTCAAATTTTCCCTCCACTCTGCATTTATTTGAACCACTTTGGTCCTAGTTAAAACATTTAAAACACTGAGTACAAGCAGTTGTCTTATTCCAAATGTGAACCAAAATTCCATCTTGAGTTCTTTCCTAAATGGGTTAACATCATTTTTAAATTCTCTTTGTTGGTTGCAACTAAATTTTTGTTAGATCTATTAGCCAGTTAAGAGGTTGAGGAATTTTAAAATAACAATGCAAAAACATCTTATGGTGATATGGAACTAGGAAAGAGGGGGAACAAAATAGATTGCTATTTAATTTTGTTAAAATGTAATAACTTTTTAGTTGTTAATTTAAAATCAGGGGTTCTCTACAAGGTTTAAGGGTGGCAAGGATGGTGGGAAATATTTATGTGGGGGTTTTTCCCCCCTTGAGATTTTTGTATTTAAATAATTTTTTATTGCTCTCTTTTGTTTAGATATCACCTTTCCTTCTGTCCTTTTTTGACAAAAATTTTTTTTTAAGAAAAAAGATTGAGACCCCCCACCCCAGCAAAACCAATAATACATTGTAGGGGGAACCTGGCAAATCTATCTATCTATCTATCCACAAATAATGTTCCAAATCTATGGATCTCCTCCCCCCATAACCTCTTTGTTTTTAAAACAAACCAATATTTACCAAATTCTGTGTTCTAGTAATTCAATGAATATGTTGTACTACTAATTCAATGAATCCTGTTAATTCAAAGTTGTAAATATTTGCAGTATAGTAGAAGTTTTGAAATTCCTGTGCAGGGCTTATTGATCCTGCTGAACATGTGAAGCAGGGCTTTCCTGGAAAATGTGTGGTAGCGAAGCTTTGTGTTTGCATCAATAGTTCTCTTCTACCTAAGCTTATCTGAGGAAGAGAAATACTATTGGACTTCCCAAGAACTTTTGCCACTATTTAAAGGCAGCATTTGAATCCTTAATATCCTAATGGTATTAGTTTTGTCATAATTTACTTTTTCCAATATTGATATTTGTTGTTTTTGAAGCATGTTCCTGGGATGTGGCCTGAGAGAAACATCCATAGTTTTCATTTTAATATGAAAGCTTGTTTTGATTCTATTTTAATCGTTCAATGGAGTTGTAGAAAATAAAGTATTTGTGCCACAACTGGCCAGACCTCTTAAGGATCTTCTGGGGGTGCTTGAATATTAGATTTTATAACAAATTACCTGCTATAAGATCATAATAGAGTGAGACTGAGAACAAATAAAAGTGAGGAATTGTTGGTGGTGATGCTAGTAATGGTTGTATTGATAGAGCTACATTAAGACTTAGAAAATGTTTTCATCATCATAACCTTTTCAGAAAAGTAATACTCATTATTATTATAATTATAAATTTTTGTTTAGTGCTTTAGAGTTTGTAAAGCATTTTATATGCTCCTTTGAGTCTGTCAACCCTATGGGGGAGGTACCATAGGTGGTATGTTCATTTTACACATGAGGCATTTAAAGCTCAGATATTAAATAATTTTCATATGACAATAACAACCTATGTCAGAACAGAGCATGAACCTAGATCAGGTCTTCAAGCAGATTCCACATCTGGCCCTTTGACCACTGTGCTCTACTGCACAGTAAGTTTCATCCTCATTTCAAGGATGAGCTACTTGCCCATGCTCAGCTAGCTAGTGAATGAATGTCAGCTGGGATCTGAATCAGTGCCTTAACCTAGGCAACAGGATAAAAATGATAAAATTGGTTGGTCAGTAAAAAATAACCCCAGTAAGTGAAAGGATCTCTTAGACATTTAGCATATAGGAGAAGACTTGAAATAAACTTGTTGTAGGTATTTTTGCTTGCTTTCTTATGGATCAGAGAGGGAAGTAAACATGGAAACCCCTGCATAAACTTAAATTTTAACTGCATCTCTCAACTATGGTTAGAAGAGAAGTCTTGACTAATTTAAATAGGGTTAGAAGAGATTATAAAATAGATAATTTCATTTACATGATTCCAAAAGTTTTGCATAAACTGCAGTTAAGGAAAAAGTTAAAGGAACTGATATTAAAAATATATAGAGAAAAGTAATACATTTCTGATAAGGGTTCTTTGAATGTAAGAAATAATTGCAAATATATATCTAAGAGCCATTCCCCAATGAATAAATGATAAAATACACACACACACACACACACACACACACACACACCATGAACAAACAGTTCTCAATTGAAGAATTACAAAATTTTTAGCACCACTTTGCTCTAAATATGAGTGAAATGTAAATCAACTCTGAGATTTTGCCTTATATTCGACAAATTGGCAAAAATGGCAAAAGGTAGAAATGTTCTTTGAGAGAGGGACTGTGGAAAGATAGATCATTGGTGGCATTGGTCCAACATTTCTGGGAAGTAATTTGGAATTGTATTGAGAAAGTAACTTTAACACCCATAGCCTTTGACCTAGAGATGACTTCTAACCTTATGCATCAGGGAGGTAAAAAGGGGGGGGGGAAGGTCCCACATACCAAAATATTCATGGCAGCATTTTTTATTGGAGTAAATGCTTGGAAACTTGGGGATCCTCATTGATGCCTAAACAAATTCTTGACGGATAGATACTGTGCCACAAGAAACAACAAATACGAAGAATTTAGAAAAAAACTTGAGGATTTAGGAATTGATAAATAGGATTATGACACCAATGAATACAGCTAAAACAATGTATGTGGAAAAAGCAATAAAATGAAAGAATATTATAAAGTTAAAGTGATCAATTTGGACCTTGAAGAGTTGAGAAAAACTTACCTCCTTTATTTTAGAGAAGTGGGGTCACAATGAATGTAGAAAGATTGTTACTGTTGTTATGGTGGTAGATAGTTGGCTGAAATTTTTTCTTTTGTGGTTTTCATCTCTTTTTTTGGGTGGTAGGGTAGAAAGGAGGGGCTCAAGATATATTGAGAAAAGAATGAAAGACAAAAGCTATCAATAAAAAAATTTAAGAGCAAAAAAAGGGGAAAGTAAATAAATTATATTCTCATGTCTAGAATATCTAAATGTTCTTCTGAAATGAAAAACTTGACTCAATTTTTATGATTAGATATCTGCTTTTTAGAAGGGAAAATTGTTGCTTTGTAAAAATTATTAAATTGAACTATCTGAAAAATACCAAGAAAATTCTAGACTCCTCAGTCAGTCCAAGACTTGAGAAGCCTTGAACTTTGGCATGATCCCAGAAGAGGAAGTCTGTTCATCTGTTATGTTCTAGAAGCTTTTCCCAAAGAGACTCTGTTGTCACACAGCCAATAGAACAGTTTTTATTTCACTACTCTCTGTGTTTTTGGAAATGTGCAGTATACACTTGGGTAGAGACTTGAATCTTTTTTGGAATATTTAATTCTGATTCAAAGGATCATAGATTTAGAGACAGAAGATACTTTCACAATAGCCTAGTTTAATATTGTCATTTCCACATGAGGAATCTGAAGCCAAGAGATGTTAAGTCACTTGCCAAATATTATATTAGGTAGTAAATGGTAGAATTAGGATTTGAACCTAGGCCCCCAACTCCAAATTCAGCATTCTTTCCTTTTTGCTGTGTGGTTTATTTTGTTTGAGAATCAACCTTTTGAATGATATATTATGCACATTTTTTTTCTGATTTTGTTTTCATAGATGATTTCATTTGTTGTAATAAAACTATGATGATCCAATTACTGGAGTCTTGTCACTCTCCTCCAAACTAGGGATTTGTAAAGTCTATTTCCTCCCCTGCAGAAGGAGAATTTGGACTAGATAGACTCTCAAATCCAAGTCTGTTCTATGATTGTGGAAATCTATGCCTTATGAGATCAGGACTGAATATTTTTATCTGTCCACCATTTATTTGGGAGTTACTATTTTAATTTTAAATAATGCAAAAAATAGATTTGAGATTTTTGTGGATATTTTGGGGCTATTTAGTACTTTTATATTTATTGATTCTATGACATTATATATTTAAATCTTGTGCTTAAGCTACTTTAAATGTGTACCAATTTTTTTTAACTTTTTCTGTGACTTTAAAATCCTATGATCCTGTGAATAACCCTGTTTGAATGTTTAAAATTCTTCTGAGATGAGTTTCTTGGGAAAGTTAAGTAGTTGTAAAAGAGAGAAGGAGTTAGTAGAAGTGCTGCTGGAAAGAAATAGAAGTTACTCTGTGCAGATAAGTCAACTACCTTATGGGTGGGAATAAGAGGCAAATTCTTTCTCCTGCAGAAAAATTGTGACTACTGGGGACTCTTTTGTAATAATCTTTCAAATGTTATTTGCCTTAACTTTTTGATTAGTTGGGAATGGGCACAGGAGAACAGACAAAGCTTTAAGCTTTGGAGAGATCTGTTGCTCTGTACTTTGACCACTACCAGCAAATGCTTTTTTTTTTTTTTAAAGTTTACAAACAACAGAATTTCAGAGTCTCAGTGGAATTGATGGCCAAGAAATACAAGCCATTCATAAAAATGAATTCCTTCTATGCCAGACCCAACAAATGGCCTTCAAACTGCCTCCTGAGGGAGCTCATTCTACTTTCACAAAATTCTACTTTTAAGGAATTTTTTTCCTTTTCCTCTTTAAAATTTTTGCTGATGGCTCTTAGTTCCTACCCTCTAGGACCCAAGCAGAACAAGACTTATCCCTCTTTTATAACTCCTTAAATACTTGAAAACTGTTTTCATGTTCTCTTGAAGTCTTCTCTTTTTTCCTGTCAAACACTTTCAGTACTTTCAGGTGATCTCCTTGTGGCATAAAATTGGGGCCCTTCTCTGAACTCTTCTTCAAATACTATATTTGGGGTTGAATTCTTCGTTCTTTTATTCCCTGCTCTTCTGATGAAGGTAGTTCTTGGTGAAATTCTTAAAGATGTGATTTCACCATGTAGTTACTCATTTGAAAATCTTGGTTATCTTTTTAGGTAACCATGAGTTGTATTTTCTCTCTGGCCCCCCAGTTATCCTTGGGTATATAATTGTTCAGTGATAAACCTGCTCTTCATTTAGTTAGACTGGATAGTAGTCATTTGGGGGCCTATATTCTTAGGTTTTCCAACTTGATGGGGACCTGTCAGAGATTATGCTATTCTAGCAGAGTCTCTCTAGGAGCTTTTGGGTCACCTCTCTGCCATGATAAGGCAGTAGAAAAAAAAATAAAACAAATGGTCTAAGCATTGGCTCTTTCTTACTTTCAACTTGTCCTACCCCGTCCCTCCCCCCAAAGAAACAATTATTTCCAAGATTATTTTTTTTTTAGGTTTTTGCAAGGCAAACGGGGTTAAGTGGCTTGCCCAAGGCCACATAGCTAGGTAATTATTTTCTGAGACCGGATTTGAACCCAGGTACGCCTGACTCCAGGGCCGGTGCTTTACCCATTACACCACCTAGCTGCCCCAATTTCCAAGATTATTTAGGATTTCTTAAGTTGCTAAAATCTGAGTAGACTTTTCTTAATCCACCTCCTTTCTGACTCCAGCATTTGGCACTCTAGATTACTCTCTTCTCCTGGTTGCTTTTGAACAAATGACTATGTTTTGTTAATAGCTAAAATTTATTGATCACTTACCATGTGTCACTGTGCTAAATGCTTCGCAGCTATTGTCATTTGGCCTTCATAATAGTCCCAGGAGGTAGGTGTTGTTATCGTTCCGTTTTTACAGATGAGAAAACTGAGGCAAATAGGTAAGTGACTTACCCAGAGACTGTCAAAGGCTAATGAATGTCTGAGATTAGATTTAAACCCAGATCTTCCTGACTCCAGGAATATGTGCTTTATGTACTGTGTAGTTTTATGTGCTGTACAGGAACTATCTGGGCTATCTTTGTTCTTCTCCTTCCCCTTTGGCTCCCTTCCCTCTGACTCCAGGCTGTCTTTCCAGATTGTTTACACAGTCCTCCCCCTCAACTAGCTTAACTGGCTGTACCTTTAACATGACTTTCCATCTCTCACTCCATCCTTGGAATGCTGCCCTCCCTCACTTTACCTCTTGGAATCGTAGATCTGGAAGGTCCCTTAGAGGCAACGAAGCCCAAGCACCATGTTTCCATATGAGGAAGCTGGGGCATAGAGACATTCAGTAACTTCCTTCCTGTTTACTGACCTCTCTCTGATGAATACCAGTTTCCTTTCAAGCTCTTATGCTATCTCCCTCCTACAATCCTCCTAATCCTCTCATATGTTGGTGTCCCCAACCCCAATATCATTTTATAATTTCTCTTCACTGTAAGTTCCTTGAAAGTGGGATATATATATATATATTTTTTTTTCTTTACATTATAAGTGCTCAACACACAGGTACTTAATAAAATGAATTGATACTACTTTATGGATTATCTCTAAAAGTAATATTTGCTGGTATTGTTTGCATTGATCTATTTGAAAATGGAATTATCTGAGACACAACAGTGTATTTACCATTAAAATGTTTGGAATTCATTGCATATAAAATCAGTTTTGGCAGATCAACCTCATTGCCTTTTTTTGGTTGGTTGTTTGTGAACAGAGTGGACTTGAATTAGGAAAGCTTCCAACACTTCCTAGATGAGTAAATCACTTGACCTTGCTCTGCTTCTCATCTGTAAAAAGGGGGAAAAGATGATAATGATAATAACCTCCATCTCACAGGGTTTTGGGGTGATTAAATGATTTATATATATACAGCCCTTGGCAAACATTGAGGGCTGTACAATTATGTTAGATATTATGATGTGGAATACTACAGATAAATTTTTTACCTAGATTTTATCATAGTGTCGGGTATGCTATTCTTATGGAAAGAATGGTGAGATGCTATTTTATCATAGAGTATACTATTCTAATGGAAAAGTTGCAGGCTGGAAGATAATACAGTTAGACTTAGTTGAGTGGATAGACCCCAAAAATAGTTATTAATGGTCTAATTTCACCTTGAAAGGCCTGGAGTGGAGCACCCCAAAGATCTGTGCTTGATCCTGTGCTCCTGGCCTGAAAAACCAGGAAGATTCTGTTCAAGCCCTGTGTCTGGTTCATATATTGATTGTTTAACTCTGGGCATGTCACTTAATCTCCAAGGGCTCCAGTACCTTATAAAGAAGGTAGCTGCTCCTATTGGTAGATCTGTCTCACACAGGATCAGTATAAATAACCCTGGTGCCTATCCCTATCACTCCCTTGAATAAAGATTGTTTATTCAACTAATCAATTAGAATATAAGACCTTTCAGGGCAGGGCCTACATTTCACTTTTGCATTTGGTGGTCAGTGCACATATGAGGGGCTTAATTAATGCTTGTTGATTCAGAAAGCTCTTGATCATCTTATTGGGCCATGTCTAATAAGATATTTCAAATGAATAACCACTGACATGTGTATAGAGCTCTTGAGGTTCACTAAGTGCTACAATCCAGTGGGGTACATGCTCTTCCCCCATTTTATTGGAAATTGAGGCTTAGGTTATTTGCCCAACCTCTTCTATTAAGGACTTGAAGCTAGATTCAAATCCAAATATTCTTAATACCAAGTCTGAGGTTATGACCAATTTTCTACACTTGCACTTGAGGTTAAAAGCAAAGCAATAACAGAAAGCAGCTTCATAAATACAAGCATAATTCTTGGCATTTGGTAAACACTTGATAAGTTGCTTGTTGATTGACTGAATTTGAGGAGAGGCATGGCTAGATATGATTCCAGAAAGATTTGGAGATTGTAGTATGTTGGAAGTGTGGCTTTTAAGGCAAGGAAAATAACATAATCTAAAAGAGGCACATTATTGAATAATGAGGTGAGAGCCCTGCATGCTCAACCTTGGAAAGACCAATCTGTAAGACTGTTAGTTCTAGACACCGTATTTTTAGAAAGACAATGAAACTAGATGTTGTCCAGAGGAGGGCAACCTGAATGGTGAAGGGCCTCAAATTCAGACATTATGAAGATCATTTGATGAAGGAGCTTGGGGATGTTTGAACTTGCCTGTCGAAGAGAAGACTGGAAGTGACCAAACTGCTGTCTTAGGGTATGAGGACTGTCATATGGTCCCCAAAGGAAAAATGGGAGGACTGGGTGGAGTCAAAGAGGTGATTTTGGGCTTGATTTAATAAAGTTTTCTTAAGAGAATTGTTTAAAAGTTGAATGTTTTCCTTAGGAGGTATTGAGTTCTTTTTCTGTCTTTAAGGACATATTAGATGATACAACTCTGAGAGCTAGATCCTATTATCATCTCCATTTTACAATTAAAGAAATTGAGCCTGGCAAAGGTTAGGGGACTTGCCTAGGGTCACAGACCTAGGAATTGTAATAGGTCAAATTTGAACTCAAGTGTTTCTGATTCCAGGCCTAGTGCTCTATCTACTGCACTAATCTCTTTTGAGTTCTGTTGTAGAGGTAATTTTCAACTATAGATTAGACAATCAAATCACTAAGATTCCTTCCATCTCTGAAATTCTAATTCTGTTCAAAGTAATTGACACTGCTATTCATTTAACTTGTTAAAGGAAAAGACATTTGAATATTTGGTTCTATGTACACAGAAATTATCCCTTTCAGCAATGTAAAATGCCTATCAAAACATCTTTTCTGAAAACAAGTTGGAACTGGTTTCTGACTGTCACAGTCTTACTCTAGGAAGGAGTTCAAATATAATATGTAACAACATTTGAGAATTTCATTCACTTAAAAAAGGAATTTTTCAGAAAGTTAACAATGCCAATTTTATATAATATGTTCTTTTCTAGGTCTTGTGACACACTATATAATTACACCTTCCAGGATGTTCCGGTGCTTTTTAATTGTAGGACTCCTGCTCCACCATTCTTTGGCCCATACTGATTTCTTCACCTCAATTGGTAAGAACTTGTTCTATTTCTATGTAAACAAGTTCACTCAGTGTTTATGTTACTTCTTTTTTCTTCCTCAAATCCTCCCCCCTCCCATCAAAGCATTAACTTGTTTCTTTCCTTCCCATCCTAAAAGTGTTTTCTAACACTTAAAAAACATTTTTGAGGTGACTAAAATGATCTATATAGCATCACGATTTTACATGAAAATTTACCTTATTGGCTGCCACAACTGCATAACTCAAACAGAAATTTTTACTTGGTTGGCTCTCCTAATCATTTTTTAAATGTAATTTTAATTTTTTATTCTAAATTAGATTAATCCACAAACATGAGAATTTCCATTTACAAAGAAAAATAGAAAAAGGGGATTGTACAGGAAACCATAAATTTTCATTAGGTTATAGCTTCTTTTCTTGTTTTTTAAACCATATAATAAATGGAGCACATTAATTCCAAAGGTGCTGTTTTTCTCTTTAAGGTTGGACCTCTTGTTCTGTGCATTTGCTCATTTTTTTACTCATTCTTTTTTTTTGCAGTACTATCCCTCCTATCCCCCACATAAAAAGAAAACATTCTTCCTTATAAGGAGGGAAAGGAACAAGCGTTTATTAAGGGCCTGTGCCAGCTATTGTGCTAAATGCTTTGCTAATATTATCTAATTTATAACTATTAAATATAGTTGACCAGACATGGAGACCCCCTAATCTTAACAATTTTTATGGAAAATAATGGAGAAGTGTATGTTTTAATGAGACCAGTGAAAGAGTTCCGATTTCACCACAATTGGTTTTGTGTCCATTAGCAAGTTAACTGCTAAACCTCAATGTTATCATCTGTAAGACAGGAATAATGTCTGAAACATTATCTGATATAGTTGTCGAGAAGAAAAGTTTTTGAAACCTCAGAATGCTTTACAAATGTTTATCATCATTCAGTGTGAATATTTTTTGAGCAAATCTCAGTTGTGAAGTATCATAAGTGTGTTCTCTTTTGGATTAGAAAAATTAAAATCTAAATAAGTGTCTTTTTCTTAAGTTTGAAGTTTTGCTTCTGGGCACTAAAATGTTTGTTTTTTCCTTTAAAATTTCCATCTGATATGATTAAATTTTTTTTAATTGCCATCTGAAAAGACAATATGGTAACACAACTGGAGCTTGAAAAATCGGGTAGCTTAAAAATTAGAAGTTGAACACATGTTCAAGAAAGCTTTTGGCTACATCTTTCTGTTTACCAGAAAAAAACATCTGGCAAAACAAGATTCTTTCCAATTCTCAATTCTTTTCCAGTTAAATTCTATAATAGAATTCTCTGTCTGCTTCACTTTTCAAAATTAAAAAAAAATTGAGAAAATTGATAATATCTCTTTTAAAATTTCTCTTGTTTAGGTCACATGACAGACCTAATCCACACTGAGAAAGACCTGGTTACATCTCTGAAAGACTATATTAGAGCCGAGGAGGTCAAATTGGAACAAGTGAAAAAGTAAGCAGTTGATTTCACAAATGAGCTTTGGTGATGACTGCTGCTAGGTTGTGTGAAGGATACCCCAGTTGTTACTTTGAAAGGGAAGCCATGTGATAGCTTTCTGAAGGGATGAGGGGACCAGCCAGGCCTGGAGTAAGACCTGGGGCAAGAGAGATCAGTTTTAGGCTAACCCAGACACTAGGGTAGAGCTAGAATATAAAAGTCCCATCGAAAAAAAAAGATGAGAATAAGAGTGATAGTACTACTACTACTACTACTACTACTACTACTAGTAATAATAATAATAATAGGCTATCACAAAGATCCAGGTTCCAGTCCTTCCTCAGACCCAGCCTAAGTTCTTCATATTCAAGATAACTCTTGAAGAGGGTAAGAAACAGATGAGTTGCATGAGGTGAATTTTCCTTCACATTCCCCTCACAAATGAAATCAGTCTGGACCAAATCAAAAGATATTTGTGAAACATCTTCATAAAAATCTCCTTGGAGCCTCAACCCTGTGAAGATAAATACTACTATCCCCATTTTACAGTGGAGAAAAATAAGACTCAGAAGTGGGGTTCAAATCTAGATCTTGACTCCAAGTCTGTCAGATCCTTGTTACATTTATAACAAGTTATAAAGTTTTAAATTCCAAGTGACTAGGTGTTTAATCTTTGATTACAAAGTTCTTCCTGCCACCTTTATTTGATAAGTTGAGTAAATATATTTTGAGTGTAGCAAATGTAGTTACAAAGTAAATCTCTTGAGGTAAGAGCAAGCAATAAAATTTGTTTTAAGATACAAATTTACCTGGACCCTTTCAGAACAGACTTTTTGAGTATTGGGAATTGCTACATCACTTTGAACCATATGGAACATCTGAAACAAAGGATCAAAATAGTCAGGCAGCAGCATTCTCTTAAAATTTAGACCCATAGGCAAGTAAGGAGTTCATATCAAATACTACATAACTCAGTATTGGCTCATGTCAAGGAATGGAGAGCTTCATAATCTTGTATTTAAAAAGATTTCCCTTTTAATTGATATATATATCCCATTTATTTGTTTTGTATGCTTAGATGGGCAGAGAAATTAGATCAACTAACCAGCACAGCTACAAAGGACCCAGAGGGGTTCCTTGGGCACCCCGTAAATGCATTCAAGCTAATGAAAAGGCTGAACACTGAGTGGGGTGAATTGGAGAATCTGGTCCTTAAGGACATGTCAGATGGTAAGTCTGAAAAGGCTTTAAGGAGAGCCTCATCCTCTGGTGATTGCTAAGACTAAGGGAACAGTTAATCCCAAGCCTCAGAGTGTTTTGTACAGAGACTGAAGGTATGCTTCATCTATTATCTTTTTTTCCCTGCCAATTAAGCTCCAAGACTTGGCTAGCCAAGCTGGTGCCATGTTCTTGCTGCCATTGTCTTTGAACTGGGTTTCTGTCTCCCAGCTTAGATTGCAAGAGGAATTTCTCTTTTGTTATTAGAAATATTATGGGAAAAATATATCAGGGAATTAGAACAAATCATAAATAAAATCAAATGAAAAAATTACAAGGGTGGATCTTATTAAATTAATCATAATTTTGCATATAAGCTATCTGGAAGCTAGGCTTTCTTTTTTTATATCCTCCTTTATCTAATTGGCACTCTTCACAATTTTATCTAGGTTCAACTAGCTTGGTCTTATTTTCATTGGATGATGTTTAATTCCAGTCTCTAGACAATGATTTTGATTTCCTAATGCTTTCACATGTCTTAGCTTTTCTAGTATCTGCTTCTCTAACCATAGCTCTGAGTGGGGAAATTCATGTATAAGAATTCCTTCTTTTATTAGTTTTCTTAGACTTAGGACCTTGAAGGAATTTAGTTGTTGGTTTATGAGAGAAATTTTACTTAGGCATCTAAGCCCTTCTCTGTTTAGACTCCCAAGATTTCTTCCACCTTCATTAGTCTTCAGACCATTAGAAGCTGTGGAATTGCTCACCTTCCTGAAGATCTGGATGCTTCAAAGTTTGGAAGTATTCTTTTCTTCCTGTTTTGGTTGGTTTGCCTGAAAAAAATATCCTTGTGAGATTTTTGTGGTGGGTCCTAGTTTAGGGTGTATATTTGTTTTAATTTTTTTGGTGATGAAGTTACCTTTTCCAATTTATTTCTCTAATCTGGCATCTTTTATTTGGGATCATGGTTTGTGTTGTAGGACTATGATATTACATCTCAATGATTTCATCCTTTAGCTTAGTGTCTCCATGCTACCCTCAGATTGTCTTTCTTTTCCACTTTCCCTGTTAGTCTGATTCTATATCCTCCAGGAGATCTTCCCTGACTTCCAGATCATTAGCAAATCTCAGATACTTAGGGACAATGAACAATAATAGGTAAACTGTCCCTGGCTAAGTTCTTGATTTCTGTAGTCTTCTTTCAGATTGCTATATCATTTTTCATTCCCTGGAGAAGAGATTTGTTCCAAATTAAAGAAATTCTTTAAGTACTTAACAGTGACAAAATATTTTCTCCTTCTTTGTACCCATTCCCCAGTAAAAATAGAGCATGACTTGACATTTAACACATTTGAGTTTTTTAGTTAAAAAAACAAGGTGACTTTTGACTGGAATTATTTGCTCAAAACCAGAAGCAATGGCAAAGAGTTTGAGACCTGGACAGCTATCCAGTTCTAGTTTTGACTACTTGATAAATGATAATTTGATGGTGATATTTCTAAATATGCTCCTCTGTTAAAGATAAAGGTTTTTTAAGTACAAATATTCTGGGTATGACTATTTCTAACCAGCTCTTCTGCTGACATACAGTTGCTAAGTGAATGCTTGTTAAATGAATTAGTTTAGCTGTTCATGAATTTATTGCTCCCTGCTCAAGTAGTTTTCAAAAAAGTGATTGGAGGAGGTGGCTAGGTGGTGCAGTGGATAGAGCACCAGCTCTGGAGTCAGGAGTACCTGAGTTCAAATCTGGCCTCAGACACTTAATAATTACCTAGCTGTGTGGCCTTGGGCAAGCCACTTTAACCCCATTTGCCTTGCAAAAACCTAAAAAAAAAGTGACTGGAAAAATATTAAGGAGCAAAAATAATTAAAAAGAGAATAAGAGTGGAAAAAGTAGCAAATATGTTTATAAATTTGAATTACCTTGAATGTATTTTGAATATCAATTTTCTAAAATATGATATGCTATCCTGACCCACTGAAGTACAGTGCATTGATTTTTTTAAAAAAAAAATGTTGCAGTACTAATACAAGAAATCAAATCTGAAGTTATTCTTATGTTTTTGTTATAAACCTCTGAAGAACTGAGGATATAATTTTATCAGGGGAAAAAAATCATACCTTAAAAGTCAGAGTAGGGGTGTGGCTAGGTGGCGTAGTGGATAAAGCACAGGCCTTGGAGTCAGGAGTACCTGGATTCAAATCCGGTCTCAGACACTTAATCATTACCTAGCTGTGTGGCCTTGGGCAAGCCACTTAACCCCATTGCCTTGTAAAATCCTAAAAAAAAAAAGTTGGAGTATATATAACATTTTAGTCTGAAAGAATTTCTCTCTCCTTTCCCCAAATTTTAGGGATAGTTAGCATCAATTTTCTCAGACTGAGAAAGGACCAGTGGTGAAATTGTAGAAATAGAATTATCTATATGGAAAAGAATTGAAAAGAAACTGAGTGTTTTACTTTTCAAGAGATTTGTAGGATTCTTCCTTATCTATCCCCTCCAATCGGGATGAGGTCCTTCATCTTTTGATGATCTTTGAACATGCACTGCATTCTGACCTCATGACTGAACTGAAACTTCCCTCCAAATTTACCAATGATCTCTTAATTGCCAGTTCTCATCCTCTTTCCAGCATCTGACAATATGGACCACTCTCTTTTGTTGTTTGTTGTTGTTGTTGTGAAATTACTTCTTATTCTCTTTTTTAAAAAATTTATTTAAGACAATTGGGTTAAGTGACTTGCCCAAGGTCCCACAGCTAGGCAATTATTAAGTATATTTGAGGCTGAATTTGAACTCCAGTCCTCCTGCCTCCAGGGCCGGTGCTCTATCAACTGCATCACCTAGCTGCCCCTTCTTTTATGCTCTTTCTAAGCTTCTTGACTACTTCTGCTTCTTCTTTATTAGATCTTCATTTATATTATTCTTCAAATCTCAGTCCTGGATATTTTTCTTCTTTTTATCTATACCTTGACTTCTTCAGCTCCACTGGGTTCATTCTGCAGAGAGATGTCTCCCACATTATATATGCAGCTTGATCTGTTCCTAGTCTTGATTCTGGATCATCAAATGTCTTTTGGACGTTTTGGACTGGAATGTCCCATAGGCATTTCTTTTTATCTTTGGTTTTATTTTGTTTTCTTTTTTTGCAAGATAAATGGGGTTAAGTGGCTTGCCCAAGGCCACACAGCTAGGTAATTATTAAGTGTCTGAGGTCGGATTTGAACTCAGATACTCCTGACTCCAGGACTGGTGCTCTATTCACTGGGCCACCTAGCCACCCCTAGCATTTCTTTTTTCAATATTGTCCAGAACAACCTGTCTCAGAACCTCCTTGCCTTGGGCTATCCAATGTTCTTTGCAGCTTTCTCACCTGGGACCTCCATTCTCATCTGGTGAGTTCCTTCCAGGCCTTTCATTTTAGTTTTTAAAAATTTTATTTATTTAAGACTATTTAGAGTTAAGTGACTTGCCAGGGTCACACAGCTAGGCAATTATTAAGTGTCTAAAGCTAGATTTGAACTCAGGTCCTCCTGACTCAAGGGCCAGTATTCTGTCCTGCACTACCTAGCTACCCCAGGCCTTTCATTTTAGGGAGGGACCCAGGTTGGCCAACTTTCTTTCCCTTCCCATTCTACTCCTTATTTTCTGGCTTTTGTCACTGTGCTTCAGCTGCTGTCTCAGTGCCTGGGGTCTTCTTACCCTGGATTATATCTCCACTCTTCTCCAACTGACCAGTTTCTCCAGGGGCCTTCATTTTGTGGAGGGACCCAGGACAGTCAGTTTATATTCCCTATCTGGCTCTGGATTGAGCTCTCAGAGTGATTCAAGCTTGAGGCCTGACAGGCTCAAATGGAGAAATGATAAGAGAACCCAGGACTCAAAAGAAGAGTACTGTGTAGAGTTGAATTAGTTGACCAGATTTAAGATGATGATAAGGAAAGAGAATGGCTAGTTTGGGGAAGATGACCTGGGAGAGAACTGAAGGACAAAGGGATCAGAGGGTGGATGAAAAGTAGGATTTAGGAAAGGAAGGTAGAAGGAGAGCTAGAAACCCAATAGATAATGACTGGACTAGGAGATTTCAGAATTCTCAAATGTAGAGTTGGTACATTTGTGGATGTCAAGATCAATGATATATTTCAGATACTTTATACCAGAATCATGTAGAAAATTGAGTTCAGTTCATGACTTAGGATACTAAAAGTTCTGTGGAAAGAGAGCTGAATTCTTTGTGAAGTGCCAATTGCATGTTTACAAATGTTTCACAAAAAATAAAGAGAACTGTGGAGTAGATACGATTTTTTAAAAAGTAAAGTATCAGGGCAGCTAGGTGGTGCAGTGGATAGAGCATGGACCCTGGAGTCAGGAGTATCTGAGTTCAAATCCAGTCTCAGACACTTAATAATAGCCGTGTGGCCTTGGGCAAACCACTTAACCCCATTGCCTTGCAAAAACCTAAAAAAAAAACCAGCTAAAAATAAAGCATCAAAAAAACCCCCTAAAAAAGTAAAATATCACTCAATGAGTAATTACAAATTCAAAAAATTGTTTATGAAATTATTTGATAATGATTTGGAGGAAGTGACACTGATGATCCTGACAGATTTATTTTGTTTTAAGGAGTAAAGTTGAATGATTTAGAAGTTTTTAACAATGTTAGTCTCAGTGATTTAAAGTGTAGTCATACCTCAAAACATTAATATAAATAATGCATCTTATTTCCTTTTTTTTTCTTAAAGGTTGTAATTCTCATACTTTGTTAAGGAAAAACACATTTTGAGATTTTCCTCCTACCTTCCACATGGAATTTTACATGTTTGGGAGTTGGTGTTTCAAACTGAACATACTTCAATTGATTTTAGATTTCTTTGAACTAGATACTTTTCACATATACATGTCCATTAAGGAAAAAAACTGGCCTCCTACTGTCCAAATAAGATTTTAAAATTTCCCATAATTGTAAACTAGCTTTGGAAAAAATAACTATTATGATCAAATAATGTTACCTCTGTTTTTATTCTAATACCTTTTTTCTTCAGAATTTTAGCACTTTGCTTTTCAAAGAATTATTAAAATCAGTAATTGGGGTGATAAGCTTAGAGGGACATCTCCACATTATCTAAATCTCAGAATAGTAATTCCCAGGATAGAACTGTGCACGTGATGAGTCATCACTGATAAAGCATTTAAATCTGTTTAAATAAAAAATTTCCTTTGAAGCCTAGGAAAAGAAATCTAGCCTGTGTTCCAACCTTCCTATTTTTCATGAACTGCCTTGCTGATGAAATGTTTGAAGTACATGATACACTAGGAAGAAGCAAGACATCTTATCTTTATTATATTTTTGCTCATTTTATGCAATTTTTCCATGTATAGTTGATTCTAAAAATATTTTAGACTCATTTTTTTCAAGTTTCTATATAATCTTGAAGAAATTTGTGCTTATAGACTCCTGATTTAACTTTCATTTTTAGTTGTGATCTTAGGAAATTGATTATATACATGGATTAATTAAATTTTTGTACTAGAGATAAAATTTTTAAGTCTTAAAAAATTGTGGATACTTTTTTTAGCATGATACTTTTTCTTTTAGCATTATATACATTCTCAATCCAGCCCTCTCAGAGAGTCATTTTTGTCCTTATAACAAAATGTGAAGTACGAAAGAAAAAAGTAACACAAATCTAAACATTTTAAAAGTTTATCTTTGTGTACAGTATTTCACAACCATAGTTTGCAAAGAAGTGAGGCAGGTATGGAGCAAAAGACATCTTTTTACATTACTCTTTGGAGTTACAGATTGTCATTTTGGTTTCTCAGTGTCTAGTTTTAATTATTTTTGTTGGAAGTATTTTTCCATTTACATTATTATAAATATTGCACTTCTTATAGGGATAGCTAGTGGTACACTGGACCTAGAGTTAGGAAGACCTGAGTTAAAATGTAGCATCAGACACTTACTAGCTGTGTAATCCTGGGCAAGTCACTAAATCTGATTGCCTCAGCTTCCTCATTTGTAAAGTGAACTGGAGAAAGAAATGGCAAACTACTCTAGTAATTTTGCCCAGAAAATCCCAAATTGAATCATGAAGAATCAGACATGTCTAAAAAGTCTTAAAAACAATTGATTCTTAGTGCCCAGTAATATTACATTACATTCATATACCATAATGTGGTATGTGGTATATTTTCATTGTGTATATAGTAGTTTCAGGGAGGATTTTTCAGGGCTGTTCATGTTTGGTGTTCACCTCTCATCTAGCTCTCCTCTGTAATTCCCCTTCTTTCCTCTTCTCTACTCTGTTCTTACTACTTCTAATTCTGCAGTTTTTCCCCTATTGGTGAGAATTAGATCCAAAATAGGTTTGCTCGTTTTGGTTCCCTGAACATTTTGGGGGGATCAAATTGTCATTGTCAAGTTAAGGCATCGTTAGCTGCTCTTATTTAGAGGAGAGGGGAGAGCAGGTGTCTGAATAGTTCAGGTCTCCAAGCACTAGTATTTTATGCCTGTATGATTGGCATATGATTTTTTTCCCCAAATATTTCCTCTGTTTCCCTTTTTCTTTTTTCTTTTTTTGGTCCAGGTGATCTATGGATCTTTTGCCTGTACTGTTTCTTTTGAATAAAGAATACTTAACTAGGACCATATTTAGTCATAGTTTCATTCATGACTGAAGTGTCAGTGATATCTATGAGATCAATTTGTCTCCTTGACTTCAGTCTTCCACTTTCATTTCTTTATATATATTTTAGGTCAGCTGTCTTACTACTGGCTTCTTGGATTTTTTTTTCCTTCTGAGAGCCTGGGACTATTCTTCCTTAACTGTAGCTATGTAGGATATAAACAGGCAGTCTTCTCCCTCCCTACTTCTTTTTAGTTTAAAGCCCTTTCATTTATGAAAATTTGTTAATGGATCAAAAAGTTTTTAGCTTTAAAACCACTTATTTGTTCATTTTCCAT
This sequence comes from Macrotis lagotis, assembly GCF_037893015.1. Classification (NCBI taxonomy): domain Eukaryota; kingdom Metazoa; phylum Chordata; class Mammalia; order Peramelemorphia; family Peramelidae; genus Macrotis; species Macrotis lagotis. The sequence goes on along the minus strand of NC_133661.1, from coordinate 53,752,451 downwards.
AAATCCCTTTTGATTATGGCTTCTTGTTTTCTTTCCAAGTAGTGTAGCCATCAATTCTTCAATGTTGAGTTTTGAGCCCATTTTTATCCCAGTGTAGATACTGATATGCAAGAGAGATCCAGACTTAACTCTACATTCAATATTAAACCTACTCTAGATTTTCGATCAGATAGAAGTAAACTGAAACACTTTTATTTATTGAATTCTTAATAAATGCAAAGACTTTTTATTCTCATCTATGTATGCAATAGTTTTGATGGTCTTCATAAATCTTGGTGCAAATTCTAATTGATGAACTAAATAGAATCTGGAGGTTTAAGTTTTCTCTCTTTTTCCCCCAGGCTTCATTTCCAATCTGACCATTCAGAGACAGTATTTTCCTAATGATGAAGACCAGACTGGGGCAGCCAAAGCTTTGTTACGTCTCCAGGACACTTACAATTTGGATACAGATACCATCTCCAAGGGTAATCTTCCAGGTAAGTTGAGCCCAGGCTTCTGTAAAACATTTGTCATCTGGCTGATCTGCTCAATCCATTAGTACTCTGACAATGTGAAGAGCTTTTATGTTTTCAGATCTATAATTGATAGTATGGCTAATAGTCTTGAGGCATGAAACAACCTTTCTTTTTCTAGTACTTGATGGTTCAATTAGATCATAGAAACTGACCTTGGAAGGCAAAATTGTTTAAAGAAATAAGAAAAAACTCTTACATATTTTTTTTCCTCTTAAGAAAACCTATTAATTTTCCTGCTTTCAATATAAAATTTCTAAAAAGTTGGCTATTCCAATACATATATAGTATGTTTCAAGAAGGGACATGTGGCGGATATGCACAATCAGATTTTTTTTAAAAGTATTCTGCATTGTGCAGGATATCCTGCTTTTTTACTTATTTCTGGCAAAGACCTCTAAACTGCCAGCTGAACCTGGGATATGAAGTCTCACTTTGCCATCTCTTTGTGCAACTGGGAATTTCCTTGGTTCTGTTGCTTAGAGAAATAGAAAATTGTACCTGCTGCCCCTGCTTAGATTGATTCTAAAGTGACCTTTCGAATTAGTTGATTTTGTAATTTGAAAATAATGGTAGAACTAGTTTTCTCCCAACTGAAAAAATTTAGGTCATTTGCTATGAAGTTCCTTTTCCCTCATCTAACTCATCTGTTGATCAGATACCTTCTGAAGATCCCCCACAAGATGAAGAGGACTTAGTCTTTATCAAAGCTAATCCTTCTAACTGATAAGTGATCTATTCCATCCTGTTTCCTTCAACAGATTCCTTCCCATTATCCTCACTCTTCTATTTAATTTCAGTCTCCCTCTCTCCTGACTCCTTTTTATATCTGTCTACAAGTATGCCCATATCTCTCCATACTGCAAAAAGAAACCCTCACTTGTTCCTTTCCTCCTTGCTCTCTGTTGTTCTCTGTCTCTTCTGCCCTCCTAAAGACCATCTACAATGAGTATCTCCACTTTTTCTCCTCTCACTTTCTTCTTAAATTTTTATTAAGAGTTCTGGCTTCTGATTTTATCATTTTACCACAACTGCTCTTTCCAAAGTTACTAACAATCCTTTAGTTGCTAAGTCCAATGGCCTTTTCTCATCTTCATTCTCCTCAGGCTTTGAGACTGTTGAGTACTCTTTGCTGATTCTTCTCCTACTTTTTTGATTACTTCTTTGCTGGATTCTCCTCCAGATCACATCCTCTAATCCTAGCTATCCCTTAGGGTTTTGTCCTAGATCTTCTTCTCTGTTTTCTCCATACTGTTCCCCTTGGTGATCGTATCAGCTCCCTAAAATGTAATTATCATCTCTAAGCTGAGGATTATCCAATCTGTCTTTTCTGCTCCAATCTTACATCTCCACCTACTTTTCAGACATCTCAAATGTGATGCCCAGTGGATTTCCTAAACTCAGCATGTCTAAAATGAATTTGTTATCTCTCTCTCTAAGACCTCCTTCCCTCTTTTTGATTGCAGAGAACTATACTATCCTCCAAGTCCTTCAGGCTCATCTGAGGAGTCATTTTGAATTCCTCACTATCATTAACCCTTCCATCCCCCTCTCCCCCGAACCCCCTCCCCCCAAGTATCCATGTTGTCACTGGGATCTGCTAATTTTATCTTGTTCATCTTTCATATATGCCCCCTTTTCTTCTTTGACACTGCTATCCTCCCTCCTAATTCTGCATTAGAGAAGTCAACCTTTGGCGAATATATGTGCGTGTTTGTGTGTGTGTACTTGTATATGCAGAACCATACAATACACTTCCATATATCAGTCCTTTCTCTGGAATTGGATAACATTTTCCTTTATTAGTCCTTTTTAGTTAATTTGAAACTTCATATTACTCAGAATAGCTTAATCATTCACAGTTACGTTTTGAACATTATTGCTGTTACTATATACAAAGTTCTCTTAGTTCTGCTCCTTTTACTCTTCATTGTTTCATGCAAGTCTTTCCAGGTTTTTCCAAAATCAGCCTACCTGTCCTTTCGTACCTCACAGTTCATCACAATGACATGCCCCAACTTATTCAGTCATTCAGTCAATAAGGAATATTTCAAACACTAATTATAAACTACAAGCAACTTACAAGATTCACAGGAAACAAAGGAACCAAAAGTTAACTTTTATAACAAGCAATCATTCTTCTTATTGTATCTTCTTACATTAATAGGACAAAAAAGCAAAATTTACACATTACTAAAATGTCATGAATCTTTTAAAAGCTTATGGACCACACTATAATTTTTTTTTAAATTTATTTAAAGCAGTGGGGTTAAGAGTGACAGGCCACACAGCTAGGCAATTATTAAGTGTCTGAGGTCGCATTTGAACTCAGGTCCTCCTGACTCCAGGGCTGGTGCTCTATCCACTGTACTACCTAGCTGCCTCCTGACCGCACTAGAATTAATGTCTTCATCTGATACTCCTGAAATGAGATGAGTAGAAAATACAACTTTTAGGAATGCATATTTCTTGATTGGTAATAGGTTGTAATTTACTTTCGCCTATCAGTCACCTCTTTCCCCATTGCTCTTTGGATGACCTGTATAGTTCTACTGGAAAGATTACTTAATTGAATCTGCAATCTTCTTAGTTTGGGAGTTTCTACCAGTAATCTAGATCATCCCCATTTATACCTATTTATCCCGGGTGACTCTTGTTCATGTCTTCTCAAAAGTTTGCCTTAAGGAAGACTTCATTGTTTTTTCTTGCCTTTGGGATGAAGGGAAGTGTTCATCCTGCTTGTCCACTTGTCATTCTTCTTTTCTGACACATCCTTTCTTCCTTGATGATATCTTTATTCTTGTTCTTCATAGTAGTTCCTTGCTGGTTCTGTGTTTCAACCCACTCACACCTATCATATACCTCTCTATTGTTCTCTTATATTCACTTTTAATTCTTCAGTGGCAGTTGAAGTCTATGTCTCATTGCTGTTTAGTAAAACTTGTAGAATATTAATATTGAAAACATAGGCCCTTATGGAAAGCCTGCAATCAAGAAAGGAGCTTTTCCTTTTCTTCAGGACAATGCAAACTACTTTCTTTTCATTTTAGGATTGAATTCATTGTCCAGTGTCAGTCTATCAAGAATAAATGTACTGATGAACCAGATCTATGGGTTGTATATAAATTTGAATATCTGAACAATAAACTTTCTTCATCTCTTTGATTTTTTTTTTCTGTATGAATAGTTAGACTGAACTCGTGAGAATCAATTAGGTGGTTCAGCCATATTCTGGGACTTAATTTAATTAATAAAATGTCAGCCACAAACAGGCATCTCTGTAGGAACTCACCATAGACAATTCCTTCTTCAATTTGGATTCTCTGTTGAATATCTTACATGGTGCCAAACAACTTTGACAAGCAAATGTCTTATTTTTTCTTTCTTATGCCTTGTAGTGTATTAACATTCAGAGTGCTATTGAACAGGTTTATCTGTTACCTTTTAAGAAATCTTGACATGTGTGGGAGACTAACTTGTTAGAAGAAAAAAGCTTGTAAAGATGGTAGCATTTTGCCATAGAGAAGCAAATACTTGTTTATATTCAACTCACAATAAGCATACTTGGGTTTTCCATACCTTTCAGTGTGTGAGTATGATCTTCTGTAAGCTGTCATTCATAAAAGCTTGTCTCTTCCCTTTTTTTATCTGCATGAAAGATTCACCCAGAATATTTGCAGATTATTCTCCTAAAAATTTTGAGAAGGCAAGAAAATAAGTAAATGAATTTTTAGCTTTGTTGTTTTCTCTGATCCCCCTTTGACAAGTTCTAAACCTTTGACATATTCCACTCTTTCTTATATCTTGAAAATTAATCCCTCCTCAGAATTGTGTTGTCTCCAGCATGGACCCCCCTATCCCCCATCGTGCCTATTCAGGTTCAGCTATTTTTTCCCAACTTTGTTTTCATTAGAACAATTTTTACTTCTCATGCAATACATCAGAGATGTGAGGGTCCAAATGTGGATTGTCATTGATAGAGAAGTTTGTTTTAGAATTCCCTTGACAATAGCTTTTCGATTTATTTTGTTCATTGTCTTTTTCTCTTTGTGTTTAAATGGCCTTACTATGTCCTATCTTAGTAGTGACTCTTGTTAAGCTTTTGTAGACTTGTTTTTTCTTCCAGACCTCTCATTGTTGAGGTATCCCTCAACACAAATGAATTTTTATTATTGACTGAGGGATTTTTTCTTTGATGCCTTTTTTTGGTTTGTTTTTTGCAAGGCAATGGGGTTAAGTGACTTGGCCAAGGTCACACAGCTAGGTAATTATTAAGTATCTGAGTTGGATTTGAACTCAGGTCCTCCTGACTCCAGGGCTGGTGCTCTATCCACCTAGCCACCCCATGCCTTTTGTTTTTATAACATTTATTTTCTAATATATTCTCAGTAGATTTTTTTTGAAGACTATCTCCACCTGCTGATATCTTTGCAACAGATATTACAATTCATAGTGGTCTTTTTTTTTTAGTTTTTACAAGGCAGTGGGGTTAAGTGGTTTGTTCAAGGCCACACAGCTAGGTAATTATTAAGTGTCTGAGGCCAGATTTGAATGCAGGTCCTCCTGACTCCAGGGCTGGTGCTCTATCCACTGCGCAACCTTAGCCACCCTGGTCTTTCTAAATATATATATATATATATATATATATATATATATATATATATATATATATATGTTATGGATAAGCAAGATGAGATGACCAAGTGTCCCATAAAAAATTCCTTCTTGTTTTTAATTGCATGAAAAAAAATAATTCCACCAATTCCTTTATTTTTCTAACATAAAAGGAAATGTGAAACATTTTTATGTTTAGCCACTTCTTTAGTCTTTTCATTTAATATATTGTAAGAATGTAAAGATTGATGTGACTTAGATCCTCAAGTAATATATTGAGTCATTGATCCAAATGTAAAGTAAAAATTTTAAATTTAGCCTAGTAGGTAAATCAGTATTTACATGTGGTCTAAAAGTGATTTATCCTCATTCTCTTTCTCCTACTTTGTTACTATGAAAATAATAAGGAAACTATGAAAGACAGAGGTATCTAATACTTTTCTTTGTTTCATGGGTTACCATGGCCAAAGAGCTCACCACCAAGTGGCCTACTTAGAAGTGATAAGCCTCTTTGTATTTATTTAGCTAGCCTGATCCTTGAAAGTGAATGGTTTGTGACAGGACCATACTTCAGAGGTTTTTCTAGCACAATGAAGAGCCTGCTAAAGTTTACAGTCTACTTGAAGAACCTTTGAGGACTCAGAGCCACCCACACTTCACAGTGAGACATCAGATTAGGAGTTTATGGGGGTACATTATATACTTTAATTTATTCAGCTTTCCCTAATGGTTGTTTTTGTCCCCATTCCACCTCCATAGAAATAAAAGAACTATTAATACTTTTGTACTTCTCAATATCCCATGTTTAGACCACTGGAGTCACAGTGCTTGAATAAATTAAAAAGGCATCACATCAAAGAGCTTAACTTTTCTTTAAAAAACAAATGATTTATAGCTAGCTAAAAGATGATAAACAGCTATATTGCAGTTCTTTATTGCCTCTCTGAGGACCATTGATCCATCCCTTATGCACCTCCATCAACAATTTATAGTTTTAGTCAAATATGATCTGCCTTTACATTTTACCTTACTTAAATAACTGCAAACCGGTTCTGCAGCAGTTATCATTAGAAGATACAGACTTGTGATAATTCTTAAATTTGTGTTGGGCCCTATATTTGTGATTGGTGCTGCTGAGGTGTTAGCTGGGGACTTCCAGTGGCAGGAAAGGGTGAAGTGATCTATGAAGCTCTAGAGGACTCTTGCCAAGGAGAAGGCTGAGACTGGTGCTGCATGTGTTGCATTTGTTGCTGCTACTGCATTTGTTGCAATGATATGCTGTAGCTCCTGCTGCATTTAGTGTTGTGGATTTTCTGAATATGTTAGTGATGATGCAGCTGATGCTTCATGTGATGTTGAAAATGTTGCTGTTTCATTTGTTATTGGATTTGCTGATGCAATTGATGCTACTGTATTTGCCCTGTGATGGTGTGGCAATCATGGCTATTCCCATTTAGTTAATTAATGAAGCTGAAATGTTTGTTGGCAGATGAGCTGCAGTGGTAATAGTAGCTCCAGTCTGATTTATTGGCAGGTTTAGGGGCAATTACCCTGGGAAGTGACTGTGGATGAGTCTGACATTGGTTCCTGTTGAGAAAGAGGAGAAAGGAGCATGATAAATTAGTAGATGCCAGAGTCTGCTGTACAGTAGGTGTGCTTCTGCTATCCTGCAGAAACTTGGAAATGAGGCTTGCTTGATAAGCAGCAAGTGCCTTTGGGTATTCTCTTTTTGGTGGCCTCAGTTTTCCTTTCACATCCCTGCTTTTGTTTTTCACCTGGGCCATCCCACATGGATGCTAATGTTTTTGAGATCTTTCCAAAGATTGCATTTGGATTGTGACTTTTAATTACAGTTTGTGTCTCTGAAGAATAGGGTATATACTGACATTGAGACTCATTGAGATCTTTCTTTTTCTTTGGAATTTTGAGCTGCTTGCCATTTCCATTTGTAAGGCTTGATTGGGAAGGAGTTAACTGTTTTGCTTGGGAGGTGAAGGAAATGTGGGAGCCCTAATGACACCCCTAAATTTGATCCCATTTGGTCACTGATAATAATATTGGTTAATAGTTTCGAACTGGGCAGCAGACACAATTCCAGAACGAGCATCACATGGACAGTAGATCTCATGATCAAAGAGTGAGTCTGATGATATGGTGACATTTATAGCCTCAGAACTGAGCACAGAGCTTAGCACCTGCATATTTAATTGAAACTTGTTGAGTGAATGAAAGAGACTAGATATTGTATGGAAGGGAAGGGGAGAAAGAACGATGAACAAGGTGAAGTAAGAGAAGAGGGAGAAGAGGAAGGGGGAAGGAGGAAAGAACCATCAGTGCAAAGGTGTAGAGTTGGCAGAAGGAATGTCAAATTTAGGAGATAGCCAGAATGCCAGGTGTACCGGAATATAGACAATGTTGAGTTTTAAGAAAGAAAGCTGAAAATGGCCTATGAGAACTATCTTGTCATGGGCTGCTTTCAATACTGTAATGAGGAATTTGTATTTTACCCAGAGATCTTAGGGAATTGCTGAAGAATTTTAGTAGAATGTAAACTTCTTGAGGCAGTTAGATTGTATAGACAATAAGAGTGATGGCAGATGCTTACTAGGAGTGTGACTCTAGGAAAGTCATTTAACCCTGTTTGTTTTGGATTCTCAACTGTAAAATAAGTTAAAGAAGGAAATGGCAAACTCCAGTGTCTTTGCCAAGAAAATTTCAAATGGGATCAGAGAGTCTGACACAAAACAACAGCAACACATATACTTCTTGTAGGCAGGGAGCAAGGACTATTGGTCATTTTTGTCTTGTGTCTTGTATGTGGTAAGTGCTTGCTGGGTTGAATTGAAATTCTTATACTTTTTCTCAGATGAAAGTAAACTACCTTAAAACTAGATGTTTGTAGTTAATATTTTGTTGTTAAAAGGATTGAAAAAGTGTGCCTAAAAGAAACTTTATTTTTAGACTCATTGGACACAACCATTTTCTTAATTTCATTTAGAAAAACCTTAGGATCACTATCAGCTCCAGGAGTAGGGATTGATAAATGAAAAACAATTAGTGAAATGAGTTTAGTTCCACTGTAAGACTCCTGCCCCGGCTCTTGATTTGTTTCTTCCCTGGAAATAGATAATGTAATTGAACTTCATTTCTTAAGTTTAAATAAACATAAGAAAATGCTTAACAAATATTTCTTTATCTTATTTTGAAATCATTTCCTGAGGGCTGTGTTGATAGTTAATTTCTTTCTAGTTCAATTTCTGCCCATAACAGGGTAAAGATGAAAAATAAAACACTGTCCTCTAGAAGTTAGACATTGCTTCATAACTTCATAGCTTAACTAAATTGCAGTTTATCTGAATCAGCTCAAGAAGCCCTCAACCTTTTATCTCTGAAACAAAATAATAGTCAACCTAGATACAATGAATACCTGATATATTTAAGCCCAGATGCTGGCTCTGTTTTTTTTAAAGATTTAAAAGATTTTTGGGGCAGCTAGTGCAGCGGATAGAGCACTGGCCTTGGAGTCAGGAGTCCCTGAGTTCAAATCCGACCTCAGACACTTAATAATTACCTAGCTGTGTGGCCTTGGGCAAGCCACTTAACCTCATTTGCCTTACAAAAACCTAAAAAAAAAGTAGAAAGATTTAAAAGATTTTTAAAGATTTTTTAAAATGTTATTTTATTTTATTTCTTCTGATTACACACAAGGATAGTTTTTGACATTCATCTTTTTGTAAGATTTTTGAGTTCCACATTTTTCTATCTTCCCCCCCCCCACCTATGACAGTGAGTAATCTGATTTAGGTTATACATGTACAGTCATTTGTTAAACAGACTTTAAAAATAAGTCATAAATTCCTTTTTATTCTACCCACTTTGTAAAAGTCAGTTTATTTAATAGATAGAAAATTGCTTGTCTCTTCAAATAAAATTGTTTGGCCTGCCTTTGATTTTTCTTTTCCCTCACTTTACCTTCCCTTGGTGCAAATACACTTTCTTCTAAGGTTAGCTTATTCTCTGAATATCTCTAAGGTGGAAGATGGAGTGGAGGTGGGGGGGGGGAAGAGAGATATATTATGGTGAGAGCCCTTTTCTACTAGGACAAAGTACAGAAATATTTCTTGTTTCATTATTTTCTATTTCATGCCAGATGTGCCTTTTTTATCATCTTTGTCTTTTTTTTTCCTGGTAGGCACTAAATAACAGTAACAGAAAGAAAAATATATAATTTTCTCTGCAGGTTTTTCATTGAGCATTCAGAGGGATTCTGTAGAATACCCTTTCTTCAAGTGAAAGCCTTATTTCAAAAATGAGCTGCCTTAGTGGGTTTGCCCTGTTCTCTAAGAGAGGCAGCAGATGACCTTTTATCTCCAAAATAAAGGAGAGGATGCAAGCATTAAACTCAGAGCACCTGAATTTGAATCTTTGCTCCTCCCCAGGAGAATCAGTTCGGTATAGTGAAAAGAGGACTGGCCTTGAAATTCAGCTTTTTGCATTTTGGTTTTCTAATCTATAAAACTGGCCTGGGGGCTACCCTTAATACCTAACTCATGGGTTGAAAAGATGATATATACATATCTATATCTATATCTATATCTATATCTATATCTATATCTATATCTATATCTATATCTATATCTATATATCTATATATATATATATATATATAGTGCTCTGTGATTTTAAAGCATTATTAAAATGCTAGCTTCCTTTTGTGACTTTGAGCAATTCACTTAACCTTGCTGAGCTTCAGTTCCCCCTTTATAAAGTGGGAGGGTTGGAACATTTGATCTCTACAGTTTTTCATTTCTAAATTCTGTGATCTCTGTCTACAAGCTGTTTTGAGCCAATAAAAGCTACATATCTGGTAAATATAACATTTATATAAGTATCAGTACTCCCTATGTGAATTAAAAGGAACAAATTGGCAGTGCTTTGCTTAGATAAGCAACATTACTTGATGTTTAGGTGATATTTTAATTACTTGATATTAAATATCCTAAGGAAAAAATGTTACTTCTGTAATCTATTTGAAAGATTCTGTTGTGGAAAATATAAGGACAGACGCTTGTGGTATAAGACTTTTTGAATCTTATATGCTTTGTTCTTTTTGTAGGTGTAAAACACAAGTCTTCTCTGACAGCTGAGGACTGCTTTGAGTTGGGGAAGATAGCATATACGGAAGCTGATTACTACCATACTGAGCTGTGGATGGAACAAGCATTGAAGCAGCTAGAGGAAGGAGAGGTGTCCACCCTTGACAAAGTCTCAGTTCTAGACTATTGGAGCTATGCCGTGTACCAGCAAGGGAACTTGGAGAAAGCACTCATGCTAACCAAAAAGCTTCTTGAACTGGGTAGGTTAGAACTGATCCTCTTCTGAAGTTATTCCTGAACTGCCTCTTCTGAATTTAGAGGAGCTGCCTGTTGGCTACCCCATTCTTTCCTCTCACATTCTCAAAAGAAATTTTTAGGGATCAGTTTTGACAAAACTAGAAAATGCCACTCTGTTAAAGACTACCTGAGTGTCTTTATCCTATTTTCTTCAGGAATTTCATAATCACATCATAAGGTGGCTTATTCAATCTAAAACTAATGCTGTATTAAGTTATAGCCCACTTCCTAATTTTTATAGGTATAGAGTTTAGTATAGGGTTTTTGTATGGTATAACTGTACTTTTCTTCAAAATTACATTGAATTAAAATAGAATTCTCTGCTTGTAATTTAAAAATAAATTATTGGGGCAGCTAGGAGGCACAGTGGATAGAGCACCAACCCTGGAGTCAGAATGATCTGAGTTCAAATCTTGCTTCTGACACTTAATTACCTAGCTGTGTGACCTTGGACAAATCACTTAACCCTGTTGCCTTGCAAAAACCAAAAACATAAATAAATAAATTATGATAGTGCTAATGGATATGGGAGAAATAATAGCATAGGAATTTAATCCTTAAGCACTTATCATAATTACTAATACATTATAATGTACATTATATATAACAATTATATACTTTGTTATTTAATAAAAATGCTTAATTCTTAAATATTTTATTAGCTTAAAAATGGATGGGGTTTAGACCCTGTGGCACTACTTACATTGCCTTATTAATTTTATTATCTTTACAAAAACAAGATTTATATCCTGCAGAGCCAGAGCTCTAGATGTCTCTTGAAGTTACTCATTGGAAATCTGGTTCCCATTTTCTTCCTAATATTTTTGTTATGCACATGCATAACTATTACTTGGCAGAGCATACAGCAGAATGTAAAAGTAATCCTTGAAACTGAGAAAGTGTTTTTACTTTGAACTTTCTTAACAGAGAGTAATTGGAGTCAGAACTATTATGGGTAACAACTGAACTATGATCAGATATCATTTTATAATTCAGATGATAGATATAGGTTTCTAGATTTGTTTTAATTTGTGTGATATTTATTTTTGCCTTCAAAAGTTTCAGCCTCTATGCCTTGAGAGTAGCAGGCAGCTGTGACTAGAAATTCTGTGATAGCTATTGGCTTTTAGCTTATCTGGAAATTTATGGATTTAACTTATTTTATTCTTCCTTCTCTGAATATTGAGATTAACATGGTCCCAGGCTTAAGAGGTAGTTCAAGAATGCTATTATTTAGCTCTGGTAGCAGTCATTGCTTTTGACCTCTGCCAAGTATTTTCCTCATACTTAAACAAGATATTTGATCTTTGTTTGTATGACACTCCTTTTACCTATGTAGAATGCAAACCCTTTGTGGCTTAGTAGATTGTCTTTAAGAGTTATCTAAAAAAAAATGCATCCTACTAGAGTAATTCTGGTGATTGGTCTCTCTGAACTTAGCTATGGAGGCATCATGGTATAATGGAAAATGTTGGATTTGAAGTCAGAGGACCCAACTCTGGATCCATTATCTATATGACCTTGGACAAGTCATTTAGCCATTAAGGCCTCAGTTTAGTCATTTGTAAAATGAGGTAGTTATATTAGATAACCTCTAAGATCCTGTTGAGTTCTAAATCTTTGATTCTAGATTGGTCTTTTGATTGACATTGATGGATCCAAACTTGTAGTCATTGTATTTCAGTAAAGCACTCATGCTTTACTGAAGCATTAACAAAGCATGTGCTCCACTAGCATCTTTTAGTGAAGCATCAGAATAAGAGATATTAGTTGATATTATTCTACTTCCCAATGTATTTTTTTTTTTGGTCTCAGAAAAATCTTTTCCTTGTCCTATACAGATGGGTGAGACTTTTTTCATTGATTACCAAAGAAATTATGGTTTGATTCACAAAGAAGTATAGTATTTGTTAGCCTTAAGTAAATGATGATCCTTAAATATCTGTGGTCTGTCTTTCTTACTGTGTCTCTAGATCCTGAACATCAGAGAGCCAATGGTAACTTAAAGTATTTTGAGTATATAATGGCTAAAGAAAAAGATGCCAATAAATCTACCACAAAAACAGATGATGACCAATCTGAGCAGGAAAGTGATCCTAAGAGAAAGGGGCGTGCCAAGGATTACCTGTCTGAAAGACGGAAGTATGAAATGCTGTGCCGTGGAGAGGGTCTCAAAATGGTAAAGTGGACCAACCAACGTTGTGTGTGTGTGTGTGTGTGTGTGTGTGTGTGTTTGTGAGAGAGAGAGAGAGACAGAGAGAGACAGAGACAGAGAGACAGAGAAAAGAAGAACCTGAAATGCTAGAAATTCATACTCAAAGCATCATACAGGGAAGGTCAAAAATGCCTTTATACACAGTATAGTAGCTTTATACTTAAAGTAGCTACATAGAAATTTTTCTGATGATATTGAAAATAACCTTCACAAATTTGTAAACATAACATTTGTGTTATCCCGATAGCCTACATGACAAATATTATTTAAGCCATTTCTCATGTAGATCCACACAGAAACTCTGTATTCCTTTATATTTCATTCATAACAAACTTTTGTTAATTATTTACTTGTTTGCAGACATGATGGTAGGCACTGAGATGCAGAGAAGCATAGTATATCCTGACCCCCCAAATTGCCTTGCATTCCATTTCAAATATAGATTCAATTAGGATTATTTAGGAATATCACCCATCATACTACATAGCATCACTCTTAGTAATATCACCCCAGTTGATGAGAATCATGATGTTGGAAGGGATCTTCCTTTTTTTAAAAATTTTTTTAGGTTTTTCAAATGAGGTTAAGTGGCTTGCCCAAGGCCACACAGCTAGGTAATTATTCAGTGTCTGAGACTGGATTTGAACCCAGGTATTCCTGACTCCAAGGCCGGTGCTTTATCCACTGTGCCACCTAGCTGCCCTGGAAAGGATCTTTCTAGACCTGCTTTTGAGACCTTGTCAGAATACATGACTAATAATAGAGTACCAAGGAAAGAAGCACAAGGAGTTTTAATTTTAGAGGGAAAGAAGGGAGAATGTGAATGCTGTGTAAATTCTATTCAATAGATTTAGCCCAGTGAGGGAATAAAATACATTACCACTTGGGTTTAAAAATTTAACTTAATCTACAGGGAAGGGGGAGACTGGGAAAGGGGAAGATAAGGGAAGAAGGGACTGATAAAAGGGAAGGGAAGGTTTAAGTGAAAATAAACTGAAATTTAAATTTTTAAAAGATAAATCAAAGGAGAAAGGTAGTAAAATTTTGGTGAGGAGGAATAAGAGAAAAGGAAAGAGATAATAGAAATAGAGAAAGATGGCATAGAAGGAAATACAGAATTAGTCATCTTAAACTGTAAATGTGAATGGGATGAACTGTCCCATAAAACAGAAACAGATAGCAGAATGGATTAAAAACCAGAATCCTACAATATGTTGTTTGCAAGAAACACATTTGAAGCAGTTAGATATCCACAGGGCAAAGGTAAAAGGTTGGAGCAAAATATATTATGCCTCAGCTGAATTTTAAAAAATCTGGGATAGCAATTCTAATCTTAGACAAGGTAAAAGCAAAAATCAATCTCATTAAAAGGGATAAGGAAGGAAACTACATCTTAAAAGGCACCATTGGAAATGAAGCTATATTATTACTAAACATATATGCACCTAGTAGGATGGCTTCCAGATTCCTAGAGGAAAAATTGAGTGACTTACAAGGAGAAATAGACAGCAGAACTTTAATAATGGGAGACCTCCACCTTCCTTTCTCAGAACTAGATAAATCTAACAACAAAATAAACAAGAAGGGAATTAAGAAGGTGAATGAAATCTTAGAAAACTTGGATATGATAGACCTTTGGAGAAAACTTGTTTTTTTTTTCTTGCAAGGCAATGGGGTTAAGTGGCTTGCCCAAGGCCACACAGTTAGGTAATTATTAAGTGTCTGAGGCCGGATTTGAACCCAGGTACTCCTGACTCCAGGGCTGGTGCTCTATCCACTGTGCTACCTAACCACCCTCTCTGGAGAAAACTTAATGGGGACAGAAAAGATTATACCTATTTCTCAGCAGTTCATGGCACCTTCACCAAAACTGACCATGTACTTGGGCTCAAAAACTTTAAAATCAAATGCAGAAAAGCAGAAATAATAAATATACACTTCTCAGATCATGATGCAATAAAAATTACATGTAATAAAGGGTCAGGGAAAGAAAAAACAAGAACTAAATGGAAATTAAATAACCTTATCTTAAACAATGAGTGGATCAGACAGCAAATAATAGCAATAATCAATAATTATATCCAAGAAAATGTTAATAATGAGACATAACCAAAGTTTATGGAATGCAGTCAAGGCAGTTTTGAGGGGAAACTTTATATCTCTAACTGCCTATGTGAATCAAATAGAGAAAGAAGAGATCAATGAATTGGATATGCAACTAAAAAAGCTAGAAAAAAAAATTAAACATCCCCAACTGAATACCAAACTACAAATTCTGAAAATCAAGGGAGAGATTAATAAAATAGAAAGCAGAAAAACCCATTGATCTGATCTCATAAATAAATATAACAGTTGGTTTTATGAAAAGGCCAATAAAATAGACAAACCTGGTTAATCTGATTTAAAAAAAGAAAGAAGATAACCAAATAACCACTATCAAAACTGAAAAGGATGAACTAACCACTGATAGGAGGAAATTAAAGAGATAATTCAGAGCTACTTTGCCAAACTGTATGCCAATAAATTGGACAACTTGAGTGAAATGGATGAGTAGTCACAAAAATACAAGCTGTCCAGATTAACAGAAGAGGAAATAAAATACTTTAAAAAATCCCATTTCAGAAAAAGAAGTTGAAGAAACCATCAATAAACTTCCTAAGAAAAAGTCTCCAGATCCAGATGGATTTACAAGTGAATTCCACTAAACATTTAAGGAACAATTAATTCCTATTCTATGTAAACTATTTAAAAAAGTAAGAGAGTAAGGAGTTCTACCAAACTCCTTTTATGACACCAACATGGTGCTGACACCTAAACCAGGAAGAACCAAAACAAAGAAAATTACAGACCAATCTCCCTAATGAATATTGATGCAAAAATCTTAAATAAAATTTTAGCAATGAGACTACGGCACATTATTACTAGGTTAATATACTATGATCATGTTGGATTCATACCAGGCAAACAGGGATTCAACATTAGGAAAACACTCAACATAAGTAAACTTATCAACAGTAAAACCAACAGAAACAATGTGATTATCTCAATAGATGCTGAAAAAGCCTTTGATAAAATACAACATCCATTCCTATTAAAAACATTAGAAACTTTAGGAATAAATGGTGTTTTCCTTAAAATAATAAATAATATCTATCTAAAACTATCACCAGATTTATATTTAATGGGAATAAACTTGGAGCATTTCCAGTACATTCAGGGGTGAAACAAGGTTGTCCATTATCACTATTACTATTCAATATAGCTTTGGAAATGCTAGCTTTAAGAGATAGAAACAAAATTAAAGGAATCAGAATTGGCAATGAGGAAGCAAAACCTTCACTCTTTGCAGTTGATATGATGGTATACCTAGAGAACCCAAGAAAATCATCTAAAAATGCCTTGAAACAATTAACAAATTCAGCAAAGTAGCAGGATATAATATAAATCCACATAAATCATCAACATTTCTATATATAAAAACAGCAAAGCCCAAGAGCAAGAGATAGAAAGAGAAATTCCATTTAAAATGACTATAGGCAACATCAGATACTTGAGAATCTACCTCCCAAGACAAATCCAGAAACTGTATGAACTGTATGAACTGTATGAACATAATTATAAAGTTCTCTTTATCCAAATAAAGTCAATTCTAAATAATTGGGAAAATGTTAAATGCTCATGGTTAGGTGGAGCTAATATAATAAAAATGACAATTTTACCCAACTTAAATTACTTATTCAGTGCCATACCAATCAAACTTTCAAATAAATACTTTACTGAGCTAGTAAAAATAGTAACAGAATTCATCTTGAATAACAAAAGGGCAATAATAGCAAGGGATCTGATGAAAAAAAATGTAAAGGAAGGTGACCTAGCTCTAACAGTTCTAAAACTATACTATAAATCAGTATTCATTAAAATTGCCTGGTACTGGTTAAAAAATAGAGTAATGGATCAGTGGATTAGGATAGGTTCAAAAGAAAATTCAGTAAATGACAACAATTATCTACTATTTGATAAATCCAAAGACATCAGCCTCTGGGATAAGAACTCACTATTTGACAAAAATTGTTGGGAAAACTGGAAAATAGTATGGCAAAAACTAGGCATAGATCCACCACTCACACCCTATACTAAAATAAGGTCAAAATGGGTACAGGATTTAGGCATAAAGAGCGATACTATAGATTAAGTAATAGACCAAGAAATATTCTATCTATTAGATCTATGGAAAAGGGATAAATTCATGACCAAACAAGAATTAGAGCACATTATAAAGTGCAAAATGAATGATTTGACTATATTAAATTAGAAAGTATTTTCTTTTTCTTTTTTTTTTTTTTTGCTAGGCAATGGGGTTAAGTGGCTTGCCCAAGGCCACACAGCTAGGTAATTATTAAGTGTCTGAGACCGGATTTGAACCCAGGTACTCCTGACTCCAGGGCTGGTGCTTTATCCACTGTGCCACCTAGCCGCCCCAAATTAGAAAGTTTTTGGACTAATAAAATCAATGCTGCCAAAATTAGAAGAAAAGCAGGAAACTGGGAAGCAATCTTCACAACCAGGAGTTCTGATAAACATTTCATTTCTAAAATATATAGAGAATTGCATCACATTTATAAGGTCACAAGTCATTCCCCAATTGATAAATGGTCAGATATGAACAGACAGTTTTCAAATGAAGAAATTAAAGCTATATATATATATATAAGCATATGAAAAAATACTCCATATCACTATTGATTAGAGAAAGGCAAATTAAAACAGCAGTGAGGTATCATCTCACACCTATTAGATTAGTTCAGATGAGAAAAAGGGAAGATGATCAATGTTGGAGAGGTTGTGGGAGGATTGGGACATTGATGCATGGCTGGTGGAGTTGTAAATGGATCCAACCTTTCTGGGGAGCAATATGCCCAAACTATGCCCAAAGAGCAATAAAACTGTTCTTACTCTTTGACCCATCAATTCCAATTCTAGGACTACATCCAGAAGAAATTGTAAAAAAATGGAAAAAGTCCTACATATTCCAAAATATTCATAGTAGCTTTTTGGAAATTGAGGAGATGCCCATCAATTGGGGAATGGCTAAACAAGTTATGGTACATGAATACTATGGAATATTATCATTCTATAAGAAATAATAAATGGTCGGACTCTGGAGAAGCATGGAAGGACTTACAGGATCTGATGCTGAGTGAAGGGAGTAGAACCAAGAGAACAATTTACACATCAACATTATGAGATGAACAACCTTGATGGAAGCAATCCCTCTTGGCAGTTCAGAGAGCTAGGACACCATATTTGACAGATTATGTACTATATTATCCCTCACCAGAGGAACAAAAACAAAACCACATACACAGAAAAGAAACCACCCCTGCCGAATCTGATAAACACTTTTATAAAAATTATCTCTTATGTATCTCTTTCTCTTAATCCCAATTCCTCATGCCAAAAATTACTAATTTATAAATATGTTTAACAAAATATGTATGTAAAATGCTAACCTGTCTGTGCCAACTGAGGGTAGGGGGAGGGAACATTTGTAACTTGGAAATATGCATGTACAAATGGATGAAAAGAAATTTTTAAAAAAAGACCGAGGATTAAGGAGTTCATGGGTTTGGATGAACTTTCCTTCATGTGTTATAACTGTAAAGATATTCATGAAGGTAGCACTGTTTTCCTTCTACACTCACACTTGGGAGCTTACTTTCCAGATCTCAATCACATTCAGCTTCTCTTAAAATATATATTATTTGCCACTCAGTAAAAGGGAACCAGTAGTTAGAGAACAGAAGTGGAAGCAGTCAATTACATTTCTGATTTGTTGTGAATTTTACCAATTGACTACTTTATTTGTGACACAGGTTTGTCCATTCTATTGGCCAGATCAATGGTAGAATACAAATTTAATTAATTTTTCCTCAAGATAATCAGAATCCCTTTTTGGAACATTTCCTTTTGTCATTATTTTCCCCAGGAGGTGTTCATTGGGTTGATTCTGTCATCACACTGCTTTCTAGTTCCAAGATATCTGGACATTGCTCATTTATGATTTCTTAAAATATAATTTCCAGGTCTTCTTTTCAACTATAGTTTTTTTTATTTTTTCCCCATTTACATATCAAGAAAACTTTTAGTTTTTGCAAGGCAGTGGGGTTAAGTGGCTTGCCCAAGGTCACACAGCTAGGTAATTATTAATTGTCTGAGGCTGGATTTGAACTCAGGTATGCCTGACTCCAGGGCTGGTGCTCTATCCACTGTGCTACCTAAGCCACCCCAGTTCATGTCATTTTTATGGAAAGTTGTTTATCTTTGGATTTACTGTTTTTGTTATAGAGTTAGATTTGCAATAATTTTTGATGCTATTTGAATCTTTTTTTGGGGGATAAGTTGATATCAGAAACTGTAGTTTCTGAATAGGAGCTTAGATCCTGGGATAGACTCTTGAATAGGACAGTCATCCTTACTTGGTTTTGCCTTGGACTAGCCGTCTTCCAGTACTGACCTCCACTTCTCAGTGTTAGCCCTCTCCCCTGTTTCTCCAATCTTTGAACTAGAGAGCTGGAGCTTCAGGACTTTCCATGGCAATTTAGAACAGAGGACTGGGAACCTCAAGATCCCCTAGACATTGAGGGTGTCCCAGTTTGAGCTCTCTCCTTTTTCTTATTGTTAGCCCCCTGCATCTTCCACTGTCCCCATTGTGGGCTTTCCATTCTTGCTATCTCCAGATAGAGCTCTGCAAGCTGCCACACCTGTTTCTGACTAGGAGGTTGGAATTATTTGCCATGCTGACTTTGCTGATGGCTTCTTTTTCTATTGCCTGAAGACTTTTGACTGACTTTTTGGGTACAGTTCTGAGGTGGAAAAATCCCTTATTGTATATTTCTTGTGGACATGATGGTTATTATCTGTGAATGTCAGATTTTTACTGCAGTAGGTATGTGGGAGTTGGGCAGTCTGTCTCCCTTCAGTCAATGGTCTTAGCCAGAATTTTGTGCAAAGCTTTTAAGAATTACAAAAGAGGATTTTGAAATTGGTCTTAGAGATAGCCACTGGAATTTATTGAGCAGAGAAGAGATTTGGTTGGGAATGTATGTTAGGACTGGCATTTTAGATACTACATGGAGAGTGAATTCTAGAGGGGAGAGACTCAAGGCAGAAAAACTGTTAGGAGACTATTACAATAATCTAGGTAAGAGGTAACTGTGGGATGGTTGTATGATTAGAGAGCAGGAAAGGGATATGAGAAATGTCTTCTTTGATATGACCCAGTGCTCTAGACTGTAATGGTCTTTTTGAAATTTAACCCTGTTATTCTGGATGTTAGCTCTCCTTTCCAGCTTTGAAAGCAGATTTGAAAGCTATTCCATCTGTGCCTTACCCAAGTCATTGAAGTTAAACAGTGCAGATCCCTGGAGGCATTCCATGAATCTTCCCAGGTTGACATCGAATCATTTAAAATGGACTATTTGTGGGGCCCAGCCACCCAACCAGCTTTGAATTGATCAATTCCACTCTTGGGAGAGCCCATTCTTAGTTATCTTTTTGACAAGAATAGCATGAGAGATTTTGCTAAAATCTAAGTAAAAACAATAACTTCAACAGCTTAATGACCCTATAAACAAAATAAACCAAAAAAGGAAATAAGGTTAGTTTGACATGGTCTCTTCCTTTCATACGCCCCTCTTCTGTTTTATACAATTTTTTTCATGTTTTACTGAATTCCCTTTATTTTGTCATTTTTTTTTTTTAGGTTTTTGCAAGGCAAATGGGGTTAAGTGGCTTGCCCAAGGCCACACAGCTAGGTAATTATTAAATTCCTGAGACCAGATTTGAACCCAGGTACTCCTGACTCCAGGGCCGGTGCCTTATCCACTGCACCACCTAGCCACCCCTATTTTGTCATTTCTTAAAGCAACATAATATTCTATTCATATACTAAATTTTTTCCTCTATTCATCCTTCAATTGACGGGCATCCATTTTTTTTTAGTTTCTTTGCTTCCATGAGAAAAAAAATATTTTGATATATGGAACTTTCTGTCTTGATCTTTCTTGGGTTTTATATCTATGAATGGAATTTATGGGATAAATAATAAAGAGTTTTGTGATTTTTCACAAACTAGAATGACCCTATCACTACAACCCTGTTGATTATCTGTGATCATCCCTTCCTTGTCTATTTGTTCACTAAGGCTTTCTTTCCCTCATATGGTATAGAATTCCACCAGAAATTGAATAAAAGCTCATGTGCTTACAGTTTGCAGACTTTATTATTTTTCTTTTTTTTTTTTAAAATGAAGACATTTGTTTTTTTCCCATTTTAGGGATATTTGTAAATTATTTGGGAGATTGAGTCAAAAAGGAGTCTTTTTAACCAAAAGAAAACATACTTTTATAATAAGGAAGTTGCCCAATTACTATGAAGGAACCTTTGACACCTGGAATTTGATTAAAAACATCTATTTCTTTCTTAATTTCCATCCTCCTCCACAAAAAAACAAAAAACAAACTAAACTAAACAAACCCTTAACAAAATTCATTTTTCAAAAAATGTAAAGAAGACTTGCACTTTGTCATAACTCTTTGAGGTGGTTTTATTATATGAGAATAACCCTCTGCCCCCATTAAAATAGATGAAGTTCATCTGTATCTTTTCGGGTGCTTGAGTAATTATTACGATTCATAATTTAAAAGCTATAATGTTTGTATAGCACCAGTGAAATGCATAGCACCAACGAAATGCATAGCTTCTGCTTTGAAAGTAGTCAATTCACTTAAAGGTCTGGGTTTTTTTTTGTGACAATGAACTTGGAGAATCTAGTTCTCAGACTACGGAGAGAATTCAGAACTATTTTTTCCATCTACAATGTTTTCTTATGTTTTCCCATTTCTTTCAACTTTTTTCTCAGACCCCTCGGAGACAGAAGAAACTCTTCTGCCGCTACCATGATGGAAATCGGAACCCTAAGTTTATTTTGGCTCCAGCCAAACAAGAGGATGAGTGGGACAAACCTCGCATTGTTCGTTTCCATGAAATAATTTCTGATGCTGAGATTGAAATTGTTAAAGATCTAGCAAAACCCAGGGTAAAATTTTCATTTTCATTTTTTTGAGTTTTGTAAGGTACTCCCACATATGTAAGAACTTGTTTTTTTTTTGAAGACTGACATAATTTTATAGCAATTTTTTTCTCTGTTAGACTTTAAGAATGGATTGAGCTAGATTGTGACATCTATTTTTGTTGAGTTATGGCTTAATTTCAATGTAAATCTTAGCAGAACACATAACTTCTTATGTAAATAGCCCTTAGATTCTGTTTGTGCTACTTTATTTCCAAGTATGTTGGCAATATATGCTGATTTACATTGTAATTGTGTTTGAACTGCATCTTTGAGAAAAATATATACTTTTTTTTTTTAGATAATTCTTCTTTCAGAAGAAACTTTTTATGTTCTAGAGTTTTACTCCCATTAGCCTAGGAAGGTTCCTGCTTTTCCACACCTTCTTTGAAAATGCATTCAGAAAATATAGTTGAATATTTAGTTTAGATCCCTTGTTACCATGTTTTAATGCTTACTTTTACATGCATAATTTTAATAGTATCATGTGCCATTGTAGGAGAAAGCATAACTCATCATTTTCTGTCTACTGTCCCTGATTCTTACCTCTTAACCTCTTTAATAGCTTAGTAGCACAAACATGAGCATGTAAATGAAGAGAAATGAATTTTGATTTACAAGAGTGTGAAGGTACAAGATTAAAGTGTCAATTCATGGTCCAGTCTTTCTTTTTCCCCCATTAGCTCATTTTAAAAGATGTTTTGTAATTGTAGAATTGAGCTGACTGCTTTTGTTTGGGTTGGAAAGGAAACAAACTGCCACCATTTGCATAAAGAATAAGAATAAACAGTAGAGGAGATTGTTAATTTTATGTGAATAGTTTCCTTGGTTCCTTCAAAAAGGAAAGGTTAAAGTTTCTTGAGCTTCATAAATGAATATTTTTTAAAAATCTGAATTAAGCTCTAACAACTGTTCAGATTGGTATTCTCTAATTTAGAACAGAGGAGCATTTTGTAAATTTAGGAAAATTGGTTTAACATGTAACAGCTCTCTGCTTTAGCCTTTAATGCTGGGGTTGAAGTCTTACAATTTATAATCTTATGCAAAACAACTCTGCTACTATGTGGTATCAGTTCTTCTCTAAATTTCTGTCTCAGTGAATCATGTCCTATAGCTATCTCTACTAAATAATAATAAATTTTAAATTGTGTGGTATGTATGCCCTTGGGAATATAGAATGCAATCAGAGGAAACAATTAAATCTGTGTTTAGAGTCATCTATCTTTAAAGATGAGGCCTCATCCTATATTGATCTCATAAGAATTGTTGTCTATGGTTAAGAAATCCCTTGATTTCACCAACAAAATTTACTAATCTCATTTGGATCAGACTAATCCTTCCATTTTGAACTCAATGTGACTACATCCTATAATTTTATAATTCAAGATGGAACTTTTTAAAAATCTGCTTTCTTCTATTGACTGAGAGGAAAGAAACTCTAAATGTTGCTGATATGTTAATATTAAAGTACCTCCTTAATGTGTTATTTGATAGATGGGCAGTACTTTTAGGAAGTACATTTAAGAAAAGTTAAGGGTAGAGCCTAAATGACTATCTGAAATATCCATTTTTAAAAGAGATAAATATTTGAAATATCCTTTCTTAAGAGATGTAATAGCCCAGTTTTATAAAGATAGATTGTAGCTAATAAAATGTTTGTTAGCATGGGATAGATAACTGACCTCAGAGTCAGGAGCACTAGATCAGGTCCTACACCGATATCTACTATGTCGTGTGTACCTGGATATGTCTCTTAACCTCTTTGCTCTTGTTTATACCATAATGTAAAATATCTATTGATCTGTTTTGAAAGAGGATGTTTCACCACAGGGTGTTTCCTTTATTAATGAAATTACAAGTCTAGATTTAAAAAAAAATCATCTTTGTAATCACATACACCCCAAAACTGTGCCTGCCCTCTCACTCCTTCCCATAACTCCCTTCCCCAAGTCTTGTAGGGGAAAAGTAGAAAAATTTAAGTTTCTAAAGCATGAGTTTTCATTCCCTACCCCCATTCCCCACCCCTTCCTCAGGATTCTGATTGGTCGGATAAATGTGATGCAATTTTTGTTTTATAATACAACTATTTTGATGGTTGGCTTCACAGCTGAGGCGAGCCACCATTTCAAATCCAATAACAGGAGTCTTGGAGACGGCCCATTACAGAATTAGCAAAAGGTAAGAGAGATAAATGCTGAATATTTTGCCCTGTAATGAGTGTTTTGTACTTCCCACAGGTATTGTGCTCATTCAGGGAGAGAAGCTCGTTTTCTAAACCAATATTTTCATTTTTGAGTCCCCAGCTCAAGTTACCAACATTGTAATACACATAGAGAAGCCGCTCTTGTGTTTCACAGGTGGAGCCCCTCAGCTAGAAATGAAGGCTTTAATTTTTAATTAGTTCCAGTCTTATTTTCAGGGAGTTAATGTGACATTTTGCAGCTTTTATCTTGAGATACAAAAAACCCCAGGATGTGGTCTGATATTTATTTTCTTTTTCTTTGTCCTTGCCAAGAAAATGGCCTGGATGAGTCTGGCACCCTCAGATGTTTATTAATGTCCGTCACAACCAGTGCTACAGAGAATTCATATTCTCTTCTGTCACTCTAGTATTAACCTTCAGAAACATTTGTTCATCAATCACATAAAATCACTGTTCAGAGACAGATTAAGTCTTTGTCCCATTTGGATTGTTTTTTATTTTACAAATATGCTGACTCAGATTTGGCACTAACAGAGAATAAGGTAATTTTCCTATCTCTCTTGGTATTTTTCCAAACCCTATAACTTGAGAACTCATTGTCTTACTTTTTTCTCCACTACAATACTAAAACAAACATCTTTATTTCAATGAATTATTTATTTTTCAAAAGATGGGTTTGTGACAGCTGTTATTCAGTGTTGATTTTCTTCATGGAAATCAAGTTGATTATGCATTATTATTCTCTCTCTATAGATGCAACCTAGATGTAAAAAACAAAATGTGTTAACCTTCTAGAGTTGAGGGACAGTCCTGTGAAACACAGTGCTAAAAGTTATTTGCAGAAAGCTTCAAATGACTTTTTAAAAAAAGTGAAAGGACAACCAATTTGCAATTAAACCTAATTATCCAATTCTCCTTGATTTGGAAGTGGCTCCCTTTGTTGCCACCTTTTTAACTATTTCTGCCAATTTGAGGCCATTGCATCTCATCCAGACCAATCAGAACCTTTCTGATCATCTGTGACTTGACAAAAACAAAACAAACAAACAAAAAAAAACCAAAACCTCCTACAAGAGTAAGTTCTTGTCCTTTCTCTTTTTTGTAGCTGAGCCGGGCTACAGTACATGACCCAGAGACTGGAAAATTGACCACAGCACAGTACAGAGTATCTAAGAGGTAAGGGAAAAATAGTCAATGATGCAACATGAAATTAGGGATTCTCTGGCTAATCCTGACTGGTTTATTCTTCTGGCTTTTTCTTCCCTTTGCTTTACATGGGAAACGAAGGGGAGAATTTAGCCATGCTTATGCTTTCTGTTTTTTTGGAGAATGTAAAGTATATGAAATGTAATGAAATGGCATCATAATAGTGGTGGTACTAATAAAAGTTTACTTGTATTTTCTTAAATAACTAAATAGCTATCAAACTTGTCAAAGTGAAGCTGGACTGGTTCTTAACTCCTTTTTTAGACAGAGCCTAGAGAATGATGAGATTTTAAACCTACCTATAATCATAGTGATCTTTTGAACTACCTAATTAAAAAAAACCCCAAACAGAGAATACCAATTCCTAAATGAAGAGGGAAAAAAAAAATCAGTTTTCTGCATATAAGAGAAGTTGAGCTTTCATTGCATGAAACAGGGATGAAGGAAGGAGGAATCAGATTCCCTTGAATTTGTCCTAGTCTTTGCTATCTCCTTTTCCACTGGAAAGAGAGCGGTCAACAGGATTGTATAATCTCAAAGAATCATCCATAACCAATACATGGAAATAGTAACATTGGAGATGAAGGAAAATTTTACGTGCTTTGAAGTGAGTAGGCAGTTTCACTCTATGAAAGGTAGAAAATCTGACTGAAATAGCCATTTTATAGCATCTGTAATTCATCACCTTGGTGGTGCCAGGGCTGGAAAGAGGGCCTTAATTTAGCATTTCCTCACTTTGGCAGGATTCCATGTAGCCTTCAGAGAATGAGCTTAGTTTCTCTCTCTCTCTCTCTCTCTCTCTCTCTCTCTCTCTCTCTCTCTCTCTCTCTCTCTCTCCTTTTCATAAACCAAAATAATCCAGTGGCACTCAATTTGTATTTGCTACAATGTGCTTTTAGTTTGAACCATATGAGGAGAATTCCATTGATGGAGCTCTTCTAAAGGAGCCTGTTCACAGAATCTACTCTTAGTAGCTGTGTTTGGAAACTGCCTACTTCCTTTGAGATTAAGGTTTTTAAAAGTTAACTTTTAGTTAAAGTGTTCTTAAATCTCAGTTTATCCTAATAATACAATAACATAATCTCTTTTTTCTTTAAAATTTCACAAGTTAAGGGAAGTCTATTTTTAACAGAAATTAGATTGCTATTTATTCCAAAGAGTTTTATGTCAAAGCAATCATCTGTGATACTATTAAATGTACAGATTAGGCTGGTTATCTCAGTCAACTATCTAGAGAGTAAATAAAAATTGTGAACTTAAATTTTTTCAAGGCACATAGATATAGAATAGGTTTTTTGAATAAATATATCACCCTTAAGGCTATGAGACTTTCTGCCAACAGTTTAAAATAAATCACTCCTAGGAGAGCATTCTAGAAACAACTTTTTTTCTCAATGACTAAATATTTCTAAACATTCCAGATTTCCTTAAAAAGAAAAAAAAACCCAACCAAACCTCACACATTAAAATGAGACCATTCTTCTGAAAGACAAAATTCCTGGATGTCTGGGAAAGGCCCAGTTAGAGTTGATGTGGAACGTGGCAAAGGAAGGCAGTTTAGCCAGTAGCATCAGGAATCATGACAAACTGTGAGTAATGCCAGAATAAACATAGTGTTGGCAAAGAACAGATCTATGTGTGTGTGTGTTTAAAGCAGCTTGGTTAGAAAAGTTTCCATGGTATAGTGAGGTTCAGAGAGTCTATCTAAGGAAAATTGGACCTACCACCTTTTCTTTTCCTTTTGAAACATTCTTATTACCTGTAAGGTAAGAACTAAGAAAACAATTCTGTATAAAACTTCCAGTCTTGTTGATATTGATTGTGATTTTTTATAAAACATTTTTAATACTCTTCTTCCTGAGCTACTCAAACTAGTGACAGTTATATTGAAATAGTTTAGCATTTAAACTAGTGAATTTTACTTTTCTGATAATTTAATTATTTCAAAGTATACTTGACCCTTTTTCTCCTTCATTGCAAATCACATTTAAAAGAATGTGATGAGATAACTTGGTACCGGGTTTAAGAAAACATTTTCTATTCCTTTCATAAATTACACTCCAAAGGAGTCTATGTGTGTGTGTGGAAAGAACCTCTTCCTCAAATACAACATGAGAAAAGATTTATGTCTACTGATGTCAGAAAGTAGTGACTTAATCTTGTGCTCTGGGACCATCTGTATTTTTGAAAGGGTCAGTGGAGAACTTCAAAGATGATTATTTTTTAAATTTATACAAGATTATGTCATCTTCAACCGAAAGAAGAATTTGCATGTCCCTTCAAAGAGGATTTTTTTCTTAGACAAAATGTGTGTCTAGATCTCTTTCTATTAGAAAAGAGGGCTTTTGTTTATTTAACTGACCATCTGCAAATTGCTGGCAAGTCACCTATGTCTTTCAGGCTAAATTTTGAAATACTTTTTGTTTCAGAGTTCTAGCAGGGAAAAACTGGCTTTTTACACAGTTAATAAATAGGGTTTAGTATCTGATAAATGATATCCTGCAGACAGGTTAAAAGGACCAGCTAAAGTTGAGAAACAAGAATTTATAATAGAATGCCTTAAGTTTCAGAAGAAAATCATAAAATTATATTTGATGCTATTAGAATCTTTTTATCTTTTTTATTTTAGTTTTTTTAGGTTTTTTTTGCAAGGCAATGGGGTTAAGTGGTTTGCCCAAGGCCACACAGCTAGGTAATTATTAAGTGTCTGAGGCCGGATTTGAACTCAGGTACTCCTGACTCCAGGGCCGGTGATCTATCCACTGCGTCACCTAGCCATCCCATTAGAATCTTTTTAAATGTGATTTGTATTTTTTATCAAAAAGTGTACTTTGTATACTGACAAAGCAGTTAGTAACATCCACAAACTCATAAGTCTTGGCACAATGGAATGATGCCTGTTCTAGTACAAGGATTTATTTTGAGAAAGAGAAGGGCTACCTTTTCACATGAGACAAGGGAGAAGAAAGGAGGCAGTGGCAGAATGAGAGAGAGAGAGAGAGAGAGAGAGAGAGAGAGAGAGAGAGAGAGCTCACAGAAAATAATGGTCTCAGTTTTTTTTTTGCTGAAAGATGAGGCAAGATTGGGACTGGGAGAAAGGATAGACTTGGGAGGCTTGAGGAAGAATGAAAAGGTTTAGCAATTGTCTAAAGTAGAACAATGGGGCTGATAAGGGAGGTGTAGAAGGATTGTCCAGAATCAATGAGGAACCAATTGAGATTATGTAATATAAATTTGTAATATATACAGTCAACTTAATATTATGATTTTCTCTAGTTTCATTCAACAGCAAATTAAACTTAGAAAAATAGAAATAATACCTTGACTGGTGCAGGTCCAAGATCACTCAGGAAAAATCAGACTACCTACATCCTTTGACTTCAAACTAGTAGTCTTATTAGTTCATCTGGGAAGCAGAACTATTCCAGGAATGAGGAGAAGAGGTAGAATCATATTCTTTTTGTTAATGAATATATGAGAAATGAACAGTTTTAAAAACTGGGGGCAACTAGGTGGTGCAGTGGATAGAACACCAGTCCTAGATTCAGGAGGACCTGAGTTCAAATCTGACCTCAGACACTTTCTAATTACCTAGCTGTGTGGCCTTGTGCAAGTCACTTAACCCCATTGCCTTGCAAAACAAAGAAACAAAAAATAAAATAAAAGAGAATGATTTACATGAAGTTTATAATAGACAAAGAAGGGAAAGTCAAAAGAGATTATATAAATATGTGAGTTTTCCCTCTGAACGATTATTTATTTGCAAGAAAAAGTAAGTTTTTTTGACTGTCATACCTTTTAGGTCTTGAAGGACTTCCTACAATGGTAATTAATTTTGTTTGCTTTTTGCCATTCTGAGTGACTATAGCAGTTCAGGCAGCTAACACTGTGAACCATTAACTTTAGCTTGTAGGCAAATGCTAATATAGACATTATAGAATAGACTTGTGATAGCCAGGAAATTGGACATTAGGAAACAGCTTCTGTTGTCATAGACAACCATTGTAAAGTGTTATATATAGTTCTTGCTTTATATAGGTGAACTATTCTGCAGAACCTTCTGTAAAATCATTTTTATATAAGGTGAAGTGGGGAGGAAAGTGGAGGGAAAGGGGTCAGTGCACAATTCAAGATTGGGGGCTGGGGATAGAGCAGTGAGAGCAGGAGGAGGGTTTTGGGAGCAGCCTTGTGGGGACCCAACTGAAACCAAGAAGAATATGGAAAGGTAGACACATGCGAGTCAGACATAGACACAGACAGGAGAGGGGGTCAGGGACAGACATGTGGTGTCCACATGCAGATGGACAGTCAGGCAGGGGTGGTCTCTCCCAGCATCTGTTGTTCTGCTTTCCCTTGGAAAAGGTTGGCTTTTGAGGAGTGGGGTGGGAGATGGGAGGCTTTAAAAAAGCAGAGTCCTTAGCTAACACAGATGTTTTTCTGGAATGTGAATTTCCTCCAGAATTCTTTATGTAAAGTCAAATTTGCATAATATTAATTTGCATAAAATGAGAACTTTTTGTATTTTAAACAATTAATTTTTAATCTCCTACCTAGAGCATGTGAGCTCTTTGCAGATTAGTAAAGTAATGGAATTTTACTTAGGATTGTTTTCCACCAATCCTGCTTGGGAGACCAGAAGAACAATGCTGGTTTTAGTTCATATTTTAATCTTAGAAGATAGTGGGGAAAAAATTTTATGACCTTTTTCATGTTCTTATGTAACTTGATATTTGATTAGAAATATGCTAGTATATTTAAAATTTCACCTGTGGAGTTTTTAAAAAAAAGAAACTTAAATGATCTAAATTAGGAAGAGATGGAAGATATTCTTATGATAGCTTTTTCACTTAAAGATTCAGAGTAATTCTACCCTTCTCACTACCCCATTTTAAAAAATAATTAAACCTTGCTGTTGTGTAGGATGAATGACTGAAAAAGCCTTTATTCTGTAGTTACTATGTTAACACAATTCATGGTAAACGTTGTTGGCTAGAGATAGAAACATAAAGCCAAGCTTCTCTTATTTTATGTATGCTGGCTTTATAAAAAATTTTAAATATTTTATTTATTTTTCCAACTACATGCAACAGTAGTTTCCAATAATTTTTTTTGCAAGGTTTTGAGTTTTAACAGTTTTTTCCCTCCTTCCCTTCCCTCTTGCCTCCCCCTTATGGAAAACAATTTCATATAGGATATACATATATAACCATGCCAAACATAGACCTATATTAATCATGTTTTGAGAAGTATCATATCCAAACTGGAGAAAAAAATTAGAGGGAAAAGATGAAATAGTACATGATATCTTTTAAAAATTGAAGATAGTAAACTTCACAAACTTCACAGTCGGGGTGGCTAGGTGATGCAGTGGATAG
This sequence comes from Macrotis lagotis, assembly GCF_037893015.1. Lineage (NCBI taxonomy): Eukaryota > Metazoa > Chordata > Mammalia > Peramelemorphia > Peramelidae > Macrotis > Macrotis lagotis. Next base: position 53,721,800 of record NC_133661.1, on the reverse strand, counting down.
AGCATCAGCCCTGGAGTCAGGAGTACCTGAGTTCAAATCTGGTCTCAGACGTGTAATGATTACCTAGCTGTGTGGCCTTGGGCAAGCCACTTAACCCCATTGCCTTGCAAAAAAAAAAACAAACCTTAAAAAAAAACCCCGAACTTCACAGTTCCTTATCTGAATATGGATTGTTATACTGCTAAAGTGAACAAGTTCATCATTGTTGATCATCATCCCATGTTCTTGTTAATGTGTACAATGTTCTTCTGGTTCTGCTCACTTCCCTCAGCATCAGTTCATGCAAGTCTTCTTAGGTTATTCTGAAGACCTATCCCTCATGATTTCTTATAGAACAGCAGTGTTCCATCACTTTCATATAACACAATTGGTTCAGCCATTTCCCAATTGATAGGCATCCCCTCAATTTCCAATTCTTTGCCACTATGAAAAGAGCCACTATAAACATTTTTTGTCTATGTAGGGTTTTTTTACTCTTTTTTTTTTTGTGATCTCTTTGATATACAGACCTAGTAGTGATATTGCTGGATCAGAGGGTCAGGGCAGTAATTCCAAATTTCTGTCCAGAAAGGTTGGATGAGTTCACAACTCCCCCCCTTATGCTGGCATTTTAATAACAAATCCACAGACTCATCCCAGTCCTTCTGTAATTTTGTAGATGATTTTTGAGGGGTTCTGTGATTGAAAAATCAGTTGTCCTGTGGTTGACTTGATGGCAAGCTTCTCTCCAAACTTGCCCAAGCTGGACTTTAGACAGCAGATATATCCCTGATTATGTACTCAAAATAGTACCCATCTGACTTTTCACTTGACCACCATGATAATCTGAGAGCCTTTCATTCTTTGATGATGTCTCAGAATAATGTTTTTGGTCCACTTTCGAAGAAGACCATGACATCAGGGAGATGATGTCATGACAAGCACATGATTTGGATTTGTGTGAGGGGCTGCTGTGCTAAGTCACTAGTTTCACTTTCTTCTCCAGAACCATCTGTGTCCAAGGGCCAGATATGAATCAGGATGCCTGGAGATGGCCCTGGATGCAAGGCAATCAGGGCTAAGTTACTTGCCCAAGGTCACACAGCTAGTAAATGGCAAATGTCTGAGGCTATATTCGAATTCCCGTCCTTCTGACTCCAAGGCCAATGCTCTATCCACTGCACCACCTAGCTGCCCTCCTGCCTCAGAATAATACTTTAGTTAGAGCAAGAATGTCATAGCTAAAAGAAGAGGGTGGGGATGGGAATCAGAAACCTAATTGGCTAACTGCCTTTAGTTAAAAATCTAATTAGAAGATTGTTGCCTTGGAGGTTTTTAATTTACTCAATGACAAGCATTAATTAGCATGTCATATTAGACTCCTGCAGAGTCAAATATGTGATGTTGGTTTGTTTTTAGTGCCTGGCTGTCTGGTTATGAAGACCCTGTGGTGTCTCGAATTAACATGAGAATACAGGACCTGACTGGGCTAGATGTCTCCACAGCAGAGGAACTCCAGGTAAGTTGCTCCATGAAAAATGAATACACTACCCCAACTGGGTCCCTCCTCTGAAAGGACCTTTCATCTTTGCCATTCCTAAAGAGCCTCTTCTTGATGTATTTCCCAAAACCACATTGAAAAATGGATCTGATTTGTCATTTTAATATCATTTATTGCTCAACCTCCAATCAGCAAGTGAAAGAACTCCCTTAGAGGACAATTCACAAGGTGACTTGTATGGCGATCTCTACCTTTTGATATTCATTGGACTATAGGGGAAAGGAATGATGTAACTACAGAGTCAAAGTAGAGAAGCTTAATTTTTTTTATATATGTATTTCCTGAGAATGTCTAGAATATTTTTTTGTAAGGCAATCGGGTTAAGTGACTTGCCCAAGGTCACACAGCTAGGTAATTATTAAGGGTCTGATAAAGAATATTCAGTTATTTCTTCATTCTCTTTTCCCTGCTCTGGTCTTCATAGGGACCATTGTATAATACCTCTCTGCTCAGTAGATCAATTCTGCCTTTGGTGGAAAGGATAACTTAGCATGGAAAAATATCTATAACCTCCTGATTGGGGTCATCAAGAAGGAAGTGTTGCATGTTTACTTCTTCCTTATTTTCAGTTCAGTTGTTTTTCCTCTCTATGTGTCCATGATCCCATCAGTAGTTATCTTGACAGATAATGGAGTGATAGTGGCACAAATAGTGCCATTTCTTTCTTTAGCTCATTTTACATATGTTGAAATTGAGTCATATAGGGTGAAATGACTTTCTGGGGGTCACACAGCCAGTAAGTGTCTGAGGCTGGTTTTTAACTTGGGAAGATGAGTCTTCTGATTCTAGTGCTGACACTCTAATATACTATGTTAAATGGGAAACAGACTAAAAATCTGTCAGAACAAGGACTTCATTTGAGAAAAAAACAAAAAACCGTTGGGGGTTTGTCAATATTTTGGACTTTGGAAGAAGCCTTGATCTTTATTGAAATATTTCCTTTGAGATTTTAATGATGAGCCATGATACTGCAAGTGTATCAATTTTTGAGTGAGGGCACTAGGAAGAGTTGACTTTTCCCAAATTTTGACTGAAGATGATCAAGAGAAGTTCAAAGGTAGCACATTATAAATGACTCTTGTTCTCTCCTGACTTCCCAGGAACTGTAACTGCTTTTAGCTATGTCGCTTCTCATTTCACTATAGGTAGCCAACTACGGCGTAGGAGGCCAGTACGAGCCTCACTTTGATTTTGGAAGGGTAAGTCCAACTGTTCTTATATTTTGTTCTTTATATGCATTGTTTCTCTTTTTCAGGTGGCAAATTATGGAGTGGGAGGACAGTATGAACCCCACTTTGACTTTGCACGGGCAAGTAAAAAGATGAAGGGGTGAAAATAATCCACTAAAGTGTAGGCAATAAATAGTGTGTCCACACTCTTGCTTTGATTATTTAAAAAAAAACAACTCTTTGGCCTACCACCTCTTTTAAATTATTTGAGTAAAGCTCACTAAACCACCAGGGGAACAGATAAATGAAGGGGGTCGCCATTTAACTCATCAGTTACATTCTAAAATCAAGAATGTTGTAGTGAAAATGATGTATTTTGTATTTAAAAAAAAAATCCAGAATCAGTTAGATGTGTCATTCCCTTCCAAGTAACAAATACTTTGTTTTGTGCATTCCTGGAAAATTGGACCTAACTTGATTGGAATAAAGTTAAATTGAAAATGTAAATGTCAATTTCAATTAAGAAAAAAGTATCAGAAAAGAGGTCCTTTGCTTTCTAGTTGGTTGGATTTCCTGGAGTTTATTGTGCTTTTGACTAAACTCAAATCTGTCTTCTTTACAAAAATAAATTTTTGTGATTTGCACATGTAGCTGTTACTAAAATACCACTACCAAATTTTGGTAACTTTGGGTGTCTTTGCATTAATATAAGATGGACACTAATGTGATCTATTGACTAGTTACTAACCATTATGTAAATGTGTTTTCTTGGAAATCAGTAGGATGAAAACTGCTATTGTTTTCTTGATTATTATAGAAACTAATACAATACATATTAATTGCATGAATCAGCTTCTGAAATGGTCTAAAACCATATAAAACAAATTAATTCATATGTGAATGAATAATAGAAGCATATCCCTTGATCGTGGAGCAACAAAAAATAATTTTAAGGTAAATCAATAAAGATTAGCTTTGTTCTTATAGTCCCAGCAATGAAATTGATACTGTTGAATATATAGCACAAAGTTTTATCATTGTCTCATAATCTATTAATGAAGGGAGGGAAAACTGTTTACATAATATATATATATATATATATATATATATTTGCAAGGCAAATGGGGTTAAGTGGCTTGCCCAAGGCCACACAACTAGGTAATTATTAAGTGTCTGAGACCGAATTTGAACCCAGGTACTCCTGACTGCAAGGCTGGTACTTTATCCACTACGCCACCTAGCTGTCCCTACATAATATTTTCATGAAATAGTAATTCCTACATTCTTCAATTTATGCTTAAGTTTATTACACAAATATTGTCCTCTTTTATCTTACAAAACAAACTGAATTTTAAACTGCAGCATTACTCAGGTGTAAAATCAGGGATCATAGAATCTTTGAGGTTGGCAGGCATTATCTAATTATATTCTTCTATGCTCCATGAATCTAGTCTACTAACAGAAATCTGCCAAGATCAACCAACTTTTTTGTTATAGATAGTTTGAATTATTAAGGAACCCTTTCTTTTGAGACTAAATCTACCCATCTTCTTAATATCTAATTTTATTAATAATTCTATTTTTTATTCTACATGATAGATAAATACTTGAAGGCAAAGATTGTGATTCCTCAAAGTCTTCTCTCCCCTGTAGTAAATATCCCAGTTATTCCGACTGATCCTCCCAAATTAGAGTTTTGATCAAATCTTTCTCACCTTCTGAACATGGTTAAATTTGAGGTGCCATACTTTGGGAAGGGTGACAAGCTGAAACAGTATTCCAGATGAGTTGTAACTAGGACAGAATATAGTGGGACAATCACCTCCCTTATTATTTTAGTAATATAATTTAAGATTATGTTAATTGTCTACTACATTGTTTAGCTTACTGCTAAGTCTGATTAATGATACACAATTAAGAGAAATATCCTGTCTTTTCCTGTTGTGCCAAATATTTCAATTAATTTTTTTAGACTCCTTAATGTTTAGAAACAGCTAGGATTTTGTAAAAAGAATTGCATCAACCCTTGTGGTGTACAATTCTTAAGTGGGTTAAGTAAAATTCCTAGATCCCAAATCCACTTGTGCTGACAAAAACTCATTTCTCGGCCCTCTTTATGTCTTAATATGATCCATTTTTAAATGACTATATGACTATTTGATTTAAGTAGGAACATGAATTGACCCTACTCTCCATAAAAGTAAATTTAAATTATATTTTCCAGTAGAGAGATTAAAATGCTAGCTGTCCAAAGTAAAAGATAATATTGAGCAATTTAGTTTTTCTGAAAATTTTCTATTGGATGGGCTTTGTTGTAGAAAGTGTATTAGTGTAAAATGAGTAGTAAGTAATGGTAGATAGTCTCTTTTCTGCCAGTATTTTTGTTAAAAAAAAAGTACTTAGCATACATATATATTAATTTGTATGACTTTTCAAATGTAAGTTAGATATTACTGGAAAGGAAATGATGGTATTTTGGCATAAGCATTCCAGCTGTGACTGATCAGTTGCCATTGAGATAGTTATTTGGTTCATGAAGGTTGACATCTATTTAATCTTCTCTGCCTTATCCACAGAAAGATGAACCAGATGCTTTCAAAGAGCTGGGCACCGGTAATAGAATTGCCACCTGGTTGTTCTATGTAAGTCCCCCTTGGACATTTCTATTTGGGGCAGTTGTTGGGGCCAAATTCTATTAGAACAACAACAATAAAAAAAAATCTCTACATGATAAGGGTTTATTATTTCAGGTGCTATTTGACATGACTTTGACATAGCCTATGAATCAACAATATCATAAAGTTTGTTTATACCATAGTTAACACATTATAATAACTTTTAGTTTCCATACCTTTTTTTGTTAATTCTGAGTAATAATGGCATTAGTCTTTACATATGAAAGCACTCTCCACATATTATGTCATTTGATCCTCACAAAAATCCTAGGTGGTATTTGCTATCATTATTCCCATTTTATAAAGAAGGAAACTGAGCCTGAGAGATGAAACGACTTGTTTAGGGTTGTACAGCTAAGTACAGCTAAGCAGGATTTGAACTGTGGTGTCTCTGACCACAAGACTAATACTCTATCCACTGTGCTACCTAGTCCCCTACAAGCTGGTTTCATTAGTCTTTTTTTTTTTAAGTTTTTGAAAGGCAATGGGGTTAAGTGCCTTGCCCAAGGCCACACAGCTAGGTCATTATTAAGTGTCTGAGGCCGGATTTGAACTCAGGTACTCCTGACTCCAGGGCCAGTGCTCTATCCACTGCACCACCTAGCCACCCCCTGGTTTCATTAGTCTTACCAAATCAAGTTGACTTTTAACATTCTGATTTAAGATTTTCACAAGAATTGAAGAGACACAGATGCTTTATTTTCCCCCTCATCATTTGAATTATAATATTATCTTCATTACAATTATTCTCTGAATATAACATGACACAATTTCTAAATCTTTCAAAGTTTATCCATGTATGGATTTTGGAATTTGATTAACCTGATAATCCATTCTGTTTATCTCGAGTCTGTCACTCTCTTCTCTGAAGATAGTAGGTAAAGTAATGATATTGAACTCCACCTTCTATCCCCTTCCTCCCACATCCAGAGGATTCTGGATGAAGCCTCAAAAGTCCTGTTAGTTGCTGTGGATTTTGAGTACTTGCACGGGTTTAGCTCTGCAGAATCCAAGCATATACATTTTTTTTTTGTGTGTGTATGTCTTTTGTAGATGAGCGATGTGTCAGCAGGGGGAGCTACTGTCTTTCCTGAAGTTGGAGCCAGTGTTTGGCCAAAGAAGGTAAATTTTGTCTTTAGATCTGGGAGGTTGACTTCTCCAATTCATGATCCAGTTAAAGAACTATTCTTTAAAAATTTTAATTATAATGTGTATTTTTTGTGAGGCTTGGCTGCTGAAATGTGAAATTGTATTTGTTTGTCTATATGGGGGTGGAAAGAGAAGACTTAGGGGTCTGGGTTTTAAATATGAGAGAGAGAGAGAGGCTCATTTGGGACCCAAAAGGTAATGAGGTGACCTTACCCCCCCTAAAAAAGTAAAAAGCTGAAGGTTTTTAAGCACTGCATCTGATACTTGCATGTATCCCCTCCTGCAGGGATCTCATTCCTGTGGGCTCTCTCTTGGTGCAAATTGCAATCCTGCCATGCCTTCTCATCTTGTACAGTTCTTAAAAGTTTAGGATTTTCCAGTTCTAATTCTCAGAGACATGGGTATCGGGGTGGGGGGGGTCATGGTTTGTGTGAGAAGAGTCTTCCTTTTTAGAAATGTGAAGAGGTTTGTTCTAAATGTTAAGGGAAGGGATGGCCTGACTTATGTGCTATTTGAAGATGAGGTTGTTTTATTTTTTCTTTTTCCTCCCATTTCCCAGGGAACGGCAGTGTTCTGGTACAATTTATTTGCAAGTGGAGAGGGTGACTATAGCACAAGGCATGCCGCCTGTCCAGTGCTAGTTGGAAACAAATGGGGTAGGCACCTTATCCCCTAGATTTTGTTGAAGATTTGAAACTTTGTCCCCATTGTAAAGTACAATTGAGTATAATTTCTTTGGGATTGCTTTGTGTTTTCATTGGTATGATAAACACCTGAGGAAAAAGCTTCCTCCTATCCTGCTCTGCACCTAGTGGGGTGAGTGAGAGGCTGTGAACAAAACCCATAAGGTCAGACAGCCAGACCTGGGGCTGTGTCAGAGTCAGGAATCAACAGAATCCAGTACAGCCACAAGGATGGCTTGTTGTTAATCATTGCTGATTAAAAAACACTGATATCCAAGAAGAGAAAGGGACAGGTAATTTTAAAACTTCCTAGCAAGATGACTTAAGTGTAAAAATCAGAAAGTTATATGACACTTGATCTGTATCACTTCTGATTTCTTTAGTAGTGTCTTTAGGTTTTGGGGGCCATGAAATTTCCTGCCTTCAGTATCCATAGCTTAAAACATAGGGGTGACTGGTGTTGTGGGAAGTAGGATTGAATAGAAATTTGTATTGCCTATAAACAAATGAATAAGTAGGCAAATAGATAAATAGACCAATTAAGTAGATAAATAAATATATAGCTAAGGATTCTGAGTTCTGAAGGTTCCTCTTTTTATATAGAGAGACTTTTGACTATGGTCCTACAATCTCTGTTTTCTGAATGCGTAACTTGAATTCATTTGTATTCCATAGGATGGCTACATTTAAAGCTTCATTTTAAAAAGCAGACAACTTTTCTAATTTTTCTTTTGTATTCTTAGCAGCAGATAAGATTTTTAAAAACTTAACTAGATTATGATTTCTTAAATCTTAGTCTGCATTGATTGTTCTGTTTTGGGGGGCTTTTTGTGGGATAATGGGGTTAAAGGAATGGCCTAAATTTGCATAGCTTTTATCATATCTCTGAGGCTGGATTTGAACTCAGGTCTTCCTGATTCCAGGGCCAGCTATCTACTTTACCACCTAGATGCTTTCCCCAAAATTGAGTTTTTAGCAGTCAAATAAATGGGGGGGGATTTATAAGAATAATAGGATTTGGCACTTAGGAGACTCAGAAATAACCCCTACTTTAGGGGTTCTTGACCTGGGCTGCATCAGCCTGTTTTTGTTTGTTTTGCTAGTTTGGCAATTGAATTTCAATATGATTTCTTTTTTTGTAAGCTTATGTATTTTTTGCGTTTAAAAACTTAATTCTCAGAAGAGGGTTGCCCATAAGACTTCACCAGACATTGCTCAAGAGGTCCTTGATGCACACAAAAGTTATAAACCCTGCTCTAGGTCACTTTTTCAGATGACAAAACTGAGACCCAGGGATGCCATTTGCCTTGTCCAAAGTCAAACCCTAGTGTCTTCAAATCTAGCGCTGTTACCACTGTCTCTGTTCTTTGTGGAAACGTGGGATCTATGGAGACTGGGGAGGCTAAAGAGAGGCAAAGAAGAAATCATCTCTATTTTTTTCTTTCCTAGTATCCAATAAATGGCTTCATGAGCGTGGACAGGAATTCCGAAGACCATGCACCTTGTCAGAGTTGGAATGATACAGACTTTCCCCATACCCTCCTTTCTTCCTGTCCTTTAAATATGTGTATTGTATAGTACACACTTTTCCAAATTTAGCAGTTTACAATTGACTAACAACACTCCACTACAGATTCAGTCTCGAACCTCATCCCGTGTTTCATCTGTGGACAATCTCTTTTTTTTGTCTTTTTAAAATAATATAAATTAATACCCTTTGTATGTACATGAGCCCTTAGGGTTTCACAGGATGGGAAAATACCAAGTCAGGATCTCACATATAAGGTCATAAGGCTGTTAAAGGATGTATCCTGAGGAATTTCTTGACTTTGAAAGAAATCTAGAGTATGGATATTAAATTATTCGATGACTCTATTCCAATCTGTGAATGGTGGTCTAAGCCCATATGGGCAAGCTAATTTTTGAGAGCAGCTTCTTTAGGCATGCAGATCATGTTTACCTAACTAACCCCTCCTCTTCATCCTTTTGTCCTTAGAGTTAGTCTGAAAGTGGGTAGTGTAATATGGCTCCACTCTACACTGTAGAATTTATCCCACATACACATCAGCCTTCGGTGAGCTTTCCTGCCTTAAAAAAAAAAGATTCTGACACATCATTAATCTCCATCTTCTCCCACTGACCTCTGAAGTGTATTTGACTTAAAATGAAAGGTTCAGATCAGATCGGTCCCCAAAGTACTTAAGTAGAATTGCCAAATAACCTATTGGCTTTTCCTAAAATCCTGAGATTTTGTTGTTTTTTTCCTATCTTCTTGAATAATTGTGACCATACAATTGCTGCTTTTCTTATGTCTTAGTGTTAATGCTTTGCCAGTTATTCCTGCCAGAGCAGGATGGTAACATTAGCATTTTGAATCAACAAGAGTGCCTTAGGAGACTGGAAAGTTAATGTAAAAGACCTTTAAATAATGAGGTAAAATTATAAGCATCGAAAGCTTTTTATTCCTGAAAAGCCAAATTGTTTGCATTTTCAATTCTGAAATGTTTTGTGACAATGACCTATTATTTATAATCTTAAATCTTTTTTTTAAATATTGCTGGTTCTGTGTGTTTCTTTTGTTTGAATGCATTTCAAAGCAGAAGCTTACCTCTCTCTTTTGTGGTTATCTGCATGATTTGGGACATGGAGTAGCCTCTGCAGACTCTTGCCTTACCTTCATTCTGATTCTGCTGAGTTGTCAGAGACCTTATCTTAGAAAATACATGCTCTTGCCTTCAGGAAGTTTTCAAAGTCTTAGTGACTTTTTAACCAGAATGAGTTTTCAGAAAGATTTCTCTCACTTTAATGCAGTTACAAAATCATTGATAATAATGGTACCCAAATATCTTTTTTTCTGTTTTTAAAAACATAATATTACATGAATCTGGGCAAAACCACTTAACCTCTTAATATGCCAGACAATTCTCTACAGTTATAGGTTACAGAGAAGATGTCAACATGTACTGGTGGAGAGTTTCCATACCTGGGAGAATCCTCAACCAGTGAAATCATAGGTACCTTCCCTGTCAACCCTGTCCTATGTTGTTATAAAACTGTGTGAACCTAATGAAGTATGTTAATTGGGCCTTCTCCTAATTTTCTAGTTACATGTACAAATATTCTTCTAAATCATGCAAAACTTTTTGGGGCATTGATAATCTATAAGAATCAGGCTTAATTTCATACCATTTTTAGAGATTTTCATCTTTATTTCACTAAATCTTTGAGCAGTAATTAAAATTTCAGAGAAGAATGTGGTTGACCACCTGGGAAAAATTGCTGTCTTTTTTATTCTTCCTCTATCAATTTAATAAATTTTTTCTTCCTTCCTCCCTTCCTTTTATTTTAGTAGAAACAAAATGAAAATTAAATAATGACATTTCATTTAGTGAGTGAATTCTGAACATGAATTGCAGTGACTATCAACCCTCCTCCCCCCACACTTTTGGAAATACTATAAATGTCAGGTATAGAAGTTAAATGGTGGTATAGGCCAGGTTACCCAATGTATCTTGTTGAACTCAAGAATTTACTGTTGAAATAACTAAATAATTTAGAATCTACCACAGTAAAAAAGTCACATTTCTCTTAATTTTATAAACCTTATTACAACAGGGGCAGTTGGGAAAACATGTTCTAAAGTTATTCTCAGGCTGAAAATTTTGCACTACCAAGCTCAACTTACATCACTATCTACAGTTGTTCATCAAAGAGATAAAATATTTTTATTAATTTTTTTAAAGCCTGTGGTACTTCTATGTTGTCCAGACTGGAAATGTGGAGGCTACTTAAGGGTCAGACTTCAGTAAAAACACAGAGGAGGCTTTGGTCTGTAGGATAATTTACCTTCTCAGGCAATGAAGTAGCTTTCCCCCCATCCCTTACCACCCCTCCAAACTGCTGCTTCCATAGATTCACCATAATGTGCAATGCACAACAACAAGAAGACTTTGAATAAATATTAAACAAAAGTAAAAGGCTACTTTTATTTTGTCCAAGACACTCTGCTGGAGTTAAAGGGAAATTCAAAGATAAAGCAGGGAACCTGCCCTAAAAGAAGTTAGGTGATATCAATTATACAAAGAAACTTTACAAGTAAAGGGAGCTAAGTATAAAATAAATAAAAATCTTAATTTTCTTTTTTTTTTTTTAGAAAAATCTTAATTTTCTAAAAAAAATCGTAATCTTATAAATTCAGGATAAGAAGGAACATATTGATCCATCTCTTTTCCCTTTTTTATGTTGATTTACTCTGACTGTATAGATAAGAGCAACTGTTCTGGGGTATAGCATATAGAAAAATAGAATAGAACCCAAATAAGACAAGCAATTGTCGGAATGATTAATTCTCAAAAAAATATGAAATAGGTCCTTTCTTCACACTCTGCTCATGTACACATGTATCATCCTGTTTCTTCCATAGGCACATGACCTAGGAAATGGCTTTTTTTTGACTTGTTCTTTCTTAACTTCATTTTAAGGACTGCAGAACTTAGAGCTCTGTGTCTACATGAATGCAATCTTCTGTGAAATATGATTGTGGCTTGTAGGTAATTGACTTCACTGATTTCTTCTTAATTTTTCAAAAAGTGAAAGTAGAGTTTAAAATAAAAATCTTACACATTATCTGGAAGGTATATTGCTTTGTGGGAATTTTATTAATAGTCACTGGAGTTAATAAATTACAAATACATTGCTATAGTAATTTCTTTTTTTATTTTTGCAAGGCAATGGGGTTAAGTGGCTTGCCCAAGGCTACATGGCTAGGTAATTATTAAGTGTCTGAGGTCGGATTTGAACTCAGGTACTCCTGACTCCAAAGCCAGTGCTCTATCCACTGTGCCACCTGGCCGCCCCAGGAATTTCTTGTTAGGATATGGTCAACCTTTATTTTAGGGGCTTTGTCCCTGAAACAATATTAAAATCTCAATTAAACAAAAACTAATTGCTGAAGTTTTAAAAAAGTTATAATTGTGGGCTATATTTGAGATTGAAACCTCTAGCTAATGAGGAACAACAAAATGGCAGATAAGAGCTAGGTACTAACCCACCTTTCAGTAACTACCAGGGAGCCAGCTTTTTTGTTTCAGGGCTCTGACCTTGGGAGGAAATGATAGACTGATCATCCTAATCCCCTCACAAGGACAACAGCAATGGCTATGTTTCACATCCTGATAGCAAGGCTACTTACAGCTAATCTTATTTGAATGATGGAATACTTTGAAGAGAGCATTACTCATAAGAATTTCTGTATACTTTGAATTCATTTAGAGACCCAGTTATATTCATCTCTACCATATCTATTAACCTTGCTGTGATTTGAGTAATAGAGGTAGGAGTTTTTATTTGACAAGGGAAGGTATTAGTCTTTTTGTGTGTTTTGTAAAGATTTGCTACCAGAAATGATGTCTTTTTTCCTCCCTAAAAGAACTTCTGAAGCTTTTTTTTTCCCTGAATGGGGAAATAGTTTTTTTCTTTGTGGATGAAAGTTATTTTTCAAATGTCCCTGTCCAGCCCTTCCCTTCTCCCCGCCCCCACTCCAACTCCTCCCATCTCTTCAGTTCTACCTTCAATCAAAGTAATGTTTTACATAGGTTTTTTTTTTTTTTTGTTTCTTATAACTATGTGAGATAGCTCATCTCCAGTTTATGAATGAGGAAGCAAATGAAGATTGGTCATCAGCCTCCCAATGCAATGTTCTTGCTAGTAGGCTGAGCTGCTTTTCTTCTCTTCTCTTCTCTTCTCTTCTCTTCTCTTCTCTTCTCTTCTCTTCTCTTCTCTTCTCTTCTCTTCTCTTCTCTTCTCTTCTCTTCTCTTCTCTTCTCTTCCTTTTCTTTTTCTTTCTTTTTTTTTTTTTGCATACCACCTCCCCTGTGGTCATGCCAGATTGACAAGTCATTGTCCAAAGCACTACCTAGTGGAAAGGAGAGTTATGTTGGTATCAAAGGTCTGGTTTACTGGACTTCATCTTCTTTGGCTAGGCAGAAAGCAATGTGCTTAGTCACATCTCCATTTCAAAATTAATCCTAAATCAGAGTGAAGATAAATTTTTTTAAGTAACTTGAAAGAGGAAACAGTAACCAGAAGAACAATTTACACCCTAACATTAGCAACATGGGGGTGATGATCAACCTCCATGGACTTGTTCACGCCATCAGTACAATAATCAGGGACAATTTTAGGAGATTTGTGATAGAGAATACCATCTTTATCCAGAGAAAGAACTATGGATTTTAAATAAAGACCAAAGACCTTCAATTTTTTAAAAACTTTAAAAAATTAAAAATTTTTTTTAAAAAGTTGTTTTATATACTACATAATTTTGCTATCTCTAATATTTTACTCCTTCCTCAAGGATATGTCTTTTTCTCTACATATTCAATTTTGATCAATGCATAGCATGGAAACAATGTAAAAATGATCAGATTGCCTTCTGTGGGGGGGGAGTGGGGAGGGAAGAGAGAATCAGGGGGAAGGATGGAAAGATGGAAGGAAAATTATAAAATTCAAAACCTTAACCAAAAATGATAGGTAGAAACTATTATTTTGTATATTTGGAAAAAATAAAATATTTATATAATAAAAAAAGAAAGAGGAAACAGTTATTCATTAACTTAAAGAACTAACCTTGCAAATTCAACAGATATTTTAAAAATGCTCTCTATGTGCATGGCAAATATAGAAGGTAGTAGAGGAGGGGACAAATTTTAAATAATAGCATTTTTCCCCAATTACATAAAAAGATAATTTTTAACATTCATTTTTGTAAGATTTTGAGGTCCAAATTTTCTCCCTCTCTTCCTTCCCTTCTCCCTCCCTAAGACAGCAAGCAATCTGATAAAAGTTACACGTGCACAATCATGGTAAGCATGTTTCCATATTAGGAGACCAAGCATTCAACACATGGTCTCTTCACTCAAGGAACTGACTGATAGTCATCACTTATTCAGATTCCAAAAATGACTCTTTTTAAATTGTTTTCATTTTGGTTCTTTGTTCCTACTTGTGTTAACAAATGGTGCTTATGTCATGCCTAAAATATCACTAAAATTGTATCTCTGCTGACTGGTTCAGAAATACTATGAATTTTTTGAACTTTCATCTCTTGCATTAATCTAATATAAAATGACAGCTTTTCAATTTTTGTTACTTCTAACCAGTTACCAGTTGCATCACTTTTTCAGAGAAGAAATAGCACATCTAAAGTTGTCACCTTCTGTCTTTTCAATATGCTCAAACTATTCATAGTTTAAGCCAAATTGTTCAGGTTTACCATATGATTGTACCTCATAAAAAGACATTTCAGCCTTTGACTTGCTTGTGAGATATATGACTAATTTGGGGTTAAGAGTGGGATTAAAGCTATGTGATTGATGGCTAATTGTTTCTCTACATTGGTTATATTTTACTGATTTCTACTTTCTGGATAGCAGGATTTTAGGACATTGCATAGTTCTTCAGATCACCACCAGAAAGCCTTGCTCACTGTTGGAAACACTTTCTAATCAAGACAAACAGTTTAAAATAATTAAGCTGCCTAACCCTGATATCAGGGTTTGGGTGAGTATAGGGAGGGAAGGCTTAAAACTTAATAAGAAAAATCTGTCATATGGCATGTATGACCTCAAAGGTGAACTCCTCAAGTATTGGGAATAAAAAACAACAGATGGTCCACTCTAACACTTAAAATAACATTCCTTCATCATTTTGAGAACTAGAGGAAAGCTTCCAGATCCTGAGGTGGCTCTTCTGTGCACCATCATGGAAAAGACCTGGACAAGACTTTTGAAAGGTAGAAAGGTGTGGCAGGGTTGAGGTATGCCTCTGCAAAGAAAATAACCATGTGAATAAAATTACAGTATAAGGTAGATCAGGCAAAGCCCAAAGGTTCCAGTCTCTCTTTCCAGGCTTACCTCCCACTCTTCTGCAGCCAAACTGAGCTCACTTCTGGAACAGAATATGTACCCCCTGTTTCTCCCCCCCCCCCACTCTTTGTACATGAATCGGACCAGAACACAAGACTTCTAAATCTTCAGGAGTTCTTCTGATAGCCTCCAGCCCCAAGTCTGTGATCTTGTGACCACTATGATCCACTATTTATTGTATTCTCCTTCTAAGAACTGGTACTCAATATTTATTAATTTTTTTTGTTTTTTTGTTTTGTTTTTTAGGTTTAAGGCAAACGGGGTTAAGTGGCTTGCCCAAGGCCACACAGCTAGGTAATTATTAAGTGTCTGAGACCGGATTTGAATCCAGGTACTCCTGACTCCAAGGCCGGTGCTTTATCCACTACGCCACCTAGCCACCCCTTCAATATTTATTAAATTGAAAGACTTCTAGGCCCCCCACTCCCCACCCCCTATAGATCTTAAGGTCTAGACTGAGGAGTGTGGAACTCAAAATAGATGCAGGGACCACTAAACTGCACAAAGATGCCTGTGGTGCATATTGACTTCAAAAACTACAAATTCATATATTTTGTCATCTTTTTATTTTTGTTAAATATTTCCCAGCTACATTTTAATGTGTAGGGGAGATGGGCTCACAGGCTGTATGTTTGGCACTTCTGGTCTAGATTCCTGTGAGATGAAAATGATAAAGGTAAAACAAACATGTGAAAACCCCCTTCAGGAAGTGAAGCAGAAATTGATTTACCTTTGAATTTTGTCTTTTTTCCCTCAAGGAACTCGGGGACCTTTAACCACATCCCCTTAATAAGTCTCAGTCCTATGAAGAATTTTCTAACTATAAGAGTTATGTAATGGTGGAATAAATTAACCCAATAAGATTGGGGATGCATAGGGATTTTTTGCATCAAGTGGAAAGTTGGGTTAGATCTCTGAGGCCCTTTCCCGATCTAAGATAACATTCTGTGATAATTCATTTTTCATGAACAGCTGAGAGTTTTTGGCCAGCATTCTTCTACCCACTAGGTTTCTGAAATATGGTTCGGTTCCTTGATTTTTCATTGCCTAGATGTTTGGAATCAGGACTTGAGTTCGAATCATAGTTTTGACAATTGCTAGGTAATTTCCATTAAGTCACAAACTTTTGGGGTCTCAGTTTCCTTATCTGTAAAGTGAGTGAAAGGAGAGAACCTCTAATGTTCTTCTAGCCCAAATTCTATGATTAGATGATTTAAAAACTTTCATAATTTTAAATTCCATAAGTCTGTGGCAAAATTTTATTCATCTTTTTGGGAATTTTGTTTGGCAGTCTGATCGTGTTAATGATAGATAAGAAGCAAGACTGGGTGAGGGGAGGGAACTGAGAACCTTCATAACCATTCTAAGAACTGGCCTGCATGTTACATATTCTAGATAGCTCTCCAAATATCACTTAGGAGGCCAAACATTTTTTAATTTGAGTTTTATTTTGAAATGAAGTACAATACCTGTATATATTCATCAATACACAAAAGAAGATTGTATATGAATCTTTCCATGTTATTTTTTTACTCAATAAATCCTAAACTCCCAAAACTGACATGCTTTCTGAAATTCCTCTCAGTCTCTTCTACATATTCTTTTTTAAAATCTTATACACATTTCAAAAAATGTTTAAATGGCTCCATTTTTTAGGCTCTATTCCTAAACCCTGAAGTCACCCTGCTTGTAAGGAAACTCATATTCTGATGGAAGAAAATACACGGAACTATTATGAACATAGAAGATACATATCTTGAAGAAAGCCAGGCAGTAGAAGTGATGAGCTTGGGGGGGGGGGGGCATGAGGAGAACTAGTAAAATGACTACAAATTGGGTGGTGGTGGAATAGAAGAGGAGCAATTGGCGACAAGTCTCCATTTTTGAGGCATAGGGTGTAAGTCCAAGTTTTCAGGTGTGAGGAAGAAAGAAGGGAGATCATGATTGCTTGCAGGTTTCTGCTATGATTTCTTCTTGAACACAGAAATGAGCTCAGACAGTGATATCAAGTAGTCTGTTGAAGTTTGACTCTCCTGGGTTGCTGAATTATAATCAGTTGGCTTAAGTCTCTCAGAGCTCTTTTATATAAGACCTTTTCATCAAATCAGTCAAGGGTGACACAGGAACAAGAGGGCACCTTGTCTGTGTCTGCCTGAGTGTATGGCTAGATTGCTGCCTGAGAATGAAATTATATAACAGACTGACAACCAAGGCTCTCTAAGCTAATTAAATGGAATCAGGTTTAAATGCTATATTTAAAAGCAGGTGACATTTGGAAGAATCACAAATAAAAACAACAGCATTATAGGATTTATACTTTGAAGAGATATTAAAAATTACTCCTTTTATTTTACTTTTTTTCTTTTTGCTTAATTTTTAAAAATCTGAACTTAAACACCAATAAAAATATTTCCATACAAAAAAAGAACATTTGAAGACAATTGGATATCCATGTCATACCACTTGTTTTACAATACGTTGGAAAAAATGAGAATGTGATAAATTATATTAAAACATTTAAAATTATATTCTAAAGGTTACTTTCAAAATGGTTTTGACTATTTCCTCCAGCTCTCTTTTGTGCATTAAAAACATTTCAATGCCCTGGGTTTTTTTTTTTTTTTGGCATCACTGTACTAGCCTCTCCATTACCTCCCTAATTAAAAACTGAGGGGGGGGGGGATTATAACAAACGTAATTAAGCAAAACAAATCCATATTGTGATTATGTCCAAAAGTATATCTCTGCCTTTGTCAGGATACAGGTAATATGCTGCATCGTAGATTCTTTGGAGACTTGGTTGTTGCATTGATCAAGAAGGAGAGAGATTAAAATCACAACTAGGGTGTATCTAAGGTTAGATTTGAACTCAGGTCTTCCTGACTAGGCACAGTATAGAGTTCTTAAGTTTTCAAAGTTTTGCTTTCTTTTACAACATTATTCCCTGAATCAAAAGATTTCTCCTGGTTCTGATCACTTCACTCTACATTAGAATTATACTAACTAGGATTCTCTGAAATAATTCCTTTTTTAAAAACATTTTATTTAAGGCAATGGGGATAAGTGACTTGCCCAAAGTTACACAGCTAGGTTATTAAGTAGTTTGAAGCCGCATTTGAACTCAGGTCCTCCTGACTCCAGGGCTGGTGCTCTAACCACTGCGCCACCTATCTACCCTCTTTATAATTTCTTATAGCATAATAATATACCTTTTATATATCCTACCACAATTTCTTTAACCAGTCTTTATTTCATGAGTAACTCCTTTATATTCTAGTTCTTTTCCTTTTTTTTTTTAATTCCCACTTTGGGATCTGGAAGTCTGATTTGTTTAAAGCTATTCTCTTCTCGCCTGTCCTCTTTTTTTTAAACTTAAAAATTTTTTTTTTAGATTTAAGGCAGTGGGGTTAAGTGACTTGCTCAAGCTCACACAGCTAGACAATTATTAAATGTATGAGGTCCTCCTGACCCCAGGTACAGCACTGCATCCACTAGGCCACCCAGCTGCCCCCAGTGCACTTTCTTTTAGGGTTTCTTTCTTTTTTTTTTTTTTGGCAAGGCAATGGGGTTAAGTGGCTTGCTCAAGGCCACACAGCTAGGTAATTATTAAGTGTCTGAGGTCAGATTTGAACTCAGGTTGTACTGACTCCAGGGCCCGTGCTCTATCCATTGCGCCACCTAGCCACCCCGCAGTGCACTTTCAAGATACAAATGGATCCCCCTCCCCTATCTGGCTTTCTCTTTTTTTGGGGGGTGTACAGTGTTTTTCTGATTTTTTTTCCTTTTATTAAAGATTTCATTTGAGCTTTACAATCTTTCCCCCAATCTTATCTCCCCCACCCTCACCTCTTTTTTTAAAAGAAAGATTTTATTTATTTTGAGTTTTACAATTTCCCTCCCATTCTTGCTTTCCTCCCCCATCCCCCCACAGAAGGCATTCTGTTAGTCTTCACATTGTTTTCATGTTATGCATTGATCTCTGTTGAATGTGATGGCAGAGAAATCATATCCTTTAGGAAGAAAAATAAAGTATGAGATAGCACGGTTTTTTTGTTTTTTCTGATTTGAAGGTAATAGTTTTTGGTCTTGTTCAAACTTCACAGTTCTTTATCTGGATACAGATGGTATTCTCCATTGCAGACAGCCCCCCAAAATTGTCTCTGGTTGTTGCACTGGTGGAATGAGCAAATCCATCAAGGTCGATCATCACCCCCATGTTGCTGTTAGGGTGTACAGTGTTTTTCTGGCTCTGCTCATCTCACTCAGCATCAGTTCATGCAAATCCTTTCAGGCTTCCCTGAATTCCCGTCCCTCTTGGTTTCTAATAGAACAATAGTGTTCCATGACATACATATACAACAGTTTGTTAAGCCATTCTCCAATTGAAGGACATTCACTTAATTTCTAATTCTTTGCCACCACAAACAGGGCTACTATGAATATTTTTGTACAAGTGATGTTTTTATCCTTTTTCATGTTCTCTTCAGGGTATAGACCCAGTAGTGGTATTGCTGGATCAAAGGGTCTACACATTTTGTTGCCCTTTGTGCATAATTCCAAATTGTTCTCCAAAAGGTTGGATGAGTTCACAGCTCCACCAATACTTATCTGTCCTCTTAACTTATTCCTAACTGCTTATTTTCTTTTTGTATTTGATGTATTTTATATGCATGTTTGTGTTTTCAGTCCTTCTTTGTTTGTTGAGTCCATCTGATGCCTTATATAGTCTCAATTACATTACTTTTTAAAAGTAACAAATTTTCACAGTTTATTTGCAGCATTGCATTTCTTTTACTTCCCTTCTCTTAAAATGTTCAGGACAGAACCAATCTAGCCTAAGGTCCTCTGTGTTTCTTATTAAAATCCCTCATTTGTCTTTGAACACATTAAGGTTCTGAAAGGACACTTTCCTTCTCCCTTTAGAATGTTATCACACTGCCCCTTTCCTTTACTCAAATAAATTTGCTTTTCTAGCTATCTTTGGACTCTTGTTTGCATATTTCAAAGTTCCTACACAGCCTTGTTTTTCTAATCAGAAATATTTGAAAGTCCTCTACTCCATTAGGGAAAGCTAGATTGGCACGGAGGATAGAAGGCCAGTCCTGGAGTCAGGAAGACTCATTTTCTTGAGTTCAAATTTGACCTGACACTTCTAGCTGTGAGACCCTGGGCAAGTTACTTAACTGCCTCATTCTTATTTCCTCATTTCCTGAGTTGGAAAAGGAAATGATGAACCACTCCAATATCTTTGCCAAGAAAACTGAAAATGGGGTCACAAAGAGTTGGACTTGACTGAAAAACATCTGAACAACAACTATTCCATTACTCATCCATTTTTTTTTTGCTCCTATAAGATTATACTCAGATTTTCAGGATAAGTTATTCTTGGCAGAAAGCTTATCTCTTTTGCCTGTAAGGTATTCCAAGATTTTCTCTGGTTTATGGTAGAGGCTGCCAGAGCTAATGTTATCCTGATTGTAATTCCTCAGTACTCAGTTGCTTCTTTCTGTACGCTTGCATTATATTTTCTTTAATGTGGAAGCTCTGGATTTTTGACTATGACATTCCTGGAACTTTTCCTTTTGTTTTTATTTTACCTTTTGGTACTTGGGTTTTTTCCTTTTCTTTGCATTTCTCCATTGGGTTATAATATACCTAGGCAGTTTTTATTTATGAACTCTGGAAATATATTCTGGCTAATTTTTTTTAAATCATGGTTTTCAGGGGGTTAATGATTTTTAGCTTGTATCTCTTTGATTCATTTTCTAGGTCAGTTGTTTTTGCTAAAAGATTTCATTTTCTTCTTTTTTTATTTTAATCTTATATTTATGGCTCTCTAATGCAGTTAATGACTTCTGTTTGATCTGTTTTGGTTTTCAGGAAATCTATTTCTTAGCTAATATTTACCATTTTATTTTATATTTGTTCTCCTTATTTTTTCCTCTAGATTTTTTCTTTTTTTAACTCGCTTCATTTACTCTAGGTTATCCTAGACTGTTTTCTGTTGTCCTTGTGGAAAACCCATTCTCCCACCCCACCCCTTTGAGTCATTGTTTGTAGTTGTTACGGAGTTACATATACAATTGCTTCATTTATCCTTAGTATTTATGTTGTCCTTTTGGAAAATCCATTTTTTTTTCACTTTGAGTTATTGTTTGTAGTTGTTTTTGGAGTTTGCTATGCAATAATTTTTTTTTTTTAGGTTTTTGCAAGGCAATGGGGTTAAGTGGCTTGCCCAAGGCCACACAGCTAGGTAATTATTAAGTGTCTGAGGCTGGATTTGAACTTAGGTCCTCCTGACTCCAGGGCTGATGCTCTATCCACTGAGCCACCTAGCCGCCCCTAGAGATGCAATAATTCTTGATATTGGTTGAAGTCTTCTTTGATTTACTGTTTCTTCAGCTTTAGTTCCTGAACTAGGGTTTTGTTCCAGGGCTAGGCTCTGTATTTTGAGGTGGGGTAGTCACTCCTGCTTAATCTAACCTTGGGCCTCATGTGCTTGCATTGACACCCCCCCCCCCAACCTCTTGCAATTAGGAGCCCTGGGGTTAGGGGTCTTGAAGTTCAGGTGCTGATCCTCAGAGTTTTCTATGGCACCTTAGGACTAGTGACCTCAGGAGCCCCTGGGTGCCTGAGGTATCTTTGCCTAAGTTCTCCCTTGTTTTGGTCGCTGCCACTCCTTGGGTTTTCTGATCACTCTGTAGCATTTTTTTTAAACCTCCCTGGTGCTTTCTTGGGAAGTAGTGACAGCTCTGTTCTTTCTGCCTCCTGACCCAGAGCCTGGGAGGCTGGGATTATTTATATATACGTGATAGTATTATACAACACTGGGTTATATTTACTGACATTCCTCTTTCCTATTGCTTACAGGTTTCTGGCTGACCTTTTTGTGCCCTGGGGGGTGGAAGTAGTGACTTGCCATAGTTTCCTACTGGATTTCTTGATCATTAGTCAATATTCAATTTCAGATTTTTGCTAGAGAAGGTCTGTGTGAGCTGAGTGGACCGCCTCCATTCTTTAAAGTCCCCCAACATCTCCTTCCTTATTCTGCAGAAGAAGAAAACCGATCAGAGAAGAAAAGAGATCCCATAGGTAGCAAGTAGGGGTCAAACTCAAATTCTGTGATCTGACCAATTAGTAACTTCTTATTTAGTCTTTTTTTGAGTTGAATTCAACTTTTTGTGACCCCCATTTGGGATTTTCTTGGCAAAGATACTGGAATAATTTTCCATTTCCTTCTCTAGCTCATTTTACAGATCAGAAAACTGAGGCAAAGAGGGTTAAGTGACTTAGCTAGGGTCATACAACTAATGAATGTCTGAGACCAGATTTGAACTCCAGGTCTGGAACTTTATCCACTGAGCTAAGTGGCACAATATTTTAAAATATCAGTGTTTTTGAAATACTGATTTTCATAACAGTAGTGCTGGAATGCAGCTACGAAGAGAAAAATGCCTCATTGTCTTGATGTAAAACATATCTCCAGACAATTTGATAAAGATTATGTGAAATAACAGATAGTTCAAGGAGCTCATTTCAGAGAATGTTGGGGGGGGTTGTTACTAGTCAGTTTTTCTTTTAGTGGTGACAAGAAGTGAAATAATTTCCTTTCAAAAAATGTTGTTTATTGAGGTTGGAGATATTTACCCAGGGGTAAACAGCCTTGCTCCTCAGGATGTTTGCTTGGGTGGGATGATATTAGTGATGATGCCTTAGAGATGAGGTAAATAAGAAGAACCAAAGACCTTCATCAGTATTCAAAGAACAAATCTGGGATTCTTTAGGAGTCAACCACCAAGGGAAATTGAGAGTAGCAGAGCTGGCTTAAGATAAAGTCAGAGAACATCTTTTCAGAGATGGGGGAGTGGGAGGAAGTCACCTTTTAGGTCATTTTTAAGATGATGAATTTCTCATTGTAATTGACCTTAATTGAACAAATCTCATCAGGGTTTTTTGGGCAAAGGCTAAATGACCCTGTTTCGGGGATGTTGCAGGGAGAATTCTGGTTCAGGTGTTGGCTAGATGAGGTAGTATCAGAGATCAATTAGTCAGTGCTGCTTCGAGTATACTCCCAAGTGTTTGCCACAGGACCTGGAGCAGAGTAGGTACATAATTATTAATTATGAATTAGTCGATTGATGGAACACAGGATCGAAGATTTTAAAACTGGAAGGTCCAAGAAGTCATGAAGTTCAAACAACTCAGGAAGTCTGAGACCAGAGAGCTGAAGAGATTTTCCCAACATTACACAGCTACTAAATGGCAAAACCATTATTTGAACCCCACTCATCTGACTCCAAATGCTGTTTTCTTTCCACTGAACAAGATGGTCCCCTGAGGGAGGGCAACAGATTGTGATACCAAATATCCTGCTGGAGAAAGAATTGAGAACCCACGGTCTTATCTGAATGATTATGCAGTTGGTTTCCTGGATTTGTAAGTTAAGAATGAAACTAGAAGAAAGGTAAACTTCCCTTGAATTCTCATTGATATTTGAATCTCACTAATGAACTTCTCTATTACCCTTATTAGGAGTGTTTTATCAAGCACCATGACAAAGAAAATTCTGTAGCTTAAGGAATCAGTATTCCCTTTTCATAGTCTAATGGCTGGCTTTCCTCACAAACATCTCATGGAAGGAGCTGTGTGCTCTGCATCCAGCTAACCTTGTTAACAGTTCTGAATCCTTTTATTGCAATTGGATCACCAAGCTAAGAAATTGCCAGGTTTCCCGTGCAGGTAAATGGATTCTACATTTAAGTCCAAACTCTCAGTTCCTCCTCTATAAAAGGATACATTTTAAATTATAGCATGAGTTTCTGATGACTTTTGCAGAGTGAAATGATCATCTAGTTTTCCAATTTGCTTTTGACGTGGAAGCTGGCTGTGAGGAAAGAGATCGTTAGAGTTGAGGCCAGGAAGAAAAGCAGGAGGTATTTCCAGAAGACTGCCTCAGGGAATTACTTCCCTTTTCCTTCTCCATAGATGTGTAGATTTCTAATTTTTTGCTGCTAATAACCTAGAGTAGGTAAAGATGAAAATCAGAGGTACTGTTATTTATCCTATAATGTGCCAGACCTCAATGCCAGCCTGATACTAGCCTTTAAAGGTAGAATCAGTCTTATGAGACCCCAGAGTTGGAAATGGACAGAATAAAATATGGAAGTTTTAATGAGAAATTGTGTTCAAGAATAGATATAGAGCTGGTATAAAGCACAGAATCGATTGGGAGAAGGTATGTGGACTTGAATGATTAGTCAGTTTTAAAAAACTCTGCTAACAAGTCCAAGTAGCTCAAGGAATTGCCTAGAATTAGTAACCTAGAATTAGTAATAATAGTAATAATAATAATAATAATAATAGCAATAGCTGATGATTATTTAGCATTTTACTATTTATAGGAAACTTTCCATGTATGATGCCATTTGGTCCTCATAAAAAATATCCTGAGGTAGGTGTTGCTAATATTACCAACCCCCCATTTACAGATAAAGTAATAGGCTCAGAAAAGTTATACGATCTAATCAAGATCCCAGTAGAGCTGAATCTGTCTTTCTAATTATAGATCCAATGTTCTTTTTTTCTATTGGCATTTTATTTGCTTTCCAATTATATACAATAGTAATAGCTACCTATCATTTTTTTAAGGTTTTGAATTTTACAATTTTTTCCTCCATCCTTCCTTCATAGAAGGCTGCCTGACAGTCTCTACATTGTTTCCATACCATACACTGACATAAATTTAATGTGTTATAAGAGTAAACATACCCCCCCCCCCAAGAAGATGAGAAAACTCAAGAATAGAGAGAGAGAGAAAAAAAAACGTACTTCGGTCTGTGTTCAGATTCCAATGGCTCCGTCTCTGGGGTGAGTTTCTTTCTTTATCATAAGTCCACCAGAGAAGTTGCTTCAATATTTTTGCCACAGTTGCTATTACTAGCTGTACCTCCACTCTATTCCTCCCTACTCTCATTATATTCTCTCTCTCTCCTTTCATCCTGGCCCTGTCTAAAAGTGTGTTGAATCTGAGTACCCTCTCCCTCAATCTTCCCTCTCTTCTGTCTCCTATTCCCCCCTTCCCTCCGCCCATTCCCCCTTATCTCATCTCTTTCTTCTTATTTTTCTCTAGGGTAAGATAGATTTCCTCACCCTATTAAGCGTGTATGTTATTTTCTCTCTGAGCCATTTCTGATGAGAATGAAGGCTCACTCATTCCCCCTTGCCTTCCCCCTTTCCACTCCATTGAAAAAGCTTTTTTTTGACTCATGTGAAATTTCTTAGCTTCTTCTTCATCTCCTTTCCCTCCCTCCCATTACTTTCCTTTATTATCCATTGACTCCATCTTTTTACTATATTATACCATTATATTCTGCTCCTTCCTGTGTCCTGTCTGTATATGCTCCTTCTAACAGCTCTTATAAATGAGAAAATTCATATGAGTTATCAGTATCTTCTTCCCATGCAGGAATACTAACAGTTCAATATCATCAGGTTCCTCATAGTTACTCCCTCTCTTCCACTCCCTCTATGGCTCACCTGAGTCTTGTACTTGGAGATCAAACTTTCTGTTCAGCTC
Organism: Macrotis lagotis; assembly: GCF_037893015.1. NCBI lineage: Eukaryota > Metazoa > Chordata > Mammalia > Peramelemorphia > Peramelidae > Macrotis > Macrotis lagotis. The sequence goes on along the minus strand of NC_133661.1, from coordinate 53,696,083 downwards.
TGGTTGTTCCAATAGGAAAGTATGAAAGTCCCCTGTTTCATTGAAAGTCCATCTTTTCTGGGTAGTTGATTCTTGGTTGTAAGCCAAGATCTTTTGCCTTCCAGAATATCATATTCCAATCCCTATGAGACCTTAATGTAGATGCTGCCAGGTCCTGTGTAATCCTGACTTTGGAGCCTCAGTAGTTGAATTGTTTGTTTCTGGCAGCTTTTAGAATTTTCTATTTGATTTTGGGAGTTTTGGAATTTGACTATAATATTCCTGGAAGTTTTTCTTTTGGGATCTCTTTCAGGAGGTGACTGGTGAATTCTCTTGATTTCTATTTTACTCTCTGCTTCTAGGATCTCAGGGCAATTTTGCTGTATTATTTCTTGAAAAATGAAGTCTAGGCTCTTGTCCTGATCATGGCTTTCAGATAGCCCAATGATTTTTAAATTACTTCTTCTGGATCTGTTTTCGAGGTCGGTTGTTATTCCAATGAGATATTTCACATTTTCTTCTAATTTTTGACTTTTTTTGGAAGAGTTTTATTTCTTCCTGATTTCTTGCAAAGTCACCAGCTTCCTTTAGTTCCATTCTGCATTTGAAGGAGTTATTTTCTTCAGAGAGCTTTTAAATCTCCTTTTCCAGATGGTCAATTCTGCTTTTTAAGGCATTCTCCTCCTCATTTGTCTTTTGTTTTGCTTTTTTTTCCATTAGGCCTAAATTGGTTTTTAACATAGTATTTTTCTTCAGTATTTTTTTTTGTATGTCTTTGACCAAGCTGTTGATTTGGTTTTCATGATTTTTCCGCATTCCTTTCATTTCTCCTCCCAATTTTTCCTCCATCTCCCTTAATTGCTTTTCAAAGTCTTTTTTGAGCTCCTCCATAGTCTGAGCCCATTTTTCTTTTTCTCTTGGAGGTTTTGGATATGGAAGCTTTGATTTTGTCATCATCCGAGTATGTATTTTGATTTTCCAAGGGACTAAAGTAATTCTCTATGATTCCTGTGGAACTTCTAAGTTATCTTGGACTGGGAAAATGTATCACTCAGTCTTTCTGTGGGTTCTGCCCCTCTAAATTTTGGCTAAAGTCATCATTTGTTGGCTTTTGGAGTTTGGTGGGGAAGGAGTTCCTGGGAAATGCTGCCTTCAGGTCACCATCTTGGCTCTACCCCCCCCATGTTCTTTTAAAAATATTTTTATTTATGCTTTTTTAAAGCATTAAAAACAGTAATTCCCAAACCATGAGGGGATAAACTCTCTTGAAACAAACAAGTACAGTTATGCCAAACAGATCAACATGTTCACTATGTCTGAAAATGTATGTCTCATATTGTTTTACCCATTAGCAATGTGTAAATAAATTAAAGAAAATTTTAAAAAATGATTGTACATATATAATGACTATCAGATTACTCACTCTCATGGAGAGAGAGAGGAAGGAAGGGAGGGAGCAAAAAATGTGGAACTCAAATTTTACAAAGAAATCAATGCTGAAAATTGTCTTTACATGTAATTGGAAAAAAAAATAAGATAAATTTAAATAAAAAAAATAAAGTCAGTCTACCATCTCAACACCAAAAGGCAAGAAGCATGATATATCTCTAGTCCTCTGAAGTCATAATTGTTCACTTTGTTTATCTGTCCTGGAGTCTTTTGCTATTGTTTTCCTTTAATTATGGGATCATGATGTAGTTGTCCTCCTGATTCTACTTCATTTCATGCAAGTCTTCCCGCAGTTATCTGATGCCAATCATATTCCCATTCAGAAAACCCTTTCCCCCAAATCATTCCTGTCCCTAAGGAGCTTATTGTATTTCTCCATATATAAAATGCTCTCATGTATAAGATGCACCTTATTTTGGGGCCTGAAATTTTGAAAAAACATGTATTACATAGTTATTGAACTTGCTTTATTCATCATAAAATTAATACAATTTCTCATTACTGTCAAAACCCCTATCCATTATTTTGACTCATCTGTGTTTGATGATGAGACTCTGCCTGCTCTCCTGCCTGTACTGGTCTACTGTGGTCTATGATTGACCACAATCACTCCCTGGGCAAGTCTGGTGCATAGATGCATGCTTAGTTCATTCCATTTCCTGAGCCTGAAGCACCAATTGTGTCCTCCTTTGAAATCAGTCACTTCTTTTTCATCAGAAATTCTTCTTGCCTCCTGTTGAACCATCTTTGTGGACACAGGAATTCTACTTGCTCTGTTTTTCAATACATCTCTTCAATTCCTTCTCTAACTTTGGCCATTTGACTGACTTGCCTCTCATGACCTTCTTCTGTCCTGGTGTTTTCAGTAGGGTTTTTTCTTCCTGAAGGCAGTCTAAGATTGTTTTTTCAGTTGGAGGAAGACCAAACTGATGTTCAGCAGCATGGTTTCCATTCACTTTTGCAAACTGGATCACTTTGAACTTGAATTCAGCACTGTATGAAAATCTTTTCCGAGCCATTTCTGGGCAGAAGGTGGCAAAACGTAGCCTCATATACTGGTAACAAATGTGTAACTTTGAGTGCAAAAGACAACAAGCTTGGAAAAAGTGGGAAATGCAAGTAATAAAATCTACAACCACTGTATAAGACGCTCCCAGTTTTTAGACCTCAAATTTTTCGACAAAGGGTGCATCTTATATACATGGAGATATGTGGTATATTGGGGGAGAGGGGACAATATATAAACGTGGATATATACATGTTTGAGGGAAAGGGAGAGGAAGTAAGAATGAATAACTAGAGGGATCAAGAAAGATTTCCCAGAAGAGCTGACACATGAACTGAGCTTTGAAGGCAGCTGGAGAATGGAAGCTAGAGGTGGAGGGATGAAAAAGATGGGCAATTCAAGCATGAGGGACAGCCTGTGCTGATTTTTATTGAGTAGGCAATGGTAAGACATGGAAACATTTGAATAAGGCATTCCATGATTGATAGTCAATTAATTAATATTTATTAAGTGTTTACTAAATGGGATGCTGGGGGGGCACAGTGGATAGATAGAACTCTTCTTGAGTTCAAATCTAGCCTCTGACTCATACTAGCTATGTGACCCTGGGCAAAACACTTAACCCTGTTTCCTTCACTTTTCTCACCTGTAAAATGAGCTGGGGAAGGAAAAAGCAAAGCACTCCAGTATCTTTTCCAAGAAAACACTAAAAGGGGTTATGAAGAGTCAGACACAATTGAACAACAAATGCCATTACTCTGCTAGGACTTGGAGGTACAAAGACAAAAACAGTAGACCTTGTCCTCAGGGAGTCTACATTCTATCAGTTAGATCGATTTTTAATCTGAGATTGTAAACTTGTTTTTTTTAAAATATTTTGATAACTATTTCAGCAAAACTGGTTTCTTTGATAAGCTTGTGTGTTTTGTTTTATGTGTTTAAAAACATTATTTTGAGGAGTTCTCCATAGACTTCACCAAACCACCAAAGGGTACTATGGTGTGAATAATCTAAGAACCCTTACATTGATAGATTTGATTAGGAAGATTAGGCTTCTATCAGTATTTAGGATGACTCAGAAGGCAGAGAGAAATTAGAGAAGAAACCTTTTATGAAGCTATTTCAATAGTCCTGGCACAAAGAACAACAGGAGTATGACAGGGGTGGCATTGAAGAAGAGGAGACAGATAGCAATAACAGAAGAGGCAGAATCCAGACTACAGTGTGTATCCCTCTGAGAGGAGATGATGAGACTCTGCAGGAAAAATAGGCCTTCATTGACTGAAGGACCTGGATGGAGCCAAAGGTGGAGACGGGCTTGACTCATGTTGAAAACATGTATGGTTTGGCACCTGGACTCCAGCACTACAGACAGCAGCCTAATCATTCCTGAACTGGGATCACATTCTGGGAGCCAGATGCCAAACAATGGAGCCTCTGTGACCTGAGGTGGACTTGCTAGAGTGTCAACTGACACTGTTATTCCCCCCCCCCCAAAAAAAACCCTCCAAAAAACAGTAGGACCTTTTTTCAGTAGAGGAATTATTAAGAAACTAAAACTAACCAGGGAAAAGCAGCTGCAGTTCTGAACTTGGGAATAAATGCCAGAAATGAATGTGCTTAAAAAGATTAATGGGAAAAAAAAAGATTAATGGGATCACAAATTCCCCATTTCCTACACACACACAGCTCTCTTTATTTGATCTAGCCCTTAGGAGTCAATTATCAACAAAGAAAGCAAAGAGTAGTTTGCCACAAATCACTAAAAACTGAACACTGGGAGAGGAAGTAAGTTGGAAGAGGGAGAAGCCCAGAGGCTGTTCACATCAGAGCCACGCCACCCAAGGCTGGGATGCTCCCCTAAAGGGGAGAAGTGTTAGAGTGGCCAACTGATCGTTTCAGATATGCAAAGGGATGATAAGAAATGGTGAACAGAGCTACTCTGCATTTTTCACAGGGAATAATTGGGAAGGGTTGACCTTGAATTATGGGAGGAAAGTCATTAGAAGAGATTTTGTAAGGGGCAGCAAGGTGGTCCTGAAGTCAGGAGGACCTGAATACAGTTCTGGCCTTAAGACACTTGAAACTTCTTAGCTGTGTTACCCTGGGCAAGTCATTTAACCCAGATTGCTTAAAAAAAATAAATTTAAAAAAAGAAGGGATTTTGTGTTATAGTTGAGACACTGGATTTCAGGTGCTTCTAGAAAGCAGATTTCTGAGAATGCATAAGGAAGCTTAAGGAAACGGGGGATGGACTATATGACTTTTTTTTGTGTATGACTTTTTTTTTTTTTTTTTAGTTTTTGCAAGGCAATGGGGTTAAGTGGCTTGCCCAAGGCCACATGGCTAGGTAATTATTAAGTGTCTGAGACGGATTTGAACTCAGGTACTCCTGACTCCAGGGCTGGTGCTCTATCCACTGTGCCACCTAGCCTTCCCTGTGTATGACTTCTAAAAGCACCTGAAAATATTAGAAAACAGTATGACTAAAGAAAAATATTAACTTTCAGGTTTTTTTTTTTTATTAGAGGGTTTGATTGAGCTGGGCTTTATTTAAAGAAAAAGAGAAAAACAGATAAAAGCATTACTTTACTAAAGGTCATTCCCTGAAAAGTTATTTCATCTAGGTGGTATATAGAGCACCAGTCCAGAAGTCAGGAGGACCTGAGTTCAAATCTAGTCTCAGACACTTGAAACTTACTAGTTCTTTGACCTTGGACAAGTCACTTAACCCTGATTGCCCAACTCTAGTCATCCCGATTCATATCTGGCCCCTGGACCCAGAAGACCTGATGTCTTACCTATTTGCCTAAGTAGGTAGTAAAAAGAAATCAAGAGTTCTCTAGATGAACAAGCTCTTTTAGTTAGGAGAGAGATAGGATCTCATTCAACCAAAAGCGAGGCACTGATCTCATCCAAGGAGAAATTCCCAAAAAGGCTTTAGGGGGAGGCATACTCTCAGGAACATGTTGAGGAGTTTGCTTTCACCACATGTCTGCCACTTCCAAAGTCTTTTGTTCTATCCCTACATACCTGAAATTGGTCTCAGAGAGGGTAGCAATAGGTACTCTTTCAATAGAAAAAAAAATCTCTAAAACTGTTACACTAACCCCTCCCCTCATGCAACGTAATGTTGCATCAGGAACTTCTCCATCATTAGTAGAGTCTCATGCAAAATGCTAAAAAAACAAGTTACATTCCATTACCATGAATCTCATTCCATGAGGTTCCTGGCCAAATGTGAGGAACTGGGTAAGTGCTTAGGTGAGAGGTTTAGAAAATGGTTGGAAGTGGATGATGGCCCCACTGAACGTTTTTCTCTCATTTTTCACTCTGTCCAATAATCAAGGAGGCCACAGAATATTGATTAAGATCTGTGATTAGGGAGGAGGTGTGGGTAGAGAGGGCGGAAAGCCCAGATATGGCATAGGAATTCTAGTTATCAAGTTCACAATCATGATGTTTTGACCCTGGGACTAACTATTCTGACTTTCACATCACCATTTAATAAAATCAAAATCTTTTTGGTAGTTGGTCATTATGTGTCTGGAAACATGCACAAAGCTCCCACCTGGTGGGAGGCAGAAAGGAAATATCTACATAATACCATCAGGAAGGACAAATATGACTATCTTCCATACCCTTGGTATAGGAGTAATGTGAAATAAGCTGAGAAAGAGAGACTTGGAGACAGATTGTTGAGGTCTTTCAATGATAATGAATCCTCCAAACTTAGGAGCTGGGAAATTAGAGTCTTGATCAAAGATCAAGGCACTTGTTGTGCCTTTACATTCTAAACTCCAAATAAGAATTAAAATTTAAAAAATATTAATTTTATTGATACATCTCACTTAAAATTTATCTTAATTTTAAAATTTATGCATCTTGCTTTGATACAGTTTGACAGATACACCCCTATAAACTATACCATCCCACCCAGAGCTAAGGAAAACTGCCATTGAGTGCATATCATTTTCCCTTTAGGTCTTTCATTTTTTGTTGACAGAAGGGAAAACTGAATGCTTTTATGTAGATTAGTATCAGCATTATCCATTACATTTGACCTGAGTTTTGTCATTTAATGCAGTCTTTATTTTGTTAGTCACTGTAGATAAAAATATCTTCTTTCTGCTCATTTCACTCCACATCAGTTCACAAAAATCTAGGTTTCTCTGAATTTTTCATATCATTTTTAAAAATTTAATTTAATTTAATTTTCAGTTTCAAATTATCTCCCTACCCTCATTCCCTTTTCCTCACTGAGAAGGCAAGAACCAAATTTCATTACAAATATAATAGGAATGCAAAACATATTTCTGTATCAGTCATATTCCATGATGGGAAAGGGCTGAAGAAAAAAATAGAAAAAAAATCTGCTTCAGTCTGCAGTCTGAGTCTATTATATATATATATATATATATATATATGTATATATATATATATAATATAAAGCTATAGATATCCCTATTTCTATATCTCTATATATCTCTACAATGCAATACTGTGTCATCACATTCATATAACATATTCTCACCCCAACTGTTGGGCATATAGTTCATTGTTGGGCACAAAGTCTCTTGAATATTAGCAACTAGCATTTATATGGGATTCAATATTCCTAAAGAGCTTCCCATAACTTATCTCATTTGAACCTCACCAGACTCATTTCTACTATTGAGTTAGTAGCTATTCTTATTCTTATTTATTAGATGATAAAACTGAATCTGAGAGAAGTTAAAAGCTCTTGCCAGGAGGTAAGTATCCTAGACCTAGAGCTGGAAAGGACCTCAGCGATCATCTGGTTATAGGCAAAGTAAGCTCTGAGGTATCCTCATTCCAATTCCAACTCCCAGCAATGAGTCAGGTCCCCAGAGCTTGGCTCTATATCCCTCTTAAGGTTCTAGGGGGACCTGAGATGGGTCGGAGGTGATGTTCTAATACCATCAGCTCAATGTCCTTCCTCCCAAAGATTATCAGTGAGCATGAGGTATATTCTTAACCAAACAAAGTATGGAAGCAATTATAAAAGGTAACATTTTGGTTGGCAAATTTGAAGAACTTCATTTAGGATAAGAATGAAGATGGTCTAATGAGAATTATGTATCTAAATTAGTCAGCTAAAGTTTTGGTATTCGAGATATAGAGACAACTAAGATTACACATGTGTATATCTTTATATATATATATATATATATATATATATGCATATACACACCTATCTATGTATCTAGAAATCATTTCACATTTTTTATAATCAAAAGAATTCTTAAAATAAAAATGACAAACTGTTAATGACCAAATAAAATAGTGCTCTAAATCACAAAAAACAATAATGAAAAGAAATGCATATCAAAACAACCCTAAGGCTTTACCACACATCCAGAAAATTAACAAAAATGACAAAAGATGAGAATAAATATTGGAAGAGTTGTAAGAAGAGAGACAAATTAGTGCATTTTTTATGGAGCTGTCAAACTGTATGAGTATTTTTGAATTATGCATTTTGAGGTTATTCTAGTGGGATTTCTCTATTATTACCTCTTAGGTTCTGATATTATTATATAGAAATGCTGTTGATTTTTATAGTTTATTTAGTAGCTTGAAATTTTCCTGAAGCTATTCAATTAGTATCTTTGTTCTTTCCCTAGAATTTTTTTTTTTAAGCAAGGCAATGGGATTAAGTAGCTTGCCTAAGGTCACACAGCTAGGTAATTAAGTGTCTGAGGCTGGATTTGAACTCAGGTTCTCCTGAGTACTGCGCTGGTGCTCTATCCACTGTGCCATCTAGCTGCCCCCCCTTTCCCTAAGATTTTAAAGTAAATTACCAGACATCTGCAAAAAGATCACATTGAAAACTTTGAAATGATGTGGATTTGTTAACTCTAAAAGTTTTATTGACAACTTTGAAATGATTTGGATATGTTAATAAACAAACTCCAAAGTGGTACAGAGAAGAATTGTCTGTTCCCCCTTCCTCCCCGCAAAATACAAAAATGAAATCTCAAACTTCTGCCTCTCGAGTACTCTTCCATCCATAAGGATCCATGCTGCCTGAGTGCTCTCAATTCCAATATGTGGTTAGTTATGTTCTTCCCCCTCCCCATCCTCCTCTTTTTGCTGCCTGCTTTCCTTTACTATCCCAGATTCTGTCCCCACAACTGTCTGCCTCTGCATCTACTTTTCACTGCTTGTCTCTGTACTTTCTGAGACATTTTTGCCTGTACTCGGTGTTTTACTAAAAATGTGATTCCAGCCTCAATTTCAACAGCCATTTTGATCTTTCCTGGCAAATACTCAAAGAACCAGGAATATTGGCCCCATTTCATAATTTTATAAATTATCAGTTTACATTGTATGTGATGCTTGATTTAAGCTTCGAAGTGATAATTTGAATGATATTGAAAAGGTCCATTTATTCTTATACTTTGAAGGTTTTTAGCATAAATGAATATTGTGTTTTGTAAAGGGCTTTTTTTGGGTTTCTATTGAGATAATCAAGTAATTTTGGATATTTTTTACTTTTAATATGATTGATTGTGTTTATTGTTTTCCTAACGCCGAAGCATCTTTGCATTTCTAGGAGAAATCCAACTTTGTCATAATGAATGATTTCTTGAATGAATTGCTGATTTTTTTCAATAAGATTTTATTAAAAGCTTTGAATTGATATTCATTGATGATATTTATCTATAGTTCTTATTTTTATCCTTTCCTAGTTTAGGTATTAGGATTACATTTATCTTATAAAAAGAAGTCTGCAGTGCCTTCTTTCCAATTTTTGACAATAATTTTTGTAGTAATGCTAATAATTGTTCTTTAAAAATTTGATAGAAATCTCCTGTGAATTCATCAGGAACTAGAGGGTTTCATTTTCCATTTGGTGGTTCCATTACAGCTAATTCTAATTCCTTTTTTGAAACTGGATAATTTAAGATTCTATTTGGGCTTTCATTAATTTGCATATTTATATATTTAAAAATATTTAGTTTTCTGTTTCTTTTGAGTTCCCAATTTTGTTAACAGACAACTGTGTATAATAGATTCCAATAATTCTTTATATTTCCTCTGGGTTTTGTTATGATTTTACCTTGATCATTTACTATTTTGTTGATTTAGTTTTCCTCCTTTCTAATCAGGATGTCTAAAGGTTTATGATTTTATTAGTTTTTTCAAAGAATTTGATTTTTTTCTTTATTTTTCATTTCTCAGTCTTTTTTGTTTACAATTTATCTATTTCTCAGTATCACTTCTTTTCTGCTTATATTGGGTTTATTTGTGATTGTCTCATTTTTAAAATGCATATTTAGTTAATTTTCTTCTTTATTATTTTGTGAATATTTGGGGAGAGGGAAATGTGGTTTCCACCTCCCCCCCAGAAGTACTTTAGATTCATCACAGAAATTTTAGTATGAAGTTTCATCATTATCATTTTATTTCACAAAATTATTGTTTATTTTGTTCTTTGGAACACTCATTATTTTGGAACACTCATTGTTAAGTGTCCATATGGATCGGTTTCTTTTCTTCATGCTTTCTGAATTAATTGCTATTATGATTATGTTATGGACAGTAATGAACTTTTACTAGAGCTGCCTTTTTACATTTATTTATAATATCTCTGTGCCCTAATATATGGTCAATTTGTATAAAAGTTCCATGTGGTATTGAGAAATACACATATTATGTAGTCATCCCATTTAGAAAATGTCATAAATCATTTACTAGTTTGTCTAGCAGTTTGTTCAGTTCTATGTATCTCTGTTTATTATTCTGTTTGAGTTATCTAAATTTGCGAGACATTAAATTTTGTTATATTATTGTGTTGACTTCTATATCTTCTCATATTTTAGTTCATTTTTCCTTTATGAATTTAAATGTTATTGCATTTGGAGGAATTAAGTTCAGTATTTATATTAGTTTTCTGTCCATGGTTCCTTTCAGCAGAATGTAATGTCCTTGTTTATCCTTATTTATATTATGCATTTTTATTTTTGTCTTTGTCTGATAGCATGTGTGTAACTCTTGCTTTTCTTAGATTCACCTATTGCATAGTGACTCTTGTTCCAGTTCTTCACTTTTATTTTGCATAAAGCCTTACTTTTCTCATCACCAAAAAATTGTGGGGTTTCGTTCTCTTGTCTAGTCTGTCCTATTTCATATTATTGGATCACTTAAGCCATTCACATTTAAAATTATAAGTAAAGCTTATATTTTCTAGATTTCTCTTTAACATTGCTTTTTGTCTGAATTAGGACATTTTTATTTTTCTTCCTATTTAAAGATAGTACTCTGTCTCTTTGTTATTTTTGTTTAATCTGTTTTAAGGAAATCCTATTCACATAGGTTCTTTTTCATTCACCCTCAATCTTTTCTCCTATTTGCTACTCTTTTCTGTAGTTTTGGAGTCTTCCTTATTTATTCCTTTTTCTTTGTTTTCGTTAGCTTTCAGATTTACCATCTTTTCTTTCCTTATTAGTTAAGTAGTTAATTAAAATTCTCCTGCCCCCTTTTGACTTTTTTGTTTGTTAGTTTTTTCTTTCATCTTGTGCTGCTTTTGCTAAAAAGAGATTTCTTTGTTTTCTTCATTCATTTTCTTATCTCTCTGTATCTTCTAAATTCTTACTCTTTGATTTGTGGTCCTTATACTTATTTATGCCTTTTTTTAATCTTGCTGTTTCTTGTGGAAATTTCTCTTCTAAGGTATCAATTCTAAAGTGTCTATCTTTTAAACAATTTCTATATTCCTGTCTTGTAAACATTACTCTCCCCCTTTTCTGTTGTGCCTCAAAAATAGAAGGATCAATTCCTGTAGGAGCTAGAAAGGGTAGAAATGCTGCCCCAGTGTAGAAATGTTCCTGCCTCTCTGTTTGTGTGAAACATTTTTAATTCTACTGGCTTTGCAATCTCCTTCTTGGCTCCATGCCCTCCCACCCTTTTGTATGTTGGCTGCTCCCCAGGAGCTCTGATTTCCCTTCTTTTGAGGCAGGATACTGTCCATGAAGGCATCCCATTCTCCCAGAGTTAGCTGTCTTTGTGAGCACCAAATAGTTAATTGCTACATTAGCTTAACATTATATGCATCTATATCTATATCTATCTATATTTCTCTATAGCCATTTTCTCCTAGGCACTATATAATTGCTCTCATTTGAGTCTCAAAATAACTATTATCATCCTTATTTTACAAAGGAGAAAATTGAGGAAACAACAATTAAATGATTTGCCCAAGCTCATACACTAGCATTTGAGGCTAGATTGAAATGCAGAACTTCCTAATTTCAGGTATTTGGGAAATGGAGACTTCCCAATGGGTTTTATCTGTAGTGATTTGGCCCTCAGAGTTGGGAAGCCCTGATTTTTGAGGATCAAATGAGAATATTTAAGTTCTATTTTGATCTCTATCTCATATGCTTTTGGAAAGAAATTTCTAACTGGCCCTTTTGTTGTTTTGTTTGTTTGGTTTTCGGTCTCATAGATGTCTTCTCCCCCTCCCCCCTTTTGTATCCTTTCTGGAGACTGGATAATTTATTTAATTACATATGTTTTCCTTGGCAGGTGAATTTGTTTACCTTTTATGTTTTTCAGTTGTCTAGGGGAGTTGAAATTTTCATTTTCTCCTCTCATTTTTTTTGGTAGGATGATTGAAAGTGCCTCTAATTTCATTGACAATTAGGCTCAAATTTGCAGGATATGTCATTTTTGGGGGTGTTTTGAGTTCTTTTGCTTTTGAAAAAAATATATTTGAAATATATATATACGTATATATACACATACACACATCACATATGCGGACACACTGGCATATCTACATATACATGTATGCAAATGCATACACATACATATACATATGAAGTGTATATATTCATATACATAATATATATGCATATATAAATTGAGGCATTCTCCCTTCTGAAGTTTCTAGTAGGAACTGACTGCTCAGAGTAAGGGGTGGAGGGGTTCTCTAGAGTGAGAATGTGAGAAGACTTCAGAGGAAGAGGAATCTTCCAGGGTAAGAATAGGAAGAAATTTACATACCTCTGAGTTATACATAACACTTTTACAAAAACGGAACCTGTATTAGGGGCATACAGACCTCTCAAAATGTAGAAAAGATAAATATTACTGAAAATTTTAAGATGAAAAATATGAAAACTGGAAAAACTTATATGATGATAGATATATGTATCAGGTGATGTAGAGTAATGTGAACAGAACCAGTAATCTATACAATAACAACACTGTAAAGGCAAACAACTTTGAAAAAGTTTAGTTTGCTGATCGGTGTAATGAACAAACATAATTTCAGGAGATTCATGATGAAACATGCTACCTTCTGAAAGATGATGGATTCAACATGAAGACTGAGATATGTCATTTTTGGACATGGCCAATTTGGGAATTTCTTAAGTTTGACTATGTATATTTATGGCAAAGGCTTTGTTTTAGTTATTTTTCAATTATAGCAAGTGAAAAAGGAGTTTTGTTAATAGAAAAAATGAATAAAAAATTGAAGGGAGAGTGTAATGATGGGGATTTATTTTTTATCCTACTCATATAAAAGTGCTTTTTCTTGTAAGGTAATAATCTAATGACTTAATTAGACAAAGCCACTAAAGCCACTAAGGGATTTTTACAAAAGGATGGAGCTATCTCAAAAATAGTTAAAAAGATTTTGAGGGTCTGTGACGTAGAGATGTAGGGGCAAAAGTAGAACTGGGCTAAGGCAAAGAAGGGAGATATCCAGGCCTGTCACTGGCTTAATAGGCATCTTAGAACAGAAGATCTTGACTGAGGGATTCACTGACAAAATCCCCAACACTCCCTCCAGTGCCCTTCTAACCATGGACACTGGACTATTGCCCACATGTTTCTAGTAAATTGAATTTTACTTTAACTACAAAAAGGCCAAGGATTAACTATAAGTGTATGTAATGTATAAATATTATACATATATGTATAGGTAATACAGAAATAAAACATATAAATGCATATGATATGTAAATAATATACATACCTGTATGGTATATTATATGTAATTCATATGCATATATCTATACACCTAGAGAATTTATATATAAACACATATAATTTGTGCACATACAACACTGTATATATATATATATATATATATATATATATATATATATATATATATATATATATATATATACAGCTAGGCACAATTTCCATTCACTTTTGCAAACTGGATCAGCACTGTACAAAAATCTTTTCTGAGCCATTTCTGGGCAGAATATGGCAAAATGTAATCTAACTGGTAACAAATGTGTAACTTGGAGCGCAAAGACAACAAGTGTGAAAAGGTGGGAAGTGCAAGTAATAAAATCTCCAGCCACTGTATAAGATGCTCCCAGTTTTTAGACCTCAAATTTTTCAAAAAAGGGTGCATCTTTTACATGGGGAAATATGGTGTATTGAGGGAGAGGGGACAATGTGCAAACATAGATGTATCCATGTTTGAAGGAGAGGGAGAGGAAGTAAGAATTAGCAACTAGAGCCCAATAACTGCTTAGATAATAGGAATGATTGTGATTTAACACATTACTTTTTGTCTAAAATAAATTACCTAAAGAAGTGAATCCCTTGGACCTTAGGGGTCTTTCTATTGGCCCTTAGACTTTAAATGAGCTGATTATTTTAACAAGGTATTCCATAGTTCTAGTTCACTTCCCTTATTTTGCATAAGAGGAAACTGAGACTCCAAGTGATTTGCCTAAGGTTTGGGTACCAGAACTGGAATTCGAACTTGGATCCCAACTTTAAATCCAAGCTCTTTTCACTCTGCCATGCTCTCATTTACAGCCTATCTAGCCTTGGATAACTCACTTCGTCTTTCTGTTTCTTTGTTTTCCTCCTGTATAAAATGAGGAAGTTGACCCAGATGTCTTCTGAGGTCTCATTTAGCTTTGTACCTATGAGCCCTGCATGCCCTAGGTGACTAGAAGTCAGATCTTTCATCCCTCCTTTTGGGGAGAGAAGAGCTCAAACACATCAGGGACTATTTCGATGGTAGTTAATTTGGGGGAGTTACATTATGTTCTAAAGATGATGAATATAAACATTTCAATAATAACTTTTTAGAAAGATTTTATTTATTTCATTAATAACTGTTAAAAATGAAATAAAACTTATTTTCACTCAAATTAAAAGCTTCCTGTTCCATATTATGCAAATATAACCAACAGGTAATTAACTGTGTAGATGGTGAAGTCTGCCCTGAAGTCAGGAGGACTGACCTCAGATACTTCCTAACTAAATGACCTTGGACAAATCACTTCACCCTTATTGCCTCGAGTCTTCTTCAAGAAAGAAGGACAAACATCATTATCAACTGTGTAAACCAAGTTAGAGACATTTACAATATTTATTTTAAATCTAGGATTACCAGCATTTTAGAGCCATATTTTCTGTCCCTACAGGCTAAGGTCTGGAAATATTAGCAGATGACATTTAATGTGATGTCTTTAGAATTATTATAGTAGTGGCAGTGGTAGTAGTAATTGGAGCAACAGCTGTAGCAATTATAGCAGCAACCAGGGCAGTAATAATAGTAATGGCATTAATTGTACTAGTAGCAGAAAGGCAACTAGGTAGTTCAGTGGATAAAGCACTGACCTAAGATTCAGGAGGATGGGAGTTTGACTCCTGCCGCAGACACCTGATTCTTAGTAGCTGTGTGACCTTGGACAAGTCACTTAACCCTGATCACCTTTCCTTCAAGGCCATCTCAGGTCATCCTGATTCATAGCTGGCCAGTGGACCCAGATGACTCTGGAGGAGAAAGTGAGGCTGGTGACTTAGTTCAGCAGCTTTTCACTCAAATCCAGTTCATGTACTTCTCATGCCATCACCTCTCTGATGTTGCTGTCTTCTTCAAGAATGAAGAACAAACAGTAGCAGCAGCAGTAGCAGAGCCATTGTAGTAGTAGCAGCAGCAGCAATTGTCAGAGCAACTGCAGTAATTGTTTTTTTCTTAGAATTATAAAGATTTTATTTATTTAGAGTTTTACAATTTTTCCCTTAATCTTACTTCCCTCCCCCTATCCCCCACAGAAGGCAATTTGCCAGTCTTTACATTGTTTCCATGGTATACATTGATCCAAACTGAGTGTGATGAGAGAGAAATCATATCCTTAAGGAAGAAACATAAAGTATAAGAGATAGCAAGATCAGACAATAATATAGCAGGTTTTTTCCCTAAGTTAAAGGTCCTTGGTCTTTGTTCCAACTCCACATTTGTTTCTCTGGATACAGATGGTATTCTCCATTGCAGACAGCTCCAGTTTTTTATTTTAGATTTTTTTTTCAAGGCAATGGGTTTAAGTAGCTTGCCCAAGGCCACACAGCTAGGTAATTATTAGGTGTCTGAGGTCGGATTTGAACCCAGGTACTCCTTACTCCAGGGCTGATGCTCTATCTACTGTGCCACCTAGCTGCCCCTACACCACCTAGCCACCCCAAGACAGACCCAAATTGTGCCTGATTGTTGCACTGATGGAATGAGCGAATCCTTCAAGGTTGATCATCACCCTCATGTTGCTGTTAAGGTGTAGAGTGTTTTTTTGGTTCTGCTCATTTCACTCAGGATCAGTTCATGCAAATCCCTCCAGGCTTCCCTTAATTCCCATCCCTCTTGGTTTCTAATAGAACAATAGTGTTCCATGACATACATATACCACAGTTTGCTAAGCCATTCTCCAATTGAAGGACATTTACTTGATTTCCAATTCTTTGCCACTACAAACAGGGCTGCTATGAATATTTTTGTACAAGTGATGTTTTTACCCTTTTTCATCATTTCTTCAGAGTATAGACACAGTAGCGGTATTGCCGGGACAAAGGGGATGCACATTTTTGTTGCTCTTTGGGCATAGTTCCAAATTGCTTTCCAGAAAGGTGGGTTAAGTTCACAGCTCCACCAACAATCAGCTACAGTAATTGTAATAGCAGTTGCACCAACTGGAACCGTAGCAGAAGTAGTCGGAGTGGCAGCTGCAACAACTGCAGTTTGTAGTAGCAGTAGCAACAGTAATAGTTATTAATATTTATGTAGCATTTTAATGCTTGCAAAGCATTTGTTTATATATTGTCTCATTTGATCCTCAAAAGGACCTTTCGATATAATTCTGCTCTTATCCCCATTTTACAAATGAGAAAATTAAGCTTCAGAAGGCCAAGTACTTTGCTCCGGATCGCAGAGGTTAATTAGCGAGTGGGGTAGGAAAAAGGGGGATACTTGAACCTCTACCCCCTGACCAGGTTCAGTGACCCAGGGATCTCTTCACTGGACCTTCTTTTAAAAATGACCACAAATTGGATTCAGGTCATATTCCCTGTCAGGAGAGTTTCCCAGCTTGAAGGACATTCTAAGCGTTGCTATTCAGCACACGTAGACATCACCAATTCAGATGTCGACATCTCAGAAACAGAGGAGAGAGATTGTCAGGAGAGGGAAGGACTCATCTGGGGGTCACCGTCTGGGTTCTTCCTTTTACTGGAGCTGTAAGTACACGCATCCCCCTTTTTGTAGGGAGGAGGCAGAAAGGAGAGTTCAGAATACTGGCCTATTAAGGACAATAAATGCTGGATGACAAATAACTTAGTTGCTTAAATTCTACTACTTGTTTCCCCTGTCTCAGAGAAAGCTCAGGATTCTGGGCTTCCCTGAGGGACCTGGGGATGGATTTTCTCAAATGCTAATGGCTCAAGTGCCTATTGGCTTATCCCTTCATTCCCTTATTCCCTTACCTAGATGTGACTACTTTCACATAACCATTTGATATCAATTTTCTTTTTTGAAGGGATATTTATTTTGAAGATAGAGCTATAACTAAGTCCAAACATTTTCTCAGCCCTTCATCCACACTCTCCTATATTCCCCCTTGGGCTCACTATTAGCACAGCTCCTCCATAGCATTGGTGGTCCTTCCATGTTCTCATCCAGATGTGGCATGACTACTGAGTCATGCCACCTACAGCTGGGTAGAGTCCTTTGCTCCAATGCAGAGCTGGCTTCAGATGGTGGGGTGCTGGGATGATGCTCTCCTTGCCTAAAACAAAAGAACAAGCCCCACCCAGCCCAGGCAAAGAATGCAGTTCTATATTCCCAAGTAATATGATGATCTTGGTGGATGGGGGAGACCCTAGGCCTTTCCTCTTATAGCATTATTTCTTTTTTTGTTGTTGTTTTTATTGGGGGGGGTTGCAAGGCAGTTGGGTTAAGTGACTTGCCCAAGGCCACACAGCTAGGTAATTATTAAGTGTCTCAGGCCAGATTTGAACCCAGGTACTCCTGACTCCAGGGCCGGCGCTCTATCCACTGTGCCACCTAGTTGCCCTTATAACATTATTTCTTACTGCAAAGAAGTTCAAAAGCTCCATCTAGAGTGTAGCTGAAAAGGACTAGGCCAGAATAGGCTTAGACTGCCTTTATTTCTTAGAAAGTAGCTAATCAAAAAAAAAAAGACTCCTACTAACCACATGCTTAGTAGATTAGAACCATGTCTACACATGCTCCCTAGCCTTACCAAGGCATTTCCATTCCACATTATCTCCAACTCTCCCAGAAGCACAACTCTGTTTCTTCTTTAATCAACCAACCCACTTTAATTAAGGGATTATTCTATTCTAGGCTGGAGATATAAAAAGAGGCAAAGACAGTCCCTGTCCTCAAGGAACTTGCAATCTAATGGAGACAACATGCAAACAATATATACAAAACAAGTTAAATATAGAATAAAAAGGAGAGGCCATTCAAAGTTCTCTGGCAGCTAGGTGGCAGCACTGGCCCTAGAGTCAAGTCAGAACGTGGGTTCAAATCCATCTCAGACACTTGACACTTTCTCGATGTATGACCTTGGGCAGGTCACTTAACCCTGATTGCCTGGAATTTCGGATCGTCTCCAGTCGTCCTGATTCATATCTGGCTACTGGACCTAGATGACTCCAGAGGAGAAAGTGAGGTTGTTGATGTAGCACAGCACCCCCTGACTCAAATTCAGTTCATGTGCTTGTCAGGGCATCTCCTCCCTGACGTCATGGTCCTCTTCGAGATTGAAGTACAAACAACAAATGATGCTGATGATAAGGTTAGATTGTTAGATGTTTTTTTCTGTTTCTCCCCTAGATGGATGTACTAGGAAGTGACAGCTTTAAACTCAACCTAAGAAAATTTCCTAACAATTAGAGATGGATGGGCTTCCTTAGCAGGTAGTAAGTGATTAATTGATAATTTGATTAGTTGAGACACAATGTCCACCTGAGCAAATGAAGGCACAGTTCAAGTGCAAAGCTGGAAGCCTGTATTGGCTGCAACAAATGGGCACCTGGAGAACAGCAGAATCTAGTCTGCTGCTCTAAAGATGGGAGGTTTTGAGAATGGTTTATGTGGTTTTACAACAAAGAGAGGAGAATGGGAGAAATACAGAGTCCCCAGAACCAGGAACTCTGTTCCTTTGAGGCTGGTGTGAACTAGTGTGGTTGCTGACACAGCAGATTGGCACACCAGATTCACATCATGAATATTGCAAAAAATCACTGGTGTGAGCAACACTTATTCAGCCTCTCGATTGGCTGATTTTGATTCCCCAGGATATTTTAGCCTCTTCTGGGGAATAAGGGAGCTCAAACTCATCAAGGTCATTAGTAAACTTGTTATTCATTCTATTTCTACACTACTTTCCATTTCTAACTACTTTAAAAAGATACCAAAAATAGGAGTGGCCTCTGAGATAATTTCCATCTCTCATTTTGTAATTCTTTGGTTCTGAGTTACTGGGACAAAGGCCACTATTTTATATCTGTATGTGTTCAAGTATCTATGTATGTATCTAATTATTTGGTTGTTTTGACTTGAGGAGGGATAGAGTGATATTTAATCACAACTGGTAAGCTCTTGGAAAGGCAGCTAAGTGGGGCAGTGGATAGAGTTTTAGTTCTGGAGTCAGAAAGACTCATCTTCCTGAATTCACATCCAGCCTCAGATACTTACTAGCTATGTGACCCTGGACAAGTCACTTAACTGTTTGCCTCAATTTCCTCATCTATAAAATGAGCTGTAGAAGGGAATGGATATCCTCTGCAGTATTTTTGCCAAGAAAACTCCAAGGGGATCATAAAGAGTTTAATACAATTGAAAATGACTGAACAACAACAAAGCCCATGACTTTGGTGTCAATTACTAGCTAAGTACAAATATTAAATCCAAATATTAAAATTTAGTTGGGAATTTAAGAGGAATCGAAACATTAAAGACAGACAAGTGCTTAAGCATTCCCTATAAAAATGATGGGATAAGGGGGCGGCTAGGTGGCATAGTGGATAAAGCACTGGCCCTGGAGTCAGGAGTACCTGGGTTCAAATCCGATCTCAGACACTTAATAATTACCTAGCTATGTGGCCTTGGGCAAGCCACTTAACCCCATTTGCCTTGCAAAAGAAAAACCTAAAACAATGATGGGATAAGAAGAACTCTCGAGGGAGAGGGAAGGGAGAGAGAAGACAGGAGACAGACAGAGAGAGAGAGAGAGACAAAGAAACAGAAGACAAGGAGAAGGAGGGAAAGGAGAATGAAGGAGGAGGAGGAGAGAAGAAGAAGAAAATAAAAAGCAAGGAGAGAAGAAAGAAGAGAAAAAGAAAGAAGAAAAGAAGAAGAGAAGAAGAAATGGAGGAGGGAAGGATGGAGAGAGGGAGAGTACAAGAATAGTTGTTTTAGCCAAAAGAGAGAGAAAATCTTTGTCCCTGGTTAAAATGTATTAAACAGATGCTCAAAGGAATTCAAATTATGTGACCTGAAGCAGACTACAGTCTTCAAGGGAAGAGATGGGTTTTACCTTTTTCCTTAGTCTTCTGATAAGTGCACAATTTTAAAGTCAATGATTTCCACTCAGAATACCCTCCTTTATTAACTTTACTTTTAATGGAGGAGGATGAAGAATTGGGCAGGGCATAATAAGGAGTTCAGTCCTTCTAGGGTTGCCTTCTCCATACAGTAACCTGGGGCCTTTGGAATCCAAAATCTAAAAAAAGATGATGCTGGTTCCATTCTATAAAATGTTGGCTAACTGTATGGCACTTGCATTCTTAAATCAGGATCTCATTATTTTCCTGTTTCCCCAATAACCCAATTGGGGAATTGTGCATTTTAATGGAATTGGGGAATGAAGCACTGTAATACAGTGAATAGTAGACTAGACATGAAGTGAGGAAGACTTGAATTCAAATCCTGCCTTCTACATTTATTACTAGTGTGACTCTGGGCAAGTCCTTTCTAAAATCTCATTTTTCCTTTATGTAAAATGGGAATGATGAGACCTCCTTCAGAGGGTTGTTGTAAGGATCAATGACTGTAATTATCTTTAGAAATGTTAAAACTCTACCAGTATTAAACTGTTATTACTGTTATTGTTGCATTATATTGTATATATTATAAGTATACATTGTATTGTATTCTAGATATTTGCACAATGAAGAAAGGCAACCCAGTGAAGAAGAAAAGGTCTTTGCTTTGAGAAAAGGATCAGAATTGGATTCTTTTGATCCTCAGAATGGGGGTGAGGACTGGGAAGTCAGAGAGATTGGCTGAAGAAATGAGATGGTGTAGAAGGAGCAGGACATTTCCAGCATGGCCTTGGGGACAGAAAGGGCTTTGTGTGTTCTGTTTTGGTTCCAGAATTCAATTGGATGATTCTGATTCAATTATTTCTATTCAAGTCAATCCCACAAGTATTTGTTAAGCATGTCCTATGTGTAAAATAGAAAGGAGTGGTGGAGAGTTGGGTAGATCTGAGTTCAAGTCTTGCCTTTGATGTCTTGTGACCAGGGTGTGGAGGCTTGGGGTGGGGGGAGCATTTAACCTCCCAGAGTTCCAGGCAGTTCTGTCAGAGAAGGAGGGGCTGCCTGGCACTAGAAAAGGAAGGTGTCTCCATTTCTGGGAATCCCCTGTGCCAATGACCTTTCAGGTCCAGTGACTCCATGAACAAGGTACCATAAGAGGCCCTGATGTTAAAACAAAAACCAATCCCTGTCTTCAGGGAGCTCACATTTCTACTGAGGACTTGGGTGGGATGGGGTGTGTAGGCAAAACATTTATGAAGAAAGGGGAAATCCAAGATCATTTGAGGCAGGACAAAGATCTGAAAACTAGGGGAATGGAAAGGGATTGGCACCTAAGCAGAAGGAAGAAAGGGAAGGAGAGAGGAAGGGAAGAAGAAATAGAGGGAGGAAGGAAAGGAGGCAGGGAGAGAGGAAGGGAGAAAGAAATGGATTGAGGGAGGGAGGAAGATAAGGGGGAAAGGAAGGGAGGAAGAAGTGGAGGAAGAAATGGAATGAAGGAAGGAGAAAGGTAAGAAGGGAGGAAAGGAGAGAAGGAGGGAAGAAAAGAGGGAGGGAGGGAGAGAGAGAGAGAGGAAGGGAGAAAGAAATGGAGTGAGAATTTACAGATGAGGAAATCAAAGCAATCCATAGTCATGAAAAAATTGCTCTAAATCACTACTTATTAGAGAAATGCAAATTAAAGCTTCTCTGAGGTACCACCCCACACCTCTCAGACTGGCTAATATGACCAGAAAGGACAATGATCATTGTTGCAAGGGTTGTGGGAAATCTGGGACACTATTACATTGTTGGTGGAGCTGTGAACTCATCCAACCCTTCTGGAGAGCAATTTGGAACTGTCCAAAGGGCAACAAAAATGTGCATACCCTTTGACCCAGCAATACCACTACTGGGTCTATACCCTGAAGAGATGATGAAAAAAGGGTAAAAACATCACTTATACAAAAATATTCATATCAGTCTTGTTTGTAGTGGCAAAGAATTGGAAATCCAGTAAATGTCCTTCAATTGGGGGAATGGCTTAGCAAACTGTGGTATATGTATGTCATGGAACACTATTGTTCTATTAGGAACCAGGAGGGACGGGATTTCAGGCAAGCCTGGAGGGATTTGCATGAACTGATGCTGAGTGAGATGAGCAGAACCAGAAAAACACTGTACACCCCAACAGCAACATGGGGGTGATGTTCAACCCTGAAGGACTCGCTCATTCCATCAGTGCAACAATCAGGGACAATTTGGGGCTGTCTGCAATGGAGAATCCCATCTGTATCCAGGGAAAGAATTGTGGAGTTGTAACAAAGACCAAACTAAAGAATTTAGAAAAAAACCAGATATCTTATTGTCTGATCTTGTTTATCGCTTATACTTTATGTCTCTTCCTTAAGGACATGATTTCTCTCTCATCACACTCAATTTGGAACATTGTACAACATGGAAACCAAGTGGGGGTGGGGTGGGGAGGGAAGTAAGATTGGAGGAAAAATTGTAAAACTCAAAATAATAAAATATAATTCAAAAACAACAACAAAAGAAATGGAGTGAGGGAGGGAAAAGAGAAAGGAGGAAGAGAGGAAGGGAGGAAGGATGGAAGAGAAGGGAGGGAGAGAGCAAGAGGAAGGCAAAGAGGAAAGCTTTCTTAGCGTGTTACAAAGGGCAGGAGCTCCAGAGGCAGGTTGTGGCTCCATGAGAGACGAGCTTCGGGCCACTCGGAGTAGCCCCCAGGCGGCCGCATCCCCTGGCTGGACGGCCGCGGGGCGGCGGCACTGAGTCGGTCCTGCGGTTCAGCACCAGACCCGCTGGACCTGCTCGAGCCCTTGAACTTCGGCGATCGCGACCCTCGTCTCCCGGCCCCGCTGTGGGCGCAGCCGCCCGAGGACCATCCAGGCCGGCGAGCACGGGGGGCGGCAGGGCCGCTCTCCTCCATGAAGAGCCCGGCCCCATGGGGCCAGCGGGGGCCATCCTCACTGCCAGAGTCCGGGATCCTCCAGGGAGGGGTGGGGGGTGGCGGGAGACGATGCTCCCCCATTTTTTAGGTTTTTGCAAGGCAATGGGGTTAAGTGGCTTGCCCAAGGCCACACAGCTAGGTCATTATTAAGTGTCTGAGGTCGGATTTGAACCCAGGTGCTCCTGACTCCAAGGCCAGTGCTTTATCCACGGCGCCACCTAGCCGCTCCTCAGCTACATTCTAAAGCTTGATGCCTCCCTGTGTGAGCCAAGGCTGCCTCGAGCTAATGTGCTGCGAGGGTCCGCACACGGGCCTTGGATGGGCGGAGACTCCTGGCTTGGGCCCGCCATCTGTCCAGTAGGCTCTTTGGGCCTTAGTTTATTAAACAGTTCAATGGGCATATTGCGCTTTGTCCTCCCTCACAGGGTGATGGGGGCAGATATTTATCAAACCACAAGGGCCGGCAGAAGCTTAAATTGTATTTTCCTATTGTCACGCTGGCCTTTCCTCTGTCCCCTCCCCGGTCCAAATTCTTCCTTCCAATTTCTGCTCAAGGGTTTCATTCTCCAGGCTCTCCGATCCTGTGATTATTTCCGCCTTCAGATTCCGCTTTAGAATATTGTTTCTCTTGGCACTTAACTCCTATTTGTAGTGGCCGGGTGCTGGGAGCCAAGAAGACCTGGGCTCAACTTTTGCTAATGATGTAAACTGGCTGCTGGGGGTCTTCTAACCCTTCTGAGAGGCAGTTACTCCACCTATAAAATAATCATAATAATTTGTTGTTACTTATGTCTGACTCTTTGTGATCCCATGGACCGTGCATGACCCACCAAAACTGTCCATGGGGTTTTCTTGGTAAAGATGACAGAGTGACTTGTCATTTCCTCTCTTAGTGGAATAAGTGAATGAGGCTGAATTTGAACTCAGGTCTTACTGACTCCAGGTCCAGAGTTCTATTCACTAAGACACTTAGCTGCCACTGCTACTACTTCTGCCAACAACAGCAGCAGCAGCAGCAGCAGCAATAACAATGCCACCCACATGGACAAGTATGTGAAACTGGATTTGAACTCAGATCATTCTGTCTCCAGACCCAGAGCTCTGTTCACTGAACTACCCTGCTGCCTCTCATAATAATATTAATAATAACACCCTCATGAATTAGTATATGAGACTGCATTTGAACTCAGGACTTTATGACTCCAGGTCCAGAACTCTTCTCCACTAAGCTGCCTACCTACCTCCAACAACAAAATTACCCACATGTATAGAGACATTTGACACTTTTTAACTGTGTGACCCTGGACAAGTCAATTAACCCTGATTGCCTTGCCAAAAAAAAATCAGAGAAAATGATAATAGCCATCGTAGTCATGGCACAGGTTTGTTGGGAGGCTCAACTGAGTACTCTGGGTGGGGGGTAAATAGTATTCTTCATCATAAGTCCATCAGAGAAATTGCCTCAGTATTTTTTCCCTACAGTTGCTACTGCTAGCTGTATTTCCCTCCATCCAATCTCCCCCCACTCCCATTTATCCTATTCTCTCTCTCTCTCTCTCTCTTCTCTCTCTCTCTCTCTCTCTCTCTCCTTTCACCCTATCCTTCCTCAAAAGCATGTTGTGTCTAGTTACAATCTTCTCTCTGCTTCTGACTTCTACACTTCCCTCCCCTTTCTCCCTTTCCTTTTCTCTCCTTTTCCCTCTAAGGTGAGGTGGATTTCTATCAAATTAAGTCTGTATGTTCGCAAATGCATACTTTTGAGCATCAGTTATTATTATCCTTTTTATTTTCTACTAGCCTGACCATTTGTATCTCAAATCAGATGGTAAATCCCTCAAGTGCCAGTCAAGACAATTTAGTGAGGGAGCCGTAGCTTCTGCCACCTAGTATCACTCCTAAAAAGCTGACTGCAAAACATAAGAAACAATAGAACGTAAGTTTCTTGAGGGCAGAAACTTTCATTTTTATGGTCCCTAAACCCCTAACTTAGTGGTTTAGTAAGTGCTAAAAATAATGCTTGCTTAATAAATTGAAGTAAGTCCATAGGATCCCCAAAGTCTGGAATTTTGTATTTAGTAAGTGTTTGATTAACCCTTTGGGATCCATATGGAACAGAAAGTCAGTTGGAATGGGCTGGGAAGAGGGAACTTCTTCCCTTTGTTCCACATCCTCTGGAAAAGAAGAATAAGGATTCCTCCCCCATCTATGTCTCATTTCAACATTAAATTCTAACGCTGAGTCCGAGATATTAGCACACGCTGACCCTTGGTAGGACTTCAGGGCCCAGATCATCCCATCTAACAGGAAACTCGAACCTCTCCATATCCAAGGTAGCAAAGCCACACCATAGAAGGATTTGTAGTAGGTTAGATATATAGATCCAGAAAGGACCTCAGAGACCAGGCAATCCAGTCATTTTACAAATGACTGAACTGAGGCCCGGGAATTTAGCCAATCAAGGTTACAGAAGTGTGATCCAATGCTAGAACCAATGCCCCTGAATGCAACAGCTTGAGCTCTTGGTTGGAGTTTAATAGAAAGGTTTCCACTGTTTTAGTATTAGGGACATAGCAGGCAGGGAGGAGGGCATTTCAGTATCTGATCTAGACAGTTAATACAGATAAACATTCTGAGCCTGGGTTCCCAGCTCACTCTAATGAGATATTTTGGCTTAAGGCAGTGGGGCTCCTGGGACACCTTGGTGGACCCATAGTGGATGGAGTGCAGGACCTGGAGACAGGAAAACTCCTCTTCCTAAATTTCAATCTGACTTTGGACATTTACTTGGATGTAATCCTGGGCAAGTCACCCAATCTTGTTTGCCTCAGTTTTCACATCTGTAAAATGAGTTGGAGAAGAAAATGGCAAATCATTCTAGTCAGAAAGAGTCAGACAAGACTGAACAACAGTGGGGCCCAAGGGAAAACACATGGGACTGAAGTCACGAAACCTGGCCCAATAATCATTTTTTTTAAGGTTTTTTGCAAGGCAATGGGGTTAAATGACTTGCCCAAGGCCACATAGCTAGTGTCTGAGGCTGGATTTGAACTCAGGGCCTCCTGACTCCAGGACTGGTGCTCTATCCACTGTGCCATCTAGCTGCCCCCCATCATCATTTTGATGACTATAAAGGCATATTCATCATTTTGATCCACCTCACAGTTTACAATGAAATAGCCATGATATTCATTTAAATATCACCTCAAATAACCACTAGTTCCTAGGGATACCAAAATGCAAAGGGCAACTCCTGCCCTGCAGGAGATTATATTCTATTGGGGCATTCTCTTATTATTCTTATAGGGATAGGAAATGTCCCCAAGATTTCAGGGGCACTGAGACTTGAAGATGAGGACATATCCTCTGCCAATGCAGGTCAGCATCTGCTCTGCAACTTAATAGTCATAACAAAAATTGTACTAATGCACTGATTAGTGGAAGGGCTTGTCCAAGGCGACACAACTAGGATGCTTCAGAGGCAGCACTTGAACCCAGACCTTCTTGGCCAACTCTTTCCAATATATCGTGGTATCTTTCAGCATTATATACAAATGTGTGTGTGGGAGAGAGAGAGAGAGAGAGAGAGAGAGAGAGAGAGAACCTTTAAAGTTTTTTACACACATTAATTCATTTGATTTTCAGAATTCTGGGAGATAGGTGTCATTATTTTTTTTAAACATTTTTAACATTTTCTTTAAAATAAAAGAAATCATACATCAATTCACACTGTACAAGTGGGGATGAAGGAATTATCTGGAATGCAGAGATAAGAGAAGCATGGAGATAATGATCTGGGCTATTGAGGGAGGAGATAAAAATGAAGCAGCATAATTCCAGGAGTAGAGAGAATTAGGTTCTAGTTCTCCACAAGGGACAGTGCTGGTTCTCTTTGTTGTGACCCTGATCCCAGGCCCGTCCAGTGATCTTCAGAGGGTGTCCAGTTCCCAGAATAACTCCTTCCTTGCTTTCTCCCACATTCTCATTCAGCACTGTGGTGTGTTTACCCTGCCGAGGCATCAGGGGACCAGGGGAATTATCATCCTGCAGGGTGGTGAGGGGTGATCTCCTTAGGACCTTGCAGGAGGCCTAGAAGATAGGTGTTATTATTATTATTATTATTATTATTATCATTATTATTTTAGGTTTTTGCAAGGCAATGGGGTTAAGTGGCTTGCCCAAGGCCACACAGCTAGGTAATTATTAAGTGTCTGAGACCAGATTTGAACCCAGGTACTCCTGACTCCAGGGCCGGTGCTTTAGCCACTGCGCCACCTAGCCACCCCAAATAGGTGTTATTATTAACACCAGACTCAGAACTATGACTTTCCCAGGGTCACACAGCTAGTAAGGGTCTGATTTGGGAATTGAACTCAAGAGACCTGAGCCCCAGATGCCAAGTCCATCTCTATTCATGGGCTTTAACCATGTAACTCTGCACCATCAACCTTCCTAAAGCAAAGTCATGAATGACTTTGAAAACTTAAAAATACTGTGAGACATCATATTGTATCATCATTACTCTGGAATATTGCCTAACAGCAATTCCCTCTGTCTGGGGCTCCTGAGGTTTCCATTTTAAAACAATTTAGATTCTCTCTCTCAGACAGAGGAAGGGTTCCTTATCTGTGATAATGAAATTCAATCTGTTATTTCGGATGGGGTTTTCTAAGCATGGTTGAGAGTGGCCAAAAGATTCATTTGATCAATGAAAGCATCATTATTATTTCCCAGTTGTCTCATAAAGGAAATTTATGGTCCTTTGTGTAACAAAAGTCAGAATATCAAACAGGAAACAGTGTCTAACTACTGGGCTTCAGATTAAGATTTGTAGGTGTCCCAAAATTATAAAAACTTTTTGGTAAACCAATTCCTCGGTTTTCATAGTGTGCTTAACAGAGGAAGAAGCTCACCTTTTCTGAATTCTCCAGGCACATTTCTTCTTCCTTTCCTTCTGTGATGGCCATAGGGTCTTCAGCTTAGAGCTAGGAAGGATTTTAGAAGTAATGGAAAGTATGCCTGTAATTGAGAGTGGACAAAGGGCCCCCTTTAGAGAGAGCCAGAGTAAGGTACAGAGAGATTAGGGGACTTGTTTGAACATCTGGCTAATCAGTGATGAAGACAGACAGGTAAATCCTCAAATCCTGACTCGCCCCCTCCTCAGATTAAGATCTTCTGGAGCCACCAGCAAGGCTAAAATGTTTTTTATATAGAATTGCTTTCCTGACCACACTGTGGGGTAAACAGCCATCCATGTCCTCTGATTACCCTTGGAGCTCTAGCCAAAGGGACACTGACCAGACTACAAGATGGTTGGCTAGATTAGGGTCAAGAGCCCATGGCCAGGGGAATGAATTCATGAAGCTAGGGAGGCAGGAAAGCATCAACATGTGACCACTAGCTGACCATACAGAGGAGGTCTCATCGGAGGAGGTCCGTCTGTACCCTCCCTCGGGCCCCTACATTTCAGAGATTGGTCAACCCTCCTCTACTTGTTCTGGAATCTAACTTTGAAGGGCCCTCCCATTACTAGACCTTTGAACCCTTTGTCATTACTCTGATCTCAACTCAGTTACACAGCAGTGTTTAAAGTCCACCTCCCAGGGGAATACCTGCGCTGAGCACTGTAGATAATCCCCTTTGGCAGCTTTTCTACCACCCAAGCTGGTCATAGGGAACCTGGGCCTCCCAGCAGGCCAGCTGGGGTCTAGGGAGAGGACTGGGCTTCTCTGCTTGGCTACAAGATGAAGCTGGTTAGCAGTGCTCTCTTCTTGTGGCTGAATCTACTGGGCTGTCTGGGCCAGAGTGAATCGGACTCTGAAACCGGGGAATCCTATTCTGACTGGGGCCTTCGGCACATCCGGGGCAGCTTTGAATCAGTCAACACCTATTTTGACTCCTTTCTCGAGCTGCTAGGAGGGAAGAATGGGGTTTGCCAGTATAGATGCAGATACGGTGAGTCCTGTCTTTCTGTCTCCATCTCAACTCTGTGCTTACAGGGCTTGGGAATTGTCTGCCTCTTGTTGAAGGCACTTGTCCCACAATTCCCATCTGTCATGGTCCTCCCTACCCCCACCATTCTGATAACTGCCAAAGGTCCCTCTTGCGTTTACATTGCTTTTGGAGGGTGCCTGGGATGGGGAGGAGCTAGAACACAGGGAAAATTGGAGTAAGGGATAGGGTGGAGTAAGGGTAGAGGATGTCATCTGAAGACCCAGGTGCAGATTGAAGGAAGAAGATGAAATATGCCTCAACAGCTGGAAAACTATCCCAAATAGCTGCCAAGTGATGGAACAATCTCCCCAAGGAGAGACTACCACACTAGAGAGGTCCTGAACCTGTTGTTCAAGAATTGAATTATTTCATTCTGTCTTTGTTCCCACATAAAGTAGCGAATAGAGTAGAAGACTTGGACTTAGGGCGATTTGGATTCAAATTATGCCTCTGACCCTTACTAGATATGTGATCAAGTGAAAGTCATTTAAGTCATTTAAATCCTAGGAAACTCTCAAAAACTATAAAGTCACAGCTAGACTGCATTTACATCCACAGAGAGACTTCTTGCATGTGAGAACTCTATCTCCATGAAATCACAGGTCCTTGATGAATCAACTCATGTTTTCTCTGAGTTAATTGTGGTTGAAAAGAGCCATGGAAACATCACTGGTATGGATGATAGGTATCTTCTGATGCTTGATCCTAAGTGGAACCAAAGTAGAGAGTTCAAATCCCACCAGCGACAATACCTCAGTGATCATGCAGGCCACTTTACATGGATGTGTGCATGCACATGGGACACCCATGTGTATATGGATGTGTGTTATAAGTACACACATGTGTACAAACAGACACACACTACCTCATTGTCAGAGTCCAAATTGGTTAGGGAGGCTGAGCCAGGCCAAATGTCTGATGGTAGAGCTGCCATCTAAGACATCCTCTCAGTGGCACCATTCTTACTTCAAGGCATAGTAGTAGTCAGAATAATGGGACCCTCATTGGCAGTTCCCCTGGAGGCTGAGCTCCAGGCTCTAGCTGCTTATCTCAATGAAAAGCTCTTCTAATGTGGCCCTCTGGGACATAATTACAGCTGACATTTTTATGGCACCTGTTAAAGTTCAGAAAAACATACGTACACAATCTAATTGGAGCCTCATCAAAACAAAGGTTTGGACTACATGATGGTCCCTATTTTTCAGTGAGTCTCAGAGTTAAAGTGGATAGCCTAGGGCAATACGGATAGCAGACGTCCTATGAGGAATTTGAACAGATCTTCTTAGTCCCTTGCCCAACATTTTATTAACTATCAGGCTCCATCAGCGCCTAGTTTAATAGGATTGGAGGACTGAGACTAAATATGGCAGAGGAAGCAACCTTTGAAACACACACACACACACACAGACACACACACAAACACCCTTTAGCCTAAGGAAAAGACCCAAGATTGGGTTAGTCCAATCTAAGGACTAACTTTTTTTTGGCAAGACAATAGGATTAAGGGACTTACCCAAAGACACACAGCTAAGTATTACCTGTCTGAGGCAAGATCTGAACTCAGGTCCTTCTCCCTCCATAGCTGGTGCTCTATCCACTGGGCCACCTAGTTGCTCCTCCTAATTTTTTTTAACTTCTGAGTTAAGGAAGAACTTTTCTTATGAGCCACCAGAGAGGAAGAAAGATGATGACAGCTGGTACAGAACAAGATAGTCCATGGCCAACAAGAGGGAAGCTATTCCTTCAACCTTAATTCTTTTTTTTTTTTTTAGATTTTTTTCAAGGTAATGGTGGCTTGCCCAGGGCCACACAGCTAGGTTATTATTAAGTGTCTGAGGTTGGATTTGAGCTCAGGTCCTCCTGACTCCAGGGCCAGTGCTCTATCCACTGTGCCACCTTAGCCGCCCCCTTCACCCTTAATTCTGTCTACATTCCATAAGGTCTATAGACATCTCTGTAAGGCTAATGAGAGATTGTGCTGGGCAATAAGTAAGCCGGTCTTGGAACCCAGAAGTTCTAGATTCAAATGCTGCTGCTGCTACATAGTAGCTGTGTACTATAGGCAGTTTCCTACATCAAAGAAGAGTCTCCAAGTTCCTTCCTCCTTTCCCCTCCTCCCCAAGCTAGGCTAATAATTCATACCTGGGTCATTCAAGTTAGACCGAAGTATAAAAATATATGTATTTGCTTAAGGAAGGGAGAAAGAGGATTCAGAGTAACAAATATCATCATTAAATCTTGTTATGGCAATTTGATTTCTGGGTAAAAGTGTATTATAGGACTTGGAGTAGAGAAAGGGACCTGGATTCAAATCCTACCCCAATTTTTGCTAGCAGCACAAAGCTGGGCAAGGTACTTCTTCTAAACCTCTGTTTCCTCAACTCTAAAATGGGGGTGATAATAATATTCTTCACCGAAAGAATTAAGGGCGATAAAGACTGCAGTGTCCTTTGTTAATCTCAAAGTACTGAGTGTCAACAATTACTTAGGAATGGAGTTTGCTCATTTCTGAATCAAGATAGGTACAGCCTCCCCGGACAGCCCAGGAGATAAGATGCTAGTTCTTAAAAGACCTCCCTGGGGAGGCAGTTCCTAGAATATAAAGAATTGCAGAACTTTTCCAGGAAAACAAGACTAGCTCCTCCTTTCTCTCCCCCATCAAAGCAAAGCAGCAGTCAAAGACTCCAGTTCAGCACCATTCAGTGTCCAAGCTCCCCAACTGGGTAGGGTTGAGATTGGGGAAAAGGAGAGAGGAGATAAGAGGGAGCTAGCTTGAAGGTAAACAAAACTTCTGCTTCAAAGACAGAACTTTTCCAAGGAGAAGTCCTGGGTCAAAGAGGAACAATGGGAAGAGAGGTTTTTTGAATCTGATTATCTCTGAAACCAGAGGGATCTGAGGACCAGGAGGATGATCACAACTTGCTAGAAACATCTTCTGAAATAATAATAGGAAACAAAAAACTCTTTCAATATCCAAAAGCATCTCCTTTGTCTGTCTCCCATTTAATAATCAGCAGAACTTTTCACTCCATCTCAATTTACTTAACTGCCCCACCCATCAGGTATGAAAAAAAAATGCCAATGACTAGATAAAACAGCTTAGACTCAATTACTCATCAACTAAACTTATTGGGTTTTTCAATTTTTTTTAAAGTTTTGACATCTTTTGCTTTTAAAAAATAGTTTGTAATTTTTATTTTAAAGTTACAAATATTTTTTGAAAAATGAATCTGGGGGTGGCTAGATGGCACAGTGGATAGAGCACCAGCCATGGAGTCAGGACTACCTGAGTTCAAATCCGGTCTCAGACACTTAATAATTACCTAGTTATGTGGCCTTGGGCAAGCCTTGCAAAAACTAAAAAAAAAAAAAAAATGAATCTAGAAAATGAATCTGTCCTTGACACAACTTCCCACCTTTATTGAGCAAATTTAAAACAAAGGGGCAAACAAATCTGAAAAACAAGGCACTCAAAAAATAACAACATATTCCAGCAAAACAAATTCCTAGATTACTCAATGTGAAAATGGGTATCTTATTCTGCATTTCAGTTTGTTACCTCCTTGTAGAGATGAGTAGAATGTTTCATCCTTATTCTTCTGTATTAACGGGTTTATCATTGCACTCACTAATCAGAATTCCAGTCTTTCATAACTGCTTTTCCCTCTAATGTTATCATTGTATACACTGTTCTCCCTTTGCATTATCTCATAATAGGCTTTCCAGTTTCCTTAGAAATTCTTACTGAATTTTTTCAAATAATTTTTACTGATATCTGTCATTTTCATACCACCTCCATTTCATTAATGTTGCCTCTCCCTCTAAGGAAGAAGTGACCACTTCTTCCCAATTTAGTTGTAGATGATGATTGTCCTTTGTTCTCAAAGAAGACCATGGCATCAAGGTGGGAATACCATGACAAGCCCATGAATTGGATTTGAGTGAGGGGGTGCTGTGCTAAGTCACCAGCCTCATTTTATCCTCCAGAACCTTCTGAGTCCAGGATGACTGGAGATGGACTTTGATGGGAGGCCTTCAGGGCTAAGTGACTTGCCCAAGCTAGTAAAGGTCAAGTGTCTGAGGCCAGAATTGAACTCCCATCCTACTGACTCCAAGGCCAGTATTCTATCTACAGCATCACCCAGCTGCCCAAATTAGCACATGTTCTTCACCAAGTTGCTATGGCTTAAATTCTTCCTCACTTGGTGGCCAACCTTCTAGTATTTCAATTCAATTCAGCAAGTATTTAGTATCTCCTATATATAGGACATTGTGCTTGAGATAGTGACCTCAAGTAGATTATATTCTACTGGGAATAAATGACACAATTTTCTGGGTAGAGGAGGAGCATAGGCAACTGACAGAACCAGGAAGAGTCTTTTGAAAGAGACAGCCAGGTTCCCAGGAGCTGTGTTGAAGGACATTACCTATGGTGAGAGAGGTGGAGGATGATCTATTTCATTGGATAAAAAGCAAAAAGATCTGGTAGTGGGAAGGTACGGATGGAGGGAATTGCAGTCAGTAACAGCAATGGCAGAAAAATATGGAAGTAATGTCTGTGATGGACTTATCCTAAAGAATGTGATCTGCCTGCAACAGAGCTGGCAGTGTGGGAACACAGATTGAAGCACATGTTTTTTTCTCTTTCCTTTACTTTATTTCTCATGATGGTTTATATTTTTTGGGGTAGGGGTATTATGTTTACTCTTAAACAAGACTATTTTAGTAATGTATTAAAAACATCAAAAATAAAAACAAATAAATAAAAAAGAGGGGCGGCTAGGTAGCGCAGTGCATAAAGCACCAGCCCTGGAATCAGCAGTACCTGGGTTCAAGTCTGGTCTCAGACACTAGCTGTGTGGCCTTGGGCAAGCCACTTAACCCCATTTGCCTTGCACAAAAAAAACCTAAAATAAATAAATAAATAAACAAACAAGCAAATAAATAAAAAAGAAAAACGAAAAGCAAGGAGGTCAATTGGTCTACAGTAAATTTTAGAAACAGGAGTGAAAAACCTATGCAAATAGAGCTAGATATGATCTTCAGTTGATGGAATATATCATTATTTGAGACTTCTAGGACCTGGCAGAGCTCTCTGTTGTTGTAACCATTAAAAAACCAATGCAAGGGTGTGACTAGGTGGTGCAGTGGATAGAGCCCTAGAGTCAGTAGTACCTGAGTTCAAATCCAGTCTCAGACACTTAATAATTACCTACCTGTGTGGCCTTGGGCAAGCCACTTAACCCCACTGCCTTGCAAAATCCTAAAAAAAAAAAAACAACCAAAAAAACCAAGGCAATTTCCACACTATGATGAGACATTGGGTTTCCATAGAGTCTTCCATGTTATACAGTCATAGAAACTGATGGTACAAAGCAAACATTAGTCAGAGTTTGAGAAGATTAAAAGCTTCTTCCTGAAAATAAAACTGTATTTATAAGGTACTCCTATTGTTTATGTTGCAGTTTCTTTCTAGATAAGAATGCAAGCCTGGCTGTCTAGACTTCCACAACAGAATATTAACTCTGTTTTTCTCATATCTGATATCAAAAGCTTTAACCAGCAATATACAAACAACATTTAGATGTTTTGCTTTTCTTAAGACATTTGATTTTTGACAATGATAATTTATTTTTCTAATTCTTCTGGTTTTATCCCTGCATAAAGTTAGACAGCACCTGTTCCAAATTAACTCAGTCCCTAAAAGAAATGCCTTCGCTGAATGACATGGTGTCCTCACCCCAGTAGATACAATAATCCTCCTGGCAATGAGAACTTCCATTTGTACAATATTCTTCTAGCTTCTGTGGAATTGTAATTGAAGAGATCATATAGTATGTCTTTCAAAGTTCTTTGTAAACAAGGATCTACTCAATCTATTCTTTAAAGAAAATTGTTGATATATTTTTTTAATTTTTTTTGCAAGGCAATGGGTTTAAGTGACTTGCCCAAGGTAAGTAATTATTAAGTGTCTGAGGTTGAATTGGAACTCAGGTCTTCCTGACTCCAGGGCCAGTGCTCTATCCATTGCACCACCTAGCTGCTCCAATATATTTTGTTTTGGAAGAGCAGTTGTGATCAAGAGAGTTTCCTCACCATGAATTCCCCACACTAAAGAAATTCTTTATTTAAGACTCTTTTTATAGATCCACACCCCAAATCCTCTCAAACTTACATTTTTCTATTATCTACATTTCCCAATATTCCTTTCCCAAAGGGATTTGACTAGAGTTATTTCTTATAATAAAGATTTTAAAAGAGGGGGAAAAAAGGTCCAATAAAACTGACCAATATATCAACCAAATCTAACATCTAGTTCTACTCCTACAAAGAAGAGAAAAGTATATTTTTTTACTTCTTTCCTTTGGATCTGGGCCTGTGTATGATTTTTTAAAAATTGTTTTTTCCTGTGTCCTTATTTTTTAATTTTCAAAATTCTGAACTTAAATCAAAACAATATCCATACAGGGAAACATACAAAAGAATATTTGTTTCATACCTTTGCTTTTTTTTTTTAAAGCATATAATAGGGGCAGCTAGGTGGCACAGTGGATAGAGCACTGGCCCTGGAGTCAGGAATACCTGAGTTCTAATCCGGCCTGAGACACATAATAGTTACCTAGCTGTGTGGCCTTGGGCAAGCCACTTAACCCCATTTTCTTTGCAAAAAAAACAAACCCTAAAAAAAAGTATGTAATAAATTCTCCAAGTTACTTCAAAAATTGTCCTATTTGCACTTTCTTCTGAAAATCTTCTGCACATTAAAAAAACCTTTCAATGATGCTCCTTTTGGGTCATTAGCATCACCTGCTAACTATCCTCTTCTCTTTTTTCATCATCCCATTAAAAAGAAAAAAACGCTTGTATCAACTGAGCATACAAAACAAATCGATATGGTAGCCATGTCCAAAAATCTATTTTTCTATACCTTGTTTCCATCACCTATCAGGAAGATGAGTAATATGTTTATAACTCTGTCTAGAGAGAGCGTTAGTCACTGCATAGATGAGTTAAGTCTTTCAAAGTTGTTTTTCTATACAATGTCACTGAACTCATACACTTTGCCCTCTTGGTTCTGCTCATTTCATTCTACTTCAGTTCATCCTACCCAGGGTATATCTTATGGTATAATCATATTCCACTATATTCATTTACCCCAGTCATGCTCCCCTTGGGCATCCTTTTTGGTTCTAGTTCTTTCCTTTTCTTTTTAATCATCACCCTTTTGTTTCTCATCCAATCCAGAAGTTCATTTTGCTCCTTCTTCCTATTTTATTCTTGTCTCCATCATTGCTTATTTATGTTGTATTTCTAGAGCTGACGCTACAGGTATTTGATTCTCCTCTGTCTGTTTCAGAGGAGCAAGAGATTTGTCTGGTTCTCACTCCCATTATCCCTTCCTCAGCATTCACACATTCTACTTCTCATGCACTCCAGTAATAAGAAACATTACATTCCAACCCTTTTCCCCTCTTTTCCACATAAGTATTCTTCCTTTTCTCCCTCTCTTCTTTTTCCCTTCTTATATCCTTCCATAGAACACCTAAGCCTTCTATTGTTGTTATTATATTATTGTTTCAAACTTTCAATTGCTCAAATATAGTTTTCTAAGTTCCTCTTGATTCTTCTTTGTATTTCAAAGCTCTAATCTTTTCATCAAAAATGCTTGCGAGAGTTACAGTAAAGGTCTTTTTTTTTGTTGTAGGTATATTCTTAACTTTGCAGATTATAATTCTACATCTTTTGCCTTTTGGAATATTGTATTCCAGTATCTCTTCTTGTTTTTAGTAGAAGCTGTCAGGTCTCGTGTGACTTTGACTGTGGTCATTGGTTCTTGGACTTTCTAGATGATTGAAATACTTTATTTTTTGACATGGGAACTCTGGGTTTTGACTGTGAAATTTTTAAGACTTTTCCTTTTAGGGGCAGCTAGGTAGCCTAGTGGATAGAGCACTAGCCCTGGAGTCAGGAGTACCTGAGTTCAAATCCGACCTCAGACACTTAATAATGACCTAGCTGTGTAGCCTTGGGCAAGCCACTTAACCCCGTTTGCCTTGCAAAAACCTAAAAAATAAAAATAAAGACTTTTCCTTTTAGAAAGTGAATCAATGAAGTCCTTTCTTCACTTTCCACTTTTGTCCATATAGAACTGGGCAGTTTTCATTTGTGATTTCTTGAATACAGTGCTCAGAATTCTTATAAAAACACATGAATTTCAGAGAATTCAAATATTTCAAATATTTCTCCTGACATGTTTTACAGGTCAGCTACTTTTTAATGTCAAATAGCTTATACATCCTTTTATTTTTTTCAGTCTTTTGACTTGGTTCTAATATTTCATCCTGTCCCATAAAATCATTGATTTCTGTTATGTCTGTTCTAGTTTTTAGGGACTCCATTTTTTTAGGGGAAAAAGATTTCCTTCTTTCTCTTGTAAGGCATTTATTTTCCTACCAATTTTTTACTCCACAATTTTTAGTTCATTTTAAAATCTCTTGTTTAATTTTTTCTAAGTAGTCATGTAGTCCTTATGGAAAATCCATTATTTTCTTTCCCCCGATTTCAACTGTTATAGACTTGCTAAGATTAATTTTTGGTCATTTTTACAATCTCAAAAAAATTTTTTCCTGGACAGTGACTTCTTTCTTACTGTTGTTCTTTGAGACTTTTAAGTCTCGTCTCCATCCTGTAGGAGTCAAACCATCCTGAAGCTGCTGAAAAGACTAGAACTTTGAATTGCAAGTACAAGAATCAAGAGAAACCTAGAAAGGTCCTTATCTCTCACCTACCACTGGAAGTCTGTGGGCTTGTTTGACCTTGTTTCCTTCTCTTACCCATTGCTTCTAGTGGACTTCTTGTTCTGTTCTAGAGTGAAAGCAATCATTTCCTATAACTTTCCCCTAGAATGCTTAATTACTATTTATCATGAAGAAAATTTTAGGCTTTTGCTAGAATAGGTTTGTGAGAATTGGACAGTCTACAGCCATCTCAGCCAGAAATCTTTGTTCTTCAGAGTTCCATAGCTTTCAATTTTAATTATTTTGATGTTGGCCTTTCCATTTCCATCATTGTAGTTGTTGAACATATTATTTTCCTGGCTTTGCTTACTTTATTTTGTATTCTTTGTCATCCCATTCTTCCCCTGTATTTATCACCTTCTTTTTCCTCTTACAGTATAATGATATTCTAATATAGTCACATGCCACAGTTTACTCAGTCTATTCATGAGCTCAGTTCCAAGAAAAAATCATTTCTGAGAATAGAGGCCTAAACTCCAATTATAAATGTCATTCACTTAACCTGGGAGACTTTGGCCAAATCACTTGACCTTTTGGGAGCTCAGTATGAAACTCAGTATGAGCTCTCAGGTACTCCCTGGTTCTCTATCAATAACGTCTCCATGATAATCATTTGCATGCTATCTCTTGTCAGAAAGCAAAAACTATGGAACCCAACCTTTCCTTTCTCTGGAAGGTTTAGCTGTCAGTGAGCCAGATTGATTGCTGAAAAGGAATCTGATCTGCCTCATTACTTCTGCTTCCTTCTAAAGGCCTCTGCTCAGTTTTTATCTTTAAGTGTCTTATCTTAAAGACTTTTAAAGATTCAATTGAATCTATAATCTGCTCCAACTCTTTTTTTGGAAATAAAATACAATAGAGATCTTAAAATTAAAATCTTCAAAAAATTTGAGAGAAACACAGACATTTAATGTAGAGTGGGCAGACATTATGGTTATTTAAATAAATGACCCCACCTAAGGAGTAGGAAATTAATGACTGCCCCTTGCCCTGGTAATAAACTCCAGTCGTCCTTGACAGTGACTGAACAGAGAGGAATGCAGAGAGAGAGAAATGATAATATTAATAACTCACTTTGTTATCAGACTTTAAGTTTTACAGAGCAATGTCCCCCAGAATGTTCTGTCCTTTTTAACCCCTTAGAGATATTTCTTGATTCCAGCTCAAGGGGAGCTGGGCTGCTGTTCTTCACCTGCAAGGCCCAAGGTTTGCCTCTCTTTCTCCTCTGAATTTGTTTCCACCCCCAATTTCTCTTCTACTGTTCTCTTTGAAACACCTCACAGATTTTCTTGGACATTTCTAAGATTTTGTTTTGTTTTTTCCTGTTAATAGAGAGGCAGCGTTGTCTTGGACAAAGGACTTTGTTGGCAGTGTTGAAGACTAAACTCAGCCCCCATGGGCCATAGGCTGGCTGACCCAGTGAGAAAAATAGCAGTTTGCAGTTAAGGGGCCTGGACTGAAACACCAGCCCTTCTATTTGCTACCTATATAGCCTTGGATAAATTTGGGTCTGAGTTTTCTTATCTGTAAAAATAAGGAAATTAGATTAGATGATCTCTAAAGGCCCTTTTTGCTTTCTATCTATACTTGAAAATCAAATGACTCATAGATGGACTGTGATCTGCATAATTGGAAGAACTTTCCACTAAATTTCCTTTCATTAAACTGATGTTTAAGCCTACAGAGCTTTCCTATATTCACGTTTCAGTAACGGTAGGAATTGGAGTATAAGGTTAAAGAATAAACAAATAAATCCTTTAGAAAATCAGAACTCTTAAAAGTAAATTCAGAGCAAGCATTATTTTCTAGAGGGATGAGCTAGAAGCCTTTCCAGTAAGATTAAAAGTGAAACAGAGATGTCCGTTATAATCCTTATTATATAATATTATATTAGAAATGTTAGCAATAGCAATAAGAGAAGAAAAAGACATTGAAGGAATCAGAATGGACAATGAGATAAAAGAAACTATTTGGAAAATCCTAGAAATTCAGCTAAAGGTTTAGAAGAAACAATAATTTTAGCAAAGTAGCAGAATATTAAAAAAACCCACATAAATCATCAGTATTTCAAAAATCACCAACAAACCCTGGCAAGAAGATAGGAAGATATATTCCATTTAATATAATTGTATATAGTATACAATTCCTGGGAGTATTCTTTTTTAAAACAAACCCAGGAATTACACCAACATAATTATAAAATACTTCTTATGCAAATAAAATCAGATTTAAATAATTGGAGAAACATTAATTGTTCTTGGAAAGGTAGAGATATTATAACCAAAATGACAATTTTATCTAAACTAATCTATTTATTCAATGCCATTTCAATTAAATTACCAAAAGCTTATTTTACTGAATCAGAAAAAAAATAATAGCAAGGTTCACTTGGAAGAACAAAAAGTCAAGAATATCAAAGGAATTGATGAAAGAAAAACTTACAGAAGGAGGTTTGGCAGTACCAGATCTTAAACTATGTAATAAGGCCATAATTATCAAAACTATCTAGTACTGGCAAAGAAATAGAAAGTTAGATCAGTGGAACAGAATAGATATACACTACACAGCAGCAAATGATTATAGTAATCCTATGTTTGACAAATATAACGATTTAACTTTGGCACTAAGAATTCATGTTGGGAAAGCTGAAAAGCAGTCTAACAGAAATTGGGCAAAGATCAAAATGGATGCATGCTCCAAATAGATAGGGAGATATCATAAGAAAATTAGAATAACATGGAATATATTATCTATTAGACTTAAGGATAAGAGAAGAATTTATGAGTAAACAAGAAATAGAGAGTAGTGAGATCTGAAATGGATAATTTTGATTACATTAAATTAAAAAGTTTTGTATAAATAAAACAAATGTAGCCTAGATTGGAAGGAAAACAGAAAAGGGGGGGGATTTTTCTGGACAGTTTCTCAAATAAAGGTCTCATATCTCAAATATAAAAAACACTTTGTTAAATTTTTAAGAATAAGAATCATTCCCCAATTGCTAAGTTATCAAAGCATATGAATAGACAGTTTTCCAATGAAGAAATCAAAACTATATATAGACATCAGAAAAAATGTTCTAAATTACTATTGATTAGAGAAATGCAAATTAAAATAACTTTGCAATATCATCATACATCTGTCAGATTGGCTACAAATGTTGGAGGGAATATGGAAAAGTTGGAACACTAATTCACTGTTGGTGAAACTGTGAATTGATACAAACATTTTGTAGAACAATCTGGAATTATGCCCAAAGAGTTATAGAACTGTATGTTCCTTTTAAGTTAGCAATACCTCTATTAGATGTGTTTCCCAAGATGATCAGGGAAAAAGGAAAAGAACTTATATGTTCTAAAATACTTATAGCAGCTCTCTTGGTAGTGATTAAGAACTGGGAATTGAGGGGATGGCCATCAACTGGGGAATGACTGGATAAGTAATGGTTTATGATTGGGATGAAATACTACTGTATAACAAATGATGAACTGGTAGATTTTAGGAAAACATGGAAAGACTTTCATAAAATAATGAAGAGTGAAATGAGGAAAATCAAGAGAATATTCTAACATAGTAACAGCAATATTGTTCTAAGAACAGTTTTGGAAAAGTCAGTTTTTCAGTAGTATTATGTATGCTAAAGTCATCTGCAAAAGGCTCATGAAGGAAGATGCTACCCACATCCAGAGAAAAAACTGTCAAATAGAACTATGTCCAGTATGGTTTTACATATCCATATCCATATCTATGTATACACATGTGCTCATACACACACACACACACACACACACACACACACATATATATATATAGACATATATACACATATTCATTATTCATGTCTAATGGTAGTCTTCTCTAGAGTTGGGTAGGGAGGGATCAAAAAAATAATATACTATTAAAATCATATAATCCAACTAGTTTGGCCATTCCCCAAATGATGGGCATCCCTTTGATTTCCAATTCTAAACCATCACAAAAGAGTTGATAGAAATATTTTTGTACAAATAGATCGTTTCCCTTTTTTGGATGTCTTTGGGATACAAACCTAGCAGAGATATTGCTAGATCAAAGGGTATACACATCTTTATATCCCTTTGAGCATAATTCCAAATTGTACTCCAGAATAGTTGGTTAAGTTCACAATTCCACCAACAATGCATTAATCTCTCAGTTTTCCCATTTCTCCAGCATCCTACATTTTCATTTTTTGTCACATTAGTCAATCTGATAGGTGTGAGGTGGTACCTCAGAGTTGTTTTAATTTGCATTTCTTTATTCAATAGAAATTTAGAGCATTTTTTCATATTACTATAGTTTTGATTGCTTTTATCTGAAAACTGCCTTACATATCCTTTGATCATTTATAAATTGGTGAATGTCTTGTATTTTTATAAATTTGACTCAGTTCTTTACATATTTGAGAAATATGACCTTTATTAGAAATATTTCTTGTAAATTCTATCCCCCACTCCTGTTTTCTGTCTTCCTTATAATTTTAGTTGCATTGGTTTTGTTTATGCAAAACATTTTAATTTTATATAATCAAAATTATTTTGTAATGCTTTCTATATTTTCTCTGTCCTAAATTTTTCCTTTATCCATAAATCTAACAGATAAAGTATTCTATCCTCTCTTTTTTCATTTTTTTAGGTTTTTACAAGGCAAATGGAGTTAAGTGGCTTGCCCAAGGCCACATAGCTAGGTAATTAAGTGTCTGAGGACAGATTTGAACTCAGGTACTCCTGACTCCAGGGCCAGTGCTCTATCCACTGTGCCACCTAGCCACCCCTTCTATGCTCTCTTAATTTGCTTATGGTATCACCCTTTAGGTATAAATCATGTATTCATTTTGACTTTATGCTGGTATTAGGTGTGAGATGTTGGTCTATAACTAGTTTCTGCTATATTATTTTCTGATTTTTCCAGCACTTTTTGTCAAATAATGAGTTTTTGTTCCAAAAGTTTGTCTCTTTAGTTTATCATATATTAGAGTACT
Source organism: Macrotis lagotis (assembly GCF_037893015.1). NCBI lineage: Eukaryota > Metazoa > Chordata > Mammalia > Peramelemorphia > Peramelidae > Macrotis > Macrotis lagotis. Next base: position 53,653,061 of record NC_133661.1, on the reverse strand, counting down.
GTGATCATTTATTGTAATGTAATTTGTACTAATCTATTCTACTGATCTATCACTCTATTTCTTATCCAGTATCAGATTATTTTCATAATTAATATTTATAATACAGTTTGAGATCCGGTCTGGCTAAACTGCCTTCTTTTGCATTTTTTTCATTGTTTCCCTTGATATCCTGGATCTTTTCTTCCAAATGAATTTGTTATTATTTTTTCAAATTCTATAAAACAATTTTTGATAGTTTTATTGGTATGGTATTGAGTAAATAGATTAATTTAGGTAGTTATCATTTTTTATTATATTGACTTGATCTACCAATGTGCAATTAATGTCATTACAATTGTTTAAATCTGACTTTATTCATGTGAAAAGTGTTTTATAGATGTAGTCATATAGTACTTGTTTTTGTCTTGGCAAGTATGTTATATTGTCCAGAGCAATTTTAAATGGAATTTCTCTTGCTCTTTCTCTTACTGCTGGATTTTGTTGTTAATATGTAGAAATGTTGACAATTTATGTGAGTTTATTTTGTACCCTGCAATTTTGCTAAAATTGTCAAATTCAAGTAGCTTTTTGATTGATTTTGATTGATTTTGTAGGTATAAAATATCCACAAAGAATGAAAGTTTTGTTTCCTCATACCTATTCTAATTCTTTTCCTTCTCATTGTTATAGCTAACATTTCTACTATAATACATAATAGAGGTGATAGTGGGCATCCTTGCTTCACCCCTGATTGAATTAGGAAGACTTCTAAGTTTATTCCCATTGCAGATAATGCTGGCCATTGGTTTTAGATAAATATTTCTTTTTTAAAATTTTTAAATTTTTTATAATTTATTTTTTTATTCTCATTTTGTACAAATTTTTTTTTACATTAATAAAATATTCTTGTTTACAAGTAAACAAAATACCCCTCCTCCCTCATGAATATAGATAGGCTTGCTTGGGTGAAAAAAGTAAAGGGGAGAGAAAAAAAATTAAAATAAAAAAAATAGTAATAATTGTAGGCATGGCCAGGTGGCGCAATGGACAAAGCACCAGCCCTGGAGCCATGAGCACCTGAGCCCATATCCAGCATCGTAAACCCAACCATCACCCAGCCCTGTGACATGCAAGGGGGTGATCCCCACTGCCCTGCAAAAACCAAAAAGAAGAAAAAAAAGACCCAAAATAAAATAAAATAGTAATGATAGTAGGGGTAGCTGGGTGGCAGACAGAGCATTGGCCCCTGAGCCAGGAGCACCTGGGTCCAAATCCAGCCCCAGACACCCAAAGATCACCCCGCTATGTGGCCCCAGGCAGGCCACCCAGCCCCACTTGCCCTGCACCCTCCTCCAAATAATAATAACAAAAAATGTGCTTGAGTCTTTGTTCCAACACCAACAACTCTGTCATGGGTGGATCTCATTCTTTATGATAAGTCCATCACAGAAGTTACTTTCATATTTTTCCACCATTGCCATTGCTGATCGCAACTCCCTCCTTTCTTATTTCTCCATTACCATGTACTCTTATTTTCTCTCTCCTTTCACTCTGACTCTGCTGTAGGGTCGTTGACTGGCTCAGCAGAGAGATCCCTGGTCCTGGGGCCAAGAAGCCCTGAGCCCCCATATCACCCCTTAGGCCCAGAATCCACCTGGCCCTATGGTCCTGGGCAGGCCTTCCAATTCCAGCCCCTTGCAAGAAGTAAGAAAGAAAATGTGTTATATCTGACCACTCTCCCCCCATGGTCCATCCTCTCCTCCTTTATTCACATCCCCACCCCTTCCCCCTGCTCCCCCCCTCCTTCTTACTCCAGATGTCTATACCCCATTGAGTATATTTGCTGTTTCCTCTCCTAGCCATCTGTGATGAGAGCAAAGGTTCCCTCATTCCCCCTTGCCTCCCCCCTTCCATATCATTGCAATAGCTCATTGTAATAAAAAAAAAAACTTATGTGAAATGTCTTGGACTATTCCCCCTGTCCTTTTTCTTTCTCTCATTACATTTCCCCTTTTTTTTCCTATTGACTCCATTTTAAACCATGTTTTATCTTCAAATTCAGCTTTCTCCTGTGCTTCAACTATGAAAGCTCTTTCTACCTGCTCTATTAACTGAGAAGGTTCATATGAGTATTATCAGTGTCATTTTTCTATGCAGGAATACATGCAGTTCATCCTCATTAAGTCCCTCATATTTTCCCCCTCTCCTCCAATCTTCATGCTTCACCTGAGTCCTGTATCTGAAGATCAAACCTTCTGTTCAGCTCTGGCCATTCCAAAAGGAACATTTGAAATTCCCCTGGTTCATTGAAAGTCCATCTTTTTCCCTGGAAGAGGACATTCAGCCTTGCTGGGTAGTTCATTCTTGGCTGCATTCTAAGCTCTTTTGCCTTCCGGTATATTGTATTCCAAGCCCTATGAGCTTCCAATGTAGTTGCTGCTAAGTCCTGTGTGATCCTGACTGCAGCTCCACGATCTTTGAACTGTGTCCTTCTGGCTGCTTGTAATATTTTCTGTTTGACTTGGGAGTTCTGGAACTTGGCTATAATATTCCTAGGGGTTGGTTTTTTGGGATCTCTTTCTCTGGGGGATCGGTGGATTCTCTCCATTTCTATTTTGCCCTCTGCTTCTAAAATATACGGGCAATTTTCCTGTAGTAATTCTTTGAAAATGATGTCAAGGCTCTTTTCCTAATCATGACTTTCAGGTATTCCAATAATTTTTAAATTATCTTTCCTAAGTCTGTTTTCCATATCAGTTGTTTTTTCAATGAGATATTTCACATTTTCTTCTAATTTTTCATTTTTTTTTTGTTTTGAAATATTGATTCCTGATTTCATCAATCTCCCTGAATTCTATTCTTTGTCTGAAGGATTTGTTCTCCTCAGAGAGTTTTCTTATCTCTTTTTCCATCTGGCCAATTTTGCTTTTTAAAGCATTCTTCTCCTCAATAACTTTTTGAACTGTTTTATCCATTTGACCTAAGCTGGTTTTTAGCATGCTATTTTCTTCAGCATTTTTTTGGATTTCCTTGACTAAACTGCTGAGTTCATTTTCATGTTTTTCCTGCATCTGTCTCCTTTCTTTTCCCAGTTTTTCTTCCAACTCCCTCATTTGATTTTCAAAGTCTTTTTTGAGCTCTGTCATAGCCTGAGCCCAATTTCTGTTTTTCTTGGAGTCTTTAGATGCAGGAGCTTGTGCTTCCTCATCTTCAGATTGAGTATTTTGATCCTTCTTGGGCTCATTTGCAAAATATTTCTCAATAGTCTTCCTTTTGTTTCTCTGCTTGCTCATTTTCCCAGCCTGGGCCTGGTTTGGGGTGCTTCCTGAGCTTTTGGGACACTTCCACAAGGGTCTCAGTGTGTGAGGCTCTGTCCTCCCTCCTGGTCTGTGAATGACCATAAGCACCCCCCTCTGCCACAGGGCTGAGGTGGGGGGCCCCTGCTGTTCTATGGGGGGGCCTAGACTGTGATAAGGATCTGAATGTGGTCAGAGCCCCAGAGTCCTGTCTAGATAAATATTTCTTATCTTTTTAACGTAAGCTCCATTTATTCCTACTTGGGCTCCTTATTTTTATCAAAGATGTTTTCTGCATCTAATGAGATTCTGTTAGTTTTGATAGTGATATAAACAATTATGTGAACAGTTTTCTTGATATTGAACCAGTCTTGCATTTCTGATATAAATCCCACATGGTCATATTGTCTGATCCTTGTGATATATTGCTGTAGTCACTTTACTGGTATTTTATTTAAAATTTTTGAATCAGCATTCATTAGGAAAATTGGTCTGTAATTTTCTTTTTCTCTGTTTTGACTCTTCTTGGATAAGGTATAAGCATCAGATTTGTGTTGTAAAAGTAATTTAGTAGGACTCCTTCTAAATATATAATATAGGTATTAATTGTTCTTTATATGCTTGATAAAATTTACTTGTGAATCCAACTGATTCTGGGGATTTTTTTCTTAGGAAGTTCATTGATAATTTGTTCAATTCCTTTTTTTAAAATTGATTTAAGTATTTTATCTCTTCTATTAATCATTTATATTTTTTGTAGGTATTTATTCATTTCATTTAGATTATCAAATTTATTGGTATATAAATGAGCAAAATAGCTCCTAACAATTGTTTTGTTTTTCTCATCATTGGTGGTGAATTCACCCCTTTCATTTTTTGATGTTTTTATTTTGGCTTTCTTCTTTTATTTTTTTAACCAAATTAGCTAATGGTTCATCTATTTTATTATATTTTTCCTTAAAACCAGCTTCTAGTTTTATTCATTAACCCAATAGTTTTCTTACTTTCAATTTTATTAATCTCTCCTTTGATTTTCAGAATTTCCAATTTGGTGTTTAATTGGAGATTTAAATTTTTTTCTTTTTCTAGTTTTTTTTCTAGTTGCATACCCAATTCATTGATCTGCTTTTTCTCTATTTCACTGATGTAAGGAATTAACCTGATTATATTTAGGATTATTTTTATGATTTTTTCAAATTAAACTTTAATCTCTTTTCATCATTTATTATTGAATATTAATTTTATTGCATTATGATCAAAAAGTACACATTTACTATTTCTACTTTTCTGCCTTTGATTGTTGGGTGTTTATGTCCGAATACATGATCAGTTTTTGTTTAGGTGCCATGTGTTGCTGAGAAAAAGTTATATTCCTTTCTATTACCATTTAATTGTTTCTAAAAATCTATCATATCTAACTTTTCCAGAATTTTTATTCACTTCCTTGACTTTCTTGTTTATTTTTTGGTTAGATTTATCTAGTTCTGAGAGGGAAAAGTTGCAATACCTCACTAGAATCAATTTATTATTTATTTCCTCTGGTAATTTATTCAACTTCTTCAAAAATTTAGATGCTATACCATTTGGCACTTCTGTTTAGTATTAATATGACTTCATTATCTATGATATCTTTCAGATATATTTTTGCTTTTGCTTTTTTTGAGCTCATGATTGCCAGTTCTGCTTTCTTTGTTTTAGGTAAAGCACAATGAATTCTGTTCCGGCTTCTTACCTTTAACCTGTATGTTTCTTTCTGCTTCAAATGTGTTTCTTGTAAATAACTTATTGTAGTATTTTGTTTTCTAAATCATTCTGTTATCCACACCTCTACCATCTCCCTCTTTAAAAGTATTTTATTTTTTATCACCACCTTCCCCAATATGCACTTCCTTTTATCATGCCCCCTCCTCCTTCCATTATCCCCATCTCTTTTTACTTTCTTGAAGGGTAGGATAGATTTCTGTATCCAACTGAATGCATATGTCATTTCCTCTTTGGTAACTCTCAGTTTTAAGGAGGATAAGGTTTAAGCTTTGCCCCACCCCTATCTTCTATTAGAATAAATCTTTCATACCTCTTTTATGTGGGATAATTTAACCCCCTTCACTCTCCCTTCTTCTTCTTCAAATGAGAAGATTGAGGAGATCTGCTCTCCCGAATTCATTGAGAGATGAATTATGAACATTAATGATAGAGTTGCTAGAGAAAGAAATTTAGGGCCCTGGGTATGATGGAAGGAAAAGAATCAATCAATCAATCAATCAATCAGCAATTACTTTAGCAGTAGTGAGTAGGATAGAAGGACAATTAGGTGGTACAGTGGATAGAGCATCGACCCTAGAGTCAGGAGAACATGAGTTCAAATCTGACCTCAAACACATACTATCTGTGTGACTCTGGGCAAGTTGCAAAACTCTGTTTGCCTTGATTTCTTCGTCTGTAAAATGAGATGGAGAAGAAACTACTCTAGTATCTTTGCCAAGAAAACCATAATGAGGTCATAAAGAGTCAGATACAACTAAAATGACACTATAACAACAATAACAAGTGTAGGAAAGGTGAGTCAGGTGAGAGCAATTAGGAGCTTATTGCAATAATCCTGGTGAGATATGATGAAGGTCAGAACTCAGATGGTAACTGTGGGAATAGAGAAAATGAATCAGATGCAAGAGATGTTCTAAAGGAAAAGATAACAAGATTTGGCTTTGGGGTGATATATGGGGTGAAGGAGAGTGAGAAGTCTAGGATCTGAGATGCTAGAAGGATGATGGCACTTTTTTTTTGCAAGGCAATGGGGTTAAGTGGCTTGCCCAAGGCCACACAGCTAGGTAATTATTAAATGTCTGAGGTCAGATTTGAACTCAGGGACTCCTGACTCCAGGGCTGGTGCTCTATTCACAGCGCCACCTAGATGCCTCTCCCCCAGGCACTTTTGATAGAAATAGAAAAGTTTGGGGAAAGGGAATATTTGGGTGAAAATATAATCACTTCAGTTTGGGACATTTTAAGTTTTGAGTTAAGATGTCTTTGGGACAACTGGTTTGAAATACTGAATGGGCAATTAGGGATGCAAGACAAGTTCTGGTACTGGATATACAGATACAGCATTGGCTCAGAAATGACGATCAAAGTCAGGAGAACTGAAGGGTTACCAAGAAAGAGTCTAAAGAGGAAGAAAAGAGGACTCAAACAGACCTGTAGGGAGCAGCTACTGCCACTGGGGTCATGATTTAGATGATGAGCCAGCCAAGGAGACTGAGGAGCATTCAGACAAGTAGGAGGCAAACTAAGCAACCCTGAGGACAGAGAATCAAGGAGGGGAGGGTTGTCAAGAGGGTTGAAAGCAGCAGCTAGGAAATAAAACTACCAAAAAAAGAGATTATAACATAATTAAGACATCCATTCGTGATGTGGGGGAGCTGGAAACCTTCTACCTTCTATATAGCAGGGTATGATGGAAACCTAAAGATAGGAAGAAGAGTGGCAGCCCAAAAGGCTAGTAACATGAATACTGTCCATGTCATACAGGAAGCCAGTTTTTCCTCCTTCACCTGGAAACATATTCTCAGCTGTCAAAAGTAAAATGAAGGGGGCAACTAGGTGTCTCAGTGATAGAACACAGGACCTGAGTTCAAATCCAGCCTCAGATATTTAATGCTTCCTTAGCTGTGTGAGCTTGGGCAAATCCCTCAGTCTCAGTGCCTTCAAAAATAAGAAAAAAAAGAAAAACAAAAGTGAAAGGAAGAAGATTCTAGTATTTACCAACAGATACTGCCATTTAAAGAGAACTGAATGAAAATGTTTACACCTATTTTAGTATACTTGGGACTTCAAGTGGTATTTTAACATACTAATAATGATAGCTAGTATGTATACATAAGGTTTGTGAAATGCTTTACATATATTAATTCATTTGAACCTCACAATGGCTCTATTAAGGTAGAGGCTATTATGATCTCCATTTACAGATAAGAAACCTGAAGCACAAAGATTTTAAGTGACTTGGCCAGGATCACACAACTAGAAAGGGTCTAAGGCAGGTCTCAACCTCAGATCTTCCTGACTCTAAGGATAGCAGCATTGCTGAATACAACAGTAAATAAAAGTTGAAATTAGAACTTGTAAAGAAACCAAGGATGAAAGCATTCCAACAAAAGCTGTTTACTTATTAAAGCTTTTATTCTCAGATTTCAGGTGGAAGATGCACTTGCCTTCATTAGCTAGATGATCTTTTTTTTTTTTTAGTTTTTGCAAGGCAATGGGGTTAAGTGGCTTGTCCAAGGCCACACAGCTAGGTAATTATTAAGTGTCTGAGACCCTGATTTGAACCCAGGTACTCCACCTAGCTGCCCTGGTAGATGATCTTTTCCTAAAATCTTTACAGAAATTACAAATGTGGAAAGGGAGGTAGCCTTTCTAGGGCTATAGAAAAAAAATGCTAGGAATAGAAGAAAAAATAAATTTGCCATCGAAAGTGTGACTGAGGCCCAGAAAAATTTGATTTGCACATTGGTATCCTTGGTGTTTTCAAAACATCAAGATGGCAAGAATAGTCACCTGCCACATCATCCTTGGAATTCCTTCATCTGAGGGCTATGGTAACATAGCTAGCAGAGCAGCAGAGCAGTTCTAATTTCAAGATCAGGGACTTTTTGTTCCTGAAAAAAGTTGGAAGTGTGCTGTATGAAAGGGCAACAACTATGCCACTTAAAAAGATTAATATTTAAAATCAATCAAAGTTTCCTTTGCTATTCTCATCTAGACACAAAAAGAAAAACATACTTCTACAGTTCGACTGACATATTGCCTTGGGTATTATATAAATAATATTAAAAATTATTAATTTGTCTTTTATTCTTTTGGCACAATGTACCTATATTTACTTGAATTACAGTAAATCCATAATTAGAATTCTTCCATTTTTGAGGAGAGAGAGGGAACAAGAATTTATAACAATGCATATTCTCTTGTTTGATCCTCACAACAACACTGGGAGTCAGGAACTATTATGATTCTCACTTTACAGTTAAGGAAATGGGTAAAAGTTAAATGAGTTGCCCAAGGTCACACAGATAGTAGGTGTCTGAGGCTGGATTTGATCTCAGATCTTCCTAACTCCAGGTCTGGCACTCTAGCCATGTATCACCTAGCTGCCTATTTGTTTAAGCAATTTAAATTAAACAGAAAAAAGAACTAATTGGTAATTTTGGAGAGAGTAGTTAGGTGAGACTAATAAGGCTAGAGGGGGTTGAAGAATGACTGAGAGAAGGTGGAGGCAGCAAAATAACCAATTCTTTTCAAGGAAAAGAGATAGAGAGATAGGAGAGTGAGGTAGCTTGAGGAAATGATAGAATTGAGTCAAAGTTGTTTTTTTAAAGAATGGGAGGGAGAGAGATTTGAAGACAGTAGGGAAGGAGTAACTAGGTAGGAAGTCGAAGGTCTGTGAGCCTGTCCAATCTGCTGGAGGAGGTGGGCAGGGATGGGATCAAGTACACATACAGAAGGGTTGGTCTAGGCAAGGAGAAGGGCTATCTCCTTGACTGGGGTGAGGGAGGAAAGGAAGAGATGATGTGAAAGGGTTTGAGAGGAAGAGAAGGGAAAATGGCGGGGAAGAGAAAAGTATATCTTCATAAAGCTCATGGATCCATAAAAATAGTAGCATATAATATGATGTAATGAAATGCCAACAGTTTTCTCTTTGGTAGAATAGTCAACATAATGAGTAGGTAAATTAGGAATTCAGACCAAATGAAGATGGTTGGAGAATGTGGGAGATTCTATATGGAGATGGGTTAAAGGATGTAAAATTGTTTATCCAGGAGGGAAAAAAAGGCTTTTGTGTATCTCTGTGTGTGTGTGTGTGTGTGTGTGTGTGTGTGTGTCTGTATACACATGATAGCTAATCTTCAAACCTTGATTCTTCCTTTGGGTAGGCAACATGTCTTTCCTTTTACTAAAAAAAAAACACCTTAGTAGTTCCCTATTAAGCTACATGAATTATATCAATGGTGGCACTACCCTCAGATGCAGTGTGGTGGATTATTAGTGAAGGAAAAACAAATGCATTACTTCAATACCTTAAGCCAAACCCAGATTATAAAACAGAAGTGAGACCAAATAGGTCAGGACCTAACTGCCCTACTGCCTCTTCTCTTTGTTGTTGTTGAGTCATTTCAGTCATGTTGGACTTTTCATGACCCCATTTGGAGTTTTCATGACAAAGATACTGGAGTAGTTGGCCATTTCCTTCTCCAGGCTCATTCGACAGATAAGGAACCGAAGTAAACAGGGTTAAGTGACTTGCCCAAGATCACCCAGGTTAGTAAACATCTGAGTTTTCCTGACTCCAGACCTAAAACTCTATTCCCTGTACCCCTAACAGTCCCCTGCTTTACTGATTTGTTTTTAGAGCTAGTAAGTATATTTCCAGAGACCTGGAAAGAATGATGAAGGTAGGACTCAAAATAAATCTGACCAAGGATCTAATTAACAGTTAAAACATTAGCATCATGAGAAGAAATTCTATTTGTAGGTCCCAAAGAACTTTCCCAGGAAAATCAGTAACTTGGATAAAATATTTTTCAATTATATACTTACATACATTTACATATGTAGGGATATTCCTAAAACACAAGCAACCACAGCTTTCTAAAGACATTTCAGTTGGCTCTGGGAAATGCAAGCCCCACTAATTGGCACTGAATCAAAGCAGAAATTGTAATATCCAATTCACTTAGATCAGAAATCATGTTTGAGTAGTTCTCCATTTCTTTTGTTGGGTGAGCAGTACCTTGGAGAGGCTTAAGGAGTCTTGACTTTGACCTATGGGAAGGGGGTTGAGTCAGGAGGCAAGGTTCCTCCTTTAAGATTTACTGAAGTGGTCACTCCTTCTGACTCATTGGTCAGTCTTAATGTAGACACCTTTGTTGCCATCATGGGACTAAGGGATCAATAAGGGAATTGCTTCAATGAATCCAAAGCATTAGAGTCCTTCAGCTCTGAGGCAGAGTCTACAGTAGTCAAGATAGCTCATCTTTTGCTCTCTGGTTTGTACTCTAATCCAAACTCCTCTACATGAGTAATTTACCTAAGGTCACATAGGTAGCAAATGGTAAAGGTGAGACTTGAACCCAGGGTTATTGGGTACCAAGGCCATTTCTTTCCCTATTGTCCTCTGCTGCCTTTTCTTTTGTTTTAGGTTTTTGCAAGGCAAATGGGGTTAAGTGGCTTGCCCAAGGCCACACAGCTAGGTAATTATTAAGTGTCTAAGGTCAGATTTGAACTCAGGTACTCCTGACTCCAGGGCTGGTGCTCTATCCACTACACCACCTAGCCGCCCACGGCTGCCTTTTCTTGAAGCTTTGATCCATTCTGGCTTTGCACATGACCCTTGAGGGTCAATTGAGTTTCTTCTTCCTTTTTTATTTATTTAAGGCAATGGGGTTAAGTGACTTGCCCAAGGTCACATAGCTAGGTAATTATTAAGTGTCTGGGGCTGGATTTGAACTCAGGTCCTCCTGACTCCAGGACTGGTGCTTTATCCACTGCACCACCTAGCTGCCCCCCAATCAAGCTTCTTTTAAGGGAGAAGCTTCTCTTCCCCCCTACCTTTGAGATTATGAAATGGCATCTCAAAATTAAGACTTCAGAAAAAAAAGGAAAAATTTGGAAACCTTTCTCATGGTCATTATCAAGGATTTGACATGCATTTATTAAAAGCCTACTATGTGATGAGTACTGTATTTGCTGTTGGTGGTGCAAATACAAAAGTGAGAGTTCCTGACTTCAAGGAGTTTCCATTCTACTGGAGGCATATAACATGTTACATAAATAAAAATAGAACATGTACAAAATAAACAGAAAATAATGGGGTGTGGGGAGAAGGAACACATCTTGGGAAATACAAATAATTTAGAGCAGAGATAATGAATCATTCTCATTAGAAAGTAAAAAAATGCATGAAGGCATCCCCATAATAACTCATATTTCTACAGCACATTAAAATTTACAGAGTATTTTCCTTTCACTACCTCTATGAGATAGGCCATCAGATAAGCCCATTTTACAGATTAGGAAGTCAAGGTTTAGGAAAATTAAGGATTTACCTGAATCAAGTCCTATTGGATGGAAGTAACTGAAAGTCCAGGTACTCTTGACTCAATTCTCTGGACTATGAAAATTCTATGTAAGAAACAGATGACTTTTCCTCCAATGCCCAAAGAAAACAACAGGGAAAAAAATAGAATTTTTCATATTTATGAGTTTTTTCCCGAAAATGCAAAGCAAAGATGCTGTATGGATTCTGAGAGAACAATGTTTCATTCTTTCTAATTTGTAGAAAAATACCGACCAAAAAAAGCAAATACAAATGAATGACCTTTTGGTGTCTTGGCTTGATATCCGATTTCACCTGTCTCTTAGCTTTTATTGATCTTCCAAAACTCATTGTATTCTTTTGATCAAAGGTATGTTCTTGCTCCCAAATCATTGCAGAAAATGTTGATTGATGTCAGGGATGTAAAGGGTCTGGGACCCCCATAAAGCCTAGGGAGGCTTTGCACAACTGTGTCAATAATAATATTTGAAGTTTATACAGGGCTTTAAAATTTATAAAACTCTATACATATATGATCTCATCTGAGCTCACAACAAACATGAGTAGTATCTTCATTTTTATAGATGGGGAATCTGAGATCTGAGAAGGTGAAGGTCCTTGTCCAGGGTCATACCAGTGAGCCTGGATGTGGAATCAAAAGATTATAGACTCATAGACTTAGTCCTGGAAGGAACCTCAGAGGCCATCTTGCCCGATCCTATTGTTTCACATTAGGAAGAAACTGAGACCCAGAGCAATTAAGAGAATTGTTCAGGATATGACTAAAAGATTTTATTTAGAGATATCAATTGTGTAGAGATATCAGTTGTATGACTCCTTATTTGAATCTCTTTCTTCATATTTAAAATGAGGGGCTAAAGTAGGTGATCTCCAAGGTTCCTTTGGGTTCTAAATCTATGCTTGTAAGTGCTATAGGTCGAATTTGAACCTTTCTTACTCCAAGTTCAACATTTCCTCTATGGTAGCAGGCCACATCAATGCTACAATGAAAGTAAAGGGAAAAAATCCACCAAAGAATTATTATATAAATTCTCAGAGAAATCAGGATGATCCTGCTCAAAGCCTATACTTATGGACTTGTTGCAGTTCTATCTTATTTTCTCTTTGTCTATATGAGTTTGCTTTTTTAAAAAAAAGGTAATATTGAGAACTAGATCTAGAATACTTGTTCTAGACATATCCAGAAACTGCTCTGCCTCTTCGGTCAAATGAGAACTCTTCCAGAGTTTTCCTGATAATATAAAACTGTCCTCTTGCTTTCAAATCATGGAGGAAAAGATTCCTGAGCACTAAGGTCATCATCATCTATTTGAAGCCTGAAGTTCAAGTGCCCAATGAGGAGTTGCTTCCTCTTTTCTTTAGGGTGGTATTGCCTGATAATCAGTCAAAGAATCAGAGAGGCTTGACTTCACAATCTTGTTTTGGCCATCGTCTTGTCATGGGTCTATATATCATCGAGTGGTTCACAATTATATAGCTTTTGAAAGCTCACCAAGGGCGATCTTGCCTTGGCTGTTGGTTGTCTTAGGTCAGCTACTTGTCTTTCCTGGGATTCATTTACCTCTTTTGTAAAATACAAGGGCTAACCTAGCAAAGAGATAAAAAAAATTACATTATTTTTCCTTTCCTTGGAGAGACAAGGGGCTGTTTAGAATTTTGTATATGTTACTGTTTTTTTTATTACAAGAGGAGGCTTGTACAAGGTGGGAGCTGGGATATCCAGAAATGACTGATGGAAAAACAACAATCATCAGCAAAATTTTAATTTAAAATGAAATAAAGGGGCTAAGGTAAATGATCTTTAAAAAGTTCCAGTTTTGAAACTCTGACTTAGTCCTTGCTTTCAAGGAATTTCCCTAATACTATCACTATGATGCCCTCAAGAATATTTCAAATTCATGAGAAAGACCTGATCAAAGTGTAAAGAAGATTCCAAGAGAAAATAAGATTTAATTTCCAGTTGGTAAGTGGTTGAAGATGGAATCAAATATATCTTCATTGAGGAGGTTCCCCAGAGTTAGGTCTAAAGGGATGGAAAGGATTTCTGTATCTGGAAATGAATGGGGTCAGGGACCATTTCACATGGGTCATGAGCATGAAGATGGAAGGGTAAGGGACTGGGAAATGGTAAATTGTCCATGTGTGATGACATGAATGTAAAGAGCATGGAGGGAAGTGGTGGAAGATAAGATTGGAAAGAGAGGTTGAAAACTAATTGTCTTTGGCCATAACTACCAAGTTAAGAATGCATTTTATTCTATAATGATGAGGGATCATTGATGGTTTTGGGGAAGATGTAATCAGACAAATGCATTAGAAGATAAAGTTCTAAGAAGAATGCTTTGGAGTTGAGAGAGTATGGGGAAGGGAGGTAGGTTAAAAGACTTAAATGAAATTTAGAGGTTAAAAAAAGATCTAAAGTTGTTTAGGAGCAGCTGGGTGGTGCAGTGGATGGATCACTGGCCTTGGAATCAGGATGTGGGAGTTTGAATCCAGCCTCAGACACTTGACATGTACTAGCTGTGTGACCTTGAGCAAGTCACTTAACCCTGATTACCTCACATCCAGGGCCATCTCCAATGGTCCTAGTTCATATCTGGCCAGTGGATCCAGAAGGTTCTGGAGGAGAAAGTGAGCTTGGTGACTTAGCACATCATCCCCTCACTCAAATCCAATTCATGTGCTTGTCATGGCATCACCTCCCTGATGTTGTGGTCTTCTTTGAGAATGAAGGACAAACATTATTATTATTGAAATGGTTTAGGATCCAAGAAAGTCAAAAGGAGATGACTAATCCAAGGTGCCTTGCACACATACTTACATTCTGAGACTTTGACTCTGGGTCTACTTTCCTCCTCTGCACCTCTCTTTTCTGGTGTAAAGATATCTAAGGGTGTTGAGTTGTGCCATTTGTGTATCTCATATTAGAGACTCATAGGGTCATAGTTTTAGAGTCAGAAGGAAACTTAGGAACCTAGTTCAACTCTTTCATTCTACAGATGAGGAAACTGAGGCCCAGGTAAGTCAAGTGAGTTTTCCAAGATCACACAATTAATGAATAGTAGAATTGTGATTCCAGATGCTCTTACTTTGAATTCAACATTTTCTCTGTTTCTTTTTTTAGTAAATACTTAAATTGCACTTCTTTCAAGTTAAGGACTCAAGCAGAACCTATTTACCTTTTAGCAGCACTTACATTCTTTATTATCTATCTAAAGGTGGCTAGACACTATTGCTCTATAAGAAATGACAAATAGAAATTTATAAAAAGTCCTCTATAAACCAACAGGGAGTAAAGAAAGTAGAGGCAGGAAAATATACATGATGACCACTTTAATATAAGGGCAAGCAACAGTTAAAAGACATCAGAATTTAGATAAAACACACTGGCCAACATTGGTTAGAGAACACAGATGATGAGAACACATTTCTTTTTTCTCAGTAGGAAGGTGGGTGGTAGACTGGATCCAGAAGGTTATGTACACTGTTAGAGGTGGTTGTTATAATGTTAAAGGTTTGGCTTGAATTTTTCCCTTTTTCTTTCTCTTTTTTTTGCTATAAGAAAAAATTCAGAGTAGGGAGGGTTTCAGGAAATGATTATAATGCCAAACCCACGTTATTAATAAAATATTAAAAAAATAAACAAAATCATGTCGGTCACTGTCGTTGTTTGATGAATGCTCTGCTATAATGCCCTGCTAAAGTTTGATTCTCTTCTCTCTCCTTCTGGCCAGGGAAAGCGCCGATGCCCAGGCCTGGCTACAAGCCACAGGAGCCCAATGGCTGCAGCTCTCATTTCCTGGGTCTCAAGGTACCAGACAGTGTATGTACTGCTAACACTTTACTTACTGTCTAGTATGATTTTACTAATTGGGAGGATGAATCAAATAATGACCCTGGAGGAGGGGGGAGAAGATCATGGGAAAATGCTTACCAGTAAAATCATCATCACTTTTTTTTTCAGGAGAAAAAAAGTCACTTTTGAAGTAGGTGAATGTGACTTTCTCCTTCCTCAGGAATAGCTATCCTTTTGGATGCAGTCCTTATTCAATATCTAAGGTTTGAAACCTTCCCTCATCTCAAACCTAAGACTTTTACTGTCAGTCACAGAATCACAGAAATGCGAAATTGGAAAGATTGTAGGAATAAACCAAAGGCTTAGACCTTTCTTGATTTCCTCACTTGAATTGGCTTTTAATTTAATAATGTCTGACTTAAGCAGTTTCTTATAGCTCCTATGGTTTCTGATCTGCTCCCTGAGCTTTTATTATTATATTATATTGAAGGACACGGTAAGGAAGTTGTTCTATAGCAACTCCATTCGCCGGCATCCTTCACAAATTGATGCTTTCTCACTCTTAATTTGTCCACTGTTGATGACACCACCATTTCTCTGCTTCCCAAGGTCTTTTGGCATTTTAGACTCCTCTTTCTCCTCCTACATTGTTATTCACTCAGTCTTACAATTTTTTTGAAAAAATATTATCTCTTAAATTGGCAATTTATTTTCAATTTACATATATTTTCTTTTTTTCTTTTTTATTTTTTTTTAGGTTTTTGCAAGGCAAATGGGGTTAAGTGGCTTGCCCAAGGCCACACAGCTAGGTAATTATTAAGTGTCTGAGACCGTACATACATTTTCTTGATTGAACCTCCAGACAACTCTGTGAAGAGAATTCTATAGATTTATTATTTCCCCTTTACAACATAGGAAACTAAAGCTCAGAATTCGAGTGATTTGCTCATGATCACACATTTAGTATTAGGAGTGGGATCTGAACCCCAATCTACCAGGTCCAGGGCTCTCTTCAATGCCCTATGTTGTTTCTTAGTTCTAGCTGCAATTTTATGCAATTTTAAGAATAACCTTCCAAGATGTTATTTTCATTATTTTATTTTTCTTCACTGTTTTCTATTGTATTAAGTCTAAGTCCTAATCTCTCAGGACTATGTAAAGACTTGTCTTTCTAATCTATTTACCAATTTTACTTCTTTGCTATAGATCTCAGATTGAATCCAAGCTTAGATCACTGTACATATGTTTCTTTACATTTATAATTATCTCTATTTCCTAATGTGTCCCTTAGTACCTTCACAATCTGCTTCTACCAGGAAGCCCTCCATGTTTGATATTGCATTTTGTGCTATGATGATTTGTTCCTGTCTAAAGTTTAACTTGGTTGATGAATTATCTTTTTTCATATATGATATCTTAATCTACTTGAGGATGGGAGACAGACTACTTCTCTTATCTCCCCACCCTCCTCCCTAATGCAGGAAGAGGTCTTCAATAAATGATTTGGACATATTGACCAAATTGTTGCTCAGGATCACATGGTAAAACAGTAGCAAGATCCAGGAGCCTCAACATTCCCATCTGCTTGGGCCTCCTATCTCATGAGACTTCTTGTTCAGTCATTTCAGTCATGCCTGACACTTCCTGACCCCATTTAGGGTTTTCTTGGCAAAGATATTGGAGAGGTTTGCTATTTACAGATGAGGAAACTGAGGGAAACAGGATGGAGGGACTCATCCAGGGTCATACAGCTAGGAAGTATCTGAAGCTGGATTTGAAATAATTTCTTCCTTACCCCAGGCTCTTTATCCTCTGGTCCATGTACTTGCCTCAAGGAAGTTATACTGATCAAAATGAACAAATTCTCTTAGTCTTAGAAATGATTGACTTTAGGTCAAGATGTCACTCAGGAGTTTTGGGGGAGCAATAATCCCTTGATCCTTGGAAAACTCTGGGGCTTGGAAAACTCAGGGCTCTGATCATAAGATCTTTTTTCCTGTTCTTCCCTCTCAGATGGACTTGGGGATTCCTGCAATGACCAAGTGTTGCAACCAGCTAGATAGCTGCTACGATACATGTGGTGCCAACAAATATCGCTGCGATGCCAAGTTTCGCTGGTGCCTCCATTCCATCTGCTCTGACCTCAAGCGCAGCCTGGGCTTTGTCTCCAAGGTGGCAGGTAATCCTCAGTCTGATCTCTTCATAGGCAGGCGGCTCCTTCCTTCACCTGGGCTAGTGGCCTGTACCCCCTTCTTACCATTGGATACAACAGGGAAAGAACTACAGAACATACAAAGAATTGTGAAGGCTGCAGTAAGGAAGGGCAGGACTTTAGGTACTATCTCAAGAAAGCCCCTGTGCCCAGCAGCACCTGGTACTATCACTATCATTAATGCATTTTTTAAGGTTTGCAAAATATTTTACATATGTTATCTCGTTCTATCCTTGCAACAACCCTGTGACTATAATCCCCATATTATAGATGTGGGAATTGAGGCTGAGTGAAGTTAAATGACTTGCCCAGGGTCACACAGTAAAATTCTGAGGTGGGATTTGAACTCAGTATCCCTATCTCCAAGGCCAACACTGTCCACTGCACCATATAAATATTTTATAGGATGGATTCCATTTAACTCATTGGAGAGAAATTAAATTCTCTCCTTTTTTTTCCAAGGATGAATTAAATTCTGCAATCAACTTTTGTCACCAGAGTTGTGACCAGGATTATTTTTATCTGGGACAAAACCAAAAAAAAGTTGGAAAGGACTGTTGGGTTTTGATGGGGAGACTCCACATGAAGGATAGCTTTACTTTGGGTATAGCTGATCTAGTAGGGGGTACCTTGTCCACTTAGAGGTTAGGAGTAAGGAAATCTCCAGAAAAAAGCACAGGTGATAGAAGACTTTGAGGAAAGGTTCAGGGATCCTGTTTCCTGCAGTGGAGACCCTTTTTTCTACTCACATGTTAGCACCTTAGAACAAAGCCTTCATCACCCCATAATAACTAATGCTTTGTGGATCATACATTCTGCTGTTCTAGTATATATCAGAAATTCTTTCTTAGAAATAATTATTCCCTCTTCTAATCTTATTGGAGATTGAGAAAGCTGACCATGGTCTTCTGTGTAAGATGCCTTTCATATTCATTTTTGGTGAAAAGACTTTTGTTGGATGATGTCCAGTTGGGGGAAAGGCTGATCAAGTTATGATATATGAATATGATGGAGTACTATGGTACTGTAAAGGGATGATGGGGATGGCTTCAGAGAAAGCTGGAGACTTGTATGAACTGATGTAGAAGGAAGTGAGCAAAAGCAGGAGAACAATTTATACAGTAACAGCAAATTGTAAAGATAATCCACTTTAAAACATTTAAGAAGTCTATTCAACCCAATAACCAACCATAATTCCCTATGACTCATGATGAAACATGCTGCCCATCTCCTAACATAGAAGAGATGAATTCCAAGTATAGATTAAAGTCTATTTTCTTCTTTCTTTTTTCTATTTTTTTGGTAATGGCTAATGTGGAAATTGGCTTTGCATGACTATACATGTTTATAATAGGTTTTATTTTCCTTATCTTCTCAATGGATAGGAAAAGGGAGAAGAGAAGGAGAGAATTTGGAACTGAAAATAAATGAAATTGAAATTTTAAAAAAGTTCTCAGTTGCTGTTCCCTTTCTGGGGAAATTTTTCTAGAGCCTGTGAGAAGTTTTCATTTTTTATTACAGGACTTCTGAAGCCAAGGATGTACTGCCAACTGTTAGGACTATATATTTTAAGAGAGTAAAATTATAGCCCTAGACAGGTCAAGTGATTTGCCTCAGTTCGTAGGTAAAGGGAATATCAGAGAGTGGCTTGGGACTTGTTCATAGGTCTATGCTTAGAGTAAAATCAACCCTCAAAATGAATGTGGAAGAATCTAAAGGCATGAACTATTTATCTGCAGAAAAAATAGACCCCCAGGGAAAGGAGTAATTATTTGATGATCTATGTCTAGTCTAATGGTTTCAGTGGTGGGTGAGAAAATGCTGGTTGCTTAACCCCATACCAGGTTAAGACCTTTTCCACTCTAAGTAATTGGCTTGTTATATTTCATCCATGTCTCAAAGAGGGAAAACTAAAATAAACAGGACATTTCCCGACCTCCTCGCTCCCTTATGTCTCTCCACTGGGAAGTGCAGACTAGATTGTAGTTGATGAACTATAAGTTATTGAGGTTTTTCACAGGGGACAACATTAGAAGGGAATAGTTTGTTATTGGTGAAATTACTGGTCAAAAGGTTATTGTGTTGGGGAAGATTGCGGGGAGGGAAGGGATTTGTTAAGTACCTCCCATAATGTGAGACACTGTGCCTTACCTTACTTGATAGGACTAGAAATCAGGTCACCTAAAAAATTTGGGGTTTTTGCTGGACTATCAATTTAATATGAATCAGTAGGGCAACAGAAAAGCTAAGAAAAATTAGCAAATTCTCTTTAAAATTGTATTTAAGAGAGGAATATTGTCTGGGGATTGGAGAACAGCCTGGCATGATAGACAGTCAGGAGGGTTTAAATTATATTTCTGCCATTAAAAAGGGTTTTGTGTGATCCTCATCTGTAAAATGAGAAGTGTGGATGACTTCTAGGGTCCCATTCAGCTCTAAATCTATAAGAAGGTGGTGGTCCTATTATACCCTACTCTCATCAGAACTTGTCTAATTTATTTTAAGGGATGGCATGATGCCTACCAGAATTTTGGTCCAATGTCAACCCACATGGTGAAAAGGCCAGTTTTCCAGCAACTATTAAGCACCTACCGTACGTTAGCACTGTATGAAGAGGATGGAAAAAGAGCCATAACAACATCAACAACGACGGAGATAAAAAAGAGACCCCTGGCTGAAGGGTCTCCAGTGGAGGGGCAGAAACTTTGCACAAAGTAGAGAATGTGTTCAGATGTGAACATCTGTCATAAGTAAAAATGCAAACAGGTTTAAGAGCATCTAAAGAAGGATATAGGATACCAATGGGTATTGAGGCCATGTCATACAAGGCTCGTCAGTTGAAGGAAGGGAGTGAATTAACTTGAAAGGGAACACTCTGAGAGAACATAATTGTTTCCTTCAAGTATTTTCAAGTTTATACAGTAGAAGAAAGATGGGGTTTGTTCTGTGGAAGGTGTAGAAAGGAAGGTTTAAGCGCCAGTAAGGGAAGATCTTCCTAATAATTAGCTCTAACTCAAAGCACCTTGGGAGACAAGCAGTGACTAGTGGGCTTGAGTCATGGGTGTGTTGGAACCAGCTTGAAGCAAATCTCAAGAGCAGTTGTTAAATTTCCAGTTTAAGTAAGCATTTAAACAAGGTAAACATTCCAAATTAGAGTTTATTGATTGTCTAGACTTAAGGAAATGAGAGAGAAATTCTTAACGTTGTAGATTAAACTTAAAAGCCTGCCCTGTACATGTTCCCACTACCCATCACCCACTCCCAGGTTAAAAGACTCCTTTTTTAGGTAAAATATATGAGGGAGTCAAGTGTGGATTGGACTAAATACTCTCAGAGGTTCCTTCTATCTCCAAGATTCTAGGGTTCCAAGCTCCCCGGGAAATATGGTGACTGTTTCTTGGGGTGCTGTTTTGATTCTGGTTTCTTTGCAAAATTCAACTAAGGGATCCCAAATTAGAAAGGATGCCCCTGCTTTTTCCGTCTCCTGGCTTCCCTGGCTTCCTGCACCACCTAACTGTTCCAATGTTAGTGCCTTCTTGATGCTGATTATCTCCAATTTATCTTGCCTATAACTTGTTCATCCATAGTTGTTAGTGTATTGGCTTCCCATTAGACTGTGAGCTCCTTGATGGCAGAGGGCTCTTTTTACCTTTTGCTGTTGCTGTTAGTGAATATCCTGTGTCTAATGGGAATTGTTCATCCTTAGTTCTTAAAGAGGATCAATGACATCAGTAGGGTGATGACTTGAAAGCTTAAGAAAGGCCAGGCAACTGAGTTTTTCACCATTCCCTTTGATATTGGACCAAAATTCTAGTGGGCAACTTGCCACCCCTTAAATTACTCTATGCTTTGGCCTGACCCTGGACTACATCTCATTCTATCTTTTCTCCTCTTGTTTTGTGCAGCTTGTGATTCAATCGCTGACACGATATTCAATACCGTATGGACCTTGGGCTGCCGGCCATTCATGAACAGTCAGAGGGCAGCCTGTGTCTGTGCTGAAGAAGAGAAGGAAGAGTTATGATGAAGAGCTCTCCAGTGAGACCACACCTGCCTGCCTGCTTCCCTCAGAGGGGACTGTGAAACCACAAGACACTTCTTGAGCTATGTTCCATCCTTTCTTGTAACAGCCTAGTTACCACCGAGTAAGAGGGGGAGAGTAGTAAATTATAACTCGAAAAGTGAGTCATGACTTTTGGGGAGACTTGTCTGAGGGGGATTGGAAGCACCAATATCCCACTGTAAGTCCTGGGAATAGCCCTGCTTGGGGAAACTTTTCACACAAAGAAACTACAATACAAACTCTGAGAGTTCTGGAATTGATGCTTGTCTTCACATGTGAACTTTGGGCAAATCTTAATTCTCGTGATGGGGGGGTGATGGCTTTCCATCAGTCCATGCTTTGGTCCAAGTTCTCTCTTGTTAGATACAATAAAGTGAACTTTTAAAAAACTTTGAAAAGATCAGTTGTGAGTCATCACCATTTAATTGGTTCTGGTAACTTATTCAGAAAAGTCATGAAATCTGCTTGATGAGTTTGACTTGATGAGTTTGACTTGATGAGTTTGACTGACATTCACCATCATCTTCATAGGAACTGAGGAAAAGAAGGGTGTGGCTAGGTTTGGTTGCCTCTCCTCCTGCTTATAGTCAAATATATCAGTTGGAGTCATTTCCCTGGGGTAGTAGAAAGACTGTTGAATTTGGAGGGAAAAAAACCTGCTTGGAATCCTAGCCAGGACCATTCTCTATTTGCTTGATTTTGGGGCAAGTCTATCTAGATGGCACAGTAGATAGACTTCCAGGCCTGGAGTCAGAAAGACTCATCTTACTGAGTTCAAATCTGACTCCAGACAATTACTAGCTATGTGACCCTGGGTAAGTCACTTAACCCTGTGTGCCTCATTTTTCTTATCTGTGAAATGAAGTTAATAATAATACCTACTTCCCAGGGTTGCTGTGAAGATCAAATGAGATAATAATTGCAAAGTTCCTTGTACATAGTAAATACTAAATTAATATTAGTTGTGGTTTGTTGTTATTGCAACTCTAAATCTAGAGTCTCACATTTCCTGATACTTTGTGTTTCCCCCTAGTGCCATTTGCTTCTCTTTGTATTTCCCAGAGCTAGATGGTTCTCAGAAGAAGTGTCTTTTAAAAATTCTAGGATCCTGAATGATGGGAGTCTTTGGGAGCCATTCTCTAAGTGACTTTCTATCTTCTTAATTTCTTTATTTTTTTTAAAAGTTTCATTTATTTGATTCATTACCTACTATGAGCAAGGCATTGTGGGCAAGGATATCAACTATGCCCTTACCCTCCCAGGTACTGCCCAAACCAGTGTAAATTTAATATTAAAGGGGAAAAATCAATATAATTATGCAATCATATTAATATAATGTTAAAGGGAAATATTTAACAAAATAAATAAAAATAGAATAAAACATAGATAATATCACATTTTAAAACTAAGTCAACACACTTCCCATAGAGATCCTCATAAATGGGTTAATGATCCCCTATTTCTACTTGAGTTTAACACCATTCTTCTAGGGGACTCAAAGAAACAGATACTTACTGCCCTCAAGAAATTACAGCCCTGAACTTAATTCTCTACTATAGGATTAGAAATCAATGTGCCCTTTGTTCCATTGTCTGTGGTCCTCTTCTGGTGGAACAGAATAATTTTCTTGACAAATGTTGATATCTAGAGGAGAATACCCATCAGCTATCATGTGGAATGTGGAATATAAGCTCCTTGAGGACAGAAACTTTTAAATTTTGTCTTTGTATTTCCAATGCTGAGCACACTGTCTTCTACGTGCTTAATGAATATTTGATGAATTGGATTGAATTGGAATAGAACATTTCTCCTTTACTCAACTTTGTCTTCTGCTGTCCCTCTCCCAGCCTCCCTTGCCTGATGGAAATATCTCACTTTCCTTCTATTCATTTTATGAATTTGCTAAGGACAGTGTTTATTGTTGTTCTTTCGTAGTAAGAAAAGAGGGTGAAAGTCATGAGGCCTATCTGCAAAACTTGAGGCTATAATCTATAAAAGACAAGTTTAATTCCTTATCTCAAAAGCACTTGAAGAACATTGACCATTTCTAGGATGATTTGTTAGTCTTTTCTCCTATTTTACTCTCTTCCAGATTCTTTTTGACTGTCCAAAAAAGCAGCTTATTTTATTGTTTTAGTTATAATTCAGGAAACTGTCCTCTTAAAAAATACATCATCAGGGCGGCTAGGTGGCGTAGTGGATAAAGCACTGGCCTGGAGTCAGGAATTACCTGAGTTCAAATCCGATCTCAGACACTTAATAATTACCTAGCTGTGTGGCCTTGGGCAAGCCACTTAACCCTGTTTGCCTTGCAAAAACCTAAAAAAAATGCATCATCAAGAGAAATTCCATTTAAAATAATTGTAGACAATAGAAAGTACTTGGGATACTACCTGCCAAGACACACATACACACACACACAAGAACTATGTGAATACAATTGCAAAACACTTTTCACATAAATAGACAAGTAATTGTTCATGGGTAAGTCAAGTCAATATAATAAAATGACAATTCTACCTAAATTAATATACTCATTAATTATCATAACAACAAATTGTGAAACAGCTATTTTATAAATAGAGCTGAAAAAATAGTAAAATTCATCTGGAAGGATAAAAAGGTCAAAAGCATCAATAAAAGAGCTAAAGAATATGACCTAACAGTGATAGATTTTAAACTATATTACTAAATAGCAATCATCAAAACAATCTGGCTAGGAAATGGAGTGGAGTCATTGTAATAGATTAGGAAGACATGATGCATAAGTAAACAACCATAGTAATTTAGTGTTTGATAAATCCAAAGATTCAAGCTTTAGGGGCAAAAACTCATTATTAAATAAAAACTTTTGGGAATAACAGAAATTAGACCTATACCAACAGCTCACACATGATATTAAGATAAGCTCAAAATGGATACACAATTTACACATAAAAAGTGACATCATGACAAATTAGGGGAGCATGGGGAAAATTACCTGTCAGATCTATAGTTAAGGGGAGAGGTTATGACCACTAAGGAGTTAAAGAGAATTATAGGAGTCAAAATACCAAATTAAAAAGTTTTTGCACAAATAAAACTAATGTAGTCAAAATTGGAAGAAAAGTAGGAAACTGGGAAAAAATTTTGCAGCAAGTTTCTCTGATAAAGGCCTCATTTCTCAAATATGTAGGAAATTGAGCTAAATTAGTTTAAGTAAGAACCATCCCCAATAGATAAATGATTAGAGAACATGAATAGTTTTCAGAAGAAGAAATCAAAGCTGTCAATAGTCACATGGAAAATATGTTTAAATCACTACTAAAAAATGCTTGAATTACAACTGTCAAATAGTTACAATGACAGAAAAGAAAAACAAATATTGAAGGGGATATGGAAAAAATAGGTATAGTAATGTAGTGTTGGTGGAATGGTGAGCTGGTCTAACCATTCTAAAGAATAATTTGTAACTATGCCCAAAAGCTATAAAACATCCTTTGATACACAATATCACTACTATTTTTGGATCCCAAATAAATGAAAGAAAAAAGGAAATGAACATATATGTATAAAAATATTTATAATTGTTCTTTTTGTAATGGCAAAGAATTGAAAACTGTGATGATGATGTTTCTCCTTTGTTCTAGAAGACCATGACATCAGGGAGGTAATGCCATGACAAGCACATGGACTGGATTTGAGTGAGGGGGTGCTGTGCTAAGGCCTCAGCCTCATTTTCTCCTCCAGAGTCATCTGGGTCCAGTGACCAGATATGAATCAGTATGACTAGAGATGGCCCTGGTTGTGAGGCAATCAGAGTTAAGTGATTTGCCCAAGGTCATGTGTCTGGAGTAGGATTTGAACTCAGATCCTCTTGACTCCAGGGCTGGTACTCCATCCACTATGGTTCACAGATAAATCATTCTTGGTTACAATGCAATAACTACTGCATATACACATGTGATTGGTTTTTTTACTATGGCTGTGAGAGAACAATATGCTTGTTCCAAAACTTTTCTATGCATTATAAACTTATTAATAGGTTCTGAGAACATCTATCAATCGTATTCCTCTTCTGGGATGAGAAAACTTAATCTTTAAAAAGATGCCTTGGGATGATGAATGAAAGACACAGTTCAGTTAAGGTATGACTGAACAAGTTGTGGTATATAATTGTGATGTAATACTAATGTGATGAGCAGGATGTTTTCAGAAAAACCTGAGAAGATAGATTCAAGCTGCTGCATAATGAAATGAATAGAACCAGAAAGATGTGCATAATAATGGCAATGATCAACTGTAAAAGATTTAGCTACTCTAATAAATAAAACGATCATGACATAAAGGACTCATAATAAAAACTGTTATTCACCTCCAGAGAGATAACTGATAAATTCTGAGTGCAATTTGAAGTATTTTAAAAAACTTTCCCCCACCATTTTCATTTTTCTTGCTTTTTTTTTTTGGTTCCAACATGGCTAATATGGATATGTGTTTTGAATGACTTCATATACATAATGGGTAACATATTTCCTGCCTTTTTAGAAAATGGATAGGGGAGGGAATGGAGGGAGGGAAAGAATTTTGGAATTCAAAATTTAAAAAATAATTGTAAAAAATAAAAAGCTACAGAATAAAAAATGTTTAAAGTTTTTTTTTAAAAAGTAGATCATTATATTGGGCCATCATTGCTGATATATATATATATATATATATATATATATATATATATATATATATATATAGTAATATTGGGATATATATCCCAATATTACACATCCACACCCATCCAATCTAATTTTGTCCATTTTCCAGAACTTAGAACATTAGTGAGTTTTTAAAAATTCTATCTTACCTTCCTTATTTTACCTGAAATCACATAATTTGTAAGTAGGATTAAAGATTTGAATGCAAACATCTAACCCTATATTCAGGGGCTCTTTTCACCACACTATAGCTGTAATTAGCCATAACTGAAATGGGGCGGGGGGGACAAATTCAAAGTTACATTATGGCCCAAAAGGCAGTCTGATTGCTGATATACTCAAGTCAGGAGGGAATTGCCTGTCCCAGAGAGTGTCTCTTGTATCAAAAGATGTTGGCAATAGAAGGTGGCAGACAGGAAAGGGAGAAGGTGTACAGAAGAAGAGATAATGGTAGGTAGGAGACAGATGTGGTAGGAAATGAATCAAGATTCAGAGATGGCAGGAAAGAAACAGTAAGACAGCTTTCTTTTTTCTAGTTTCATTATGGCTACATTATACCACAGCAATTACAGGCTTCAATCTATCAATCAGCAAGCATTTATTAAACAGCCTATTTTGTGCCAGTACTGTGTCCAATGAGACAATTCCTTTGACTTTAAAAGATAAAGATAATGTGAAAACAAGAGAACCAACAACACATAGGAAGAAAAGAGACAAAATATTATGTCAGAAAAATCCTTATAGTCTCCTTTATTAAACATTCCTATACTTAGAAGCACCTCTTTCCATTTTAGTGACCCTGAAATGCCTATTGGAAATGTTAGGGTACAAAGACAATTTACATATTTAAGGGCCTTGAGCCCTTGCACTTTAATATATAATTTTACACGTCACTTTTTTTTTTCCTCTAGCATTTCTATGATTTAAGTTTGAAATGTGATCCTGACTTCTTGTGTTAGTGTTTCCATTACTACTGGCTTTGTAAAAATTGTCACTCTGCTCCCCATGCCTTCATCTGTCAAATTCTTGTCTTTTCTTTGTTCTCCTAAGTTATCTAAATGACCCAAAAGCTAAAAGTTAGACCCAAGGCTCCTGATAACTAATTCCTTACTAATTTTTTTTTTAGATTTTTGCAAGGCAAATGGGGCTAAGTGGCTTGCCCAAGGCCACAACAGCTAGGCAATTATTAAGTGTCTGAGGCCACATTTGAACTCAGGTACTCCTGACTCCAGGGCCTGTGCTCTATCCACTGTACCACCTAGCCGCCCCACTAATTTCTTACTATTAACTGCACAAAAAGGGAGTGTGCTGGGCCAGCATAAGGAGCTCTATTGAATGGATGATCCTCCATTCAACAAAGATTTTGATCCTCAGAAACCAGCTGTAACAGGACTCGTAAAAGGTTAGATGGTGATGAGTATCTTCACCAACTATAAGATGAGAGAAAGTAATGTTTCACTGAATGTCAAGCTTTCCTGAACCTCATTCAATTTCCTTAGCAGACTTTCGAAGGACTGGTGGAGAAGTTATAATTCATAGGGTAGTCTCAGAACCAAAGATATGGTGGCAGATTTGTCACTAGTCCTCCTTGTCAATGATGATTGGACCACTTGTCAATAAGCGATTCTGCAGGTGAGTTCCCTGATCCTCAATTGTTTCACGTCGAATCCGGCGGTTGCAACCTTGGGCGCAGCGGGATTGCTCATCAAGCACCCCACAAACCAGGACTCGGCAATGTAAAAACACCACCTAGGAGAAAAGAAAGGCAGAGAGACTGAAATCAGCCATCCTCAAATAATCAAATTATGTTGTTGGTGTTTTTGTTTAGTGGTTTCAGTTATGTCTGGACTCTTTGTGAGCCCATTTGGGGTTTTCCTGACAAAGATCCTGGAGCGGTTTGCAATTTCCTTCTCCAGATCATTTTACAGATGAGGAAACTGAGGCAAACAGACTTAAGTGACTTGTCCAGGGTCACAGAACTAGGATGTGTCTGAGGCTAGATTTGAACTCAGGAAGATGAGACTTCTTGACTCCAGATGCACTACTGTATCCACTATGCCATCTAGCCACCCAACCATCTTATACCACATAACAAAAAGTTTTATATTTCATTACAGACATTAGCCTGTTTTGTGTTTTACGTCTTTTAATAATGTTATTCTACTTATTCTACAAATGGGGAAACTGAGGGGAAAGTAGAGTTGGACTCATAATTCTGTTTACTGTGAGAGCTGGCATTTCTCTAATAATAGGTTCTGACTATTCATCAAAATATAAAGATATAATGATTGATTTTAGATAGTATATACCTACATGTCTATGTATCTATATAACATATATATGTATATATATATAAAATGAGAGTTAGTATATCTATATATACAAATATTTACCCATCCATACAAATAAATATACATATACATATATAACCACACAAGGAACATGGTATAGGGGAAAATATACTTGGAGTCAGAGAATCTGGGTTCACATTTTAGATATACTACTTCCTGCCAGTAAAACTTTGGATCTATCATTTCACTCCTCAGTTTCCTCATCTGTAAACTGAGGAACTGGCTTCTAAGATCCTTTATATCACTAATATCAATCTTAGAGATATCATTAAAAATGAACATTTTGGATAACAGGGATTATCATCCATTAAAGGGTCAACTCAACTCATGCTCAAAGGGGAATAGACTGTTCCTGACTTGCTGCTATAGCCTTTTTCTAATCACACTGACACATAGCAATTACAAATCAATGCTGACTGGTATCACATACTAAAAAAGAGTGTCTATCTCTGGGTAGATAATTGTGCTTGCTGGGATAGATTTCAGTCATTCAATAGTTGACTAATTTATATTATTGGTATGTTCCAGAATGTAAAGGTGCCCAAAGTACCCTTCACCTCTAATGAAGAAGACCAATTCTATCTTTAGAAAATGAAAAAAAAAACACAAGAGTATTCTTAGGCCCTCTTTGGTCTGAGAAGTCACATTGTGAAAGCAGGACTCACCTGGTGGTCTTTACCCACAAATTTGAAGACAGGGACCTGGAAGTGCTTTGTGAGGTGATCTCGGGACGTATACTGTTTTACTGAGTCATCCGACACACAGCTAAAAGAAGAAAAGAACACAGTTTAAAGGCCTAATCACTTTCACAGAGGTGGAAAAATGGCCTAGCCCAACTCATTTGATCCCTGAAAAAGGAAAGAAACTGGACAGAAAAGAATGAGTTCTTTTCAAACTTTTCAGGAATGAAGGAAAAACTAAATTCAGTCCCTGTGATGGCAACTCCAGATGCAGGCCTGGCTCTAATTTTGCTTAGCTCATCACTCTTGGGCAGAATCATTTTTCTATTAAGCTAATATATCAGAGAATTTCATCAGCAGAAAAAGATTTAATTAATAGAGACCTTGTACTGAGTTAGAGTGTCTTTTTTTCATATCATATGGTGAGAAAGCTGGTCTGAAATGACCTACTGCTTATCTTTGCAAATATGAAAGCGATAGGTAAATGGACTTATTTATTTTTATTGGGGAAGGGGGAGATGGAAGGGAGGGTCGGGGTCTGTGATTGCATTGGCAGAGAGAACTTCTGGAAAAGAAACTTCAGTGCAGATGAAGAATTTTTCTGAAAACTATATTTTCATGACTTGGGGGTCCCTGTGTATATTTCATTGTTCACCCAAAGTGATGCAGCCAGTATGCAGATTTTTTTTTAGGTTTTTTTTTGCAAGGCAATGAGGTTAAGTGGCTTGCCCAAGGTCACACAGCTAGGTCATTATTAAGTGTCTGAGGCTGGATTTGAACTCAGGTACTCCTTACTCCAGGGCTGGTGCTCTATCCACTGCTCTATCCACAGTTGCCCCCAGTATGCAGATTCGAACCTAGGTCTTCTGGTTCTCTATGGGCTTCATGCTTACTCCATGGATGATGATGAAGGCAATAAAAATGATTGAACAATGTGGTGTAATGGGGAGAGAGTTTACCTCAGAGTTAGGAAAAATGGAGTTCATACCTGCTTACTTTGTGACCTTAATATCTCAGGGTTCAGACTATAAATAATGTACTTCTTTTTGATCTACACTCGTAGAGGGAGTTTTTCTATACCAGGTCAAGACCAAAAAAATTGCTGCATCATTGTCATCTGTGAAACCTTTCCCCAATAATATACCTGGTGCTCTTGGCATAGGGTTCACTTTGAAACTTCTATTACCCCCCCCCCTTTGCATTTAACCCACCTAAATCCCTCTTTGCATTTAACTAGAGCTATATTCTGTCAGGGCCCTTAAGGAGATGCTCCTGTTACAAGGACATAGTCCTGAGACTTAAAGTGAATCACCTTAGTTAAAGAGGCAAAAGAGCTTTCTGGCATTTATCCTTCTTCAGTTTAGATTTTAGGTCTTATTATGGGCCTTTTCCCCATTAAAAGTTGGTGGCTCTGTTCTTATCTACCTTCCCATCTCTCTTCTACTGGGAATGTCTTTTTGTGAGTAATGTCCTTTTTTTTACGAGTAATCCTATACGCATGAATTCCTATTTATCAGGTTGGGTGAAGCAGAAGGGAGTAGAGATAAATTCTGTTATAACTGAGGACTTCTCCACCATGCTCGAGAAGACTCAGTATTTCACTGCTTCCTGATGTTTTGGTGCAATGGAAAAATCCAATTAAAAAAAAGTCAGCCACTCTGGCTTGTGCTCCTAATAGCACCTTATATCAGAAATGGACAAGAGTTAAGAAACCAAGGATTTCTGCATTTGCTCTCATTTATTTATTTTTCTTCACTTCCCTAAAGTTACATTCCTATTGGTTTATTGATTTATTTCTTTAGTTTTTGCAAGGCAATGGGGTTAAGTGGCTTGCCCAAGGCCACACAGCTACGTAATTATTAAGTGTCTGAGGCCGGATTTGAAGTCAGGTACTCCTGACTCTAAGGCTGGTGCTCTATCCACTGTGCCACCTAGCTGCCCCTCTACTGATTTATTTTTGACCAAAAAAAAATTGGTACACCTATGTTAACAACCCTTTATCTTAGGACTTCTGAAGCACTTTTTCATACTTCTTTCCTTGAAAATGTTATTATTGGAATTATTTTGAGATGGAGAAATTGAGTCAAGTAAGGTAAAATTTCTCAGAGAAGGGGCGGCTAGGTGGTGCAGTGGATAACGCACATGCCCTGGAGTCAGGAGTACCTGGGTTCAAATCCAGTCTCAGACACTTAATAATTACGTAGCTGTGTGGCCTTGGGCAAGCCACTTAACCCCATTTGCCTTGCAAAAACCTAAAAAAAAATTTCTCAGGGTCACTCTGCTACAGAACAGAATCGAATTTAGGAAATTTTGTTCCTTGTCCAGAGTCCACCCTTGTCTTTTCATCTTGCATGACTCTCATTCATTCCTTCCAGAAATAAACATGACAGGATCTATTCAAAACTTCCCTTTTGGAGGTACCAGTTTGGTTTTCCAGCTATCTATTAGTTATTCTCTTGCTTTCATTACAAAGTCTTTTTTGGGGGCCATATTTGTTCTTGATAAAGCCTTCTCCTATGCAAGTTGTCATTCATAATTTGCATCTGTTTTTGCTTACTAGAGGAACTAATTGTAATTCTTTGAAAATCCAGATGTTCAATGATTTGTATCCATGTAACTAATAATGGGCTAATATTATAGTGTTAGAAGGTGGCTCTTTTGTTAGGGAACAGCTTGAGGCTATTGAAAGCACTGTACATTGTCCTAAATGCAATTCAGCTGGACCCAACTTATTGCCTAACCATAGTTCCTGCTCAAGCTGGAGACAGAGATGAAACTCAATGAGGTTCCTGTCCAACTGTATCTCATGTCCTAGGCAATATGCATTCTTCATTTATTTGATTTTTTTTCTCGAAGCTGCCCCCTTTTAAATGGTTGTTGATCTCATTGAGGAGACTTGGTTGATAGTCTTCTGATGACTTAATTCAATTAGCAAAATATTATCCACAATAGGAGCATTCAGAGGATCAGGATAGCCTTTTTAATAGTGGCAAACACTTTCCGCCAGTATACATACTCCCTTGTTTTTGCTTCAATTTGCACATTACAGATCCTTAATATATTGAGTAGCATATTGATAATTAGATGAATGTTGAATAGTTATCTCTGTGCTTGCACCTTATGAGAAATCATGAATGACTTTAGTCTATGTGACTGATACACCTTATTGGAGGAAAGCTTGAAAGTTGTAGTTTGCTTTTATTAAATAAAACAATTATAATTAAAATGTTAATAATAAACAAGTAATGATCCTCTTTATTCTACAACTCTCAATTTTGTGACCACAGATGTGGCATGTTGTAGATCATCTTCTAAATCCTACTTGTTCCCTTCATCAAGCATAATTATGAAGTGTCTGAGGCTGGATTTGAACTCAAGTCCTCCTGACTCCAAGGCTGGCACTCTATCCATTGTGCCACCTAACCACCCCGAACAGTTTCTTAAAAATATTATAGTGATGAGAGAGTAGAGATTGTTTCATTTTTTTTGTATCTTTAACCCTACATTTTTAGCACAGTTCCTGAAATATAGAAAAGGTTTAATTTTATAAATAGATTTAATAAAATAATTTAATATGCCCTCATTGATTGTTGACATTTGTCATTTTTTAAAGATTCTTTCTCTTTTTGAGATATCTTGAAAACCAGTTTCAAAAAGCCTCGAGAATTATGTTTACTCCAGCATGAATCTTTTCTGTGTGTAATTCCATTTTCCTAAATCCTATTTTTACTTTTTTTATATGTGGTAATTTTTCTGACGATGTGAAGAAATTGATATAAAAATGCTGGCAAAACCATTTTGTGTCTATTTATTGCCTTCTATTAGGGATTTTTAACTTAGAATTCATGAACTTGTTTTTAAAAAAATGTTTCTTTAACTGTATTTCAATATAATTGGTTTCCTTTGTAGTCCTAAGTATTTTATATATCTAAAACATTATTCTGAGAAAATATTTATAGGCTTCACCAGCCTGCCAAAGGGATCTATGACATAGCACAATGGTTGAAATTAGATTCTAGATTCTCTATAAATGTTCTTGGGGGTAATCTATATTAGTTGCATCTCACAACATGCTAGCTTCGGGTTCTTTTTACTCTCCAATACATTTTGCTATTTCATGATACTACTTTATTAATAATCTTTTAGTTTCTTCTAGAAAGTTTTGGAAATGAGCTTAAATCCTATACTCCTACATGATCTTGGTTGCCATATCCCTCTACCTTTCAAGGAGATCAAATATTTGCAGAGTGAAATGCTTTTCTGGGCTCTTTGGGCCTTTTTTTGCACTGGCAACTGTTTATATCAATAGAATGTCTCTAGGAAATAGTAATAATTGGAATCAATATCTTTACTGTAAACCTTGTCATGTTTTTCAGTTATAATTTGCTTGGATAGATAAGATCAGAACAGTTGCATATCATGTCTTTTCATCATTACTCTTTAATTTAGTATTTTGATCTTTGCTCTAATTGGTTCACTGACTATACATAATTGATTCTGAAATGATTCCTCTGTCAGTGACCAGTTGTTTTCTGTCTGTTAATATAGAGACAATTTTTTTGTTCAATGTACATGTTAAGTACATTCAATTTTGTTCTTAAAAACTATAATAATGATATAGACATGAAATTTTTGAATAATTTATAAACCTTTGATTACTTTTATTTCTTAATCCTGCATCACATTTTCCAACTTTTGTTATTGTGCCCATACTAGCACTGAAGTTGTTGGATCCTAATGTACACATCAACTCAATCTGAAGGATCTTGTCAGCTAGGTGGAGCAGTGATTAGAATGCTAGGTCTGATTATCTCCTTGAGTTCAAATCTGCCCTCTGACACCAGATGTATGACCTTGTTTGCCTCAGTTTTTGCATCTGTAAATGAGCTGTAAAAATCCATTCCAGTATCTTTGCTAAGAGAACCCCAAATAAGTTCATGGAAAGTCAAACGCAATTGAAACAAATGAACGAGGGGGCAGTTTGGTGGCTCAGTGGATAGAGCACTGGCCCTGGAGTCAGGAGGACCCGAGTTCAAAAATGACCTCAGACACTTAATAATTACTAGTTGTGTGGCCTTGGGCAAGCCACTTAACCCCATTGTCTTGCCAAAAAAAAAACTAAAAAAAAAGAAATAAATGAATTAACAAAACAAAAAAGTCAAATTCTTCAAGCAATTTCTCTGCTTCTTTATCGCACATAACAGATGTTGAGAAATAAGGGGTGATTATCTTTTGCTTATGTTCAATCATGAACACTGCAAGAAGTAAATGACTAACAATATTTCTTTTTTGCTTTTGGGTACAAGATAAAACCAAGTCCTTATAATGATCTTTTATAGAAACCTTCCATTCAGCTGTAACTTCTTTATGTTAGTGTTAATATTTATGTGGTTCAGTTCTTCTAGTAATTTATGAGCCAGTATTTTTGTTGGATATTATTAATAATAATAAGCATTTATATAATGCCCTAAGGTTTTCAAAATGCTTTAACTATATTATCTCATTTTATCTTCTTCATAACCCTGTAAGGTCATCTAAGATCATACATCTAAGATCAAACTTAAAGCCTTTCCACTTTGGTAGGACTTTCTAGAGTTTCTATTCCAGTAGTGTTATAGAACTAGATAGTTGTTTCTCTCTCTCTCTCTCTCTCTCTCTCTCTCTCTCTCTCTCATTTATCTATCCAGGGCAGGTAGGTGGAGTAGTGGCTAGAGCACTGACCTTTGAGTCAGGATGAGAGATTGAATCCAGTCTCAGATACTTGCCACTTACTAGCTGTATGACCTTGGGCAAGTCACTTAACTCTGACTGCCTCACTTGCAGGACCATTTCCAGTTGTCCTGATTCATATCTGGCCACCACACCCAGATAACTCTGGAGGAGAAATTGAGGCTGGTAACTTAGCACAGCATTCCCTCACTCAAATCTAATTCACATGCTTGTCATGGCATCACCTCCCTGATGTTGTGATCTTTGAAAATGAAGAACAAATTTTATTATTATCATTATCTATCTATCTATCTATATGTCTGTCTGTCTGTCTGTCTGTCTATCTATCTATATCTATCATCTCTCAATTTACAGTCTTTAGAGATTATCCAGTCTAATCCCTCACTTTATAAAGTCAATTTTAATTATTTGTTCCAAGGCAAAGAAATGGCAGTGTTGGATACTCCCCAAACAACACCATACTCAGTCTCTGCTGTGGTGACACTTTATGATTTCCACTTTCAACAACAGTAATTTGTTCTTATTTCCACCTTATGGGCTACTTCATAGATAAATTCCTTTGTATTACAGACATGATACCTCTAATCTCCATACTCACAGAGGCAGAAGAATATAGCAGCAAGTTGTATATCTGAAATCTAACCCACATTATTGTCTGGTTCTGGAGGAGGTCCATGACATCAGGAAAGTGAAGTCATGGCTTACAAATGAATTGTATTTAAGTGAGCGAGTGTTTTGCAAAGTCTCATTTTCTCCTCTGGAGTCATCTGGATCCAGTGGCCAGATATAGATCAAGACGATGAGAGATGGCTCCAAGATGCAGTGGGGTCAAAGTTTTAGTAAACTGGGACAGCTAGGTGTTGCAGTGGATAAAGCACTGGCCCTGGAGTCAGGGGACCTGAATTCAAATCTGCCCTCAGACACTTAATAATTGCCTAGCTGTGTGACCTTGGGTACCTTTGGCCTTGCCAAAAAAAGTATATATGGCCATTAAACTACTCAGCACAAAGCTCATGTGTGTTTTGGTTTTGTTTTGGGTTTTTTTTTTGTAATTAAAAAAAAGATAAATGTCAAAGGAAAATCCAATGCTTTTTTGTTTTAGAAAAGTTAAAGTCACAAAGATAAGAGATTCTTTCCTGTGAGATCCTAACTTTTTCTTATCGGTACAATACAGAATGACAAACTTTCCAAATTCAATTAATGGAAATGGGAGATGGGAAGAGACCAGTGGGAGAGATGACCTGATTCTATTCTCAATTCTTTATTCTTACACTTATATAACTAGGAAGTGGTGCAGCTGGAAGTCCAATGAACTTAGCTGGCCTCTCAAGAGACACTCTATTAACAAGGCCAAAGAAACCCTTTTGACCGAGGGCTGAACTTGGCCCCTCGGACTCTTACATTGGGTTACTGAAGCTTTGACCCCCTCTAGAGGACAAAAACAGCAGGCCATGGTGGTTGTTTTATAGCCAAGCTTCCTCATCTATGGAAGGAGAGTAATACTTTTTGGAGGATCCAATGAGATCAGATATGTCAAGAACTTTGTAAAATATAAAATAGTGTGTGTAGCCAAGCTGGGAGAATCTCATCACCACATAGGCTGGGTTGATGAACTTTTTTGGTCTTAGAAGCTTCAAAGATCATTTATTCAGTTAGAGAGAGGCTGTGATCTGCAAACAGCAGAAGGAATAACCTTGCTGACAAAACTACAGCTCTGTGAAATATTGAAATTATAGAGACCTAGTTCTCTAAGTACCACAAAAGACTCCTAAAAATACTAAGGATTCTTAGGAAAGTCTAAGCTTCAGGAAGCTTAGAATAAAGGGCTTCCTTATCAATTGAATTATAATTATTTCTTATTTATTCTCTGTATGACTTGTTTTTATGTATTTGTTTGATGTTTCCTTCATTAGGTTGTGAGCTCCTTGATGATAGGGATTGTTTTTTGTTTTGCTTTTTAAAAAATCCCTAATACTTTGCATATGACCTAATACATAGTAGATATTTAATAAACATTGATCGGGACAAAATTATAATGGAATAGTAACATGCTCTGAAGAATGAAGAGTGTGAATACTTCAGAGACACATGGGAAGACCTTTGTGGAGTAATGTAGAATGAAAAGTGGGCCCAAGAAAACTACATTAAACAAAGATTACAACAATGCAAACCAAAACCAAATCAAAACCAAATTCAAATCAGGTTGACCCCAAAGGGGAGATGAGAAAATGCATGTCCTTCCCTTCTTTTCAATGGGTATGGATGTAGTATATATACTGTAAGACTTAGCTGATGTGTGAGTTAGTTTTGTTGAACTGATTTTCCACTCTTATTTTTGTTACAGGACAGTGGCTCGATGGGGAGGGAAAATGGGACCTTTTGAGACTTGAAGGAGGTATGAAAGCAAAAGATATCAATAGAAGTTCAATTTTACAAGATTAAGGCTTCCAAAATCTCTATATTATCCCAAGAAGTAACCCCTTCTGTGAATGGTGTCATAGGGGATAGATATGAGTAGGCAAGGAGATACATACCCATCTCGGATGAGGTAGTGCTTGAGAATCTCATCAATCTTGTCTGAAGGGGTTGCAAAACAGCTCTCCACCAGGGTTTCTAGACCATTCACATGTACCAGGGGCTCAATACCAAAGTAAAGCAAATCCCGCAGCTTGAGGATAGGCAGTGTCTCTCTGTAGGGCTCCTCAAACTCATTATCCTTGAAGATCTCCAGTGTGAAGGGGAAGACCCCTTGGCTGCGTCCCATGATTTCCAGTGGAGAGTTACGGAGGTTGGGCACATAGCCTTCAGAAATGGTGTACAGTCGAGGGAACTCACAGGTGACTGGGATCAACAGCTTACTGGTGCGGATGATGATGTCGCCATTACTACCGGGCATCTGCTTGGGGAGCCCTGTCACTAGGTTACTAGCAATGATCTTATCATTCACCACCTGAAGCAGGGAGGAAGGAGAGGAAAAAGATGTTGGGATGGTTGTACTTGGCAGTTCTCCATCCCATACCCAGAAGACATTTATGATTTGGCTTCTAATCCTCTAGGGGACTCAGGTGCCAGCTTTGATTGTTTCTATTTGCTTCTTTTACTTTTAGGATGGCATCAAGATGGTCAGAATTTCACCCATGCTTCTCTAGAGACAACTATTCTTCATCAAGTTGTAACTAAGGTTACAAGATGGGGTCTTTGCCTAGGGTAGTGCAATTTAGGAGGAACATGCATTCCTTCTGCAGCATAGGAACAACTGACCTTAGCTCTCAAGTTTTTGTTGGTTTTATTTTTTCATTCATTCATTCATTCATTCATTCATTTGTTTGTTTATTTATTTATTTTTGTACCTCTGACTCAGTTGGGATAGGGGATTACAGTGTCAACACTCCTGGGAAAACAGCTGAAGCCTAGTTTCCTGGAATACTGAGAACTTAAGTCCAAGCTACTTTGTGTCAGAGCAGCTCTTGAGCCTAGATCTTCCTGGTACTTCAGATAGCCTTCTGTCCTCTCTGCTGTTTTGTCTCTCAGTACCTAGTCAACGAGAATAATTAGATAAAACAGGGAGATATTGTTTCCTCCCTATGGAGTCTGTGTCCCCAAGGAACTTCTCCCCTTTTGGGTTCTGCCCTTCCCCCCTGCTTCTTAGCAGGAATCTTGAAGTGGACCAAGGTTTCAGTCTGCCCACCCTGGGGTAGTGCTCTCTGGTCTCTTTTCCTTCTAGAAGGTCTAGTCTCTCTAATTCTTCTCACCTCATTTGTCTTTAAAAGTTGATTTGATGATATGTTTTGTGCTGCTTGCCCTACGTTATAGAATCCATAGTTTGGGTTTCTGATACCTAGAAGTATCAAGTGCAACCAATGATATTATATACAAGGATCTCTCTCTCTCTCTCTCTCTCTCTCTCTTTCTTTCTTTCTTTCTCCCTCCTTTCTTCCTTTTTTTCTTTCTTTCTTTCCTTTCTTTCTTTTCTTTTCTTTTCTTTTCTTTTCTTTCTTTCTTTCTTTCTCTCTCTTTCTCTCTCTTTCTCTCTCTCTCTCTCTCTCTCTTCTTTCTCTCTCTTTCTTTCTTTCTTTCTTTCTTTCTTTCTTTCTTTCTTTCTTTCTTTCTTTCTTTCCTCTACATGGCACAGTGGATAGAGTGCTGGACCTGGAGTCAGGAAGACCCCATTTTATGAGTTCCAATACATACTCACTGACCAAGTCACTTAACCTTTTTGCCTTAAGTTCCTCATTTGTAAGATGAGGCAGGAGAAGGAAATGGTAAGCCACTCCAATATCTTTGCCAACATGACTGAAATTACTCCACATCAAATATCTATATCTAGATTTCTAAATCTAGATATATTGATATTTATGTGTATCTAATTTCCATCAATTCTTTTTCACTAACCAGTTTTAGGTAAAAAAAAAATATGCTTATGGTAGCCCTGAATCATGTCCTTTAGAAAGACCAGAGTGGGTTTAA
The DNA here is from genome assembly GCF_037893015.1 of Macrotis lagotis. Lineage (NCBI taxonomy): Eukaryota > Metazoa > Chordata > Mammalia > Peramelemorphia > Peramelidae > Macrotis > Macrotis lagotis. The sequence continues at coordinate 53,613,683 of NC_133661.1, read as the reverse complement.
ATTCCATCGTAGAACATCCGTTCTCATAGTTCCAACTTCATGTCTATATGGGTAGCTCTCTGTTCCACACAGTAAGCTCTTGGTCTCCCTTTTGAGTTCTGGGCATGAATTTCTAGCTGCTGGTTGAGCACTTTCATTTGGTTATCTTCTTTCCACTTCAAATCCAGCACATCAAAGCTGGAACTCACACTCTTCCATTCCAAACTAACCCCCTCCAGCTTCCCTAATTGTATCGATCATTTTATCAACTAGACTTCAAGCCTTAGAATAATCTTTAACTTGTCCTTTTTTCTTGTTCACCATTTCTAGTCTGATAACATATGAAGCTCAGTTACATCCCCTATAGAATTTACAGCTGGTAGCTTTCAGTAAACACTTTTTATATATTATCCTTTTATAGGTGTATGTCTTGCTTGTTTTCCCAACTAGATTGTGAGATTCTCCATGAGAGGGACCATGTCTTATAGCTCTGTGTATTTCCCTTACACAGAACCTTCAATTCAATTTGGCAATTATTTATCAAATACTTACCATGGAGAAAACTCCAACTAGCACCTGGGGATCTAAAGATAAAATGAAAAATTGCCCTGTCTTCTAAGGAGTATAATTACATTTTTGGGGGAAGAGAATTCTTCTTCCCTAGACATTAGTGCTTGATAAATATTTATTCAATGACTAAATTAAACATCACCTTATATTGGATTATTGCAAGGGACAAATTGGTTTCCTTGAACATTGTCTCAGTTCTAGCCTTACCCCAAACCAACCTGTCTAACATGGCAGGAATGGAGTTTCTAGAATACTATTTCTTAAAACAATAACTACAGCCCCAAACACCTATATCTGCTCGAATCATCTATATTGTTTGCCATTGGTAAGTTATAAAGTCTGTCCTCTTTTGTCCTTAGCCTTTGGGATCACTGTTATCTGATGCCAAACTGCCCTTCTGACATTATCTTCTATAACTTTCAAATTAACCCTTGCTTCAAAGAGGGTGCTCTAGGCACTGTCTCCAGATCATGGCTTGCTCATTCCCATCTATGAACTTTCAGTCCCATTTTTCCCCTTGCCACACTGTCTATACTTTACATAAGCAAATCATACACATCCTTTGAGACTCAGATCCACTTCCTTGGCCACTACAGCTTCTATTAGCCTCTTCAGATCAATTCCTAAACTACATATGGACCTAACCAGACATCTGGCACTAATGATTTACTTTTGCCCCACATGTATGTCATTTCCCCAACTATAATGCAAGGTTCTTGAGGCTAGGGATGATGTCTTAGGATTCTTTATATTTCCCATATTCACTTTTGCAAATTATCACTTACTCTGTTGTGACTGACTGAATGAATTTCCTTGGAGAAACAGATAGAGCCTGCACAGAACTGAAGGTTGTTTGGCATTTTTTTGTAAGTTGTCATTGCCAAATAATTCATCATCAAATATCCAGATTATATAGTCTATTGCAGGTACTGTGCCTGAGCATTTTTCATCAGGGTAGGACCTAGCAGACTTTTGCTTTATGCATAGCTTTTAAGGGCTCATAGTCACTTCCCTGCCATGATAAGGCATCAGAGTGGGACTTTGTAGAGAACAGAGGGATGAATGAATGATGCATGATTGAGTTTTTGGCTCTTAATCTGATTCTATTCACTATCTTGGACTCATTTGCCTTGTCCTAAAATTAAAAATTCAATTTAATTCAACAAACATTTGTTAAAGGACACACTGTGTAGAAGGTATTATGCTTGGAACTGGGAATACCAGAACAGAAGTCAACAAAGTCTCTGACACAAAGGAATTGCATGAAATATGGACAGAAATAACTATAATAAAAATTAAGTTCATTGGAGAGCTCAAACCTGAGGGATCTGAGGCACGATCACTTTTACTTGGATGAATCAAAGAAGACTTTTTGGGGAAGTCTTTTTCGCATCTAAGCTGGGTTTTTCAGGAGAAAAAAGATTTTCATAGGTAGAGATAAAATAGGGGAGAGAGGATTAGGGGGTATTCATTCTATATTGGAGGCAAAAGAATGCAATTTGAAAGAATTGAATGACAGTGGTGTCATTTAACAGAATTAAGGAACTTAGAGTGAAGTTTTTGAGGGAAGATGATTAGTTCAATCTTGGTTGTGTTGAGTTTGAGATTTTGGCAAGACATTTCAATGAATGTACAAAGTAGATATTTGAAAATATGGGATTCTAAGAGAGAGTTTAGAGCTAGGTCTCTAGAGTTGGGTGTCATCTGAAAAGAGATGATAAATAGAGCCATGGCAATGGATGATTTCAAATGGAAAAAAATGTACAGAGACATAGGCTAAGAACAGAGCTTTTGGGGATGTCCACATTGAAAAGACAGAAGGAAAAGAATCAGCAAAAGAGCATGCAGAATGGTCAGAAAGAGGGGAAACTAGTAGTCATATCAGGGAAGCCAAGGGAAGGGAGAATATTAAGAAGGAAACATTAGTCAACAATGTAAAATGTTGTCAGAGAAGATGGTGACTGAGAAAGTGTTCATATGTTGGTCCTACTATCTGTTGTTATTTAATCTCTTTCTGTTCTATGTTAGCAATAGAGATTACAGTTGTGAGAAGTAACCAAAAATCTGGCAATAGGTGGACTTGATATTCTCATGAAAATATTGTCAACTACTTCATGGGTGATGTGCTTAGCTCAATCTGATGAAATGCAAGCTCCCTGAGGACTTGGAAGCTCTCCATCCATTTTACCTTATTGCCTCTTTCATATGTGTCTGGTTCATAGTTGGTATTTAATAAATGCTCATTAAATTGAATTAAGTTTTCTACAATGGATCTATTTTATCTGTGACTTAAATAAAACATCTATAACTCATCTTCCAAGCTTTAGGTCCTTGGATCATGTCCACATGCCCTCCCTCCCTGAGGAACCTACATCAACCACAGTGCCACAGGTCTTGAGGGAGAAGTAGATATTGATGTGGGTGCCATTAGATACTCCTCGGCAAGACGTGTTAGTCAGGAAGACTTCCAGACCCCCAACCAGGTCCTTGGGGATGTTTACTTCAATAGCATTTGACTGGCATTTCATAGGGACTGAAAGAAAGAAGACATTTGTCAGGTATAATCAGAAAACCTAAGCCAGGATCGGGGGAAGGGAGATATCAAGGAAGAAAGTTTGACTTGGTGGCATTAGAGTTGTTTAAGATTGTATTTATGAGGGGCAGCTAGGTGGTGCAGTGGATAAAGCACCGGCCCGAGTCTCAGACACTTAATAATTACCTAGCTGTGTGGCCTTGGGCAAGCCACTTAACCCCGTTTGCCTTTCAAAAAAAAAACCCTAAAAAAAAATTGTATTTATGCGTGCTAGTGTTTTCCACTATCTTTCAAAGACTTCAAAGGAAGTTAGTGAACATAACCCAGGAGTTCTTCCTTCTGGAATAAGAACTGGATAGGTTTCCTAAATATTCTGTCATTGTTTTAAGAGGAAACATCTATTTCCAGAATTTGAAAATAGTCTACCCTCTGGTCTCTTCCAAAGATATGGCCAGGGGGCAGCTAATTGGCACAGTGGATAGAGTCCCAACCCTGGAGTCAGAAGGACCTGAGTTCAAATCTGATCTCAGACACTTAATAGTTGCCTAACTGTGTGACCTTGGGCAAGTCACTTAATCCCATTGCCTTAAATAAATAAAACTTTTTTTTAGCTTTTTGCAAGGCAATGGGGTTAAGTGGCTTGCCCAAGGCCACACAGCTAGGTAAATATTAAATGTCTGCGGCTAAATAAAACTTTTTTTAAAAAAGAAAAAAGATATGGCCAGCACAAAACCATGACCTGAAGCCTTAAAGGATTAATATTTATCCCATAAAGTCAATTTATTGGCAATGAAGGAAAAGTTTTTTTTTTTCTACACAGGGTTTAAACCTGCTCAGCAAACTACCATGGCCCCATAAAACAGGCACTGTCAGCATGGTTTGGGAAACGTTTCAGATTGTCCTTGCTTGACTTAGTAAGTTGCAAACTAGTGATAAATTTAATTTTCTTTTAGCACCAAAAAGATTGCTTTGCCTTTAAAGTACAGAGAATTAGACAGACCCCAAATTTTGTCTCTTCAAGGAGGGTCTAGACAAAACCCAACAACATTTTATATATATTATGAAGAAATCACAGTCTTAAGGGGTAGTCCCTGGAGCATTTACCAATGGATGCTGTTGTACCTATATGGAGAATCATTTATGCTTGTTCTTTTTCTCATTTCTTTGTTAGGAAAATAAACTTTGGTCATTGATTAGATATTTATGGAATTGTATATTTATATTCAGATAATAACATAGTCTAGTGAGTTGGACTGATAATCACTACATAATTTTGGAGGAAAGTATCTAAATGGGAGTCAAGAGACTTAGATTTCTTTGCTAGGCATAAGGGTCATGAATTTTGTACTAGAAGAAACCTTGGGCATCATCTACCCAATCTCATCTTAGAAATGAGGCAACTGAATCCTATAGAAGGAATATATGGCCAAAGGCATATATGATTTGTAAATAGTAGAGTCAGAATTTGAACCCAGATTTTCTAATACCAAATTCAGTGCTCTTTCTAGTGTACCTTACAGCATGTAGACCCAGCTATCATGACTCATTTTCTATAAAATAGGAACACTGATTTGCAAATGTCCTACAAGTTCCAGTCTCAGACTGTTGTTGCCTGAGGTCCTAAGAAGAAGAATCCTGCTGTCAAGAATCATATAGCCAGGATGTGGTTGAGGTGGGACTTGAATCTGACCCTGGATCTCTATCCTTTCATCATTATTACTTAGAAGTTATATAAATCTTTGGGAAAGTTTCTGCCAAAACTTCTAACCTTCCTAAAAAATTCTAGGTTATCAATTCAGGGATACGTAGGAAGGCTTGTATTGAAGGGAAGCAGGGTTGAGAAGACCTCAAGGTCAGGAGAGGAGAAGAATATTAGGTAAACTTTCAGTTGAGGTTGAGTCCTACCTTGGCAAGTATGATTGTCCTCAGATAGTACCAACCCTCGAGGGCATTCACATCGATAAGTTGTTTCATATCCATGGCAGGAATGACTGCAGCCACCATTTTTGTTATGACATCCCTCGATGTCTGCAACAGAAATAGAAAATCCAAGAGGGTCAATTTTGTCACCCTAGCAATTTCCTAGCCTGAGAGGGTAATGCTGGGAAAAAACTTTTGCAAGATCTAGACTATGGATTTGTGATTTCTTCAGTTTAGGGAATTTTCAATGTGTAAATTCCCTTCACCAATGCAAAACAATTATTTTTTTTAGTTTTTTTTCAAGGCAGTGGGGTTAAGTGACTTGCCCAAGGCCACACAGCTAGGTAATTATTGTCTGAGGTCAAATTTGAACTCAGGTACTCCAGGGCCAGTGCTCTATTCACCATGCCACCTAGCTGCCACCAAAACAATTATTCTAAGAGCTTAGATTTAGAGTTGGAAAAGACCCTAGAGGTCATCTAGTGACATCATCATCATCATCATCATCATCCTAATAACAACAACAATAACATTTACATCATCCTTTAAGGTTGACAATATGTGTTTTATTTGGTCCTTACAACAAGGAAATTGAGACTAAGTGACTTGCCTATGTGTGGCAGAGGCTGTATTAGAATCTACTTTTGCACTTTTTCCTTTTTAGGCTACTATTTACAAATAGCATATTTAATTAAAGATGAGGTAAGAAACCCAAATGGATAAAGTTGCTTGTTGGAATTTGATCAGAGAATTATACATTTTGAAAATGGATCTTGATTTTTCCCCCCAACCAAACAAAATTTTACTGATTGCCGGCTATTTTACAGAACAAATGGAATAGTGAAGCCAAGCTTTGTGGAAAACCAAACAAGTCGGTTTCAATTGAAATATCCTCTTCATCCTCTTTGAGAACTTACAGAGCAGTATTGAATTTGAAAGAATCTGTTATTCTTACTGTCAGGATGTGAATTCCACTAGACAAGACTTTGGCTCCCCTTTGTGAATTGGGTTAATATTATTGATTGGTCCATTACCTGCTGCTCTTAGAATCTCAGAACCCAAGTGTATTCAGGTTAAGGCTTCTGTGATAACAGCCGACCATGAAAGTAGAATAAAATAAAAAACATTAAGAAACTTTGCTCAAAAGAGCTTCCTACATTTCTTTTATGGGGAAGATAACATTTTTCAAGTTCCCAAATAAAAATGTTTTTTTCCAAGAAAAGTGTTATAGCTAATATAATTTCAGTTTGTCACCTTCAGAACATAAATGTTGCTATCATTAAACTTCCAGAGGAACAGTAAGAATTCTTAGTTGCAAAAAAGAAGGATCTGAGAAGACTGAAAAAGGTAGATTCAAAGAATGGGCTAATTTATCCAATTTTGGAAAGGATCCCCAAGACTATTGCTTTAGACCTATTCTTATGACTCCATGATATTACAAATAGGTGCCATTTATCTTCTAAGGATGAAAGGAAAACCAATAATTTGAAATATTGATGACTTAAAGCATTTGAGTACCATTATAGAAACAGAGCCATTAGTAGGTATTCTTGCACATTGGACAAATTCACTTGTAGATTATGGGGGTGGGAACAGTTGAAATAGGAGTCATCTCAGAAATGGGAATGTCAGAGATATAGGATCCTGGAACAATCCCTCTTGAGGAAGTTGTGCTGCATAGGATGGGCAGGCAAAGAACCACCAGGCAATGGTTTTTGGAATATTACAGGGAGGAAACTTGCCTTCTTCCCATGGAATGTTGCCCCCCTTGAATGTTGGTCCTCTGGAGCAAAGCTCTGATCATTCCTAACTGAAATCTACTCTGGTGATTATATCCAGATATCACAGCTAAGTGAGACTCTAAGAAAAGGTGATCTCTGGTCTTCATGAGTCCAGAATCACGTAGGTGTCTCAAAAAACCAACCTCCCTAGTAGCACTTTTTTTTTGTCTTCATGAGTCCAAGCCCAGAACCACCTAGCTACCTCAAAAACCAGTCTTTTTTGGATCACATTTTTGTCTCTAGAAAGTGCTCTTCCTTAATAAGGATGCCATCTTAAGTGTTCAAGGAGGGACAAAAGTTGCCTCCTGGTTGTGGTTTCAATTATTTCTTGTACAATAATTGCATAAAATATTGTTTCTCTTGAACATTAATAAATTAACTTTTTAATTAGTCTTTGTGAAGCTTAAAGCGAATAAATTCAATGCAATCATATTTATGAAGCTATAAATTTAACAGATAAAGGTAATCTTTTGGCCTTAGAAACCACTGGGGAAAATTTTCTATTTAATTGTATTAGAGGCAATGTGGTATAGTGAAGAAAGAATTATCCTTGGGCTAAGGAAGACCCAAGTTCAGTTCTGGCCTCCAACATGTATTGAATGTATAACCACAGACAAGTTTCTTAACCACTCTCTCTTAACCTAAGCAGACTATGGGTTCTCAAGTTGTCTTTGTAAATGATGCTTCCACCATGAAATCACAGGTTTAAATCAGTAATAATGATTAATTGGGCATCTTCAAGTGGGAAGAAATATTAAAAGTCAACATTAAAAAGATTCCCTTTCCATATTCCTTTTATTAAGACATCTCTGTTTCCTTTGCTGGATTCTCTTCCAGATCATAAGCTCTATATGTGGTCTTCTGTTCTGGGCCATGGATTTAATGACCAACTCTGTGCCACTGTCCTCCAATCTGGCATCTCCAGGCTCCTTTCAGACATCACCAACTCAACATGTCCAAAACAACATCCAACAGTCTCTACTTCCTACTTTCCCTATTATTGAAGATGCCAACACCATCTTCCCAATTTCTTAGACTCCCAACTGGGGAGCCATCCTGGATTTCTTACTATCTCTCACCTCCACCTGCTCCATATCCAATCTCTTATCAAAGTCTATTGATTTCACCTTTGCACAATTTCTCCAAAATGTCCCCTTTCTTTCTCTGACCCTGCCCCGACTCATATACTTAGTCCACTGTTTGAGGTAGGGGTAGGGTAGGGATTGCCTGCCTCAAGTCTCTCTTCACTTCAATCCATCCCCTCACCACTAAAGTGACTTTCTTAAAACACAAGTCTGATCATGTTACAACCCTCCCTCCTCGGTAGACTCCAATGGCCTCACTATTGCTTCCAGGAGCAAATACAAAATACTCCATTTAGTATTCAAAGCCCTTCATAACAGGCCCTCCTCCTACCTTTCCAGTTTTCTTATACCTTACTCCCCCATACATACTCTTCTATTCAGTGACATTGGCCTTCTGGCTGTTTCTTAAAGAAGACCCTCTTTCTCCCCACCAGGTATTTTATCTGGCTTGTCCCCAATGCCTAGAAAGTTTCCTTCCTCTGCTCTATTGACCTTCCTGGACTTCCTTAAAATTACAATTAAAATCCCATTTTTTATTCCAAGCTTTCCCTAACCCCTCTTAATTGTTAATCATTAACTTAATCATCATCAAGTTAATCATCTTAACTGTTAAACATTTCCTGTGTATGCTATATGCAGTTTACCCTGTTTATATTTGTTTTCATTTTGTCTCCCCTCCTTTAGATTGTAAGTTCCTCGAGGGCAGGGACATCTTTTGCCTTTCTTTTGTAGCCCCAGAGTTTATTGATTGGCACATATTAGGAATTTAATAGATGTTGAATGACTGATTGACTAAATGAATGGACTGGACAAGTCATTTCACTGCTTGTGGAAATGGGATCAGATGCCTTTTGCTTGGTCCCGGAGGCCAGGCCAGAACTAGAGGGAAGTTGCAAAAGGGAAATTTAGGGCTGGATATAAGGGAAAATTTCCTAATAGGTAGGGCTCTTCCTGAGTAGAAAACTACCTTAGGAACTAATGGATTCCGCTTCCTTGGAGGCCTTCAGACACAGGTTGGATGACAACTTGATGGCACATTTTAATGGGGATTCTTTTTAGGATATGGGTTAATGGCAGCCAAGGTCCATTCCAGTTCTAAAACTGTCTGATTCATTGGCTCTCTATTTCCCCATGTAAAATGAAAAGATTAGACAGGATGAATTCTCAAAGTCCCTTTTCTTTAGGAAAAAAATGCTAAGATCAAAATTTAATATTCAGCCTTTCCAATTCTAAATACTCTCCTCTTTGGAGAAATTAAACTAAGCTGGTCTAAAGGATAATGGATTCTATTGATTGGGGATATTATAGAAGGTTCTTGCTCTAAGTTAGAGCCCTATGGTCTCAGTCAACTTCAGGATTCCATGATTGTAGGTCTCCAATCATTAGATACAAGGAAAGTTTTCAGTAAGTTAGTTGTAGTTGCACCATCTGGAGTTAGGTCATTGAAGGGAAGTAGAGGAAAATAAATCCTGAAGTGGAACTTGTCCTAAGTTTTCCTTTTAAATTCATGGATTTATGGATAAGAAGGCTGAGAGGAGTCTGATGAATGAACTGCATGTTCAGCCAATAAAATAATCACGCATAATTAGGAATGCTCCTCAGGAGCCTTCTTTGGAATTAATTATCTCCTGCAGTGTTCAAATATGCAGAGATTATTGCAGAAAATAAAGAAGATTAAGGAAGAATTCAGGCCATTACACTTCTTTCAATAAAATTCCAAATAAATTAACCTTGTTCTCAGAGACACTGTCTGCATATGCAGCACATAATGGCTGCTGCAGTAGTTAACACATCCTTTATCTAAGACTCTAACACTCGTATTGGTGCAAGTCATGCTTGGGTCTTTCTATGCTGCTGTAGCTTTTAATCTAACTAGAGCCAAATGAGTTTATGGAAAAACCCAATTTTCATTTCTATAGTCCTTTAAAGTTTGCGAGACATTTTCCTCATGACTCCTGGTTATTCTCATTCCTAATTTACATATTAGGAAGCTGAGACCCAGAAAGGTAAAGATGGCAGCTAGGGGGTGCAATAGAGCATACAGCATCAGGTCTGGAGTCCAGAAGATTCCTCTTATTGAGTTCAAATCTGTTCTCAGACACTTACTGTGTGACCCTGGGCAAGTCACTCATCTCTGTTTACCTCAGTTTCCTTATCTGTAGGAGAAGGAAATGGAAAACCATTCCAATATCTTTGCCAAGAACACTCTACAAGGGGTCATAAAGAGTTAGACACAACTGAAGAACAACTGGACAAAAAAAAATCTAACTGAGATTTAGTAGTTATCAAATGTTAACAGGAAAATACAAATCTAGATCTCCCCTGACTTCAGGTTTATATTCATTGTGTTCCAACATCTGAAGTTGTTCTTTAGGTAGGAGTATGAGCACTTACTATCTTCACCCCTCTGAACAGTGACAATTCTATCCTAAAAGGGCTGTCAGACTATAGATCCAATCCATCATGCTGTCTAAAATAGGAATGTATAGTTCATTTTTCTAAGTCAAACGTGGAGGATCTATGACTTAGGGTGAGTCATCCTTGTCCTGTTCCTTCAGTGTTAACAATGAAGTGATAAAATATTTTAGGAAATGCAGATGATAGTATAGAAATTTCTGCAAATGTAACTACCTGAACTTGGATTGCTAGGTGATTCAGTGGATGGAGTATTGAACCTGCCGTCAGGAAGACCTAATTCAAATATGACTTCAGATACTTATTAACTGTGGGACTTTGGCCAAGTCACCGCATCCAGTTTGCCTCTGTTCTCATCTGTAAAATGAGCCTGAGAAGGAAATGGCCAATCCATATGGAGTCAAGAAGCATTGGACTGAAAATGACCAAACAACAATAAACTACCTGTTACAGGAAAGGCATTCGGAAGGAGAGGGCCGGTTAGAATATTATGTACAAATGTCCTTTTCATTATGTTCATTCCATAACCACTGCAAAGCAGTATTTTGACTTGTGGCTTTATTATCCCTTGGTTATATAAAATGTATATACCATGTTTAATCTTAAAAAGAAGAATTTATCATTTGTCTTCTTTATGTCTTAAGGTACTTTCACAGGGTATGTATCGGCTTCCCTCTTAATGATAATAACTGACTTTTCATAGAGTTTCAAAATTTTCTTAAACTGTTAAATGCATTTTTCAGTTGAATTTTATGGTGACCCTTTGAGGTAAATGTTATAGACATTACTATTCCCTTTGAAACAAATGAGACAAAGAGAGGCAAAATGGTCACACAGCTAGTAAATATAAGAAGTAGGATTTGAACTCAGGTCTTCCTAACAGCAGGTCTAACACTTCATCCAATTCATTACGGCAGCAAATTAACAGCATAGCCTGATTATATAAGTATATATCACAGTATAGTATAGTTCTAAAAGGATATATATAATTGTATAGTATAACTAGTATGAGTATAACGACTCAGCAGTTGAACTCTAGTACATTTAGCATAACTATTCAAAAGTGATAACTCACAGGAGAGAAGGAAGTCACATTCTAGCATAACTAGTATAAGACTCAACTGTTACTTTCTAGACTCACTAGTGTAAGAGTATAATTACTCAATAGTAACATTTTAGTATACCTAATATCAGAATATAATTACTCAACTGTTACTTTCTAGTATCACTAGTGTAAGAGTTCACTAGTATAACTACTAAACAGTTACATTCTCGTGTAACTAGTATAAGAGTATAATTACTCGACAATTACATTCTAGAATAACTAGTATCAGAATATAACTACTCGTTACTTTCCACCACATTTTTTTAGGTTTTTGCAGGGCAATTGGGTTAAGTGGCTTGCCCAAGGCCACACAGCTAGGTAATTACTAAGTGTCTGAGGTCAGTTTTGAACTCAGGCACTCCTGACTCCAGGGCCGGTGCTCTATCCACTACGCCACCTAGCTGACCCCATTACTTTCTAGTATAACTAGTATAAGTACTCAACAGTTACATTCTGGTATAACTAGTATAAGAGTATAACTATTCAACTCTATTATATATCTCTATTATATATATATATATATATATACATATATATATATATATATATATATATATACACTCTATTATATGTCACTGTTTTTGCTCTCCATTGCCACACATCCCCACCCCACCTGGCCATTTGAATCCCTTCTGCCCCATAATCACCTTCACAGGTCTTGCCATCACTTCCCAGGACACGTCCAACCCCACATTCACAGCGGTATGAGTTCTTCAGATTTACACAGATCTCACTGCAGCCACCATTGTTTTTTTCACATTCATTTTCATCTGTAGAATAGAAATCATTCTAGCAACACATGACTAAGCAGTAATTGCTGGGGTGGGTTCTTATAACTGGCAGGAGAGCCTCCAAAACAGGGAAACACAAATCTTTTGGAAGGATACATTCTCCCAGATAAAATCAGCATGCATTCTATTACTCTTTATATTCCCTAGTGTTCCAAGGTACCTTCCATCCACCCACCTGTAACAACAATCAGGTTATCAATAGTCTTTCTCTGTTAAAATATAGAAGACTAATTAGACAAGGATGATTCTCTTCAACCAGATGCAGTGAAAAACTATTAGCACATGTCATATAATTGTAGGTCAGGAAATGCTAACAAGTTTGTGGTATAGCTAAACCTCATTTATTCAAAAAAGGCATTCCTAAAAAGCTTTATATCTCCTGTCTTAGAGAAAAAGCCAGACCTTCTTTTCATTGCCATACCTTTGGGCTTATATCTCTCCTACCCTTCACTGCTCCACTTTAGAAAAAATAGTCTATATTTATTCCCTCCATTTCCATTTTCTCATCACTCACCCATATCTCAATTCCTTGCAATATGGTTTCTGATGCCACCTCTACTGAAATTGTCAATCCAATTTCCCAAGCTAATGGCTTGTTTTTGTCTTCAATGTCCTTGATCTTTCTGCCTCATTTGATACTGTCCGCCATTCCCTCCATCTTTAGTTTCTGTAACTCTGCTCTCCTATTCCTTTTCCTATTTCTGTAACTGCTCTTTCTTGGTCTACTCAATTGGTTTATTGTCCACCTTCTCTGTTTTAAGGTTCTGTTTTTGACTCTTCTTTCAGTCATTTCTTCCATGAAGATTTCTCCCAAAGTTCACCCCTAGATCCCTTTCCTTTATCTGCTATATCCCTTTACCTTGTTCTCCTTTCAGAGCTTCAGACCCAATGTATGCAAAACTAAACTCACCTTTGCTTTCCTAAATCTGTCCTCCTTCCTAACCTCCCTGTCTCTATTGATGAACCCCCATTATTCTCCCAGGCACTCAAGCTCAAAATCTTGGAGTCATATTTGAATAAACTCATTTTCTCACCGTCTATATATATATATATATTAGGTTTTTTGCAAGGCAAATGGGGTTAAGTGGCTTGCCTAAGGCCACACAGCTAGGTAATTCTTATTTTTTAGGATTTTGCAAGGCAAATGGGGTTAAGTGGCTTGCCTAAGGCCACATAGCTAGGTAATTCTTAAGTGTCTGAGACCAGATTCGAACCCAGGTATCCACTGCACCACCTAGCCTTCCTCTCATCTTCTATATTCAATAATTTGCCAGGTTGTTGATTTTACTTCCTCAATATCTCTCAGGTTCAACCTCTTCTCTCCTCTTATGTTTCCATCATCTACTTCATCACCTTGTCCCTAACTGGGCTTTCTGCCTCTATTCTTTTTTTTTTCCAAGTGGCCAAAATTATTTTTCAAATGCACAAGATCCATTATGTCACTGCCCTGCTCCAGAATCTCAAATGGTTCTCTCTAGCCTATTGGAAAAAAATAAAATAAAAACCTAACCTGAGATCTAACTCCATTGTCAGACTCCAAAGTAAATGGCTTTAGCTTATCATCCATCTTTTGGCCCATATGTTGGACCATGAACTCTTCCTTGAGCTTTACCTCTCTCCAGTCTCCAATCATGCATTCAGGCATTCCCTGACAAAAGAATGCTTTCCCTTCTCCTCTTTAACTATTAAAACCCACCCCTTCCTCCAGGACTCAGCCCAGATATCTGTTCATCCAGGAAAAAACTCTAATTGTCCAACAGAAAGTTCCTTCTCCCTCATATTTTTATAGAGAACTTTGCCTGAATTTCTCACTAATGAAACCACAGATCCTTAGGGTAAACAAGAATAAATCTCCAAACAACTCAGAGAATCAAAGAGTCATTATGGCTATACCCTTATTAGGGCATAAGAAGCTAGTCTTGGTAGTGAGGACAAGAGGGCTTTCTTTCTAGTTTTCTTTTACTTTTCTCATATTCACAGATAAAACTTACACTGGCCTTTTTGTTTCCCATATAAGACATTTCTTCTCTTGTTTTTAAGCCTTTGCCCAAATGGTACATGGCTGCAAAGCCTTTACTTCTCATTTCTTCCTCTTAGGATCCCTGTTTCTCTCCTCTCCTCTCATCCTGCCCCTATTATGTGTTCTCTCCCTCCTGAAATTATTTGATGTATAATTTAGATTTACATATATATATATATATGTGTATGGTATACATTCAACAGAATGTAACCATATATATATATATATATATGTGTATATACATACATACATATATATATATGGTATAACTTTAACAGAATGTAACCTCTTTGTGGACTGTGACTTTCATTTTTATCTTTTTCTTTCCAGGTTAAATGTCTTGTACCTAGCAGTTACTTTCTAAATATGTATTGAATTGAATTGAATTTCTAAATTAAATAAATTAAAATGTCTTCCCCTTTGCACTCTTTGTGTCCTAATTATAGCTCCCATGTTTAGTGGATTTTTTTGATGGTGCCACTAGACAGGATGGTCTTTATTAGTCCTAGTTTAATCCACTTTCTTTTGAATTAAAAAAAAAGAATCAGGAGAAAGGAAAAGACTATCCCATGGGATGAGATCTTCAGCCTGATGATTTCTCTAAAGGAGAGAGAATGGAAAAAAAGTCATTCAAGCAGCCCTGGATTCTTTTCAAATTGCCCATTAAACCTCCCTTTCTGCTGCCCAGGAATGATAAAAATACCTGAGTGCCACTCTAGGAGAGAATTCCTTTAGATAGTGCTAGACTGTCCCTATCTAGCTAATTACATTATGACCCAGGCAAGCCCTGCCCAGGTTCCACCCCTGATCTGGCAGGGCACAAGGATCAAGTATTGTTCTGTCCAGAGAAAACCCACCTTCTCCCAATTTCTTTTGCTTTTTTTTGCTCTGACTAGTCTGATCTGCTGTCACTCTTCCTGTGATTTCAGTTATCCTCACACAAATGATACCAAAGTTTCTTTACCTAAGCTTTGATTCCCCTCCCACCCCCACAGTGTCCTCTACCTGCCAGACCCTTTTACCTAGTTGGTCAACTCCCCATCTCACCATTGCTTTCTTACCCAGGCACGTTTGTTGGTCTGGGCCCAGGATGGTTCCTTCAGAACATGTGCATTCAGAGTTTGAGCATGTACCATGGCAGTCTACCACATCACAGATATCATAGAAATCTGTGGAAAGGCCAAAGACAAAGTGATGATTAGGAGAAAAAGACTACATTCTCACTAGTGTATAAGTTCTTTGACACCCCAGTTTTTGGTTGTGATCCAAAAGGCTGCCATGGTGGTTTCAGGGCTTCCTGAAGCCAGTGGAATTAGGTAAATGATTGTGGTTTTCCTCTAAGGTTACCTATAAAGAAATATTGACATATTTGTCTTGTAAATACATTTCCTAACCGAATAGAATATTTTCTTTTCTGGAGTTTTGTCAAAGGTGACAGAAAAAATGATTATGAGAATGACTTGAAGGCACGATTCCAATGACTACCTCTTTATCCTTCAGGAATATCTCACAGACTCTTGAACCAGCAGGCTTAATTTTCTAGTTAGGACCAAATAGAAAGGATCGTATTAACACAATCCCCAGGCAAACCTTTAACTGAAAATTCTGGCTCCCAGTGTAACATCAGTTGAAGTGTGGTGGTATGAGAACAATCCAAGCCTGTTGGGTACAGTCAGATTGGGGGAAAGGGATGACCTATTCTCATGGCTGAAGGGGAGGAATGTTCCACTCTGGCGTAATGTCCCAGGGGTCAGTTTGCGGTAGCATCAGGGCACGGGACCATGACAGGGAGGGAGTAAGTGTGCCCTCTGATATCATCTGTTTCCTGACACAGCATCCCATCATCCTACCCTCATTGTGGCTCTGTTCCCAGCACCCTTACATTTCAGAGTGCCATTCTCTTTTACTCTTTCTCTGCAAATGATTTTTCAGGCCCCCGAGGGAGAGGAAAACATAAGGGAAAATTACTTACGGCCACAATAAGCATGAAAACAGACACTGGGTTTGGTCAAACGATAGACATAATAGCCTCCAGGACAGGCTTTGACCTCCACAGTATTGTTCCAGAGGCAACAGTTTCCATTGAAACTGGCACAAGCCTGGCGCTGTACAATGCCATCCACTTCTTGTGGGTGGTTGCCATTCAACCAGATAGGTGCATGGGTGCCACAGTGGTTCTCTTGGATGCAGAATGTCGGCATGGCATCTCCTGCCATGCCTGTGAAGCGGTACCACTCCCCATCCACATGGCTGTCACAGGCAAGTTGACCATCGTCCTCCTTTAGCTGATGATCTGTGTTCCTCCAGGGCTCATTCAAGCTAATATAAGCAGAGCAGGGATCCAGGGCTAGAAACAGAGAGAATTGCTGAAAGGGGAGCCCTTGTGTGGATGAACAAGGTTACTTCTTAGATGTCCAGTTCTTAATATACAATTAGGGGCATGACTGAAAAATGACTAAACAACAAAGATCTATACAGCCATATACATACGTACTCACAAACACATACAGTTGAGTATAGAAATTTATCTTACTCAACTGGGAAGTAGGAGGGGAATGGGGTAAGAGAAAGGGGGTGGTGATAAAAGGGAGGATAGATTACAGAAAGCAGTGATTAAAAAAAGAAAGAAGAAAACCAAATTACCAAATAAAAAACGAAAAGGGTGAATGCACAACCAATTAAGATTAAATTAAAGCAGCTATTAGGAGATATTTTGCCCAACTACATGCCAATAAAACCAACAATCCAAATGAAATAGATATTTGCAAAAAATAAATGACCCAGATTTATAGAAAACAGAATATTTAAATAACTCTATCTTAGAAAAAGAAATTAAACAAGCCATACATGAATTCCCTAAGGGAAAAACCCAGGACCTAATGAATTTACAAGTGAATCCAATTGACTATTTAAAGAAGGAATTCCAATATTATATAAACTGTTGGAAAAATAGATGAGTTCTACCAGATTTCTTCTATGACACAAAAGTATTTTTGATACCGAAACCAGGTTCCTAAAAACGATGACTTTTTATAGATGATATGATGGTATTGTTAGCGAACCCTAACTAGTCAACTTAAAAAATAATCAAAACAGTTAAAATTAGCAGAATTGTAGGATGTAAAATAAACCCACATGAATCATTCACATTTCCCTAACAACCTCAGCAAAAAAATTCATTCAGAGTGACTGCAGACAAAAACTAGAGACAGAGGACTATAGACCGATTTCTCTAATGAATACTGATACAAAAATTTTAAATAAAATACTGGCAAGGCAATTACAGCAACAAAACATAAAGATGATACACTTTGGCTAGGTTGGATTTATACCAGAAATGCAGGGTTGGTTCAACATTAGGAAAAGTAGAGGCATCATTGACCATATCAATGAACAAAAACAACAAAATCAAATGCCATTTCAATAGATGCAGAAAAAATTTGTGACAAAATACAATACCCTTTCCTCTTAAAAAAAAGTAGTCATAGGAATAAATGGAGCTTTTCTTAAAATGATAGGTAGTCTCTACTTAAAATCAAGAGCAAACATTTGTAATGGGGATAAACTAGCAACCTTTGCAATAAGATTGGGAGTGAAGCAAGAATGTCCGTTATCACCATTACTATTCAATATTATACTAGAAATGCCAGCTATAGCAATAAGATGAGAAAAAAAGAAATTTAAGGAATAATCATAGGCAATGAGAAAACAAAACCATTACTTTTTTGTAGAGATATGATGGCTTATTTACAGAACCCCAGAGAGTCAATTAAAAATAGTAAAAAAAAAAAATTAACTTCAGCAGTAGGATATAAAATAAAATAAAATAAACTCACACAAATAATCATCGTTTCTACTATATTACCAACAAAACCCAGTAAGAAGAGTTAGAAAAAAATTTCCTTTTAAAATAACTGCAGACAAAATAAAACACTTAAGAATCTAACTGCCGAGACACACCCAGGAACTATAAGAACACAATCACAAAACACTTTTTCATTCAAAGACGTATTTAAACAATCAAAATGTTAATTACTCATGGGTAGACAAGAGCCAAAAATGAGAATTCTTAAAGTACTTTGCTTAAGCAGCGCTAGACCAAACAACCAAATAATTATTTTCTAAAGATAGGAAAATGATAACTCATCATCTAAAGGAACAAAGGATCGAGAATATCAAGAGAATCAATAAAAAAAAGCACACACGGTCTAGCAGTACTAGGTCTCAAACGATCATAAAAAGTGAGAATTGTCAAAACAATTTGAGATGGGGCAAGAAACAGAGGGACTGATCGATGGTACACATGAAAAAATCGGGACTAAATGGCCGCAGTAACTTTGTGTTGATAAACCAAAAGATCTAAGCTTTGAGGGCAACAATTCACCATTTGAAAAAAAAAATGGTTGGGAAAACTGGAAAGCAGTTTGACAGAAACCGAGCATTTGGAGGTCTCACATTGTATCAAAATAAGTTCAAAATAAGCATATGGTTTAGACCTAAAGGGTATCATAAGCAAATTAGGGAAGCATGGAAAAATTTGCTTGTCAGATCTATGGATAAGAGAGAATTCATGATCAAACAGGAGATAGAGAGCATAGAAGAGGTAAAATGGATAATTTTGATTATATGAAATTAAAAAGGTTTTGTATGGACAAAACCAATGCAGCTAAAATTAATGGGAAAGCAGGAAACTGGTGGTGGTGGTGGAGAACTTTTACAGCAAATTTCTCTGATAAAGGACTCATTTCTCAAATATATAGGGAACTGAGCCAAATTTATAAAAATAACCCTTTTTTTTTAGTTTTTTTTTTGCAAGGCAAATGGGGTTAAGTGGCTAGCCCAAGGCCACACAGCTAGGTAATTATTAAGTATCTGAGACTGGATTTGAACCCAGGTGCTCCTGACTCCAGGCCGGTGCTTTATTCACTGTGCCACCTAGCCGCCCCCTCAAGAACCCTTTTTCAACTGACAAATGGTCAAAGGTTATGAATAGGTAATTTTCAGATAAAGAAATCAGAGCTATCTATGATCACACAAAAATTTCTATCACTATTGAGTAGAGAAATGAAAATTGAAATAACTTTGAAGTACTACCTCATACTCACCAGATTGGCTAACATGACAAAAATGGAAAATGAAAAATGCTGGAAGGGATTTGAAAAAATGAATACATTAATGCAGTGTTGGAATTGTGAACTGGTCCAATCATTCTGGAGAGTAGATTGGAACTACATCCAAAGGGTTATAAAACTATGCACCTTTTGACTCAGCAATTCTACTTAGTCTGTATCCCAAAGAGATGAAAGAAAAAGAAAATATACATTTATAGACATCAGCTCTTTATGTGGTGCCACAAGTTTTGAAACATGAGGGATGTCCATCAATTGGGCAATGGCAGAAGAAGTTGTGGTATGTAAATGTGGTGAAATACTATCGTGCTGTAAGAAATTAAGAAAAAGATCCTTTCAGAAAAACCTGTGAGGATTTAGATGAACTAATGCAAAGCAGAGTGAGTAGAATTAGGAGAACACAGTGATAACAATGTAAATTAACTGTGAAAGATTTAGCTACTCTGATCAACACAATGATCCATGATAATTTCAAAGGACTCATCATGAAAAATGCTATCCTCCAGAGAGAGAACCAAGAAACTCTGAGTGGATTGAAGCATTTCTTTACTTTATTTTCATTGCTTTCTTTCTTCCTTCTCAATTTGGCTAATGTGGAAATATATTTTGCATTACTACATATGTATAATGGGGATCATATGTCTTGCCCTCTTAATGAATTGAGGAGAAGCTTGAGGGAGGGAGATAATTTGGAATTGAAAATAAAAACTTTTAAAAGACACAAAAATTCTGAAATCTTCAATAGCCATTTTTAGATTTAAGAAAGTTTTTAATTCTTCTGTCATGCCATAACTTAAACACACTTTTCCTGCCTTCACTGGAGATTAATAAGGTTAAGATCTGAACTCAGTCTATTATACATGAAAACCATTAATACAAATCACCAAACCATCCTAAAAGCCTTGTCTTCTTCCAAGCTTGTTGAAATTTGCTTCATTAACATTTTCTTAGCATCCCTTTTGCTTAATCCTTTAGATGACCTCTTCATATTGTCCAGTTTTCAAGTTCAAACCCAGAACGTGACTCTTACTAAGATGAAATTTAATAACAAATTTATATGGGATGATAAGCTCTATGAGGGCTTTAAATACATTTTTCCATTTGAGCCTCATAACAGCCCTGTTAATTTGAGATCATTTTAATAATGAGGAAACTGGGGCTTCTAGAGTTTCAGTGATTTGTCCCTGGCCGCATAGTAAGCTTCAAAAGGAGGATTCAGACTGAAGATTTCGTTCCTCCATGTGCACTAAGTTACACTGATTCTCATTCCTTGTTCCACTAGTGTGATAATCAATCAATAGGCCTTCATGAACTTTCTACAATAGGGTAGCCAGATGGTACAGTGGATAGAATGCCTGGGTTTGGAGTCAGGAAGCCTTATCTTGCTAAGTTCAAATCTGGTCTCACATACTTACTAAGTATGTGACTCTGGGCAAATCACTTAACTCTGTTTGCCTCAGTTTCCTCATCTGTAAAATGCACTGGAGAATGAAATGGAAAACCACTCTGGTATCTTTGTCCAGAAAAACCCTCAGATAGTAGGATCCCAAGGAGTCAGACATGACTGAAATGACTGAACAACAAAACCCATCTACACTGTGCCAGCTCCTGGGGGATAGGAGGACAAAGAAAATTATTTACTCTGGTCTGGGCCATCCTTAAAATAAGGCTTTGTTGACCTAGAAGAGACAGACTCTCTTCTCCTATTAGAGACTGAGTAAACAAAATATGTACTGAATATAATGGAATATTACTGTGCTATAAGAAATGATGAAATCATGGAATCCAATTTTAGAGAAAACTGGAAAGACTTCTATGAACTGAGGATGCAGAAGGAAGTGAGAAGGCAGAGGAGAACAATGTATATAATTGTAACAGCTTTATATGGCAAAACAACCTGGAAAAATCATAGAACTCTGATCAATGTAATGATGTATCAGAGGTTTAAAATGATGATCAAATGTGCTGAGGTGATGAACTTAAAATGCAAAGATATTTATTTTCAGACTTACCCAATGTGAGAATTTGAACTATGAAGTTTTGGAGTGTATTTTTTGTAATTTGCTCAGTGTATGTAGGGGAGATAGTGGAAGGGATGGATTAAAAAAAATTAAAAGGAAACTCTCCCTGAACTGAATTTCTCTTTTATTTTGCCTAAAAAGAGTCTTGAGATGTTAATACCGCCATTTTAGCATTTTTTTTTGAAAGTTATTAGACCTAGGAGATGTTAGCCCAGCGAGGAATTCATGAAAAAAATTAGTGAAGCAGCCAGACATGTAGAGATCTAGGAGACTGAATTAACAGAAAAGAAAAGAGGCCCAGTTTGTGTCCAAGCAAGTTCCCAGAAGCTAACAGGGATTCTAAAATCTCAAGGCCTTTCTCCAGTCATCAGTGATGGGCTCCAAATCCGGCTTTTGGAGCCCAGCTAACAGCAATGAATGGCAACAAACACTAGGCCCTGGGCAAAATACCCCATAGACAAACTCACCCATTGGCAGTACTGGTGTGATTCGGATGAAAAGACAGAAGGCCCAAAATAGCACCTGGAACATGTTCTTGAGCAAGCTGAAGGACCTTTGCTTCTTTCTTTCTTCTGTTTTCCAGAACTCTCTTTCAGTTTAAATTTTTGAGACCATTAGGCTTTTAAGAGCAGAGACTTTATCAGTGCTCCTGGCAAGTTTATCAGAGGAAGGAGATGAAGGAATAAGCTGGGCATGGCTCGAGCCTTGACCCTTGTAGAAACACAGACTTGCACCGTCAACAAGGTTATTTTTTTACTGATATTTTCCCTTAAAAACTCATCCTCCTATTGTTTTCTCTTGAGTTCTCTGCAGTGACACATTGGATATATCTTATTCAGAAGGGAACTGAAGAAGGGACACCCTCCCCCCTCACACCACATGGCCAGAAATCTCATTTCTTCCATAATTTGTTATATCTTTATGCTTTATACCTTTACCATTAAGGACCAAAGGATAATGGAGTCATTTAATTCAGAGGATAAGAGAACGATGTAGAAATGTCAGAGGAGTGGAAATTTTACAATAATGATAGTAGAGATAAATACGGCATAGAAGAGACCCTTAACGAGTCTTTTTTATAGACTTAGGGTGACCTACTGGATAGTGCCGAGAGCTAAACGCAGATCCAGGATGATCAAGGAACAGATTATTCCTCTGAGCTGTGTTACCTATATGACCAGAGAGCCTCAGCTTTGTCATTTCTAAAATGAGGATATTGATTTCTGTGCTATCTTCCTTAAAGAAAAAATGAAAGAGTATTTGCCTTCTTAGAGTTTAGCCTGGGCTACTTAGAGGAAGTAGGTGAGGTAGGGCATAAAAATGGCAATGGGGAAGGATACAAGCTCTATATAGATGAGCAAGGTGATGATAATAGGAGGAAGGAGAGAAAACTATCAAGTAGGGAGATGAGGAAAGGCTTCCTTCCATTGGAGGTGGAGCCTTGAAGAAAGGGAGGGGTGAAGATAAGAAGAGAGTATTCCCAGTATGCAGGAGGGCTTTGCTGGGCCATAGAGAAAATTGAATGATTAGTTTTGGAAAAAGCAAAAGAGTCAATTTATTTCGAAGATATAGTGCGTACAGGGGAGTCATGAGGAATTAAACCTAGAAAGGGGACCAGTAGGTTGACTTTGTTGTTTTTCAGTCATTTTCTATGATCCCATTTGATATTTTTCTTGACAAAGAAACTGGAGTACCTTGCCATTTCCTTCTCCAGCTCATTTTACAGAAGTGGAAACTGAGGCAAAGGGTGACATGACTTGCTCAGGGTCACACAGTTCCTAAGTGTCTGACAAAGGATTTGAAGTCATGAAGATAAGTCTTCCTGGCTTCAGAACCAACATTCTCTGCACTATGGGGTCACTTAGTTGCTTCCCCCAGTCTATAGCCAGATTGTAAAGGATTTTAAATCCAAGTATATTTTATGCACCGAAGATTCCTGAAGAAGGAGTCTGCTATATCTTTATGAAGTAGGGTTAGGACCTGGGCCTGTGATTTCACTAGTATTGGCCCCTCGAGTAAGGAACATCATCTACCAATGCAGATCAGCCTCTTGTCTAAAGCAGGTCTGTCAGAGGCAGGATTTGAACCCAGGTCTTCCCATCTCGGGGAGAGGCACTCTCCATTCATTATAGCCTGCTGCCTCTGAGCTGTTACTCTTAGGTCATAGTCATTTTTTAAAGGTTTTTGCAAGGCAAATGGGGTTAAGTGATTTGCCCAAGGCCACACAGCTAGGTAATTATTAAAGTCTGAGGTTGGATTTGAACTCAGGTCCTCCTGACTCCAGAGTTGGTGCTCTATCCACTGTGCCACCTAACTGCCCCAACAGTCATTCTTTAAAGCATTTTTAAGGTTTTAAGGCAATTTGCATGCATTTAATCCTCACAAAACATGGTGAGGAAAAGTAGTGTAAATAAGGAATAAAGAAAGCCTTAGGGCAGTGGTGGCACAGTAGAAAGGAGAAGGTCAGGAATCCTTCCTCTGATATGATGACCTTGTAAATCTGATCAACTCCCTTTACCTCAGTCTCCACATCTATAAAATGGGAATAAAAATATTTGTGACACCTCATAGGGTCGTAATAAGGCTTGCATCATGGGAGAAGGCAGATAAAATCTCTATGTAAATTCTTAGAAGTCCTGTCTTACCCAAAGATGAAGAAAATGAGGTTCAGGAAAGTCGTGACTTGTCCAAGGTCTTATGCAGCCTGACCCCAGATCTTCTGGGATCATTTCCACTAAACTAAATGATACTAATGATGGCTTGGAACACATGGTGACCTCTGAGTTTTGATTCCAGTTTTTTAAAATTCATCAGGAATTTGGCCCATTATTCAGTACTCAAACATTTATTAAGGGCTTGGTGTGTATCAAGCTAAAGAAAAGGCATACAAAGAGAAGCACAAACACAGTCCCAGACCTTAAGAAACTCATGTTCAACATGGGGAGACCACAGACAAAACAATTGTTCATCCAAGTGTCCCCAAAGTTTTAATGCAGTTATAAAGCCAAACCTGGACTGAGACTTTTCAGACATTCTGTACCCTCTTTAAATAGGAGGTTATCTCAGAGGAAAGACATTAGTAATGTCGTAAGATAGCTCTCCTACAGAACATAGGATTTGAGCTGAAACTTGGAGGAAGTTAGGGAAGCTGAGAGATTAAGGTGAGGATGGAGAAACAATCTGTGCAAGGGAAGCAGTCACTGAAAAGGCATAGTCTGCAGATGGAGTGTGATGCAATAGGAACAGCCAGATGACTAGAAAAATGGCAGTGACCATGACAGGAAGTTTAGAAGAACAGGGGTTTGGGGGAATAAAGATAACCTGTTCTGGTTAGGATATGTTGGGTTTGAGATATGTATGGGATGTCTGATGGGAAAGAGGTAATGGTAGAAACTTTGAGCATCCATACTTTTCTCTTTTGAGTGTTCTCTCCTAAGACAAATGGTCAAGAATCTCCAAGGAAGAGATGAAAAAAATGGGAAAGAAGGGGTCTTACCAGAACCAGATATCAAACTTGACCTCAAAGCTGTAAAAAAATTTAGTACTGGTTAAAAAACTGGAGAGCAAATCAGAGAAACAAACACAGTAGAATAGTATTTATTTCATTCATTATTGATTCAATAAGCATTTATTAAACTCCAACTATATGCCGGACTTCTATGCTAAAGCTGTGTGTGTGTGTGTGTGTGTGTGTGTGTGTGTGTGTGTGTGTGTGTGTGTGTGTGTTAGGGGGTATAATAAGACACAAAAGATAGTCCCTGCCTTCAAGGAGTTTACAATATGAATGTAAACAAATATAATACAAAGCAAGTTTTTTTATGGGATAAATAGGAAATAATTAAAAGAGGGGGGGAAACAGGCTCTTGAAAGGAATTAAGAGGGATTAAGGAAGGTTTCTGTAGAAGGATTCCAGTGGAAGCCAGGAAGCCAGGGAGGTTAGGAGTCAGAGTGGAAGAAAGAGCCATCTAGGCAAGGGGGACAGCCAGAAAAAAGGCCTAGAGCCAATGTCTTGTTCATGGGAATAACCAGGAGGTCAGTATCTCTGGATTGAATTAAAACTAGATCCTTGTCAATGGGCTAAGGACTCATTGTTTGACAAAAATTGCTGGGGAAACTGGAAAGTAGTCTGGAAGATAATAGGTATAGACAAACATCTCACACTATATACTAAGAAAAAATTGAAATGGACACATTACGTATATAAAAGGTGACATCATGATGTAAATTAGAGAAGCAAAAAAGAAATGACCTTTCTGATCCATGAATAGGAGGAGTTCATGTTCAAATAAAGGATAGAGAAAATCACAGAAGATAGAAGTTGAAAATTTTTGCTCAAACAAAACTAATGCACTGAAATTAAAAGGGAAACCAGTGACTGGAAATAATCTTGGCAGTAAATTTCTCTGATAAGGTATAATCTAGATTAAAGTTATTGATATTCAAATCATCCTCCAGTAGATAAATTGTCAAAGGCTAGGAATGACAGTTTCCCATCCAAGCTATCAGCAATCATGAAAAAATATTCCATTTCTGAAATCACAATCAAAGCAATACCATGGCTACTATAAAGGTTGTACCAATCTACTCCCTTCTATGGCTCCAACATCCTCTTTTGTAACTTTCTAAAGCAAAGTGCCCTTCGCTGGCTACCATTTCCCTATATTTTCTCCTATTAGAATGTAAGCTCTTTGAGAGGAGGGGTTGTCTTAATTTTTATTTTTGCACCTACATTTCTAGTACAATGTTTGATTGTTGTCTTTGATCTTTCATTTTTGAAGAGGACCAATGACCTCGTGAATGATCTCTTGACTTGCAAATGAATTGGATTTAAATGAGGCAGAGCTGCCCAAAGTCATCAGCTTCACTCTCTCTTCCTAAGTCATCCAAGTCCAGTGATTAAACAAAAGTCAAACAACTGGCTATGGCCAGTTGAATGCCATGGATGACCTTAGCATCTTCAGTCTCTAGGCAGTGCTAACTTCAGCTTCCTTCATTGCCTTGAGAACACATTGTTCTCATCTGATCACTCTGTAGATGAAAGTCTTCACATGCTTGGGGAAGACATCCCCCCTAACTCACTAACAGTTTGGAGGCCTATCCAGTTGCCCTCAGCAAGGTTTAGCTCATCTTCTGAGTCAAGATGTGGCCACTACGCATGCCAAAGCTTCTTTGGAGCCATCAGTGAGAGTTGGGCAATTCAAGAGGACACCAAAGATGAATGAGCAGTCCTGAAAAGGGCTTAGCAAACCCTCACAAATAGAAAGCACTTGATAAATGATCTTTTCATAGTATGAATCAATCCTACCCCCACTTTGGACTGCATTCTCAAGCTGCTATAACCCTGTTCTATCAAACTAGGAGATTCATTTCCTCTGATGATCAATATACTGATATGCACAACAATATACTGTATTTCCCTAGTTTGCTTCTTCCAAGAACATATTGTTTTCTGCAGTTGTCTCATCCATCTTTATAGTATTTCCAGGTCAGCTTGCTGACATGGGTCAGTATGTCCTCATGGAGAGTAGATCATAGTGCTAGGAAGACCTAGGTTGAAGTCTCATCTTTGACATATATTGGACCGCATGACTTAGGGCCACTTACTTCATCCTCCCTGCCCTGGGAATGGTATCAAAATTAAATGCGACCTTTGGGCGTATGTTCATTTAGGAAAACACAAATTAACATCATCTAGAGTATGCTTTATTTCATTAAATATTTTCAATTTCATTTTAATCTGGTTCTACCCATTGATAAATTTTGAGTGACCTGAATTTGACCACTGCCTCTAGACAGTTATCCAGGATTCCAAATTGCATGGGAGGTTCCCTTTTCTAAGAGTTCTAAATTATTGAAAATACATGTCGAGTTCCTTTTCCCCATCTTCTGGTTTTAATAGCCAAGGTTACCCTAAAGTCATATCTTTACCCTCTTCTGTTTTAGGTTTCTGTTGGTGAGTCCAGGTGTCTGAACAGTGATGATGAGGAAGGGACTGTTTGAGCTAGAGGGCTCTGCCTTTGGTTTAGGGTTCTGGGTTCCCTCAGAATAGACTGGTTGTCTATTCTGAAAGGCACTTAGAAGGGTTGGCCACTAACAGGAGAATAAGCCATGCAGGATATTAGGGACCTTGGGTGATCTGCTCACAGCAGATCTGAGGTCAAAGTGAAATGCTCCTTCTGTCGTCCCACAAAGTATTTCATGTTTCAATATTTTAAGTATTATCCTCTAGGAAGGGCATAATAGAACTGAAGAGTTATTGAATTGCATTTTAAGTATTTGTATCAAATGTTAAAGTATTTGATAATGTACAAGTATAAATCTTTAGTGTTTTAAGCATTTCTTTTGTGTTTTTAGCATTTTAAGCATTTCATAAGCATAGTTTCCCTATATTTAATCTACTTTGCACACTGAATACCTTTTTCAAAGGGATTCCATTAATTCCATAGACAAGAGTCAAACTTTTAAAGGTGGCAAAATGATGAGAGTACTGAGCCTAGAGGCAGGAAAACTCAAATCTGGTCTCTGGTATGCGAATCTGGTCACTTAACCCCATTTGCTTGAGTTCCCTCATCTGTAAAATGAATTGGAGAAAGAAATGGCAAACCATCCAATATCTTTAAGATGTGGGAGTCCTAAAGAGTTAGACATAACTGAATGGGACTAAACAACATTAACAATTTTGAAAAGAATTTCCCCTGGGGCTCTGAGATGGAGATGTAAGGAGTCAAAAAATGTGACAAGAGACTGGCCTCCTCTTTTGGATGTCAGGTCCTCACAGTACTGAATATGATCTGTGTAAATACTGAACAAGGGTGTCTTTGTGAAAGAAGGTATCCTTCTCCTCCTCTCTCTCAAACACACACTTGCCGTTCAAGCCGAATTGATTTTCTTCTTATTTCTAGAACTTGTAATTTCAGGTCTGGCCTCTGCCCTTGGTTGGAAAGCCTTCCTGCCTCATTTTTACATTTTGGAATACTTAAGCTCTCTTCAAGGCTCAGCTTGGCTCCAACCTTTCCTGATCTTTCAATATGTCAGTAGTCTCTCTCTCCTTAAATGATCTAATATTTGCTTAGCTATTGTTTGCATTGCCTGGGAAGTAGATTTAAGCTCTTTGACAACTGGGACTGTTTTTCATTTTTGTCTTTGCTGACTCAGCACTCATCACAGTTTTTTGTCGAACTGAATTAGAGATGGAATGAATGCAGACATCATACATTTAGCTCTGGAAGGGCCCATGGAGTTCATCTAATCCAAATCCCTCATTTTACAAGGCTCAGAGAGGGAAGAGAGCTGTCCAAGGTCACTGAGGGAAGTCAGAGCTGAGACTCAAACCGCCCAATCTGGTGCTCTATCACCTTCTAACAGGTCCCCTTTACGCCCCATTCCTGGACCTTGCCCCAGTAGGGATGCTGTGATCTGCTTGGCCTTTCTTCATTCTGCTGTGCATCATGATACTCAAGCTTGGAGTCATGGATGTTGTGCTTCCTGTAGCTGAAAAGGAAGAGGAGGCAAAAACAGAAGACTAGTGATAAAGGGAGACATAACAGTGTGGTGGGAAGGATCTGAGGGGCCTTGGTGGCATACATCTATAATTTCTAATATTGGTGAGGCCAAAGCTGATCTATCTCTTCAGCTTCTGAATTCTGTTGAGCAGTAGGGGAGTCCTTATTAAATTTGGGACCAATATGATGATGCTCCCAGAGCAGGGAGCCACTTGGCTGCCTAAGGGTTTAGTCTGAAAATAGAGGTTGTCAATGTTTCTGTGCTGATCATCCATGGAGTGGACCCATGAGTGGCTGCCAACCTGAAAGAAGAAAGGAAGGGAAGGAAGGGTATAAGGAAGAGAAGAGTAAAGAAAAGAGAAAGGGTGGGAAGTTATATAGTAGGGAAAGGAAGAATGGAAGAAAAGACAGGTAAAGGAAGGAGGGAGGGAGGGAGGAAAGAAAAGAGACCTGATGGTTTTAGAATCTGGGTGCAAGTTGGGGGCAAATCCTAGCTCTGTTATCCATCAGGATGCCCTTGGGGAAATCAATTTCTCTAGGCCTCCATTTTTTAAATCTGTAAAATAAAAGAATTGGACTCAATCATCTCTAAGTTTTCAAGCTAAGATTCTAAGTAGGAGTCAGACTCTTTTTTTGGGGTGGGGGGAAGGAGTAGTGCTTGAAATAAAAAAAATTGTCTTAACTGACCTGATAATGTTACTCCTTCCTTCATGCAATCTAGGTTTCCTCTTTGTGACTGGTAAAGGAAGTCTGTCCTTGAGATTATCTCATGTTTGTATGACAGTTTAAAGCTTTGACTTCCTTCAAAATAGACTCATGGGTTAGTGTAAGCCTTATTATTCCCATTTCACAGATGAGGAAACTGAGGCTTGGAGAAGAGGAGGCAGTTAGATCAGAATCACACAAGGTTCTGGGTCTTAAACTTAGGCCTTCAGATTCCAAATCCATTATTAATTCCTGCTTCCTCTTTGCTATGCTGAGATGAATCTTGCCCCATAAGAATTGACCATTTATTTAAGTGGATGTTTAGCTGTTCCATAGTTAGGAGAACCAGCAGGACCCAGAAAAAAGGACCGTAATCTAAGCCGTCATTGGAGGAAATCTGCAGGCAGCGCTAAAGATTTCGAGGGATTGAATGATAGCTGTATTTCAGTAGTTGAGCAATAACATGAAAAAAAGGATTAGGTCAGAGAAGATGGAATGCTGGACCTTTAGTTAGAAGTACTTGGGGTCAAAGGAGAAAGATTTAGACAGTAACAGCAATATCATGAGGATAAACCAGCACTGCAAACTTTCACTCTTTCTACAATTCCAAGGGACTCCCGATGAAACAAGAATGCACATTGAAACAAACGCATACTCTTTTTTTCCTTCTTTTTTGGACATGGCTGAAGTTGGAATTTGTTTTGATGACTCGACTTATTTATTATGGGTTCCCCTGCCCCTTCTCATTAGGTGGGGTAAAAAGAGAAGGAAAAGAGAGGATTTGGAACTGAAAATAAAATCTTAAAAAAATTAAAAAAGGAGAAATATTTGGGTTCAAATCTCATCTCCAGAGCTAGTTCTGCAGAGCACAGACAACTACCTTAGTGTCTTTAACCGAATTTTCCTCAACTGCAAACTGAGTCTATAACACCCCTACTTTGGTTACTACTTGGCCTCAGTGAGACAAAGCTCTCTACACATGCCAATTATTAAACTTGTTCTGGACTAGGCTGCCTTAGTTTGTGGCAAGTTTTCCCTTATTGGAAGTCTCTCCTACATGGATAGCATGACCACTTTTTGATAGATAAAATGTTTTGCAAACCTGAATGTACTGTGTGGATAAGCATCTCTTTTTATGATGATGCATGATAGATTCTTACACAGGTTGGGTTTGGATCAAGGGGCCCTTGGGGCTCCTTCTGTGATTTTATGGCTCTGGTGCAGCCTAAATTGGTGATTTCTATACATAAGAGGCCACCAGACTGTCCCATGTGTGCTTGTCAGGAGACAGAGGATGTGTACTCAAGATAAACACGGATTTGGTCTGGGGACTGATTGCTGAGAGTCAAGGACTTTCAACCTAGATAACTTGTTTCTGTAAACAAATAATGCCAGGATGTTAGGACTGAGACTCTGTGTTGAAGGGGAAGATAGGGAAGGGTCAGACACTCAGATATGGGGCTCAAAATACTTCATTAGGAGATTCTCCTAGGGGCAACTTTTTATACCACTTCTAGCCATTTCATTCTCCCCTTGCTTTCTCAGCACAAGTGATCAGCCATGTCTCCTTCCACAACTCTGCTTTATGGAAGCCCTAGCTTTTATCACAGCACCCCCTCTTCTACAAGTCCTTTCCTGAGATTCCTGGTTTTTAATTGTTCTGAGAAGTACCTTGTATTTACTTACAACTATACCTGGATCACAGCCTTCTTCTCCTCCCCAGTTCATTCCCTTTTTATTTATTTAAGGCAATAGGTTAAGTGACTTGCCCAAGGTCACACACCTAGGCAATTATTAAGTGTCTGAAGCCACATTTGAATTCAGGTACTCCTGACCCCAGGGCCAGTGCTCTATCCACTGCACCACCTAGCTGCTCCAGTTCATTCCCTTTTAATGGGTGACACTAATACACATAGATGTACCTCCATGTTCTCTATAATCTTCCAATTTCTCAGCTTCCAGAAGTTCCGTGTCCTATTCCTCCTTCACTCCCTTTCAACCACACAGTATTAGATCATACACTGAAATTCACCATTGTGGTCCAATTCTCTAATTAGAATTTCTAACATTCTTCTATCTGCCCATAACCTCCTTTTATTCTACCTTACCCCATCTAAACCTGTTCTCTACTTTTCTGGGGACCTTCAAATGCCTACCAATGAGTACTCCCAGATCATTACCTTAATCTGATTTGATTTTGCTTCCTCTCCAACCTACACCCATTAGTTTAGCTATTTCAGAGCCTGTGCTCTTAAATCCCACATGGTTTTTGTCCAATCTCTGTTCTTGACAAACCCATGCTCTCTGCCTTGGCTGCTTTGTCCACTACTCATGAGCTGCCAAAGGCAGAAAGAAGTCTCACAACTGTATATACAAATTTGGGATATCCAAACTCAACAGAAATCCCACCTGTCTAAGGTTGCCCTTTTATTTCTCCCTGGTCAACTCCTATCACTTTCTACAGAAGTTATTTCGAATTTCCTCTTCCCTCCTCTCTCAACTGAAGACCTTTCTCCTTACTTGTTTGAAAAAAATTGAGGTTTTTTTTTTGAAGTGAACTTACTCTTCTCTCATTCTCTCACAATTCTTTAATATCACTTCCCATTTTCTCCTCCAGTCTATGACAAAAGATGACCATCCTCCTGGCCAGCAGCAACCCTGTCTGATAGTTCTCAGTATCCTTTGCTTGTTCATCATCCAAACGATTAACACTAATCGTAGGTTTTCTTCTAGGATTTGCCCAGAACTATTTTCTTTGATGTTCTTGGTGACCTCATCAACTGTCTTGAGTTTAATGTTCATCTCTTTGCAGATGACTTCCCTATCCAGTCATCATAGTATCAGCTCTCATGGGTTTAACTATCATGTCTCTGTAGATGACTTCTGTATTCCTCCATCTATCTATTATCTATCCTTTTAAAAACAAATATGAGTATCATATTCAATCTCACATCATCAATTGTATGCTGAATATCTTAATGACCTCAAAGACCATCTTTCAAAATATTGAAAACTAAACTCATCATCTTTTCCCCTAAACTCTTCCCTCTTCTACCCTTCCAGTCTTCCAGGTTTGTAGGCTCAGCCTTATTGTGGATTTCATCTCACTTATCTCATCTCATGTGCTTGATCAGTAGCTACATATCAATGTTCCTACCTTTATAATATAGGTCTCTCCGGTCACACAGCTACTTACCCCCTTATGTCAAGTCCTAAACTATTCCAATGATTTTCTCCTAGCTGTAACTCAAACATCTCATCACCTGCTTTGGGGAAGCTGCAGATAGTCTATGAGGCCTTAAGAATAATGATTTCGTGACAGCGCATACTTGCCTAAATTTCTGAAACCCGTGGGATTAGGGTGATAAAGAGTCTGTTAAGAGTCATCCTCATAGCATGAGAGGTCATAGGCATGGATGAATTCTTTACAGGTGTTATGGGCAATCAATCAAGCTCTGGGTTTCTGGAAAACAGAGAATACTAGCTGTCAGTTCCGGGAGAATCTACATGATGTTTGCTCTTTTAGGCTGCCCAGGGACAAAATTTAACTTGAGAATATCTATTTAAAACTAATTTAGAAGGACAAAGCTCTCCATCTGGTAGAGGAAGATCAGACTCGATGTCCCCTCAAAGAAAATACATTTCTTTTGAAAGGATGAGACACTTCAATTCCAAAAAACTGAATAGATATTTATTGTTCCAGAAGGTACATTGCTCTTTTATACATATTTCATAAATGATACAGGATTTTACACATGTTTGTATTTTGCCATCTGTTTAAAGGACTTTTCTCCATATCCCTTTCCCTTCTTCCTTCCCCCACCCCCAAAAGGATTTGCCCACTGCACTTTGCTGCCTGCACACAAACAAGATAAAACTTTTTAAAAGTAATTCACACAACTTAACCCCCCCCAACAAAAATAAAATTTGAGGAAGGCAGAGAGAGTGGAAGAAAAGAAAGGCAAAGGGAACCAGAAAGGGCAAACATGCACCCATTCATTCCAACATGCCATCGTTGGAACATAAAAGAGGTTTGTGGCAGCAGTGGCGGGGGCAAGCCCACCAGCCCTGTGTCGCCATCTGCAAGGCACCTGGAGTCTGGGTCACATTGTCATCCTACTCCCCTTCTTGTTCACAACCAACACTCCCAGAGGAGAGAGAAGACAAAGAGGAGCCCCTTGCCAAAAGGAAAAACCAATCCCATGAGGGAAGACGGCCAATCAGCGGTGGGCTAAGCTCATATCCTCCTTTCCATCCTGTTCCTAGGCTTGTTGGAAACAGGATGTTAAGAGACATTGATTCCTGTGACACTTAGAATGCAGATATCGTATGGAAACAGGGTAGAAAATATATCTATATTTTTTTGAGGAGGGCACAGGATCTGGATAATTCTGTCTCTCAATTAAAAAATAGTGTGGAGAAAAGCTGTGTAGAGAAAATAGTAATATGTAAAGAACAGGCAAAAGGGGCTGGGGATCATGGAAATGTGTTCTCCACTTAGGATAAAAATCCAGCCCTTGGGCTCCACAGACCTCATTTCAAAGTCACTAAAGATGAGGGCTAATCAAAGTGGAGGTTGGTGTCTTTAAATAGTGGAGTCTCAGCCTTTAACAAAGCCTCCAGACGAGTGCCAACAGACAGCTTCACATGCTGTCTCATGAGCAGATGAACAGTAGTGTAATTATTCTGGTTCTGGAATTGCTACCCATCATGATTTTGAGCCAACTTTGTAAACCTTGTACCTTCCCAATTGGATAATCCAGGTGACCTCAGATGTGGATCAGGGAGGGAGGAGAGAAAATGGGGGGGGGAGGGAGGGGGTAGAAGAGAGAAAGGGAAAAGGGAGGGAGGGGTTGAGAGGGAAGGAAATCTTCCTCCCATTCAAGATTGATTATTAGAAAAACTCATGCAATGTTGCCATTGATTTCTTGTGTAGATCCAGAGCACTGCGATGTGTCAGAATTTATGAAGGTACAAGGGAATAATTCAAAGTGTCAATTATCAAACAGTCAGATACTTTCATTGCTTATTTGGATAAAACTGTTGAAATCTAACAAACAAGTATAGAGGAGTCAGCAAAAAGGGGGCACAAGGGAGACAAACTCCTGGTTCTCAATGGAAAAATCATTTTGCTGAAGCAAAAACTATGATGATGGCTCTGATTCTCAAACCGTTCATCACAGGGATTTGCTTTTCTGGTGCAGTTAATTTACTGATTTGTTTAAAAAAATAAAGAGAAGTCAAATAAAAAAAAATCAGAGCTGGATGGGGTGCTGGTGCATTGTTGTTCTGCTGCCCCTGCAAAGATACAGGCAGCACCCCCAGTATCACCCAATCTTTGACTCTCTCAACTATCTAATTACATCACTTTCATCCAGAAACTGAGTTGTTTGATTAAGACAATATTCACCAAGCCCTTTGAGACTTATATTCCACAATGCCTGATCTTTAGATTTTAACATTCCTTTTATCCAAGATCCTTTTTGTTTATTTATTAATTAAAGGTAAAAACCCTCCACCCCCACAAACCGCCTGGCTTTCACCTGCAATGCTTTAATTAAAAAGGCAAGAGTTATAAACAGGTATTCTTCCTGCCAGGGTTCAGAGTTCCTTTATTTTATCACCGATTTGTTGAACGGGCAGATGTATTTGCAATGGGTCTCTCAGCCTCTTAAGATCCAATTCTGCCTAAAATAGGAGGGGAAAAAAAAAGGTGAGGAAGATCAACTGCCGAAGTCCATGATGGCTTTATTGAAAAAAAGGAAAATCACAATGGAGTCACAAAGAGTTTCTTAGGAACAGAGAAAACTTCTGGTATAAGTAATGCTATTTGTTACCCAGAGGGTAAGATTAGAAATCCAACAATGGGCTATACAACATACAACTTTTCTGTTATGGACCCAAGAATTTAATTGCTTATTCACCAGCTGCATATATAATTCACAGACCCATTTCACTTAGCATGAGGTGATGAGTCAAAGACAAAAGGAATAATTGGAGAAGACTTGCTTTGTGAGAACAGAACAAAACAATAAGGTGATAAGTTTAAAATTTCTAATAAAAAGTCATAGACAAAAAGACTTGCTTACCAAATCCCAGAAGATAACTCCCTGAAGCTCAAGGTCAATTTAGACAAAAAAAAAGAAAAAAAATCCTGTTTTACATAAATGTGTAGGGAACTTAATTTACCCAGATGTGGTTGGTTGAAAATATACTTCAGGGCAACTAGGTGGCATAATGGATAGCGCACTGACCCTGAAGTCAACAGGACCTGAGTTCAAATCCAATCTCAGAAACATACTGTGTGACCCTGGGCAAGTCACTTAACCCCAATTGCCTCCAAAAGTCAAAATCAAATCAAAAATATACTTCAGTTCAAGAAGGTTTTTGAGAAAGTATGGATAATTTAGATAAGTTGGGTTCCAAATTTACACTAGATTTGTTTGGAGGACATATTTCACTTTGCAAGACTGCCATTATGGAGGGCAGTCATGCCCTTATACAACATATTCCTTGGTGCCACTGTTGGAACCATAATGCTGGGCCTGGTGAACCTTGGGTCTGGGTAGTTTTGTATATTAGTATTAGAATGCATCTTTTTGGTTCAATAACTTATCAACTGGCAAGATTTCTGGGTACTGTCTTGCTTCCTGGCCTTTGCTTCATGTTCTCTTGTTTCAGGCAGGGAATCAGTCATTTCCTTATAATAGAGTAAATTTAAAATAACAATATTAATTAAAGTAGTAGATGTAATCATTGGGGTAATAAGCTTATTTCTGAAAGTCTTTTTTCTTTGAGACCCTATACATTTTTTTGTGGATTTGAATACTTTGGCTCATGTACAAAAATAATTTCCAAAAAAATCTAATGTTGAGTGTCTGTAAATAGAAAGAATGACTTCTATTGTTCTTGACCTTCTTATATTAGATTTTTGCCTACTATTCCTATTTCACCCCTGCCCACTTGCCCCAGAGGAGAATCAGCAGCAGCAGGCCTGTTCCAGGCCTCCCTGTCACCCCTTTATCTCAGATGGGTGACTAGAGCTGTCCAGTCTGGCCCTTGACCATCAATAACAACCTGTGGAAACTGGGAGTTTGAATTTTCATCTCACACCTTCCACTTCTCATCTGACTAACAATTTCCCACCACCTGTTTCCCTATCTGTATTATCAATCACTGCCCACATTAGAAAAAAACTATCCCCAACCTTCTGTTCTCTCATTCCCATTTCTGTTCCACCCTATCCCACCCATAATTCTCACCCTTTCATTGTGACCTCCAGAACTCTTATTCCACAGCAAACAATTTTCCCTTTGACTTGGGCCTCCTCTCTCCCTGCCAACACGACACCCACCCAACACACAAAGTTGACCTAGAAGGGGAGCTGACATATCCTTGCTTGCCAGTGACACGGCCATTCTCTCCCTTCACTATTATTCCTCAGCAGCTTCTCCTTTGAAGTTCAGAGTATTGCTATTTTCCACCCAATCTGTAGAATGACAGTTCTCCTACACCATTCTTCTCGTCATTTTCTTTCTTTGCTCAAGGAGTTCAGATGCCTTACCATCTTCCTTACCTCAATGGCTATCTTCAAGCTAAGGACTTCAACATCCATTGATATATCCTCAAACACCATAACCTCTTAATTCCTCAGTCTCTTTAAATTCTGTGACTTCCTCCTTCACTCCACTTTGTCACAGTGGAGCTCACCATTATCTGGAGAGGTTTTAATTCCCTAACTAAAACTTTGACATTTCTCTACCCTATCATCTATCATTCTCTCTCTCTCCCTATACTTCACCCTTTCTGAACCCATTTTTTACCCTACTCCTAGATATTTTCTCAGGTCATTACCTCTTTCCTAGTCTTACTTCCCTCCCTCTCCAATCATGACCCTAATCAAAGTTTTATTTCCACCCCTTTTCCTACGGAGCTTGGACTGTTCCTACTTAGGCTGAAGATGGTTGGAAGAGACTTACAACTGTGCTGGCTGGGACCATTACAATGACTCACATACTTTTTTTTTATTTATTTAAAGCAAAGGGGTTAGGTGGCTTGCCTAAGGTCAAACAGCTTGGCAATTATCAAGTGTCTGAGACTGGATTTGAACTCAGGTCCTCTTGACTCCAAGGCTGGTGCTCTATCCACCGTGCCACCTAGCTACCCCACACCACCTAATTTTATCTGCACCCTCAATACATACTATAATACTTTAATTTCTCCCTAATTGGTTCTCTCTCTCATTTCTCACCAAAGTTTTTCTTTCTTAAGTATCCACACCTCCCCACTCTCTCAGCTGAGAACCTCACTTTTTTTTATTTCACTGGGGAAAAAAAATGAGGCCATTCAACATTGAGAACCCTTTTCTCTCCTTAACTTCTCTCAAAAGCCCTTGATACCAGATGCTCTCCAAGAGGCAGACCTCGTCTCTGCCAAAGACAACACTTGTGTGCTGTTGAGTCCAACCCACTCTGGTCTTCTCTAACAGACTGCATCCTTGATCACTTGAATCTTCCACTTCTCCCTTATCGGTCCCTTGTTTGCTTTCAAACACACTCAAGGCTCCTTTGTGCTTAAAAAAACCTTCACTAAACCTTGTCCTCCCCTGAAGTTACTATCTTATGTTTTTCATCCCTTTCTCAGCCAAACTTCTTGAAAAAGCTGTTTACACATCCCCTTCTCATGCTTTTAACCCTTTGTAATCTGACTTCCAACTTTATACTCAACTGAAACTGCTCTCTCCAAAGCTTATCAATGGTCTCTTAAAGTCAAATGTATTGGATCTCTATTGCAGTCCTCATCTTCCTTGATCTATAGGCTTCCTTTGGCACTGCTGATCAGCTTCCTCTTTGGGACTTTTTTTTGGTCACTACTCATTCCTAGGACTCTCATGTAACTATCCCTTAAGTCTCCTCTATTGGTTCAACATCTAGGTTATACTCCCTAACTGTGGACTTCCCCCAAGGCTCTGCCATAGACCCTTCACTCTTGGAGACCACATCAGTTCTCCACAGGTCTATGCATCCAACCCCTGAGCTTTAGCACCTTGCTACCCCATGGCCTAGAACACCAGCCCCCCCCCCCCAATTTCCAACCTCCTTATTCCCATCAAAGGCACCACTGTTCTTGTAAGGACAGCTAAATCCTTGTTATGTCTCCTGATATAATGGATGTTCCTGGACAATGGGGAATTATTTCATCTAGAATATTTAAATCCCTAGAGCACAAAATTATGAATAGGGACTTAATACAAGCTTATTTATGGATCATAGGAAAGATGCTTCTTTTAGAACTTTCTCTGCTTTCTGGTGGTTAGGGAGAACACTGATTATTGAGTAGAGGTTAGGTTAGCATG
Source organism: Macrotis lagotis (assembly GCF_037893015.1). Taxonomy (NCBI): domain Eukaryota; kingdom Metazoa; phylum Chordata; class Mammalia; order Peramelemorphia; family Peramelidae; genus Macrotis; species Macrotis lagotis. The sequence goes on along the minus strand of NC_133661.1, from coordinate 53,574,772 downwards.
CATTCACTTTTATTTTGGCAAAACTTTCTGTTACCTGAGCAATTGCATCCTTGAGTCGATTGTATTTCTCTAGATCAAAACGCGTCTTTTTGGCTCCTTTATGGAAAAATAATAGGTATTGTCTGTCTCTGGCCTCTGGGTAAACATATTCCTATAAAAACAGAAGGAATTGCATTATTAACACCCAGCTAAGTCTCATACAAAGTAAGCACTTCATAAGTGTTTAACTTATTTGATTTTCACATATATTTATATATATGAAAATTTTCTAATTTATTATTTTTATATACATATATATATAATTTGTATAAATATGTATGCATACACCTAGTACACAAAACTTTATAGGTTCTAAATATTTATTAATATGAGAGAATACTGGGTGAGTTGCTGGAGAAGGTATAATAGTAACATTAGTAGGACAGCACTATTTTAGGTCTGGATCCAGATTCATAAACTTCAATCTAGCCTGAAAGGTCTCTCCCCCCATTCCCTACTATTCTATCAACCTCATGCCCTAGATCTGGGTTCTTAGCAAAAACAGGAAATGGTGGGAGACCCTGAAGATGCTAACCCACACAAGACTGAATTCTTTTACTATTTAGATAGATTCTAGTTTTCTTTAGTCAGCCTCATTTCTGTGTTATAAGGATGACCTGTTATTAAAGATTTACTGAAGATCATTTCTCATAGTGTGTGATGATCTCTTTAGTTTTATGGTTTCAAGGAACTTGTCACAAAACCTCTTTAGAAGCACACAGATGTGGGATATGCTGGAGACTCATGGAATGTGCCAATTTAGAAATGAACTGACATTCTTCATGGGTATCATTCAATGCAAGTTGGATTGAAATGTTGTATACATGGATAAGAAACATTCTAAAATAATTAGTATTTTCTTTGGAAACCAGAAATGCAGACTATGCACACCTGTTTTTCCCAGGTGATGATGGCAAATATTTCTGTACTATGGATACTGTTTTGTAATTTGCCACATGAGGGCAGTAAAGTTATTATTTCAGTACTACATACAGAGAAAAAAGTGTTTAGAATTATCCATTACACAGGGATTTTGGAGCTAGAAAAGTCCTTAGTTCATTCCCTATAAAAATGAAAAAGTGAGGACCAGAGAAATGAACTTGCCCAGGTCACAAAAAGGAGATTGGAAATTCTAAAATTTGAGAAGGAGCACATTTGACAAAATCCATTTAATACATGGATTCATTTGCAGGACAAGGAAGTAGATAGGGTGTTTAAATATTTACTTCTCTTTAAGAGCAATTATTTCTTTCACATGCCTTTATATTTTAATCAAAGGATTATGGACTTTGATAAGAAAAGTGAGGTTGGTAGACATATTAACTATGTATAATATAAATATTTTACAGGCTGGTAGGCAAATAAAAGGAAATTTCATTTCTAGTTGATTCTTAAATGTCTTCCTTAGGTGACCCCTACTATGTACAGTGAGCACAGATAAACTATAAGGGAAGGGTCTGGATGTTTTTGAGTAGGATTTCCTGATTATGAATTTGGTGAACCAGGTGGGAACACCTGTTGCATGTAAAGGGTGCGGCAAGAGGAGCATTTAGTCATTAGAGACTAGTTTTTGGTTGAAAGTGTTTGTTGTTATTCAGGCATTTTTCAGTCATGTCTGAGTCTTCCTGACCCCACTTGGGTTTTGGAGGAGTTTTCTTGGTAAAGACACTGAAGTGGTTTGTCATTTCCCCCTCCAATCCATTTTACAGATGAGGAATCTGAGGCAAACAGGGTGAAGTGACTTGCCCAGGGTCACATAGTTGGTAAATATTGGAAGCCAGATTTGAATTCTGGAAGATGAGTCTTCTTGCTTCCAGGTCTGGTGCTGTCCACTTCATGGTGTCTCCTAGCTGCCCAGGCAGCATTAGGGAGGGCATTAGGCAGAAGTTGTACTTTGTTTATTCATTCATTCATTCGTGCCCTAGACATGTGGGTGACTCCTGTGCTCAACACAAGCCAGACATAGCTTGTCTTTGCTTCCAGAAAAAAACATGTCCATCAAGAACTCTAAGGCAAAAGGGAATTAGTGCACCACCCTCTCTTTCTTCAGGGGAGGGCAGCTTGGAAGGAAGGGGCAGCAGAAGAGGCTGCATAGAGGAAGGATGGGCAGGATCGTGACCAGGAGAGTGTTGGAGTGGAGAGCTGTCAGATGACAGGAGCAAGGGGAGAGGGCAAAGTTAGGAAACAGTAAACTGGATCCAGTGTGGCTGGTGGAGGGGCTGGAAAGAGGCTTGAAGTCAGACTATGAAAGACCTTTTGCGTCAGGGGAAGGAATCTGAATGTGGAGGACAGAGTGACATCACCATGGGATGGCTCAGGACTGAAGGAAGGAGGATTGTTTCAGAACTATCCTAGGGTGGCAGACATGGGTGACCAGGAGGACGCCAGGGATCTGAACAGAAAAAGGTGAAGGGTGAGGGCCAGATCATCCCTTTGGGGCCAGAAGCCTCCGGATCTACTCAAGGTCAAAGAATTGCTTCCAGAGCTAGAAGGCAGCCTGCATTCAAGATAGAATTCTACCTCTGCTCTGCTGCAGGTTCTCAACTGCCAAACTTAGGGATGATATTATTCACTTATATTCACTTGAGGATGAGAGTCCAACATGCCAGGTCTACCTGAGCTGTCAGTAAAAGGCATGTCGACCAAGGATCAAAAACAGCATTTGCATCTCTACCATTCAACAGGATACTACCTTAGTTTGTAGTTAGTAGACAGTAAGCTTCTAGAGGACAGGAAACATCGGCTTCTAATATTCCCCAGGGTCAAGCACAAAGTAGACACTTAATAAATATTTTGTGGATGAATGAGAAAATGTATATTTATGTTTCATCAGCTCAGTTAGATCAGAAGCTCTTGGAGGGCAGGGATAGGACCTCGCTTATGTTCACAGCTCTCCCAGCAGCTGCTCTTGCTCAAGGTATGCAACATATATTGTGAGGTGATTGCTCCCAAGTCCACATGAGCAAAAGGGTGACCCTCTTAATTATTATCATTTGCAACATCAACTGTGGGAAGATTTACTAAAAGATGCTAAAATATGATATCTGAGAAACATGGTGCTGTATTATTAGATGACAATATTGAGGAAGAAGAATCAGCCATTTTTAGAGGTCATTTATGATAGTAAGAATTCCCCCCATTTTGCTGATGAGAAAACTTGGGGTCACTACTCTCTCAAAAGCATCTACATAAAAATGTAAGGTTGGTCCCCTACTTCCCACTGTCTTTAATAGAAATGTCTAGGGAAAACAGAGATTTATTTTATTTGATCTTATACTGAAAACACCATTTCAAACCTTCCCTTCTCTGCTCAAGCCTCTCATGGCATCTCCTATCCCATCTCATCTAAGAACATCAACTCATCTGTTCAGTTATTTTCAGTCAAATCTGACTCTCTGTGATCCCTTCTGGGGATTTCTCAGAAAAGATACTAGAGTGGTTTTCCCATTTCTTTCTCTAGCTCACTTGACAGAGGAGAAAACGGAGGCAAACAGATTGAAGCGACTTGCCTAGGGTCACATAGGTGGTAAGTGTCTGAGGCTGGACCTGAACTCAGGTTCTCCTGACTCCACTTTGCCATCTAGCAACCCTCAACTCATACTTTGTGGGAAAAACTGTGGTCACCATCCTCTCCCTTCCTCAGCTTACGTTCCTCTGACATCATTCCCCACAATCTTTTCTTGATCTTTGCACTCTGATGGAGAGGCAACCCTTTTCCTTGTTACCTGTACCCATGATCGACTCCCCTCCCATCGTCTGCAGCAGACTGTCCTCACCATCATCTCTGTTCTTTCAGTGATCTGTCACCTCTCCCTTTCTGCTGCCTACAAAAATATCATCATGTCTCTCCTGTCCTCAAAAAACACTTGCTGGATTCTGAGGACGCTTTCCTCTTCACTTCCATTTTCATAGTTCCTGATCATCTCCAGACTCAAGACTTGACGTCCTCCATTTGGCAATCCAGGCTCTTCACAGCTCTTCCAGCTTCCCTGTGGCTCCTCTGCAATGACACTTCATCTCTCCTTACTGGATATCATGCTTCCCTCCAATGCTGCCTCTTCTCTTCCTCGCTTCCTCCAAGGCTAGATCAGCCCAAACCCCATTCTGCAAGAAGGTTTTCCCAGTCCCTCCTTGACCTTTCTGGTAATCATTCTAGATGAATGATTACCTGTACATGGCTTTTATGTACCTATTTGTTTGCCAACTGTCACCCCTGGTGGCAGGTAAGCTCCTTGGAAGGAAGGTAAGGCTGTTTCTTCCTTTCTTTCCTTGTACCCTCAAGACTTTGTAAAGTGTGTTACACAGGGCAAGCTCTAATGAAATGCCTGCTGACTGATAGAAGAATTAAATAATGCTGAATTCTTCCTGTTCTTAGAGTAGAATTGTGGTATTTCCTAAGCCATTCAAAAAGCTAAATTTCTTAGGCCATTAGCAAAAAAGCCAAATGGAGGAGGTCCCTATACCCAGAGATTTGAGCTCTAGAACTCTATCCCCTTTCCCCAAGGAGCATGGTTATTACCGACACTCCATACCACATCCATTAGTTAGATCAGCATTCAGAGAACCTGGGTGACCCCCAAAGTGATGATGGTCCAGGACTTTCTGATCTGGCTAGCCATGCACAGTAGGGGAAAGTTTATGAACAGCAAGAGGCTCCTAGATGAAAGTGCTTTCTAACACTACCCTTGGGAGGACCAAAGTTTCCAACCTGAAACCTTTCATGAGTGCATGCTTGGGAGTCTCACCTGGCGTGTCATTACGAAGTATGCATATGTGGCCATGGCACTTCCATATGTAATGAAGTAGGTAACTGGCTCCATGATGTCCCAAGAGTACTCCCACCAGGTTAGCCGGGCCAGAATGCCAAACTGTGTCGCCATATAGGCCAGCCCACCCCATAGCACCAAGGTGGTCCTCTTCTCTGCTTTCCTGCTGATCTCAATTCGAACCTGTAGCATACAAACAGTTAAATAGCATTTTGGGGAAGTGTTTTTGCAAAGCAATGGGGTTAAGTGACTTCCCCAAGGTCACACAACTAAGTGTCTGAGGCTGGATTTGAACCCAGGTCCTCCCTACTCTGGTGCTCTATTCACTGCACCACCAGTTAAATAGCATTTTGATAAAGAATCAAATTATTCTTCCAAGTGAAACCTGCTCTATGATCACCCAGGTGACTAGATTCTTGATCAGGGCACAAGTCACTCTCAATTCTTTTTTTTTTTTAAGGTTTTTGCAAGGCAAATGGGGTTAAGTGGCTTGCCCAAGACCACACAGCTACGTAATTATTAAGTGTCTGAGACCGGATTTGAACCCAGGTACTCCTGATTCCAGGGCCGGTGCTTTATCCACTACACCACCTAGCTGCCCCCCCCCCCACTCTCAATTCTAGTAACCATAGTCTGTATTTCAGTATTGTGTTTACAGTTCTTCCTGGGTGTCATCACACCTTAAAAATTGGGAGTAACCAGTATCATTTTGTTAGTCCAGTTGTTGTGTTTTATGTTTTATTCCTAAAAAGCTATAGGGCAGAGCTTCTGGGATCCCTCTTCAGCTCTCTATAAAGTGTTCTAGCAACATGTTATTTTTGTTAGTAAAGGAATTAAGCTAGAATTACTCAGACTGGTCATTTGTTCAGGCTGCAAGTTACTTTAAAGACCCTTTTAAATATTAAGAGGCTGCAGCTCTCCAACCCTTAAAGGGACACACTAAAGATTGTTCTGTGTTATAAAAAGCATTTTGTTGTTAGAAAATTCCCTTTTAAATTTCTCATCTCTTGACATTTCTATGACCACAAAATTCTTAGTGTAGAGTACTTGGGAAAGTGTCTATCATAAACACAGATAAATTGGCTAAAGTTAGAGGATCAGAGATTTGGACAATGATGTGACCAGGCAGGGTCCCCTGAGGTAGGATCTGAACTGACACCAAGCCCACTGCCCTATGTGCAGTTACCTCTCCCAAAACAAAACAAAACAAAACACAACAAAACAAAACAACAAAACTCCCACTCCTTTGCAGAGTTCTTCTTCCTCGGCTTTTTTCCAGCCCTAAATTAAGAGTGATCTAGCCAGACTCATTCTGTTGAGCTTTTATCATCAGTTCTCAGTTCCCTTGCCAGCCTTCCCTAGGCTTTAGATATCTTGACCACTGCCCTAGAGGAGTCCACGTCGGGGAGGAGCTGACAACAACATTCCACTGTTGGAAGGCATACGTTCATAAAAGATGGGCAGCATTGGGACATTCACCTTTTCCAGGGGAGCGAGCTGCTCCTTGAGAGCTTCTAATCTTTCTACAAGTTCCTTTTCTTTACTCAGCTGGTGCTGTTCGATGCACAGTGTGGTGTAGAGCTGCTGCACCAACGTCTTCACATCATTCAGCGTGGCTGCATTTTCATGGCCTAGGAGGTCTGAAAGCAAGGGGTGGAATGTTTCTGAGTACATCTTCACCTAAAATGGGCTATTTCTCCCCCCACCAAAAAAATTAAATTAAATTAAAATGGTTATTTCTGCATCTCTAGGGTAGGGATTAGAAAGAAGTAGGTTCATAGTACAACACCAGCTTTTCATCTTAAAATTCACTGTGTCAAACAAAGAAATGGACAGCTCTGACTGGGTGTACATTTTCTGTTAGGTTCCAGCAGATGAATTCACAATTGAGTATTTCAAAGTTTTTGGCAGTAATATCTGCTGTAGGTATGCTCAGCAGTCAAATGAGTCCCAGTTAAACTGTTTACTAAAAATAATGTGAACAATAATAAGCCTTCTCAGAACAATACATTTTTTTTTATTCCTCAATAACACTCAGGTCCTTTGTGTGGACCTTCTGAGAGGAAATTATGTAAAGGGATTGGGTTTGGGTACCTATAAAATATTAAAAGAACCAGAAGAAGGCCTTGAGCACGTTGGGTGCTTCTACAGAGAATTTAGAGAAAGACATGAATATGAATCTGATAGAAAGCATGGCTGGGGTGCAAGTCCTAGTGCCATATGGAATATGATATAGAACCAACAAATTCATGGACCTATTAAATAAGTTAAAATCCAACAATATGTGTGCATCAGTCTGGCCAAGGTTCAGACTGACCACTGGAGCAGCAAATTTTTTAGCCATTGTCTAAGATATAGGTAAAGAGACTGAAATCTGTTTTGATTGAGGGATAAACCTCTGATGCAACTGCAAATCCATAAGGTGTTGAAGGGTGTACTATTAACAAAACAATAGCAGAAGTTATTATGTACTTTCCACAAGTGTTCTAACTGTCCACTGTCTTCCAGTAAAACTGGCCTTCATTCTATTGGACCCTGTGCTTCAACTCTCAGGAATCCTATCTTCCTATGGAGTTTTACTTCAAGGAGAGAGAGAGAGAGAGAGAGAGAGAGAGAGAGAGAGTGTGTGTGTGTGTGTGTGTATTTCTAAGCCAGGACCTGATACTTCCTTAAGCTGGTCAGATCTTTTCCCAGCCACTTTTTCTGTGGCTTATCCCCTCCTCTACAAATTCTGTCTACAGAGCATCCACCCAAAGACCTGCCCAGGCCCCTACTTCTTGTGATGTGCAGTAGACACCAAGGGAGCTAGGGAGTTGTCTGTGATTCCTGCTCTTTATGCATGGTCAGCCTCTCTCTTTCTGTAGTGAGACAACCCTCTTCCATCCCTTCCTTTGGCCTCCTGCTGACTTTTCACAGCTAGTTCTCATGCCAGCCATGTACATCTCTGTTTCCCTTTGGGTGATCTACAACTTTAATCCTTATGCAACTGTATGACTTACAGCCACAGATCACCCACTATCCAAAGACTACTGATGCTTAAAAAAACGGACCTCTCTTACAAGGAGAACCTTGAGTTTATTAAAAGCAAAACATAATTTCCCCAAAGTAAAATGACTCATCTTTCTTCTGCTCAGTTCTAATCCCAGTTCATTGTCTAACCAAAGCATATGAGATGATGGAGCAGCTCTGAGGCTGCCCATCCAACTGCATGTTTAATCTGAATAGAATGGTTTTGTGTGGTTTTTTCCCCCTGTGTGGATAATTAGGCAGAATCTTCAGAATCTTTTGGGATCTTATTTAGAGACTATATAGTGGCCCAGGACTTAAAGATATAAGCACAATGTCATCTGCAACTAGGAATATCTGGAGGGTCTTATCAGACGGGAACTGTTTTTTTCATTTGGGTTCTGTGCTGGATTCTCCCAATAAAAGCTGTGAACACCTTTAGCAAACACACATCTCCTAATGTAATGTCTTTCTTGACATTAATCAGCAGATCCAAACAAAATTATTTTGTTGTTTCATCTTTCAAGCAATCCTGTATAGCACATGCATGGGAGACACTTTGTTGGAGAAGTCTTTAAGCCTGCATTTTGCACTACAGAATCAAATTCTTGTTTTTAAAAAAAATCAACAAGCAAGAAGTATAATATAATCTTGTAATTGCTATACTTTTCATTAAATTTTGGAATTGAAAATGTGATATACTGAGAAGATTTCAAAGTCTCTAGTATTTTGTCCTAAGAAGTCATAGAGAGGCTGAAGAATCAGTGCTCTGAACGTTTAGGAGGTTGTTATCCTAGGAGAGGGAGGTCAATTGAGGTACCTAGGTGATATAGATTGAGAACAAGCATCCAACCAAAGCAGAACAGAGGGCAGAATGCCTCATTTTAGGAATTAAAGTTATATAGATTAGCATGGCTACCAATACAGTCATAAATGATTCTAACATCCAGAGATACACAAAAATCCAATTTGGAAGAAGAAAAAACTCTACAGCAACTGCCAGTAGAGACTTAAAGAGGAAAAAATGGATTTTCCACAAGAACTGCATGAATACATGGGAGAAATGAAGCAAGAGACTTAAAAATGAAAGAAAAGTTCTGGAAGAAAGAATTGGGAAGAAAATGAATGGCTTAGAAGTGAAAGTGCTAAATCTTACCCAAATAATGAATTCCCTAAAAGCTGGAATAGAGTAAAAAGAAATCAATGATTCCATGAATAGCAAAAAAAAAAAAATGACTGCTATAAATGAGAGGAGAACTTGGACTACAGCATTCCAAAAGACAAAGAATATGGCATCACAATGAAGAATACTTTGTCTATAAAGCTGAGCAGAGAAAAATGAACCTTTAAGGGAATAGAAGACTTTTGAAGCACTCCAGATGAAAAAACCAGGATTGAGTAAGAACTTTAAAATGCAAACATTACACTCCAGAGAAACCTGGAAGTTTCTTTAAGGCATTAGAAGAGCTAACACAGTGATGAAGGACAAATGTTCTAATGAGGGAAAAGAAACAAATTACTCTTTGGAATCTTAATGTCTTCAAAGGGCAAGAGGAAGTGGACAAAAGAGGAAGATGGAAGTGCAACTTGTTATTCCTCATAATTGACATCCATGAGAAGAGTATGCAAAGCTTGGAAGAAGTGTGGTGTTTGGATCACCAAATTTCATTTTTACTTGAAATGGATAGAGGATAGAGGATTGAACATATACACACATACTCACACACACACACACACACACACAGGGAAATTATGATATTCAGATACATGAAATCCATCAAAAAAAAGATAAGGACAGGAAAAAAATAAAATGCAGACTACTGTTGGAGGGAGAATAAATAAATAGTAGAGACTTGAAAATTAAGGAGTGCAAATCACTTAGCAATGTCTGAACAAGGGTGCCATGTGAAGGAATAGAATATTTATGAATCATGAAAAAGATGTTTTCAGAGAATAATGGGAAATATGGACTGGGAATATGGACAAGGGAAATAGAGTGAACCAGAACTAGAATAGGGTAAACCATAACAACAATCTCAAAAGAAAAATAAGTTTGAAAGACTTAAGAATTCTAATCAATGAAATGACCAGTCTTGTATCCCAAGGACCTATGATGAATCATGTTGTGCTTTGCATTTTTTTGTGGTCCTTCTTCTAGTCCAATTCTTAAATACCTAAAGGATATATTCATTCATTGGAATGCAATATACTTGCTTTTCTCCCCATTGTTTTATTTTATAATCATTCATCATTTTCCTCCCCAAAATTTCACAAATGAATTCATATTCTAAGTTGAAACTGTCCTTAGCTGATCTTTCTTGACCAGGAGATCAAGTATTTGGTGCTGAAGACAGTTTCTAGCTCCTATGAACTCTTCTCTGTGGCAACTGCCTTATAGGGATTAAACTTCCTTAGGAAACAGTGATGGACTGGAGGTGGTGGCAGAGTGTTTACTCTATTTTCCATTTATCTGCTTCAATAACTTGTTTAAATAGATAAGTGAGGGACTAGGTGGGTATAAGAATGTTGCATATAATATCTGACTTGGATGATGAATTGGCTAGCTTTGTTGATCTGATTTGCTTTATTCTTTGTTAAAAAGGAGGATTCTCTGGGAGGGATTTGTAGGTAATGTATAAACAAAATGTAGTAAAACAATTTTAAAAATAAATCTGGGACTGATTTGATTGAACATCCTATCATTTTATTTTTATTCTTTTAAATTTCATTTTAATTTTTGTATTTACAAATCTGTATAAGCAACTTATTAAATGACTTTACTTTTGTAATCAGTAGATTTTTTTTACTGTTTATGATATAATAGATTTTATTCCTTCTTGATATTATTTGGTCCTTGGCATACTGGCATTTTATGACTCTTTTCTAAGAAATTATGCATGATATATATGTAATGCAATGTGGTCCATTGGATTCAAAAACATGAGATCTGGCTTCAGAGAAAGGAAGTGCTATGTTCAACTCCAACTCAGTGGTGTAGTGGATAGAGTTCTGGGTCTGGAGTGAGGAATACCTGAATTCTAATAGGGTGAAGAAGTTGGTGTCAGATGATGTCAGAGAGTGGCAAAATGAGAAGGGGGGGCACTTAGCAAGTTGCTTCAATTATTTGGTAAAGTATAAAGAGATATCCTCAGCTAGGGGAAGATGGAAAATATATGCTATAGTAGGCACGGGAAGATATGGAAAAGCTGCTGGGGTGAAAAGGAAAGAAAATCAATTGAAGGAGTAAGTAAGATTGCCTTGCTACCATGAGAACAGCTGAATTTCAATATTATGACTTCCTCTAGCTCCATTCAGTAGCATGTAAATTAAATGGAAGTGAAGACAGTAGATTATAGTAACAAAGAAATGAGATTTGGTAAGGCATGAATGGCAATAGGAGAAGCAGGAAAGAGATTCAAGAATAGGGAATATAGCACAGAGTTGAAATATTTTTCTTCATTATTTAGAAAGTTTCTATGCTCTAGAATGATGTCAGTTTTTAATATAGGTGTCATACACAGCTGATAAATATATATAATTCTTTTCTATTTTCATTCAATCATTTCCAAGCATCTATCTTAGTTAACTTTCTAATGTTATAATCAGATACTTATACCTTCTCTCTTTTTATATTTTTTGTAAGATTTGCCTAGGGATAAGGCAGGGGCACACCACTGTAAGAAAACCAGAAAGTAATGGAACATATAAAGTCATTTAGGAAGATTTTCATCTAAGGTGTTTAAGAAGTACTGGAATGTAATGAGTCTTAGGTTATCTGGGATATTCACTTGTGCAAGACAGCTCATCCAGAATAAATGATAAATGAATGAAATGTGTTACTGTATTTAGGTGTTGGCTAAATAAGTATAAACTGATATAAACTTCAGAACGAGCATCCTACTAGGAACAGGGATGACACAAATTCTCAAAATGAATTACATTCTAAAATCAGGTAAAAATTACTCAATTTTTAAAATAGTCTGTTTCTTAAGGTTTTCCATGAAACTTCCTTATATGAAATAATATTTTCAAAAATACCTCTCCCATATGTTCCCCAATCCTACAAAAGAGCTATTTACTTCTCTTTGGTGGATGAACATTATATGACGTATCATTAATGACCAGTTTGAAGTCATCAAGGAGCAAGAGGTCTATCCCTGTTGAGGAGGAGATACGAACACCATCTGTAAGAAATTAAAATAAAACTAGTTGCACAGAGATCTTCCAAATCAAGTTAGGCATAAGGCTCAATTATTTTAATTGTAAAAATGACTTTACCCCATTCTGAATTTCATAAATACTAATGCCTATTACCTCTTGCCAACAGGCAGCACTATTTATTCAAGTACAAAGTATTTATAGTTCTTATATCATAATAAATGTAAAGATGAAGACAATGGAAAACTGAAGAGTTGCATTATACACTGCCCACAGTATGCACTTAATGTTTGTTGAAATGATTTAAAGATCAAACAGAGAAGTGAAGTAAGAAAAAATAAACAAAAACAAAACCTGGCCCCTCTGCTGAATTCACTTGGTTTTAATTTGGAAGAACATCAGGGGCTATATATATATATGTCCTTGTGGTCCAAGGGTAATAAGATTACTGGCCAGCATAAGGCTCAGAATATAGGAGTAAAAATCCATATAGATTTTCCATTTTCTTGAATGTTTATGATGGAGGTTATTTGCACAGAAGACCTTTATATATTAATCACTTGTACACTTATGAATCATCATGAATATTAATTATTCTGTAAAGGTTCAGGCTGGATCTAATGGAATAACCCAAATTGCCTCATTATTCTTAATACATTGAAGTGAGGGTAGTGCTTTAAAAAGAAAATTTGTAGTTCTGATGGTTACTTTTTTTCTCAAGATGTTTAAAGCTATTTTATTTTATTTTTGATTTTTTGATTTTTTTTGCAAGGCAATGGTGTTAAGTAACTTGCCCAAGGTCACACAGCTAGGTAATTATTAAGTGTCTGAATCTGCATTTGAACTCAGGTCTCCTGACTCCAGGGCCAGTGCTCTATGCACTGCACCATCTAGCTGCCCTGTTTAAGGCTATTTTAAAATTAATTACATTTTTAAAAATCCATGCCTAAAAGTTTTATGTCTTTTATGAATTTTTCTTTTAAATTTTTAAAAAATTCTTAATTTAGATACAAAAAAAGAGAAAATACTCCTATATGTGAAATATAACAGAAAGATAGTTATCAATCAATCAATATTTATTGAGCCTTCTATGTTCCTGCCCCTAAGGGCTGGGTGATACAAAAAGAGAAGCTTACAATTTAATGGGGGAAACAGTTCATCCAGAATACACAAAGCAAACTATACACTGGAGAAATGGGAAATAATTAATCCAAAGAAGGTACTAAAATTAAGAGGGATTGGGGAAGACTTCCAGTAAAGATAGAATTTTACTTGATCTCAAAGGAAACCAGAGAAGTCAGTCATGGGGGCAAAGGAGGAAGAGCTTTCCAGGTATGGAGGACAGCCAGAGAGATTGCCCAGAACTGAGAGATAGATTATCCAGGAGTTCAGGGTCATTGGGTCAAAGAGTACATGTTGAGGCCAATGTCTACAATGCATTGCTTGATTTGTTTAAAAATATATATTATATATATGTATATGTGTGTGTATATATATATATACACACACATATACATATAAAACCTATATCATTGCTCGCAATCATGGGAAGGGGGAGGAAAGGGGGAGTACTAGAAAAATGTGAACTTCAAAATCTTGCAAAAAATGAATGCTGAAAACTATCTTTACATGTAGTTAGAAAATATGTTACTTTTGCAGCTGTCCTGCTTGTCTGTCTGAACACCCTTTTCTCCTTTGTCTTTAAAAAAGGCTTCAAGGATCCTTTTTCCTCTCTTTTTTTCCCCCTCTTGGAAACAGTAGCACCAGCCTCTTTCCCCATCTCCCACATTACAAAGAAAAACCATGGTACTTGTCCCAAATAAGCAAGGTCAAGAGAAACAAATCAACACATTTGCCATGGATGTTTCATTTGGAACCTCGAGTCCATCACCTTTCGGTCCAGAGGTGGGTATGCTTCATCATCTGTCCTTCATAGTCAATGATTGGTCATTACAAAGACCAGACATCTGAAGAATTTAAACATTGCCTCTACAGTGTCATTGTTAATGTATAGATTTTCATATGGCTCTGTTCATTTCACTCTGCATTTTTCCACGTTTCACCAAAATCATCCCTTTCTCTTTGTCATTTCTGACAGACAATAACATTCATTTTATATACCTTATTTTTTCAGCCATTCCCCAATTGATGGGCAACCTTCCCTTTTTTTTTTTTTTTTGGGTTTCCTATTCTTTGCTGGGATATGTGATATTATTATGTCAAAAGGTATGACAAAGTTTAGTGACTTTGGCAACATAATTCTCATATGCTTTCCAGACTAAGTGGACTAATTCACTGATTTACCAGTGTATCTGTTTTCTGAGGGTCCCTCCAACAATTATACATTTCTTTATTTAGCGATATTTTTGATAATCTATTAGGTGTATAGTAGAATAACAGTTATTTTAATTTACATTTTTGTTATTAGTGATTTGGAGCATTTTTACCTAGCTACTGATAGCTTGAATTTATTTCTTAGATAACTTTATATTCTTTGATCATTTATCTATCTATCAATTTATTTATTTTTAGATTCTGCAAGGCAATGGGGTTAAGTAGCTTGCCCAAGGCCACACAGCTAGGTAATTATTAAGTGTTTGAGGCCAGATTTGAACTCAGGTACTCCTGACTTCAGGGCTGGTGCTCTATCCACTGCGCCACCTAGCCACCCCCTGATCATTTATTTATTAGGGAATGACTGTCATTCTTATGTATTTAAATCAATTCCTTATGTAGCTTGGAAACAAGACTTTTATTAGAGGAGCATGTTGCAAATATTTTTTCCAATTAGTTATTTTGCTTCTAATGTTAGCTAAATTGGTTTTGTTTGTTAAAATATATTTCCCTATGATTAATCAAAATGGTCCCTTTCATTTTTTATGATCCTTCCTATTCTTTGTTTGGTCAGAGTTTTCCTGCCATCCATAACTGAGAAAGGTATTTTCTTCCATGCTCCTTGACTATAAATGACTTTTTATATTTATATTTAAGCTATATATCAAGTAAAGTGTAATATGGTATAATTTTGATCTAACCTAATTTCTGTCAGATTATTTTTTAAGCATGTATGTGTGTATATATGGATATATAAGTACATATATGTATTTGCCAATTACTACACTCATTTGATTTTGCATGTTATATACCTAATCTGCTTTTAGTGGTCAATTTCAATATTTTTTGTTAGTATAAAATAATTTTGATAATTTCTGCTTTGTAGTATTGTTTGAGATAAAGTGTCATTAAGTTTCCTTCTGTCATATGTTGGTGGTGTTTTTTAAACATTTCACTTGGGGATATCAACCATTTGTTGTTTTAGATGAATTTTATTGCAATTTTGTCCAACTCTCTAAAGTTATTCTTTGGTAGTTTGTTTAGTATGGCACAGTCCATTGAGGTAATACAGTCATTTGTTTTATGGTGGCACATCTCAACCATAAGCAATAAATATCTCTCCACCTAGTTAATGCTACTTTTATTTTTATTAGGTATTTTGTATATATATTCAGGGAGCTTCCTATATGCTTTTGACAGGTCAACTCTTAAATGTAAAATATATTCTATAGTTATTTTGAATAGAATTTGACTTTTTATTTCTTTGTTGGTAACATTTAGAAAGACATGATTTGTGTAACTTTATTTTATAACCTGTTTCTTTGCTAAAGTTATTGTTTCAATTAATCTAAGGTACTCCATATAGATCATCATATATGCAAATCCAAAAATTTTTGCTCTTCTTTGACTGTTCTTATTCCCTCAATTCATTTTACTTTTTTAGCTCAAATTTTTAACATTATGTCAGATACCAATGGTGGTTAATGTATATCCCTACTTCAGCCATAATTGTAATGGATAAGAATCTATTTTATCACTATTACATATAATACTGGCTCCTAGTTTTAGTTACTGTGGGTAGATGAGAAAGCTCCATTTTTCTGCAGGTCCTCTATCTCTAGTTGTATTGCAATGCTACCAATTCCCTTCCCTTTCAACCTTCCTTACTGACAGAACAGCAAGGACACCTAGCTTGAAAAGAAGCCTTTCCTGTTATTAAAACAGCAACTGTCCTGCCCAATCCATATCCAGTTCACCTCCTACCTAAACTGAACCTATAAGATTTGTCCTTTTGCTCCTGTAAGTGGATCTCCCTTGCTGGGGAACTCAACAAACCCTCTTTGGTTCCTAAATTTATAGTTCTGGGTTGTGGTTTTAGTACTGTTTCTGTTTTTTTGCTACATTGATAATTTTAAATATAATACACTATATATCAAATTATGTAATGATCCTTTTATTCTTCTGATTTTAATGGCTTTGTTTTAAACAGATATGAATCCTTAATCTTGTTAAATGTTTCCCTCTTCTGGATTTATTGATATAATTATGTGATTTATATTGTTTTTTTAATTACTAGAGCTATTATGTTTTAGCTTTCCTTAGATATTGAACCAGTCCTGCATTCCTGGTATAAATCCAATCTGGTTATACTGCATGATCTTCTTTTAATATGTTGCTGTAGCTAATAATTATGCTATACTTTTGTGCCATACTTTTCTTTCTCCATTTTGACTTTCCCTGGTTTAGACCATATTTGTATTACAGAAGGAATTTAATAAAGTCCTTTATTTCCCTGGCTTGGCAAACATCAAAGGCGATATTGGAATCATTCTTTGAATGTCTGATAGAAATAATTTGTAAATCCATCTGGTACTGGGGATTTTTTTCTGGGTTATGATTATTTAAATATTCTAATTCTTGTTCTATTAAAGTAGTTGTTTTATATTTTTTGTAGATATTCATCCAGTTAAACTGTCAGTTTTGTTGGCATACAACAATTCAAAATAGTTATGTGAGGCATTTTTTCTTGGTAGAGGGAATTTTTTTAAAAAGTCTAACTTAAAAAAATTGAAAACTATTTACTTTCCCTCCTTATTCCTCTTCAACTGGGGTAAAAAGAAAAAAAACTTTATAACATATGCATATCCAAATAAAACAAATTCCTGCAGTGTCCATGTCCTCATCATTCTTCATCCTGAATAAATCATCCTTCTGATAAGAGGTAGGAAGCATGCTTCATCACTGGTTTTTGGATGATGGTTGGTCATTGCGCTGAACAGATATCTTATATCTTTCAAAGTTGTTTTTCTTAATTATGTTTGTTTTCAGTGAATAAATTACTTAGTTCTTCTTATTTCACTCTATATCTTACAATTCTTTCCAAGTTTCTGTGAAATTATTCCTTTCATTTCTTTTATCACAATATGATTCCATTATATATATATATATATATATATATATATATTTGTTTAGTCATTCCTCAATTGATGGGCACCCCCCCTTCAATTTCTAGTTTTTATGCTACTAGCATATGGGTTCTTTACCTCTTTCTTTTGATGCTCTCTCTTAATTCCTTTCCTCCCTGTCTGACAGTTCTTCTCAGCACTTTTACTGGTTCTTTATCCATGTCAAACCCATTAACTGTGGAGTGTCTAGCTTTTGGGATTTTTGTTTTTCGCTTTCTATACTATCTACTTGGTGATCTTATCATCTCCCATAGGTTAAAGTATTATCTCCATGCAGATGATTCTCCCATCTCCTTAAATCTCTCTCCTGACTTTGCCTCACATCACCAACTACCTATTCAATATTCTGAACCAGAACTCAAATTCAGCATGTTCAAAAGAGAACTCATTCCATTTCCCCCAAATCCTAAACTCTTCTGAATGTCCTTCCTTCAAGCTTACAAACCAGATGCCATGTCTCACTTTCTCAATCCACATATATGGATCTGTTCCCAAATCTTATAATTTCTGTCTTTACAGCATCTCTTCCCATTCTGGTGAAATGAATTACCTCACTTCTGGACTTTAAATAAATGTGTCTATGCCTTTCTTTCCTCATCAATAATCACTAGAGATATATCTCATTTTCCTAAAATAATAATTCAGAGCTTAATATCTTAGATTTTGATTAGATTTATCTAGATCTAAGAGAATTACATTGTCTATTATAATTTCACTATTCCTTTTTTGCAAATTGTTTACCTTTTCTTTTAAGTGTTTAAATACTATGTCATCCAGCACATCTAGTTTACTGCCTATAATGTCTATAAAAATAATGAGATTTTCCTGTTTATCTGTTTAAGTCTATTTCTTTGGTTGCCTTGTCTGAGATCATGATTGCTACCATTGCTTTGTAGAATTTACTTAAGCATGGGCTAACTTTTTTCATTGCAGATCCCAGTCATGGATAAGAAGTCTTGGCAAAGTATATGGATCCCTTTTCACAATAATATTTCTTAGTAATTGAAGGAAATGCAAGGTTTCAATTAAAGATTAGTGAATATAAAGATTTAAATTTTTCTTCCTCCATGTGAACTGCAGGCAAAAAACTCCTTAACTAAAAATAATCAATTTTACTCTAGTTCTTTTTTAATAGTGTCATTCCTGTTGTTGCAAGTGTGTTTTGTGTAAACAATGGGTTCTCCTACCATTCTGAGTTACTTGACCCTATCCATGTTCATAGATATGACTATTAATCGAGGATTTTCTTTTATCCTAATGATTATATTTTTCCTTTGGTAGTCTTTTTATAAAGAAGAGGTGGTGAGACAGGACTGTGCTCTGTACCAGTTAGCTATATTTGATATGTTTTGTTTCCATTTTATTATTCCTATTTTCTTTTCCTCGTCTAGTCTCTAATCACAATTTCTTACCATTTTTTTCTTTCCTTTTATTCCCTCCTTCATGTGATTTTTCTGACCAGATTCCCTCTGAAAATGTTTTTTCTTTATTACTAATATCTCTCTGAATCTACATTCCTTCTTAATCCCAACCTCCCTTTCCTTGTTCTCATGTTTCCCTGCTGAAGTTAGTGTAGTTATTTGCCAAAATCTATATATGCTGATTCCATTCTTTGTCCAGATCAGATGAAAATAAGGTTCCTTTTTAACCTGTCCCTCCTTTTCTTCCTTGATGGATTTCTTTTTTCTTCCCTTTAGAACAAACCTGTTCTAAATGTCATATTTATTCCCCTAGAACCCCTGAATATATTAGGATTCTGAAAGGATACTTATTCTCTCTTGTTAGCCTATAAACATTTTGACACAAATCCCTTCCACTTGCTGAAATGTTTCTCTTGACTCCTATGTTTATATTTAAAAATATTTATTTGGTTTTTGTATTCTTTATCAGAAATATTTGGAAGTCCTTTCATTAAAGTTCTGTGTTTTCTTTTTATCATAAGATTATATTCAGCTTTGCTGAGTAAATTATTCTTTGTTATAAGTTTTAAAATCTTTTTTTTTTGTCTTCTGGAATACTGTTTTCTTCTCCTTTATAGTGGTAGTTTCCAGGTCTTGTATAATAATGACTATGACTCTTTGATACCTGAATTATTTTTTGGATTGCTTAGATTATTTTTAATTTGACTTGGAAATTCTGACTATGGCTATGATTCTTCTGGGAGTAATTATTTTGTGTTTCTTTCAGGAGGTGGCTACTGAATTTCATTTTCCTTTTTAATAAGTCTGGTTTTTAATCTATTTTTTTCTTGAAATTTGATATTTAGGCTTCTTTTTTAATAGTGAAGGTTTTCAACTAGTCTGAAGATTCTTAGATAATTTCTTACTGACCTGTTTTCCATGTCAGTTGTTTTTGATAAGTAGATATTTTACATTTTCTGATATTATTTCAGCTTTTTCATTTTGTTCTAGTGTTTCTTTAATTTCATAGAATCATTGATCTGTCTGGTCCAATCTGATTTTCAAGGAGTTTGTTATCTGAGAAAGGTTTTGCACAATCTGCATTAAGCTATTAGTGCTCCTTCTGGTTCCTTACTCCTTATAAAGCTCTCATTTAATTTAAAGGATCATTTCAAAATTTCTTCATTTGTGCCAGAAGTTCCAATATAGCTTGTGTCAAATCTTGTCATTTTCCTTGACACATTGCTTATCGATGGTGTGGAGATCCTTTCCTCTTTGAGGTTTGTAGAAGTTTGTATCTTGCTCCTTGTTCTATGACCTTACTATCGGTGTTTTCTTATGTTAACCTAATTTTTCAGTCTGTCTTCTTGTCTTTTCAAGAGGCCAAGCTCTATGACCTTCTGGAAAGAATGGAAAACCTCTGTTGGTCCAGATCTATATTTTTCAAGGACTTCAAGGTCTATCCAGTGACTAGAACCAGACCAATCCAGGGAATGATCTGATGACTGCCCTCTCTAGCCCTGGTTTGAGGCCAGTGACAGAACTGCAGGCCACAAGAGACCTTGGCCAACTCTTGATCTGGCCTCTTCTACCAGGACCACTTTCCTGATGCCCACAGGTTGTCTCTTTGCATAGATATGGGCACTTACTTTGCTTCTCCTTGAATTTCTTGCTGATATCTTGATCCATTCCCTTTTATTTTTCATCCTTACTGGAGTAGCTGTGAAGAAGTGAGGATAGTTCTGCTGCTACTTGCTCCAACATCATGAATATAGTTTTCAAGCTAGTATGTTATTTCCCTACTTTTTTCCCTTTAGTGCAAAGACCTTAGATCTAAAAAATAATTCTTAAGAGTTTATTCTCCCAAAATGGAAGGTCCAATAATTATTACTGGAATAATTAATTCTGCATCTAAATATTACATTAAAAGATTTCAAGCAATTAAACAGTGACTGTCTATCCTTGGAAAAGTATGGTCTTTTACCAGCTATAAGCATGTGTGAACTGGTGATAAAATAAACCAGTCATCTTTCTTCTTTTTTTTTAAGGTTTTTGCAGGGTAAATAGGGTTAAGTGGCTTGCCCAAGACCACACAGCTAGGTAATTATTAAGTGTCTGAGGCCAGATTTGAACTCCTGATTCCAGGCTCAGTGCTCTATCCACTGCACAACCTAGCTGCCCCTAGACCAGTAATCTTCTGAGACATCCCTGTGAGTTCTGAAGGCATCAGAGATTGATCTCTTTCCGTAAGTGTTAATGGTATTGAATAAGCAAAGTTGAAATAAAAATGGCAACTTCAATTAGCTTATTTATTCAAGTGAGAGTTCACAGTTATCGAAGTGGGACGATACCTGGTGAATAGATGGCTACTCGGTCAATACCCCTATCTTCCTCCTGCAGCTGTCGTAGAAATACACCAACGGAATCTGAAATGGGTTTAAGTGTGAACTGGCAGCGCTCACGCCGGGATGGCAGCCTCACTGATATCACAGGTAAGCCATTTTGGTAAACCACTGTCACATCTGATAGAAAAAAAATATATAAATAAACAATAAAGAGGCATGAAAGACCACTCTAAATCATGATTGATTAAAACTTATCTCTCCCTCATATTACAAAATAGCTATTATCATCACATAGGCACAGGTATTATTTTAATGAATACTTCCTTTTATCTTAAACTGCAGATTATTCTAAAGACAAGACAATGTAAGGCCAAACTGACACAACGTATACAAAGAATAAGAGTATCTCTCAGGAAATCCTTGTATCTATAAGTGGTATTCTTGTTCTCATTCAGACCCCTGGATTTAATTAAGCAGAATATTAGAGGTGCTGGATCAGATGCCTGTATTTACTTTCATAATAAGGGAGACATGGTACGATTATACTTTTGTTGCTGAGAATCCCCAGGGATGCCACTCTTCCAAGCCAGACTGCCAATTGAGAATTTAGTCATTCAACAATTATTTACTGAATGTCTTTATAGGAAGGACTCCCATATTCACTTATGAGTTCCTATCCTCCATCACCAATTTCTTCTTGGGCATTTCCAACTGAATATCCTGTATGCATTTCAAATTCAACACATCCAAAATGAATCTTCTCCTAAAAGTCATTCTTTACTTAACTCTTTTTGTAGAAGGTACTACCATTCTGCAGTCACCCAAGTTCAGACTCTGCACAATTTCTGATACCTCACTCCCCAAACCTAGCCTTGTCAATTCTACCTCCAGAATACCTCTCACACCTGCCTTCTCTCTCTTCACATAACCACCACCCCACTTCAGACCCTCATCTTCTCTCACCTGGTGACTTCACAGTATCCTAACTGGTTTTTCTGCCTTGAGTCTATCCTCTCTCCAACCTATATTCCACAGAGCTGCCAATGTGATATTCCTGAAGGTCTCACCATGTCCCCTGCTGATGAAGATCCAATAACTTCTTATTGCCTTTAGAATGGATACAGACATCTATGTTTGATTTCAAGTTCTCCCCAATCTCCTTTTCCAGACTGATTACACATTACTCACTTCTCATAGTCTATGGTCTGGCCAAACAAGTCTTCTACATATGACCATTTATCATCAATTCTTCAATAGAATACTGTACTATTGAGTCAAATTTTCAGGCTTCCTTATTCTCCCCAAATTTTATTCTAATGTAATCTCTTTCCTAATGTGCAACCAATCATACAAAAAATTCCTTGGGTTTATCAATTACTGAAATAGTTTCTAGTTGAAGCTAAATCAAAATATGGATATAAAAGCATATAGGATGACAAGAGAGCCAGATAACAGAGTACACCCACACCCACACCCACACCCACACCCACACACACACACACACAATACAGATTTTAAGTGAGAGTCATATTAGCTAGCTGTTTGGTTGGGTTTCTTTTCCTTTATCATTTGGTTTTAACATTTCAAAGATATGAGATTTCATCAATGAAAATACTCTCTCTACAGATGTGGATTGTATCATAAATATCACAATAAACTGTAATTTCATGAGTTGCTGTAGCTGAAAAAAATCAATCAGTCTATAGCCAACTTAGTGATGAGCCCATCCTGCATTATCTTGGCTGGTCCTTGGACAAATACAATTTTTTAAAAACAAAAATCTGTCACCTATGGAAATGTTTTTTATAGTGAGACATAAAAACTCATAGACACTCAAGAAGACAAAATAATCCCAAGTTTAGGAATGAATGGCAACAAACAGCTCTAGTTTAAAGTACTCTCATAGTCCAAAACCAAGCTTATCATTTGCTTCTCCATAAGTTCTTTCTCCTTATTTCTCTTAATGGCTCCCTCATTCTCTTATTCACCATACTAAAAAACCATGGTTTCTATCTAGATAATTTTTCAGACAGATATCCTCCCTCTTCCCATTTCCAGTGGCAATATCCTAGTTCAGGATGTCAACCTACCTCAACTGGCATACCCATTTAAATGTCTCTTAAATTATTTTAACATTCAAGTTCCTCCCCTTACAACTCCAACAATGTTGCTTGGGTCATTTTTGTAAAGCATGACTTCTACTCTACCTGAAAACCTTCAATGCTTCTCCATTAATCTGGTTTGAATCCAAATCCATCAGTATCGTTTCTTGGTCCTCCAGTAGTATTCCAATAGAAATAAAATGGCTTTTATTTCTGCCTTGTAAGACTAAGGATTGAAAGCTGAAAGAAACATTATTTCCAGAAATCAGGTGACTTATCCAAGGTCACAAAGGCAGTCAGAAGCAGAGTCAGTACCTAAACTCAGACTGTCTAACCTTTAATTATTTCAAACCATTGTATGGTCAGTATTTTTTCTTCCCTCTCATTCCTGAAACCTGGCAATATTTACATATTGGATACTTCAGAACCAACAATGGCATTAAAATATTTTTTAAATTGTTTTACATTTCTATGAAGATAAAAAACTTTTCCCCCAAGTGGACTATATCCAATAGTCTTCTTATATATTAAGTAAAAGCTTCATACTATTGGAGGACCTTAAATATGGGTAAATAATAGGGATAGATATAAACAGTTCCCTAAATAACTATATGGGCAATCAAATATTGCACAAAGAAGCAGTGTCCTCTCCTTTAAGTTTAAAAAGTCTTACTATGAAGAGATGATGATGAAACATCTATCCCCTTTATGGTAAAATTATAGATGACTAATATTCAGATGATGTCAGATGTTACAATCTCATGTTTAATTATCTTTCTTTGGTTAAAAAAAGCAGGGTGGTTAATTTAAAAAAAAACAATGGAAACTAACAATGGGAACACAAAAGATACCAATAAAACTTAACCAGTTCAGATCTAGGTCACCCACTTCTAGCCTCTTTCCCTCTCTGACTATCACCCCATGACAAGGGATTTCATCAGTGAACAATCTAATTACTTGTCTTCCTCAATGGACCTCTTTACCAGTCACTGATATTCTACATGGATTCATTCATCCATTCATTATTTATTCAACATTCATTCATTCATTCATCCATTAGCCTACTTGTCCTCCCTCAAACTCCCCCACTCTTGGTGATCCTCAGCCCCTGACTTTCTCAAGTACAATTGCATTCCCCATCCCCAACTGCCCACTTCCTCATCTTATTCCCCTCTGCAAATGGCCCAGTCCAGCTCTACCACACCTTCCACTGTCCTCACTAGTATGCTTACCCAATATATTAACAATTTTTTTCTTTTTAATTATTTTCCTTTCTCCTTTTATCTTCTGAGATAAAAGATTCTGAGACCCATACTGAGACCAGCTCTGTCCTGATGACCCTACACCATTAGATCTCCTTTCTATCACTTTTCACTCATAACTTCCTCTCCTCCTCAGGTTCACACTATTCAAATTGTTCACCCCATCTAGTTGTTGGTGGACATCATCCATTGACCCTGGGACATTCTCCTTCCTTCCTCAATGCATTCAGGCACCTGGAGCTCAGCCTTTCCCTCCACCTGAAACTCCAGCCCTTAAATTAGGAGGCTTCAACCACAAAGTGATACTTCCTTAAACACTCAAACTTTTAGTGCTTCACTCTTCCACCTCACTGCAGGGACACACACATATTCATACTTTTGATCGTGCTGCCATCCACCAAGGCACCGCTTCCATGTTCATCAGCTCTGAAATTCTCTATTTTGATCATAATCAGTTCCCCTCTTTGCTCTGCCTTACAATTGCAAAGCCTGTTCTTTCTCTTCCCTGTGACTTTTAACCTCTCATCCCAGATCATGTCTTCTCAGATCCCATCACTGAGCATGCCAACTAAGCCTCAGCCTTGAATTCTTCTCTCCACCTGCCTCCTTCGCTCCTACACAAGTGCTAACTGGGTCTGCTACAAATGGATGTGACATCATCTCACTCGGGCCCTCTCTGCTCCTAGGTCACCTTTTTAGACCTCCCTAACTCCCTCTCACCTCTCTTTAAAGCACCCCGGGTCCTTCTCTCAGCTGAGAATTTGCCTCATATTTCACTATTAAAAAAATGGAGGTTGTTGGCAGAGTTCTCTCCTCCCATCCTCCTCATCTCACATCACTGGGATGCTTTTTACCACTACCTTTTCCTTTACCTCTATAGCACATGAAGAGGTGGTTCTTCTTTCCAAAGCTAACCCATCTATATGTACAAGTGATCCCATATTATCTTTATATGTCTGTATCTTCCTATCCTCAATGACCTTCATTTTATTCATCTGACCCTGATAGTTATTATCTCTTCCTCTCCTTCATTTTGTGGCTAAACTCCTTTAAAAAAACCATCTACAGGGGCAGCTAGGTGGCGCAGTGGATAGAGCACCAGTCCCTGAGTCAGGAGTACCTGAGGTCAAATCTGACTTCAGACACTTAATAATTATCTGGCTGTGTGACCTTGGCCAAGTCACTTAACCCCATTGCCTTAAATAAATTTTAAAAAACCAAAAAAACCTCATCTACAGTTGCTGCTTCTACTTCCTTTCCTCTCATTCTTCTTACATCTCTGCTCATCATTTAATTGAAATCGCCCTCTCCAAAGTTACTAATTTCTTAATTGCCATTTATTTCAATCCTTATCATTTGCAACCTCTGAGAGCAGCAATCAGGCTCTTCTCAATCAGTTTCTCTAACAATACTCCCTCTTGGTTCTTCTTCCACCTATCTGACCACTCCTCATTTTCTTGTGTTGGATCTTCATCCAGGTCATTTCAGTTAACCACCAGTGTCTCACAGGGCTTTGTCTTGGGTCTTCTCTTTTCCCTTTATGCTATTTCACTTGGTGATCACATCAGCTCCTAGAAATGGAATCATCATCTCAGGCCTAACCTCTCTCCTAACCTCCATTCTTGCCTCTTCTATTGCCTAACAAATATCTTGAAATGGATGTCCCACAGAAATAAATACCAGTGGGTTTTCCAGAGGACCGTGACTTTCAGATTTGTTGACTGAAGTTCTGCTGGCTGTCATCTCTCCCACTACACATAGGAGCTGATGCCTAAAAAAAGTAAAGCTACAGTTCTGATCTTCATTTGTGCATTCTCAGAATGCACAAAGAGTGTTTACTTTTTTTAAAAAAAATGGAAGATAGTACATTTTGGTCTGCATTTAAATTCCACAGTTCCCTCTCTGGATATGGATAGTGTTTTCCATCACAAGTCTTTTAGAACTGTCTTTGATTATTGTACTGCTGAAGTGAACAGGTCCATTACAGTTGATCACCACCCAATGTTGCTATTGGTGTGTAAAATATTCCTCTGGTTCTGATCACTTCAATATGTTCATCGTTAAACCAACCAATTGCATTGTAAACATGTGCTATTGACCCAAAGGTGTACCTCAGGACAAATTCATCCCAACTCTTAGAACTGAACTCAGCCCATAGAACTTCTATGCATAGAACTCAACCCATCATTTCCTAAGGAAATCTACTTCAGCCTTCAGGAGGGTTTCACATATGTTCTCCCACCTCTGTAGACAATGAACCTTACAGGCTTAATAAATAATACTGATTAATCCTCCAAATATCTGCTCATTCTCTCCCCTCCCCCCCAAAAAACACTAGATGGAGAAAAATGTCACAAAGAAGTAGCAGAAGCAAGAGAAAGTGATGGCAACCATGAAATCCCTATGCCAACAAGGAACAGGAACTAGGGATTCTTGTGATCTACAAGTAACTACCTCCTCCATCCCCTCCAAAACAAAAGAAAACTTGGGACAGAATCAACAAGGGCTGTTTGCTATCCCATCATGAATATTTCATTAGTGTGCCACTTTCTTTTTTGATTTGTCTTCTGTCTTTACTTTAGTCTTTCAATTTTTGGTGATGAGTGTGCTGGGTTCTGTGACCCCCTCCCCACCAAAATCAATATGGAACCTTTCTCTCTTCATCCTAACCATCACCAGTTGCTGAGGCCTCCTAGCAAATCTATGAAGTGGACAATGCAGACTGCACAAGAGGAGAGAAAAGTCAAGAAGGACCCTGAATGGCCTTGCCAGGACTTACCATCAGAGGGCACCACCGTACTGCAGTAGACAACTCTCAAGTGCTGCCAGGAAGAGAGCCTCTGGTGCACCTGGGAAAGCCAAGGACAAGAGACACGTTAGTAGGACGCCCAGCATCCGGGTGATTGCCCAAATTCTGATGCTCTCCTGCCTGAGCAAGGCGGGTTTCCTCCTCCTTCCCCCTCCCCCGTGAGCTCTTAGACCCAAAGGGAGCAGCATATGGGGGTGCCAGACTTAGCATTAGGATAATTCTGAGTTCAAATTCAGCCTCTGTGTCACCCTGGTCAAGACCCTTAGCCCCCTGTTTGCCCTAGGATCTTCATCTGTAAAATGAGGATCCCAGGGAGGTTGTGAGGATCAAACAAGATCATAGTTGTAAAGTGCTTAGCATAAGAGTGCCTGCCACTACCAACATCATCAGTTACTGCCTGTACCCTCTTTGTCCTGTTCTTGGGGGCAGCTCCAGAGAAAATCCAGAATTTCCCTCTTCTCCTTTCTTGGCTTGAGACAGTCACAGTCAGTCTTGGGCTCCCTCCCACCCGTGGCTGTCTAGGTCTCCAAAAGACATTTTGCACTTAGAAAGAGAAACCTGTTCATTGAGGAGGAAGTTCTCAGGATGAGTAAAGTGAGGCTCAGGATCTTACAATGAGGGAATAGTGGTAAGAATAGAGTGGTTTGTGAATGTCTTTACTGGAGATCCCCTCACCACAACCCTGGGTGAGTGTGTGGAGTGTGGAGTGGGGCTTCCATCTTTATCCCACTTAGAGATGAGGAACTTGAGGCTCAGTGGTTAAGTCACTCTCACTGGATCAGACCTTTGCCTCAGCTATCTCCCCACCCTTGGGGAAAGTCCAGCACTTTACCTACTGTCCCATATTGCTATTGGACTGCATTTTTTCTCAACCCTCATAAATTATTTTGTCTTTTGCAAATCTACCACATTTTCCAACCTCTTCATTTTCTTTTACAATTTTCCCTTACTACTTTTTAATTCCTAAATATCACCTATGAATTCAAGGACATCATTTTGATTTCTAATTTTCCCAAAGTAATAAGTACCGATTGACTACTTTTCTTCTGAAATATGCTGATAAACAGGGGAGCCTTTATCATTTCCACAAGCAGTGGAAGAAGGACCAAGTGCAAATAATCTCTGTATAGACATCTAATGCCTACTTTATATTTTTGGCTTTTATAGTTGTGCTGTCAAATTATCTTCCTCTCCATCTTCTGAATTTTACTGGACTTTTTTCTTCATAACAAAAGAAGAAACCTATTCTTTCTTCTCTAAGTGTTCATCTTGACAAGAGAGAATTGAAAAATTCTGTAACTAAAAGCAGTTTGATACTACCTCAAAGTCATTATTTAGAAAAATTATATTTTACTCTCTTTTGATGGTGGGGGGAAAGGACCCAGATTTTTGATTCCATCTGTGTTGAGAACTCAATATGAAAACTCCATGCATAATGCAGATGAGTTCATCTGTAATATCTTTTTAAGAGAGTTGCCTGGGCCATTGAGAAGCTATGACTTGCTCATGGTGAAGCGCTAGAATGTCAGAGGAAAGACAAACTCAGGTCTCCCTGATTCTAGCCTTGGACTCACTATGTATTTCAATTGCATGATGTCTAATTCAGAGAAACAGAGTGAAAATAATAGTTAAGATGGAGTAGAGAAATGGGATTTGGCAGTTTTGAAAGACAGTTCCATGGTGCACCTGTTATCAAAAGCCTATATGATCTACTACTTTGTTAAATCTACAATTTTTTCCTTTCCTAATTTCAACGTTTTTAAATACACTTTTTAGGTTAGCAAGACTGAAGAGAATTTTTTTTAACTCAACAGAATCTCAAAAATGTTCCAGATCCACTCACATAAAGAAACCAAAAGGACAGGCAAATATGTTCACATTTAATTGGATTTTTAATAAAATCATCCTCCTGTTTGTGTGTGTGTGTGTGTGTGTGTGTGTGTGTGTGTGTGTGTGTTTGTGTGGAGAGGGATTTATAAGGAGAAATAAAAAAATGTCTTCAAATGTATTTTACTGAGAGTTTTGGGATATCTGCAGTCTCCTACAACAGTCTTATGTTTCCTCCTTTTGCAAGATAGGGCCCCAGTAATGGTGAGGAAAGGATATATTTTGATAGGCACAGAACTTTTAATTTCCCCAATTCTCCAATTGAATTAGATCCCAGACTGCCATCCTGGACTTAAGTACATGGTTTCCTTGTTAAAAAAAAAATGGGTAAACCACAGCAAAAGAACTCAGGGAATTCATCAAATGTATAGCAGCTCAAGAAAACTGGTCTCCTTGATTTTGCAATAATAGACCTTGATTTAGAGATCTTGTTTTCCATCTTTATTCAGGTTTTTAAGTGAACTTCTACCCCTGGTTTTCACACTTGGTTTCTGGTTAGACAAACAGTGGTGAATAGCTTGGGCAGTGGGTGGTTACTATTAATACTTTTCTCAGTGTTTCCTTTGTTCTTGGTTGCCAATAAAACATAGATAATAGAAAAGAAACACCTTCAAAATATAAGAGATCACATTCTGTATTTCAAAAGGGGTCACAAATCAGTTGCTGATACTCTAATACCCTTAGGATGTAGTTTTTCCCCTAGCATTAAAATGCAGTGAATAATCATCATTTTCTCTATAACCCTTAAAGGTGAATGTGATGGGGGAAAGTAGAAAGAGGACTCATATAAATAGCAACTTTGCTATAAATGCTCCCTACTCCTATTGTTTTTAGTTATTCCCCCAACAGTACTGTGACAAGTTTTTGATTATGGGCACGCCTAATGAATAGGCTTTCTCCTCATCTATGGCCACGAGATGGAAGTCATGCAACTTTTAAAGGGCCCTTTTAAGGGTCCACAAGAACAGCTAGTAAAGTTTCAGGGAAGGCTCACTTCTTGCTTTTATTGCTATAAGTGGAAAACTTTAGATTGGGGGGGTTGAAGATACAAAAAAAGAATTTGAATTTTCATTTCAATTAAACATCAACTATACACCATACAGTATAATCAGCTAGACCCGGGCTTTTCATAGCACCCAAAGAAGAAAGATCAGAGGAAAATGAAATTTTGCTCTGCAATCTAACCCATCTTCCTATTGTTGGTTACTTTCTTCTTTTCTGTTAAGTGAAAGTGTGATGATGTTCTTTAAGGAAATTTCCAGTTCTGAATCTTATGATCCCTTTCATGATTACCCATGAAAAAAATGGAGAGAGCAATCTTGCGCTCCTAATCCTCACCATTTAATTGTCAGACACTTTTCTTCATCTTGTTTGACTAGGGCAAGAAGGCTAATGCTCACAGTTTTCAATAACTAAGAGTCCCCTCCCAAAAGTCCTTCTCCAGTTCCTTAGCCTGGGTGGTCTTGTCTTCTTTGGAGGGCAGATCCTCCTCTAAGCTACAAAGTTTTCAAATATGGATCTTCTGGTAGAATGCACAAATTCTCGCAGGACCAATCTGGCTAATTTAGGAAAAGAATTTTTTTTTTGGTCAAAGTGATTCATCAAGACCATTTAAGGTACAGAGGCCTCGATTTATATTGGTTGTGGGATTACCCAGAAAGATGGGATTATGGATCCTGAATGTTTTAGAGTATTATCTGGGAAACTATAATAAAGTGAACTGTGTGTCCAATGTTGAGTATTTATAATATCTATTGGTTTTTCTTTAGGAAAGAAAAAGAAAAGTCTTCTCTGAGGAAAAAAGCCCCACCAAAAACTGACTCTTTACTTTCTCATATTTTCTGCTTACCTATTCCTATAAACAAAGTTGATGGTCTTGACAGGAAATTACATTTCCATGTATTTGAAACAAGTTATTGTACTTATTTTAAATACTGTACTTGTTAAAAAAATTCCATATTTTCTGCATTTCTAAGGAGTTTCCATCTCTGCTATGGAAACAACAGCCTAGAGCAATGTCAAGTGCCAGATGTCTATTAATGGCAGGTAAAAACAGGCAAGAGCCATAAAATGTGATTGACATATTGTAATTAACAGTAAAAATACTTTGAACTTCTATAAAACTTTTCATAATGCCTCACACATTTTATCATTATCTTGGACCAAGGTGAACATTTCAACAAAGCCTCCTTTCTTTCTCCTCCTACATTCTCATGTAATTAATAACTCCCAAAATTAGGTCCATCCCAAAACTGATCTAAGGAACAAGGACAGAAAATTGGTACATTGTTTATAATAGATACAAAACAGCAACGGTAGTTATTGATTTATGACAGTATCCATGCTCCTCTCACTGGGAAATATAAAATTTATGTATAATTATATAAATTGTAATTATATATATATAGGTATGAATCCATGTGTGTGTATACACACACACACACACACACACACACACACACACACACACAACCAGAAAGATAACAGAAATAAACAAAGCAGAAAATTTTCCTACAGGATAAACAATTCATTTTGAACAGTGTTTTATATTTTTCTGATAACCCTGTGTGATTAGGTGAATAATAGGCAAGGCTATAAAGCAGGATCTGAACCCCCATCTCTTGCCTTCCAGTCCAACTCTCTCTCTACTAAGACTCATCTACTCTTTTTTTTAAATCACAGCTGACATTCCTTTCTGTCTGAGAATAAGAAAACATTTAGTACAGATGGGGTAACTGACAGTTTCTTTTCCTAACAAGAAAAAGAGTCGCACTCCCAACCCCTCCTCTCCTCATCCACCATTATATAAACTTGGCCTTTCATTTCCATATGGAACAAAGTCCACATACTCCAGAGAAGTTGTAAAGGAAAGCAGACATCTCCCCTGCCCACTCCCTCCCCTCAAAAAGAAGCCAATCATTTTAATAAATCAGGTAATCTAAATAAGTACAGTCAGTTAAGGGAAGAGGAAAAGGACATGGGTCATTTTAAAACTATGGTATTCAGTAACTTAGCTGGTTTGGTTAATCAGATTAATTTCCTTTAAGCAAATTATTTTAATCATGCTAAACCTTTCAAACCCAAACAAGATTTTTCTATCCTACTGTTACTGACCTAATCTTGTTCTTTATGTCTCATTCTACAGAGAGAATAAGGTCTTCACCCACCTGAGCAACAGGAATAAATCAGAGAATTTCAGAGGCTAGGAGGACAAATCCTCTATCCTACATGGAAACTCAATGTGTTTAGAGACTAACTGTACTGTCAAACAATGAGAGTTGTAGAGATGGAGTAAAGCTGAGGTCTTTGATGTCCAGTTGGTATGTTATTTATAAAGTTATCAGTAAGGTGTGGAAGAATTTATAACAAAATTTCATTATAGTCAATGAATTTTCCAGAATATTCTGTAAGCTTTGAATAGTTTCTCACTGGTAATTTACCAGTTGAAATCTAAAGTTAATCAGACCTTTTCCTAAAATCTGTAAGGAAGATGGGATCATTTAGGAAACACTCGGCCTTAAATTTCAAGCAGACTCTGGAAACTGAAGGCTTTCTTTGGGTTTCTTCCCCCCATGATACATGCCCTGTGATTTTCAACAAAACTGCTTATTATCCTTTTCAGTTTGTGTGTGTGTGTGTGTGTGTGTGTGTGTGTGTGTGTGTGTGTATGTATGTATGTGTCTGCTGTGATCTTCACATCTGGTTTTCTCTCTTGACAGAGCAATGATCATATTGAAGGTGAAAAGGTACAAAAATGAGAGGATATTTAGGAGAGAAAATCATTTTCCACTAGCAAAGGGGTTAAACTGAGATCCAGAACCAAGGTGTGAAGTCCCCACTTCTTTACATGTGTGCCAAATGGGGGGGGGTGCTGCTGCCACAGCTGGTGATGGTTTACATCCCTACATCTCAAAAGGGGAAACTAATAATTAAACAGATTATGCAGAATAACTATTTACAAAAAAGCACTGTTGAGGGGATGAAAAAGATAAATAAAAAGGACAATACTACCTCCTCAAAGACAGATAAATAAAAGGGGTCAACTAGAAAGAAAGGCAGAATTTTACTCGACCTCTCTGCTGGCAAAGTCTGAGGGATGAAGACCCAGTGGTTCCCAACATGTACCATCCAGCTCCTGTGATGCAAACAAACAGGATGACTAAAAAGCATTTGCATCTAGCAGCAGAGTTGGGTGGTTGCTAAGCACTGGGTCCTCAAGTGTGAAGGTGTTACTGAGAAGAGCTTGGGGGGGATTTCAGAGCTCCTCCAGTCCAACTCTGTCCCTGGAAGGATGTGGCACCCGAGGCTCTGGGGGCAGCTCGGCTAGTTGGGAACAGAAAGCAGACCCTCCAGTCTTCATGCAGGGTGTACTTTATCTCCCTGCACTTCCTTGATGCTTCTGAAAGAGCCCATCACAGTTCCCATAATTAAGAAGCAAATTCATCCTTTGAGTATCCCCTGGAAGACAATTTAACTCTCAAAGAGACAATTTGCTATAAGGAAATAGTAAAAGCTAGAAATGATTTTTCTATCAGATAGTTGGCAGAAGGAAACTTCTTACATTATCTAGAATCTTGAAATATCCTCTGGCTGCCATCTATGCCAAAGTGAGTTAAGTGAATAATTTTCACTTATGTGAAATCAAAACTTGACACTTTACCAAACAGGGCAGAGAGAAAAGATAAATTATGCTTAACACAACAGAAATTACTCTCCTTCCTGTAAGAGGAAGGAAAAGTAGGGCCATGATTAGGAACAGGGAACAAATAGTTCTTCTTCTGGCAGATAAGACTAGTGAAGTTACTACTCCTGATTTTTAAAAAAGGAATAGAAGAAAAACAAATATTCTCCCACTCAGGGATGTGAAGGCTCTCTATAAATGCCAGCAACCCATCAGTAGCAGAGGAATAGTGTTCTCACTAGCAACATATAGTTGGACTGGGCAGAACAGGACTATGGGTGAGTTTGTTTTTTAAAATAGTTGGAAAAGGGCATGAGGAATCCTGTGATAGTCAAATATTTATTAAGTTCCTCCAATGCATCAGACACTGTTAAGCCCTGGAGATACAAATAAGAAAGAGCTCCTGCCCTCAAGGAGCTTACTATCGAAATGGGAAAGTTGATCAATCACAGCAGCAGAGAGTAGGAAATGAAGAGTCATTCTGCTCTACCCTCAACTCAGAGGTGCACATGGTAATGATGAGGCACAAGTACTAAAACTGGTGCAATCTAGTAGGATGTTGAAGTTTCCTGGATGAGAAAATATTATCATAGTGGAGTTCAAAGAGTGATAGATAAGGAAACTGAAGTTCAGAGTGGTTCAGGGATTTGAACATGGTTATATGGCTCCTAAGCTACATCAATGTTAGACTCAAATCCTTCAAAGATAAGACTAAGCCAAGTCAATTCTATCTTGCGGCCCATATATTATGTTGATGAAAGCTATCTACTTCAAGGAAGGTTATTTCTCTCAGCCATATAGGCTATGGAGCTGTCAGATATAGACTAACATACAAGTACCTTGGGTCTTTAAGATTCAAATAAAAGAAACATTTATTTTCCCCCTTCACTACAGAATGAGTCACATTTCCTTGGATTGATGATGCTGCTCCACTATTATTTTTCAAATCTCTTTATTGGTGTTTAGGAGAGATGTTTGTATCACATTCATAAGTGTAGCAGGTACACTGTTCCAGATATACAACACAACAAACTTTTAATTAAAAGCCTACTGTATGGGGGCAGCTAGGTGATGCAGTAGAAGGAGCACTGGCCCTGGAGTCAGGAGTACCTGAGTTTAAATCCGGCCTCAGACACTTAATAATTACCTAGCTGTGTGGCCTTGGACAAGTCACTTAACCCCATTGCCTTGCAAAAAAAAAACTTTTTAAAAAAGCCTACTGTATGGAGATCACTGTAGTATGCACCAGGGGGAAAAAGAAAATTTAAATAATTCAGTCTTCAAAGAACTTAATGTCTAGTAGGGAAAGGAGAAACAAACAAAATATTTAAATATACTAAATATAAATGCATAGAGTTTATAAAATAAATTTATCTATGAAATCTAAAGAAGAGGCCATTGTTTCATTGGATGAAATAGGGGAAGAGATAGGAAGATATATAAGGGATTGGTTCCCACCAGTGGTAGTACCAGAAATAGGCTTCTTTATAAGTGGTAGAGAGTAGATAGGTCAATCCTTCTATCTGGGAGTTAGAAAAACCTGGGTTCAAGTCTGGCTTCTGACAGGACTGACTATATGGCCCCTCAGTAAAGTTGCTCAACAAATCAATGCTCCAGAGGACTCTTAGTTACAAACAAAGCCATGATGAATATGATGGCTGACATCTAGGAAGCCTGTAAGATCTTCCAAGAAGATCTCCCAAGTTCACCTTCTTTGTTTTCACCCAACAACTGAGAGGTGATCAACCCCAGTCTGGTTATACCTAGATGAAGGCACTGAGGCTCAGAAGGGAGCCAGGTCTTGCTCAGGATCTAAATTCTGGGTCTCATAATACTTGATGGGCACCACCACACCACTAGCCAACAACCTTGTGACCATGATGGCTTAATTACCACTTTATTATTAAATAGCTCACATTTACAAAGTGCTAAAAGCACTTTATATATCATTTGATCCTACTAAGTCAAGAAGCATCTTATTAGGTGCCTACTATGTGGAAGGCCTGGTGCTAATCAATGGCAATGCAAGTAAAGTAAAAAAAAATCTTATTTGTCAAGGGCTCACCATCCAAACCAAGAGGAAGACAACATGTAAACAACTCTGTATAAATAAAAGCTGTAAAGAATAAAGAGATAACTGCAGAAGAAAGGCACTAATGTCAAGGGAAAGGCTTCCTGCATAAGATCAGATTTCCTTGTAGAAGCCAGAAAAGTCAGAATGAGAAAGATGGTAGAAATGACACAAGTTGGCAACTGATCAAGTATGAAAGGGAGGGGAAAGCATTGGAAATCAAGGATGACCCCTTTGGTTGTCAGTCTAAGCGACTGGGATGTCACTTTATTTTTAATGTAGCATATTATTAATGTAACAGGGAAGGGTCATTTGATGCCTACAGCATTGGGAAGCTAGGAGGAGAAGATAATGGGAGAAAGGGGAAAAGTAATAGGCTCAGTTTTATACATGTTGAGTTTAAGATGTCTACAAGCCATCTAGCTTGAGATGTCCAACAGGAATTTGGAGTTGTGAGACTAAAGGTCAGGAGGGCTGGAATCATCTGCACAGAGATGATAATTTTATCTTGGGAGCTTAAGAGATGGTCAAGAATGATAATGATAATGCAGAGAGAGGAAAGTGAACCTGGATATCAATGATTAGCACATGTGACCTTGATAAACAGAAGAGACTACAGAGTAAAGTGTATAGAGGAGAAGAAAAGGGTCAAAGACTTGGATAGAGTGGGATACTGACTTTATCAGAGAGATGAAAATAGGTCTTAAAGAAGTTAAGAGACTTGCCTAGGAACACATAGCTGCAAGTTTCTAAATCAGAATTTGAACTCAGATCTTGAATCCAAGCCCAGCACTCTTACATCATGAGATGCTCCCTTTCATTAAGCAGCTCATATGATAAAGTCATTATTCATGATAAATACCAGCTCACTTGTATTGAGTCACATATGGAACTGTGGTTATTCTTAAATTATGGCAGTCCATATTTGATGGCCATATACTAGTGAGAATACTAGCTAAACTTACTGGAATTTGGTGACAGAGGATGACTTAGAATCTCCAAAAATGCTGCTATTTCTCAAACATGGACTAGTCTCCTCTTTTTCTCCTTTTCAATTCTGGGTCCAATTTATTCCTCCACATTTAATGCTTATCAACATACATACATATATACATATACACATATACTGATTCATAAAATCTAGGCAATATACATTCTTTACCTACTTTCTTTTTTTCTGCATTTATTATGAAATCTCTTTTTAGGATCCATGGATTTCATTGAGAAATAGTTAGATTCTAAAGGCATGTGCTGAGGTTAGATGTGATCTGTGCAGTCATTAACAACAGGAACCATCTGCAGAATCTCATCATTAAAAGCAAATTCCTTTTCTATAGGAGCCTGTTATAGTACATCTGATAAGACAGTGATGTACACCTTGGAGGAGCATCTGTCCCTCTACTTTAAACCCTGCCTTAATAATCAGAAGATTAATGAACAAAGTTCTCTCTGTGGTTAATTACATCTGTCAAAGGAATAATCTAAACATATGAATATGAGCCCCTTTGTAGGAAAGTCTCTTAAAGCTGCATAAACAAAAAGAAATGAGGTCTTGAAGCATGATGAGGAAAATTATTTGCAAAAATCTGCTTCCTTCTCATTTTAATCCAGGATATCTTTTTTAAATTCATAGGCCATTTTCATAAAAAAAGAGGAAAAATGAGGAATTTCCTTTAAGTCACCAGAAAAGGTTCTAATTAATAAATTACTAAATTACTTATTACAAAAAGAAGAATTTTTATTATTGACAGTTCCTTCTCACATATTTGTAGTATGATTGGTTATCTTCTATGTGAAGAGATTACAGATATGACTTCATAGAACTGGTTGCAGTAGAGGGAGGACAAAAACCAGCATGAGCAACTCAAAAAGAGATGCTCAGATTGAAGCTTCTGCCAGAACCTCCATTTGTTCTGAGGACTGTTCAGGCAGTAGGTCCAGGTCTGCTGAGAGCTGCTGCATCAGGATGAGGGGCAGGGGTAGAGGATGCACCAAAATGACTCTAGAAAGCACTTATATAATATACAAGTTAGAATGGAGATTGTGGAAATTACTTGGCCTCCCATTCCATATTTCTAAGATGCATTGGAAGGGATCATAAACTCTAGAGGGAGAAATTAGTTTAAACCTTTAATTTTATGGAGGATCTGTGAAGGGAGAATAGATGTTGAAGAGCTTGGAGGAAGAATGTGGGGTTCAAATCCTGGCCAGCCACTTCCTCCAGGGGGTGGGGGTGGGGAGAGAGGTCACTACTTTCCTGAGCTTCAGATTTCTTGGCTACAAAATAAAGGGTTTAGACAGGCTCTAAATCTATGATTAGAATAAAATTTTAAAACCCTTGTCCAAAGGATGAATCATATCAATTCTATCTCTGACAAATGGGTCAGGTCATCTAGCCTCCAGATGAAGTTCTTCAGGGTTGAGGAATTCATTCTCTCCTAAGAGATATCCAAACCTTTTTGGATGGCTCTACTTGTCAGGAGCTTTTCCACCTACTGAAATGAAGCCTTCCTCTACTAATTGGTTGTTGTTCTGCCTTCTGGGGCACTGATGGATGTTTCTGCACTCCTGTACTCAAATCAGGCTCAATTTCGCTGACCATCATAAATGGAACAACAGCCCAGTTTCCAACTTTAAAACCTCCTTCTGATACCCTTGGCTCCTGTAAGCCTTTTCAAGTGCTCCTTGATTCAAATCCTACCTAATGTAGAAGTCATCATCATGCATGATGGTTAGATAAGAACTACTCCCCAGACTAAAAACCTTCCCCTTTACCATAAGAACTATTTCACATCTTTAAAGGAATTCAGAAAACATATGCTAAAACAAAATATAAATTTAAATTCTAAAATGTAATCCAAATAAAATAGACATATTATATATTAAACCTTATACATATTATTGACTTAGTATATCAGTTTCTAGAGAGCATTATAATTTCTATTTAATTATTTAATTAGTTTATATGACTATATAATAAGTAGATAATTAGATATAGTGACAGAGGCAAATATTTATTGGACACAAGATAATTTCCCCTTTTTACTAAGTTTCCAGGACATCTACAACCTTAATCAGACTTGACTAGAACTACCTGGTATTGGTTTAATAATCTCTGGTACCTAGGGAAGTTACTTTACTATTGGTTTGTTTTAAAGGGTCTTTTCTTTAAGTTGGTTTTTTTTTGCAAGGCAAATGGGGTTAAGTGGCTTGCCCAAGGCCACACAGCTAGGTAATTATTAAGTGTCTGAGACCAGATTTGAACCCAGGTACTCCTGACTCCAGGGCCGGTGCTTTATCCACTGAGCCACCTAGCTGCCCCTTAAAGGGTCTTTTAAGAAAAACAAATTTAATTTACTAATTTATTAGTACTAATTATTCAGTGCATAAAGCTTGACTAATTTTAAGTGTTTTTGTTGAACCTTTACAAAAGAGCATGTTTTTCTTAGATGCAGAATATGAAAGGTTTTTAGGGAGTGATCCTCTGCTCACCAAAGTGTTAGTTCTAGTCAATCTTATTTCTGTTAGGAAGAACCTCATTTGAAAATTTTTCTCAGCAATTCTGTTGAGTAAATGGATCCTAACTGGGCCATTGTTTAAATGAGAAATCTCAGAAGAACATAAGGGGATGAACATCAATAGTGAGTCTCATACTTTGGTTATATGCATATTATAGAACCCAATTTGGTGTCTTTAAAAAAAACAAATGAAAAGACATCAGCATAGTAGAGAGGGTAGTAAATGAGATTCAAGACCGTGTTCCAGTCCTAGCTATCAACTTCCCAATGTGAACCTTAATTTCTTACACTGTAAAATGAGAAGGCTGGGGTATGTGAGAATAGTTTAAACTGTCATATATAGGTTTTCAAATTAAAGTATTTCACATACACTTGATTGATGCCAACAACAGATACTGTTCCTTCTCAGTCTCTTTTTGCTGGTTCATCATCCATTATTATCCCACCATCAAGTGTGGGTATTCTCCAAGTTTCTCTTTTTCTTCTTCTACTACATTCTTTTTCTTGGTAACATCATCAACCACCATGGGTTATCTAGGATTTCTTTGTCAATGACCAACTGCATAAATGTATCTGAGCTTCAAGACTACATTACACTGGGACATTTTGAATTGAATGATCCAGAGACATCTTAACCTTACTGTCTGAATCCACACTTTCCCCATGGGCCTCCCCACTCCCAAACTTCCCTATTTCTATGGCTGCCCCATTAATAGCTTCAGTCTTACCCTGAAATCCTCTTTCTCCCTCACTTGGCTTCCCAAACTGTTAAGAGACCAACCCATTGTTTCTCTTTACATAATCTCTCCCATTTAGTGCCTTCTTTCCAATACCCTGTGGCTCTCTTGGCTCTGGCACCTCTCATGCAGATGATTGACAATCTCCTCTTTATCTCAGATTTCTCACCACTTCAGTCCATCCCATACAAGGCTGCCAAAGTAATTTTCCTTAATGCAGACTTGCCATGTGTCTCCCCTACTTCATTAACTCCAATGGATTCCCTATTGACCCCAGGATAAGATGCATATACTGCGTCATTTAGTTTTTAAAGGTCTAAATAACCTGACTAAAACTTCTATTTGCAGACTCCCTCTGTACTCTTTATCCAGCTCAACTGGCTGCTCCCCTCCTCATTCTATTATCCAGGGATTCTTCACTCCTTTCTGCTTACTGCTGGGGCTACTCTTGACAGAAGCTCTCTATAGCTCAAACGGTACCAAAATCAATGCTAGGTAATTTGCTCCTGGAGAGTCATCTTCTTTTTGATTGCAGACTATCAAGCTGATTATCTTCTCCTTGCTTATCATCCATCCCAGTGAAACAGTACCATCTAAGGGGTGTTCAAGGGTGTTCTTAAAGTACCCACCCTGCTTCAAGGTCCCTTATTGCAGTTTCCTGACTGGCCCCTCGTTGGGCACTGCGATGAGGACATTCTGGGTTTATCCAAGATGACAGAGTGGTGGGAGGGTTCAGGATCACACCTAGGAGTAAGACTGAAGAAGCCACTCCCACACTCAAATGCATTTCCAAGCCTCAAAGATACACAGATTGTCCAGAGAATGCACTCCACAATGAACCTTGATCTGTAGATCTCAGAGCAGGGGAGATGGCCATCTCTTGAGGCATCCCATTTCATTTCTGGTTAACTTTAATTCAAAGTTTTTTCTCATACTACGACTAAATATGACTTGGTAACTTTCGCACACTGCTGTGTGGGACCAAACATACCAATTCTGATCTTTCTTCCACAAGAAACAGTACCACCTAAGGGGTATTCTATGGTGCTCTTATTTTGTCATTCAGTCATTTTTTTTAGTCGAGTCTGACTTTCTATAACCCCATTTGGGGTTTTCTTGGTGAAGATAATGGAATAGTTTTCCATTTCCTTCTCCAGCTCATTTTTCAGATGAGGAAACTGAGGCAAAAGGGTGATGTGATTTGCCTGGGGTCACACAGCTTGTAAGTTTCTGCAGCTGGATTTGAACTCAGGAAAATGAGTCTTCCTGACTACTGATTGTCACTCTCAATGCTTGAAGGGACTCTCTCTGGAGTCTTTCCTCCTTGTATTTAGGAATTTCTTATTTATGAAGTGACTTTTCTGAACCTAAGTGTAGGATTTTTACATTTATCCCTATCAAATCACATTTTTTTCAGATCAGTCTTAGGCTTGCCTGTCATGAATCCAATGGATGCTTACTGTTTTGTCTAGTGTGTTGTCTATTTCTCTCTACTTGTGTCATCTGCCTTTACCCAAGTCACAGATAAGAATGTATAAGACCAAGCAGTGAACAGTCCTGGCTCGCTGGACTGAAGACCTGACACTAAGATAGATGTGGACCAGTAAGGACTCCTAGTGGAGTCTGGTCATCCCAACAACTTCAAGTCTATCATACTCAAGTCTAGCACATATATCTTCATTTCCCCCACCCCAGAACACCACAAAAGGCTCTCTAAAATGCTGGGAAAGGTGAAAATGGTGGTGAGAAATGACATTGAGGAGGCCAACTCTCTCATATATGATCTGGTGGAAATAGTTAAAAAGAGAAATAGTTAATAGTGATTGAGAAATCCAAATATAAAAATTAGTCAACAAACTTGCACAGTTCAATTCTACACAAAAAGTCAGAAAACTTCAGGAATTGAGAGAGAAAAAAAGAAGAGGAGGTAGAAAGGAAGGAGAGGAGGGGGAGAGTTTAGCTTACAAATATATTAAACTTAACAGAGACAGTGAGAGAGGAGATGGAATTTAAAAGGTTTCTCCTTTTAGGGTCAAAACAGACCCAACTTTAGAGGGTGGATTATAAAGGAATGCATTTAAAAGAAAAAGTTTAAGGAGTGATTGGTGTCTGAGCAATGAGAAGAGAGACGAGGTAGTAAGAGTACAAACCAGTACTTAATATAGGCACATTTGAATTACATAAGATCTAAAGACTTAAAAGAAAAAAATTATTGAACTATAAGGAGAAATAGATAGCAAAACTATAGCAATTGGGGATCTCGATATATCCCTTTTAGACCTAGAGCAATCTAATAAAAAGATAAATAAGAATAAGTTAATGATTTGGAACAGAAAAAATAACTCATACAACACAATA
Source organism: Macrotis lagotis (assembly GCF_037893015.1). Lineage (NCBI taxonomy): Eukaryota > Metazoa > Chordata > Mammalia > Peramelemorphia > Peramelidae > Macrotis > Macrotis lagotis. Next base: position 53,532,333 of record NC_133661.1, on the reverse strand, counting down.
CAGTATATATACATACATACATATATATGTGTGCGTGTATACAAACCCATGTATACATATTATGTATGGCTAAGAATATATATGCATTCTTAGCTGTGCATAACCCTTTTACAAAAAGTAACCATGTATAATGGTTATGAGGCATAATAACCTCATAAATAGCTAAAAACAGAAATATTAAATATATATATATATATATATATATATATATATATATATATACCTTCCTGATCACAGAACAGTGAAGACCTTTTTTTTTTTGTACAAGAAATTCTATAAATTAAAGATTAGGAAAACCAAAAAAAGCCAAACCCAATAAAAGAATTAATAAATAAAATTAGAAACTGTTTTTGTAAGTTATTACAATTCATGAATCATTGACTAATTTGATTTTTAGGACTGAAGAGTGTCAAGACAATTTAAGTGACTTGCCTAGGGTCATATAGTTAGTCAATGTTAAGTGTTTAGGGCCAAATTTGAACTCAGGTCCTCCTAACTCCAGGGCCAGGTGCTGCTGCTAAACTAATTTTTAAGAGCTAGGAAAATCTAATTGCCAACATAAAAATGAAAAAGGAAGATTTACAACAAATATAGAAGAAATAAAGGGAAATTATTAGAAACCACTTTTTCAATTGTAAGTCAACAAAATACTTAGTGAAATGGATCTGTGTTATAAAAGGTTATGAAAGACCCTATTTAAAAAAAACAGTAAGAAGAGAATTTAAATAACCAGGGATAGGACAACAAACAAGATAATATAGGAACTCCCAAGGTGAGTGGGGGGGAAACTCCAGGAAGAATAATCATCACATTGCATAAAATGCTTACAAAAATAGGAAAAGAAGGGGTGTCATCAAATTCCTTTCAGAAGAGAAATATAATATTGCTACCTAAATCAGGAAGAGATAAAGCAAAAAAAAAAAGACTAAGGAAAAAAATTCCTAATGAATATTGAATAAAATTAGTGATTAAAATGTTAACAAAGAAGGCAGAAAAACATATTAAAATGATTATGCTCTATGACCAGAATGGATTAATATCAGGAATACATACTTGGCTAATTATCAGGAAAATCAACACAAATAGAACACATTAATAATCAGCATAATAAGTCACATGATTATATGCAGATACAGAAAAGGCTTTTTAACAAAAACACCCACTTCTGTCAAAAACATTAAAATTCAGAGGAACAAATGGACTTTTCCTTAACACTGTAAAATGTATCTGCCTAAAATCAAGAGCTAGCATTATTTGCAAAGAAGAAATCCTAAAGGTCTTTTGAATAAGATCAGGATATTGTTCTGGAAATACTAATTACAGAACTATAAGACATTAAAGAGGAAATAAGCACAGGCAAAGGAGAAACAAAATAGTCCTCTCAGAGAACTCTAGATATTCAACTATAAAGTAACTGAAGTGACTAATAATTCCAGCAGAAGAAGATATAAAATAAACCTATACAAATCAACAGACTTTCTGCATATTACCAATAAAAATCAGCAGGTAGAGATAGATAAATTCTATTCAAACTAACCACAGAATAATAAAAGTAGGGAGTCTATCAAGCCACTCACAATAATTATATGAGAACAAAATATTCTTTTTAGAAATAGAGACAGACCTAAGAAATTGGAGAGAGATTAATTTCTCAGGGTTAGGTCATACAAATGTAATAAAAATGATAATACTACTTCAATTCATTTCCTTAGTGATATAGCAAACTATCAGAAAGTTATTTTGAAGTGATATAACAAACTACCAGAAAGTTACCTTGTAGATCTGGGAAAAAATAATAAAAAATCTCAAGGGAAATAATGAAAAATTGTAAAAGGGCCTAGCAGAACTAGATCTCTCATGCTTCTCAGATAACTTCAGATTACTTCTAACTTCTCAGACTCAAGTTTCTTCAACTATCAAATGGAGATAATAATATTTATATTATCTATCTCATAGGGTATGATACTGATATGTATGAAAGAGCGCCATGAACTTTAAATCTGTATATAAGCATCAGTTGTTATTTCTGAAAATGATAAATACAATAATGGTTAACATGTATATAATGCTAACCAGGCAGTGTGCTAAGCACTTTCTGATTATTGTCTCTGATGATCCTCACAACACACCCTGGTAGAAAGGTGCCATTATTACCTCCATTTTACAGATGAGAAAAAAACTGAGGCTTAGAACAGTTAAGTGACTAGCTCAAGGTCACATAGCTAGGAACTGTCTGAGGCTGGATTTGAACACAGGTCTTCCTGACTCTAGGCTCAGTACCCTCTATCTATCTAATGGCCCTGTGCACATGAAGTTTATTTTTAGTTGTTTACCAGCATTACCACATACATTTTTTCAAGAGAAAAAAAAGATTATTTAAAAAGCAATCTAAAAATCAGCTAAGACATTGATTTTGACAGTCAAGAAGTTTCCTTGGGAATGCAGATGCTGTCAATCACCCGAGACTGAATCACTGCCAAAGGGGTCCATTCTGGGCTTCCCAGGAGCTCCTTCCCCTTCCAGGCAGGCACTAAGAACTGTTTTCTTCAGCTGAGCTGGAAGAATGAGAATGGAAAGAACAGACAGCTAAAAGAGAGACTCCCCTGACCAGAAGGGCTTGGGCCGTCCTGCTCCAAGAACAGAACCAAGACGAGCTTGACAAGAATTCTGGATGCTTAGATGTCAGTGAATAAAGACACACGGGAGTAGGTAGAATATTTGTAAATTCAATTTCAGACATATGGGAAAAGAAATTAGATCCACCACTAGAGGAGCAAGACCTCAGTGGAAAAGGTCCACTGGTCATCCCAGGAAGACTCTGTGGAATTGCTGTCAATGTTTTTTGGTTAAAAGGCAGGGGCTGTTCTTGATGGGGAGTTTGGACTTGGAACATCAATACACAGAAGAGGAGAGACTCTGCAGCAACCAACCTGAGAGCAAGAATTGTTCACCTTTTTGAATGTCTTTGGACATCTTTTGTAGGCTGCTGAAGCCTGTTATTATGGTGGCTTGTTGCCTTCCATTCACTAGTGAAGGAAATGTTCAATTTTAGTTAGAGGTTGGTGGCACTCTGTATTTTTTTTTCCCATCAAAGTTCATGGATCTCCAAAATCTTTTCATATACCCCAGGTTAAGATTCACACCCAGCTGGCCATATACTAGTAGTTTAGATCCCATGGATAAGTCTCAAATGGTTAAAGAAATAACCAGAATAAGGCAAAGAATTGAAAAATTGAGGGGAACCCCATTGATTAGGGAATGGCTGAACCAGTTATAAATGGTTATGATGGAGTACTACTGTGCTGTAAGAAATGATGAGCAAGGTGCTTTCAGAGAAACTTGGAAAGACCTACATGAACTGATGCATAGTGATATGAACATTCTCCAATCAACAAATGGTCCAAGGATGTGCAGAGACAATTTACAGATGAGATAATCAAAGCAATCCATAGTCATATGAAAAATTGCTCTAAATCATTACTTATCAGAGAAATGCAAATTAAAACATTTCTGAGGACCACCTCACACCTCTCAGACTGGCCAATATGACCAGAATGGACAATGATCAATGTTGGAAAGGATGTGGGAAATCTGGGACAATAATGCATTATTGGTGGAGCTGTGAACTCATCCAACCTTCTAGAGAGAAATTTGGAATTACGCCCAAAGGGCAATAAAAATGTGCATATCCTTTGATCCAGCAATACTACTACTGGGTCTATAGCCTGAAGAGATCATGAAAAAGGGTAAAAACATCACTTGTACAAAAATACTTGCCACTTGCCACTTGTAGTGGCAGAATTGGGAATTGATTGAATGTCCATCAATTGGGGAATGGCTGAACAAATTGTGGTATATGTATATTATGGAGCACTACTGTTCTATGAGAAACCAGGAGAGATGGGAATTCAGAGAAGCCTGGAAGGATTTGCATGAACTGATTTTGAGAGAGATGAGCAGAACCAGAAAAACATTATACACCCTAACAGCTACAACCTTAACGGACTTGCTCATTTCATAAGAGCAACAATTAGGGACAATTTTAGGGTATCTGTGAGGGAAAATACCATCTGTACCCAAAGAAAGAATTGTGGAGTTTGAACAAAGACCAAAGACTATTACTTTTAATTTTTTTTTAAAAAAGTATCATATTATGTAATTTTGCTGTTATATTTTATTTTTTTCCTTCAGGATATGATTTCTCTCTCAACACATTCAATTTTGATCAATGTATATCATGGAAACAATGTAAAGACTATCAGACTGCCTTCTGTGGGGGGTGGAGGGAGGGAAGCAAGATTGGGGAAAAAATTTTAAATTCAAAAAACAATTTAAAAAATGAGATGAGAAGATTCAGAACACTGGAATGGTAATATTGTTAATGACTTAGCTAGTGAATTATCAAAACAGTATTACAAGATAATTCTGAAGTATTCATGATGAAAAATACTATCCACCTCCAGAGAGAACTGATGAATTCTGAGTGAGATTGAAGCATGTTTTTTTCACTTTATGTTTCATGCATTTGTGGTTGTTTTGCAACATGGGTAATACAGTAACATGTTTTATGTGACTTCACAGATATAACTTTGCCCTGATGGGTGGGGAAGGGGCAGGAGAGAAGAAATGAAACTCAAAAATAATAAAAATTAATAATTTTTAAAAAAAAATAATTTGTTCTTCTTAGGGGTTTTCATAGCAAAGATACTAAAGTGGTTTGCCATTTCCTTTTCTGGCTCATTTTACAACGAGGAGGATACTGAGGCAAATGGGGGTAAGTGACTTGTCTAGGGTCACACAGCTAGTAAGTATCTGGGCCCAAATTTGAATTCAGGTCCTCCAAAGTCAACAATCTATACACTTTGTCACCTAGTTGCCATTATTAATTGGCTAATTGTTACTGACCAGCAGGTCAGTTAAGGCCTAGTTCCAGTGTATATGTCAAATGACAGCACAGGTATGAGACATAGAAGAAAGGTTAGGACAACAAAGAATACTAATAGCTACTATTACTTTCATTCCCTAAGAGTGTTTTCATCTTTAGGGGGAACTCTTACATTGTTAATGCAGATTGGTAGTTCATCTATAAAGTAGTCCTAGCTGTAGGCTGGGGAAGCTCAGAAGTCACTTGAGTTGTTCGTGCTAATTCCCCCTTATTAGATTGTACACACTTCCTAAGTAGGGGTTACATTTTACTCATCCTTTCCCTCCCCTTCTACATCACAGATTCTGGATAAATATTTGTCGAGCTGAATTCACTGATACCTTCCTTCCAAATCCATGAACTTATAAATGTGAGCAGGTACCCTGGCATCAGCTACTGATTGGCCTCCTCCATCCACCACCCACTCTAAGGCAGTGAAACATGACTGGCCTGCAAACAATCCAACAAAATGGAAGGTTACCCAACCCCCTGAAGGGACTGATTCTTCCATAAATGAACCCTGTTTCACAGGTAAGATTTTCCTATTAATCTAATTTCCATGCAAATGTTTACTTACAGAATTTTCCCTTGTTGGGTATTAATGCAGATTCCTTATGAGGCAGCTGGCAGGTGAAACTGGCAGGATGATGGAGATAATAGATGGAAGAGAACCTAAGCCAACCACTGCAGAGAATGACCAAGGTCCCCTTGTTGTCATCTCATCAGCAGCACAGTTCTCATATAAGAAAGCTATTTTGAAAATGGATTTCATTCCTTTCTTTAAAGTATTTTGTACTGGCAACTTATCCTACCCCTAAGTAGGTCATTCTCTCTCTAAAGAAATAAGTACATAAATACTTTTTTGAGGGGGAATAATCATATTTTACATATACTACATGTTAAAACATCTAAATCATTTCTTAGATTTGGATAAAAACTGGATCTTTAAAAGTCCAGATTTGAAAAAAAAGGACAGGAAAACATACTTCTGCCAGGTTACTGCTTGTGAGTGGTCAACTATAGTCTATGCCTTTGGTCACATGTTTTTTATAAACTTGAATCATTCAAATGACAAGACACTAGGGAATAAACTTGAGTAGCTGAGGAAGGAAAACCATTTTTCAAAGCTATTCCACCTGTATAATTTTTCTCTCACCTCAGTTTAGGGGAAATGAGAGGTCTGCTAGATAGATACCCTTTGGGTTGGTCAATAGACATCTGAATATAGGACCTTGTGGTCTACTTTGTGTTCTTAAAGAAAAAGTCCTTGAGTATGAGGTGGAGTTAGGAAGTGGAGGGGGGTAAAAGGGAAGATGTTGAGAAGAACTAGAGTAAGGATTTGGTGCTGTTTAGTATTTTTAACAATAACTATGATAAAGGCTTAGACAGCATGCTTATCAAGTCAAATGATACAAAGTTGGGAAGGACATGTTGGATGAGAGTCAGGATTTGAAAAGACTTAGACAGGCTTGAATACTGTGCCCAAACTATAAGTTAAGAAGGAAAAGAGATGTTAAAAATATCAACTCCCTAAGTACAAGATGGTAGAGTTGATTTAAAAAATGACTTGAGGGTCCCAGGGGACTTTAAGCTCTATAAAATGTACAGTGTAAAAAAGCTCATGTGATCTTAGCAAGCATGAATTCAAGGCTATAGAATGTGAGCTACTTGGGATACTTCATATTCTATATCTTACCTAGAGAAGAGTAAAAATATTTGTTGGATTAGATAGAGAGGCACAGAGTTTAGAAGACTTGTCAAACACATAGCCCACAGGCAACCCAAAACTTATACCAACTAAAATGGGATTAGGAAATGTTTAATGAAATAAATACAAATACAGTATGAGACAGTTAAGGTTCATTTGTCATTTTATAAGTCAAAATACAGCCCAGAGATTCTTTTCCTATTTGAGTTTAGCACTACTAGTTTTCAGATTCAGGGAGGTGATGGTCCCAGCTTTATCTACACTGGTGAGATGACCTCTCAGGCATTAAGATCAGTGCCACTGTGACTGGAAGGATGGAGCTAAGAGCAAAGAACTCTTCCCAATCCCTCCAATCTCCCTTTCAGTTTCCTTTTGTGAACTGTCCTCCATTAGACTGTAAACTCCTTGAGGGCAGGAACTGTCTTTTTCATGTGTGTATCTTAATAACTGTTTACTGATTCTGTAGAAATTGTCAAGCAAAACCTGGAAGCCCACTTGACAGTTTATTTTAAAGGAAATTTTAGGGAGAGCCAGGTGGCTTCGTAGAAATAGCATGGGCTCTAAAGGCAAGGGGACCTATGTTTAAATATTGCTGTGTGATTCTGGGCAAGTTATTTAATCTTAAATGACTCCAAAAATTTTAAAAAAGAAAAAAAGGAGATTCTTGTTCAAGTAAAATTTTCACTAGATGCCTCTGACATCTCTTTCATCTCTGACACTCTGATTCTTTTATTTCAATAAGTAATTTTTGAAATGGGTTTTGGAAAAAACATCGCTACAGTAGACTGCAATGCCTTGTGGTTTACCCAGAAGATAGAATTCGGGCTTCTTTCACATTTATTCTTTACTTCATATCACTAAAGAACTGCTCTACTGTATAGTTGGTAACTCCTACCATATACAAGTCATCACATGAGGTGTGGGGATGCAAAGACAAAAACCCAAACTAAACAAAACAAAATGAGAGATGAACATCCCTAAACCCAAGAAGCTCTCATTCTCCCAAGGGACATACTCTACATTCAAGCTAAACAAATACAAGACAGTATGAGGACTGAAGGCACACTAACAACAAAGGATTCCTTAGAAGGATCAGTTGGATTAACTGATACAAAAAAATATTACACTTTACTTTGAAATAGAAAAGTTATCCTTCTATTTCTATCTTATTTGCCTGCAGCAGACACAGCTTGGTCCTTTGAGGCATTTTAAATTCCAGTTTTTCTAGGGTTAAGAAGTGGCATTGAGTGAAATCTTGAAGCAAGAATTTTAAATAGACCTGGAGGTGAGGAGTAACACACAGTTGTATTAAATGTAATACATACTTTAAGAAGGAAAAAAACTCAACAGTATGTCATAGAAATTCACTCACAACTTTCTATCTGACTCTCTGTTCTGTTTCTTGTTAAGGGCCAATGTTCATGCTTATTGATGTCTGTTAAGGTCATAATAAAAAGAAAATTTAAAAAAAAAGATGAAAGAAAGGAGAGACAGCTGTGCCAAGACAGAGGTCAAAGATTGAAATGCTGAGGGTGGGCAATGGCATATTCAGCTGGACTGAAACGTGAATTAAGGAGAATCATGTGAAATTAATCTTGAAGGCAGGCTTAAAGCAAGACCTGCTGGGGCCCCAATTATGTTGATATTTGTGGGTGACACATCCTTTCTCTGCACTATACTACCTCACTCCATAGTCAAGTATGCAGGGAGCAAAGAGGATAGAATGCCAGGCCTGGGGTCAATTCCTAGCTGAGCAAATAACTTCTCCTGTGCCACAGTTTCCTCATCTGTGGAGATAATAACAGTCCCAACCTCCCAGTGTGATGGTGAGGATGAAATGAGATCATGTTTGTAAAGTAGATACTTTAAAATGGTTGTTTTCCTTTCCTTGTGGTCCAGGGTGAGCCGTTTTCCCACATATTCCAAAAACCTAAGCCAACTGTTCTCAGTCATTTTGGGAGTTTCATTTTTTACTAATCCTCAAAGGGTCTCCTTGAAGATGTGCACTTCTATCTTATAATGTTGATAGGTCAATGACTCTGGGCTCCTGAAGGCCCACACTTTATCACAAGCTATGGAGAATAAAAAGCCTTTGAATATGGGCTGATGGGCTCCATCCATGTTGGTTCTTCAAGGATCAGCCTTATGTAATTCTGAAGAGAGGAAGACTTTAATGATTACCATTGGTCAAAGACCAATCCAGTTGTTTCTTAGGTGACTGACTTGGGTTTGATGTTTTACTCGGAGTTCATGTTGCTTAGTACTCAGGAGTACTCAGTACCTAATAAATCACCTTTCTGGGACAGGGTATTTTCCCAGTGTCTATTAGTAGATAAACTGTGTAACTTTGACCAGATCACTTTGAGACTTAGCTCCTTCTTTTGCAAAAGAAGGAGACTGGATTATATGATTCATGCAGATTATTCTAGAAACAACACTCTATTACTCTTTGTGGGTCTATATCCTTAGGTGTAAAGCAGTCTTTGACTGCTTACTTCCCTCCTCCTCCTCTGTGCTCACAGTGAACCTCAACTATCTAGACCCAAGGTAGGATTTTAATTGAATTTATTTCTATAAACAGGGAGTGCCCACATGGATGAAATAACGGATTCATGATCAAACAAAGAGATTGCACATTCCCTTTAAGGAGTCCTAGAAGTAAGTTTCTTTCTCAAAATGAAAAGAAATAATTCTTCTAAATTGGTCATTTAATCCCGGTTGCCACTGCCAAATATCATGCTTTGGGGACATAATGAAGACAGCAGAATTTAGATATGACTTGGAGAATATTGGTCAGATCCCCAATGGACAGTTCTAAATAAGAGCTGCTTTTCACAGGTAGCTTTGTAACATCAGGAAAAAACAAAGGTACAAGAGAAATGGAGAAAGATTTGCAACCTGAATAAGATATTCTTTTCATCAGAAGAGTTTTCATTTCTAAAAAAAAATCCTGGAACATTAAAAAATGAAAACATAAAGCCAAATTATAACAATAAAATCTGTACCTATACATCTGGTGAATATTTTAAAGTCAGGTTTTAGAGGGCTTAATTCAATTATTATTTTAAATGGCAGTTCAAAATGGAGGCTAAGAATAGAGTGATTTCATAGGTAAGGAAAAAAAGTTTGGCTTTGAGTTTCCTACTCACATAGATAAGTCAATATTAGTGAATATTACCGAGAAGCAGTTGACCAGATACTACACCAGGGCAAATTTAGTATTTCCTATAGCTTCTGTCATTCTTGAATCCTGGAAGGTCAATGGGTTATCTTAACTCTCAGGAGAGGCAAGTAATAAGTGTGGGGGGCGAGGAGAAGAAGAAGAATGACAGTCAATGAAATTAAGAAAAAATAGATGGGGAAAATGGAGGCAAACAGAACAAGTTGTCAAAAAACTAAGAGAGATCAGTAGTTATTCTTCTTAGAAAAAGCACTCTAGAATAAAAATCTCTTTAATAATATTACCATCACACAAGGATGGATTATCCAAATGGAAAATCCCCCTAATTTTTCTTCTGAAAATTATCCTGTGTTAAGCCTAGAAGAGCTCTATCTTCTATTACATTAAAATCCACAGTTCAGGAAAAGGAATGTGGAACAACTTTTTTTTCTTTATTAAAGAAATGTTCTCTTGTGAAACAAATACAGTAACTTGGTCTATGAATAATACAACAGAAAAAAGATATAACATTTTCACTCTGACCTGATGCTTCTGTGGGAGGAATAAAATTGTTGATTTAGTGGGATAAGCCCCTCAACATTATAACTGAGGAATTATAAATGCTTCAGAATCATTTTGGTAGTGATGTTTTTGTTGAAAATATACCAGACTCTAATTTTTGTGGGTATGAGTTAAATCAATCAATCAATTAATCAAACAACAAACATTTATTAAGTACCCATAAAGTGCAAGAAAAGTAAAAAACAGCCCCAAGCCCTCAGGGATCTCAGAGTTTATAATTTGTTCAAAGAATCTCTGCAGGAAATAAATGGGAAATAATTAATAGAAGACAGTCTCTAGATTAGAAGGAGTTAGGGAAAACTACCTGTAAAAGACCAGGTTTTAACTGGAACCTAAAGGAAACTGGGAGGTACACATTCCAACTCTCTCCCCCCTGCACCATCTAACTGCCCCCAATGTTTGTGGGAGGATGTCAAGAGGAAGAGGAGATCACATTCAAGAGAGTTAACAAAGATGAAAGGGACAGGCCTTGGCAACAGCTTGGATATGGCCCGTGCGACATAGTGAGGAGTCCAGTATGTTTCTTAGGTTGTGAGAGTATGAGATTTGGAGGATGATGATGTTCTCTACAGTAATAGGGAAGGGAGGCAGAGGATTCATTAGGAGGAAAGATAATGAGTTCCATTTTGGACATAGAGAATTTAAACTGTCTACTGGACATCTAGTTTGAGATGTCTGAAAGGCAGCTGAAGACACAAGATTGGAGGTCAGTAGAAAGGCTGAGGCAGAATAGGGAGATTGGGGGAAAACTAACAAGACTAAAAAGACAGAAGTCACAAACACCCCCGTTTTCGTAGTAGGCTGTCACAGCTTCCTTCTCAATCTTACAAGCCTTTGGGAAACATTAACTTTGCATTTGACAGTCACTCTGAACCATCTTACCATGTGTCATTTTTCAATTTATGGATAGAAATCCTCTAAGACCAAAAAAAGGTCTTTTTACTCCTAAAAATGATTTTAAAATATAAAAAACTTCTATCCAGTACTATAATTTGTATTCCTTTTTATTTAAAGGAAATGGCCAACATTTTTCTGAAAATCTGTTTGTGACCAAGCATCCTGAGAGACCTTCCAAATACAGCTTTGTATGAGCCATTAGTAGGAACCACGTTTCCCTTTGACCATCTATCTCTTTTATCTCACTCACTCTTGTTTTTGATGAATAAAAAACTAAATTTCTAAAAGTCCTATGTTCTATTGCTACTTGATAAAGCAGAACCTGAAGACATCACAGAATCTCCTAGGACCATTTTAAAACAAAACCTGTTCCTCTCAGCACAAAACTCATTTGAAGGAAATTTGATTTTAAAAACATCACCTTTGTCTTGTGAATTTTTATACCATTCAAGAGGAAAGACATACATCCAAGAGTTGGAATCATATTGGTTCTCAAAAAGCCAAGTCTCTAAGTCAAATCAAAGCATGTTTCCTTTCCTTTCTCTGCTTACTACCTTTGAATGCTAAACCGATGGATAGTGGCTGGCAAAGATATCATTCCCCAGTCAATCAGTGTCCTAGTCAAGTCTGAGGTTCTGCTAGAGAATTCATACAGGCTGCCCTCCAATTCACAAAGGCTGCTTTATCCCACTGACAACATCCCCATCACAATAATGTGATTCTCTTATAAAAGTACAAGGGGCAACATTTCACCCTGAGTAAAGGATAAAACACCCCCCTCCCAACATTCTACTCCCCACACCTCGGTTTTTCCTAGCAGGCTGCCACAGCTTCCTCCGCAATCTCACAAGCCTTTAGGGAAATATAAACTTAGCATTTGAAGGTACACCTGAACCACCTTACTCTGGCATTTTTAAATTTATGGACAGAAATCCTTTAAGACAAAATATCTTTTTTTTTTACTCCTAAAAATGACTTAAATATATTTTAAAAACTTCTATACAGAACTCTAAATTCTTGTTTTCCACTGTCAAGATTAAAATGCCAATGATAAGAAAACCAGAAGACCAAAGTTTCCAAACAGGGGCCTGAGCTTCAATAGAGAATCAGTCCAATGTCCCCATTTTCACAGAATCTCAACATTGAAAATGATTCTAGGAGTCACAAGATCACAGATTTTATGAGGAAACTGAACTCAAGAAAAGGTAAGTGACTTTCCTAGAAGAGTCTGCTTAGGCAGTTATTGAACTTGTCTTCTTTCTTCCAAAAGACAAATCATGCTAAGTCCAACCATACCTATGTCAAGAATCCCCTCAACAAGATCTCTCACCCCCAGAGAAGAGGAAGGAATCCATTGCCTCCTAATGCCCATAGCACAATCTACTTTTGTAGGATTTTTTTCTCCTTTACAGTAAATTTAAATCTGCCTCCACATCACCCTCTCTCCTCTGCCTCCATGTTCTTGGGTATATATCATTCAAATGACAAAAAAACAAGTCTATTCTCTCTTCCATATTACAACCCTTCAAATATGTGAAGAAGGTTATGTACCCTTTGACTACCTGCTTCTCTGCACTAAAAACATACCTTTCCCTACAAACTAATTTTTATATGACACAGCATCAGGGAACCTTGCTATCTTGGTCATCCTCCTTTGAACATGCTCTGCCTTATCAATGTCCTTCCTAAAATGAGGTGTCCAGAAATAAACTTGCTTTAGATCTTAACTTTACAAAAGAGATTATAGATTGCTAGACCTCTGTCACTGGCCATATTGTAGATTTTTTGTCAGTTAATAAACATTGAATAAGTGACCAACTTTGCCGACAATGAATAGAATGTCAGTCTCAAGTCTCACCTCTTACATAATGACCATAGGACTATAGGGCAAAATTACTTAACCTCTCTCTACTTTCTTGATTACGGTGTCAAATTCAAATAGGAACAAGCCATTGATCCCCCATGGGTCATAAGGATCCCTGGGGCAGCAAACTGTCTTAGTTTTTAAAATGTTTCATTATTGCATATATAGCCTACATCAGATAGAGAGAAGAAAATGGAGGGAAAGAGAAAATTTTACAAAATTGAATGCTGAAATAACTGTGGGTTGAACTGAAAAATGTTTATCTTTTTATTTTATGAAATATTTCCAGGGGCAGCTAGGTGGCATAGGTGGATAAAGCACCAGTCTTGGAGTCAGGAGTACCTGGGTTCAAATCCAGTCTCAGACACTTAATAATTATACCTAGCTGTGTGGCCTTGGGCAAGCCACTTAACCCCATTTGCCTTGCCAAAAAAATCTAAAAAAAAAAAAAGAAATATTTCCCAATTTCATTTTATTCCTGATCTCAGTGATGTGGATTGTTTTCAGCCAGAACACTGGATGCCTCTGTTTTAGACAACTCTATTATACCATAAGCTGAAGGAAGATTCACAAAAATTCAAAAACAAAACAAAAAAATTAGAAAATACAGACTTAGTAACAAGGTTCTTGCAATGAATGCATCTGGGCCTACCAAATCACTGAAAAAAATTGTAACCTGATATTTACGAAGAGAATCTTAATATGCTAAGAATTTTCCAATTCCTTCCCAAGCGTAGAACTTAAAGATAAACATCAAGATGTCACTTGTCACCAGGTTCCCTGGTAACCTTTGTTAATGAAATACTGGTTCTATAGTAGAGCTGAATCCTTGATTAGCTTTTACACAAATCCCTCAATTCCCCATTATTGCTGATCTATGAGAAAAACTGCTCCTCCATTCTACCCTTCACAGTTGCTATCAGATACCAGAAGCATCCTAAAAGCTTTCATCATCTTATTTGGAGGGTGACTCTGGCTTTGCCTCAGAAAGCTTGGGAGATGCACAGTAATCCTGGCTTTAAATAATAGTTCCAGCTAAGTTCTAAGACTCTACCTGGCTGCCATTTAGAGCAAACAGTATTTAGAACATGGACAAGAAATCACAGGTGCATTATGAGGTCCCTTCTGTAAGCAAGAATAATAAGAATTAAAACACTCTGTTGTGAATGAACAGTACATTTATTTAATGGAAACTATGTCTTTACTGTAGTTCATCAAATTCAGTGTTTCCATTTAAATGGCTAGTACTTGTTTGTATTTATGGTGTTAAACGAGGAGGGGAGGCTCTGAGGAGTTAGCTGCCCTAAGGTCCAGGAACCACTGTTAGGAATCATAGGTACTGGTACCCCAATCCTAGTGGTTAACCACATGTCCATATCTATTCAAACTGTTCGTTGTCTTCTCCAAAAGGACCCCTCAGAGAAAGGACATTGGACAGTATTCTCTGGGAGACAGAATCTGGGGCAAATATTTCTTTTTAACCATTATTTTCTATATTCAGGAAATTACCATATTTTTTAAGGAATCAGAGAGAGGCAGATATAGAGGTGACAAAAAATGCATTATTTTTACAAACATGTCTAGAGGACCATCCTATAACCAATACAACCACATTTGATAGAAATTATTCTGTTTAGTTGCAGCTAATGATTCATGAAGTTTAAATAAGTATGGGAAATTGTAATGTGCTGAAGGGCTTGCTGAAAAAAAAAATCTAACTTCTTTCCCTACCTCACAATTCAATGAGCAATGTAATTAAAGGGTTTTTTGGGTTTTTTTTTTTTTTTGCAAAGTTGTTAAAGTCTCAATGAGAAAAAGTGGCAGAATTGCCTGCGATAGTTAACAATGTCTACTTTGAGTGAAAGAAGGTATCCTTTAAAGAAAGAATAGGCAAGTGGCTGCCTTGAGAGCAAGATCTTTCTTTCCCTGGCCAGGAAAACAAAACAACTGTGACATAGATTTGATGGACTCTATCTTGCACAGCACCTCAAAGCATTAGACTGTCCACTCGGCAAAACCCCAGCACTAAATGCTCATGGCTTCTCCCAGAGATTCAGTGGGCAATCTAAAATGAAATCTGCATGTAAAAATCTATAAAAGACTTTCAGATTGATTTTTAAATATTCAGGTCATTTCAGTACACAACGATGGCTCGCTTCATACCAAACATCAATCTCATGTTCTAGAGCCTGCCCCTAAGAGCTAGAAGAAGGATCATTTCTCTCACCTCAGACATTAATAAAACTGTCCTTGCTTCCTACTGCAATGATTCTCACTAGTGCCTTCAGAGTATAACATCTGAATAGTGTCCTTGCCAGGGGAAAATCACTTAATGTACAAAGACACTGGATGTGTATTGACTCAGCCATTCAAAGGGGATTTCAGGATTTAAAAGAACCAAGACCAGCAAAACATCTCATCTCCCTACATCTGTGTCAGCTTGTGGTGTGTGTTTGTCACTTTTGTCTATGCCTACCAAAATGAATAGTGCTACTCTTATGCACATCACTGTTTTTATTTTTAAAAATGCAAGCAATTGATGCTAAGATCCTAGGAGATCCCATCTCATTCAATGCACAGTTATGCACCTAGGAATCCTGCAATGAGAGATTACTAGTTATCAGCACATACAGTAGCTGAAGTGGTTTGAATTATGTAGCGGCATGCCTCCTGAGATTCAATTCTATAAATAAATAAGCACTGGGGAATCCCAGAAATGTTCAGGGTTTTCCTGATTTTATCTAGGCCAAAAAAAAATCAATTAAATAGAAGGCTTACATTTCCACCCCAAAGTCTATCACACCCACTTGTACAATTACCAAATAAAATAGAATTTTTTAAAGAAAATACTGGAAAACTATATTTATAGACACTTCCTTTTTTATATCTCAATTTCTAGGAAGGGTAGTCTATGATTCACCCAATTTTTCATTCAGTTTAAAAGACTAGTTGTTTATTTAGGTCTCTGTATTTTATTAAGCCCTGATTTCCCAAATACTTAAAGAACCAAACAAAATGGGGAAGGAGATTGTGAAAAGAGGTCGTGGGCAGCACTGAAAATGAGATAGTCTGGAATCAAGTCTCAGTGCCAACTCTCTCCAAATTCTAATGAGGAAAACCAACTTAATTAGGCACTTGGCTCTACATAAAATGGGTAAATCTTTATTCCTCTTCCCTACTTCATTTCCTATCCTGGAAGACAAGCACTGGACATAGAAGGGTAACATTGACAGAAACTAAGACTCCAGGATATGTGGAGCTCTTCAAGAGAGAAGTATGTGGCAGCTAATCAAAACCCAGGAAATAGACATAAAAGGACATCACAAGGGCATGTAGATGATGTCCAATCTGGCCTCAAATTCCTTTAATGAGTCAGATCTATGGAAAGGGGAGCAGTTTATGACTAAGGAAGAGATGGAGAACATCACTAAAAACAAACTAGATGATTTCGATTACATTAAATTAAAAAGCTTTTGCACAGATAAAACCACTGTAACCAAGATCAAAAGAAATGTAGTAAATTGGGAAACAATCTTTACAACTAATGGTTCTGACAAAGGACTCATTTCTAAAATATACAGAGAACTGAGTCATATTTTTAAAACAAAAAAGCCATTTCCCCAATTGACAAATGGTCAAAGGATATGCAAAGGCAATTTACAGATGAGGAGATCAAAACAATCCATAGCCATATGAAAAAATGCTCTAAATCATTATTATTAGGGAAATGCAAATTAAAGCTTCTCTGAGGTACCACCTCACACCTCTCAGATTGGCCAATATGACCAGAAAGGATAATGATCATTTTTGGAAGGGTTGTGGGAAATCTGGGACACTATTACACTGTTGGTGGAGCTGTGAACTCATCCAACCTTTCTGGAGAGCTATTTGGAACTACGCCCAAAGGGCAACAAAAAACATCACTTGTACAAAAATATTTATAGCAGCCCTGTTTGTGGTGGCAAAGAATTGAAAATCAAGTAAATGTCCTTCAATAGGGGAATGGCTTAGCAAACTGTGGTATATGTATGTCATGGAACACTATTGTTCTATTAGAAACCAGGAGGGACGGGATTTCAGGGAAGCCTGGAGGGATTTGCATGAACTAATGCTGAGTGAGATGAGCAGAACCAGAAGAACACTGTACCACCCTAACAGCAACATGGGGGCAATGATCAACCCTGAAGGACTTGCTCATTCCATCAGTACAACAAGCGGGAACAATTTTGGGCTGTCTGCAAAGGAGAGTGCCATCTGTATCCAGATAAGGAGATGTGAAATTTGAACAAAGTTCAAGGACTATTCCCTTTAATTTAGGAAAAAACATATCTTATTGTCTGATCTTGTTACCTCTTAGACTTCTTGTCTCTTCTTTAAGTGTATGATTTCTCTCTCATCACACCCAATTTGGATCAAGGTACAACATGGAAACAAAGTAAAGACTGACAGATTGCTTTCCATGGGGGGGGGGAAGTAAGATTGGGGGGAAAATTGTAAAACTCAAATAATATCTTTAATAAAAATAAATTTTAAAAAATTCCTTTAATGAGGGGAAAAGGTTTTCATTTTATTTTCATAATTAAGATTAGTCTTCAAATGCCCTTCCTACCACTGAAAGACTCATCTACTTTATGGATGGATATGTTTGTCATTCATCAGCTCAAAAAGCATCATGGGCTCCCAATTCCTCTCACCCAACTTTCAATCTAGTTACCATTTACTTACCCTTTTCAGTTTTCATATTATTCACTTTTAAGCACCAGAACCATCATCCATACTAGTCTCTTTCTTACTCTGAACATGTTGCTGTACTTTTCTACATCCATATAACTTCCTTCTCTACCTCACAATTCAATGAACAATGCAATTAAAGGGTTTTTTGGTTTTCATTTTTTGCAAAGTCGTTAAAGTCTCAATGAGAAAAAGTGGCAGAAATGCCTGTGATAGTTAACAATGTCTACTCTGAGTGAAAGAATGCATCCTTTAAAGAAAGAAATGGCAGGTGGCTGCCTTGAGAGCAAGCTCTTTCTTTCCCTGGCACACAAAATGGATTCTCTTCTCAATAGACTGAATCTGTCCCCTTCCTTTAAAATCAAATTCAAATGCCACTTTAATCTAAATGAAGTTTCCCCTGGTCATGTCCAATGACCAACAATTTCCTACTTTGGATTCCCCCGGGTCTGTTTTGCATGTCTCAAATGCATTATTTTAAAAGTAAAATTTTATTTTATTATGAAGTTAATAAACATCAAACATGAAAATTTCAATATGCAAAGAACAAAAGGGATTATATCTGAAAGGCTGAATTCATGTACAGTTTTTCCTATAAAAAGATTATTTTTTTATGAGGCAATGGTGTTATAAGTGACTTGCCCAAGGTCACACAACTAGATAGTATCAAGTGTCTAAGGCTCTATTTGAAACCAGATTCCCTTGACTCCAGAACTAGTATGCTATCCACTATACCATCTCACTGCCCCCCCAATTTGAGGCCACAAATTCTTCTTCTTCTTCTTCTTCTTCTTCTTCTTCTTCTTCTTCTTCTTCTTCTTCTTCTTCTTCTTCTTCTTCTTCTTCTTGCAAGGCAGTAGAGTTAAGTGACTTGCCCAAAGTCACACAGCTAGGTAATGATTATGTGAATCCAAATTTGAATTCAGGTCCTCCTGACTCCAGGATCAGTGCTGTGCTCCCTTGATGCCTGTGAGGTCATAAATTCTTAAGAGATCAGTGTCAGTCCATTGAAAAGATCCTTAAAGCATGGATGCCACATTTTCCCCTTAGGCCATAGATATAATTTTTTTCTATTTAAAGAAATTATTTATTCAAGGCAATGGGGTTAAGTGACTTGTCCAAGGTTGCACAGCTTAGTCTTAGGCTGTATTTGAACTCAGGTCCTCCTGACTCCAGGACTGGTACTCTATCCACTGTGACACCTAGCTGCCCCCCTCCCAGTAACCTTAAGGTACTTAGGGGATGTCTTTTCCAATACTGTAGCTCACGAGCTCATTGGTATGTTTCTCACCATAATTATTGGTTTATTTAATCAATCAGAACTAATTAGACTTTAAAAATAGGCATTTACTGTGGTAGTATAATTGATATAGAACATCCCTCCTCAACTCCATGACACTGGCTCCTTTCACTATATAAGTCTATATAGAATCCAGGGAAAAATGAGTTCAAGCTCAGAAGTGACTGAGCTTGGGAAGTCTGTTTGCTGGAGCCCTCAAGATGTTCTCCTTAGGGTTGGTATTGCAGTAGGATTGCTCGTCCTGAACTGGTTCGCAGCATTTGAGTAAGAATACTGTACCCTGACTCTGGTTTTATCGATGTTAAAGTCAAAATGGAACCAAGCAGTCCAGGAGGCTGGTTGTTGAGTTGGCAAGCCGGGTCAAACAGAGTTTTATGTGGGATTAGAATTGGGAAGTAAACGGAGATTCCACTCATGGGAGGAGTTGGGGGTTGGATGCCGGGAATCCAAGAATTACCATGAGTAATGAGATGGAAATGAAGGGGGGAAACATCACCAAGGTTACTACAGGATGGAGAAGGCTATTTAGCCTGTGCAAACTAAGGGAAAATCCCCTGACCACAAGATCAGTAGGGATTGGAGGGAGCCAGAGACTGACCAGGCTGTGCTGTGGGTCACTAGAAAGTGAAAGGGGAAGCTAGTGCACCTGCTATGCAAAGACTGACAAGTAGATGGGTGCAAGGGGTCACAAGGGTCACTGGAAGGTGAAAGGGGAAGCTCTTGCCCTTGCTGTTTAAGAGGGCTAAGTTCCCATTTCTGCTCTCTTTGGGGCTGGGCTCCTTGAATCTGCTTTCCTTGTGTCCAGTCTGGTCTGGGTTCTCAATGAAGATAGGGCTGTCTGGTGTGGTGGGGACACTATTGGGACACCAATGAAAAAAGTCCAAATCCTCTGGACCTTTCTAAACTTTTCCAGGCAAGGAAATATCATTTGCCCCCTCCCAAAAAACCCCAACCAGTTTCTTCTCAGAATTTACACTCTCCTTCATTTCCAGGCAACTCAAATGTCCAATTTTAGTTCATTTCAATGATTTTGTACAGTCCCTAGAAAGTGTAACCAAGGTCCTCCTGCCAATGTGAATATGTTTTCTTGTCACTGGGGGAGTTTTATCTAGGCCTGGCTCACACCCAGTGAACAACCAAGATGCGGTTTCACCTGATAAAAAACAGGACAGCATCTGGACGGTTACCCTAATGAGGAAATTATGAATTGATTGCTACACACACGTCTCCCCCTAGTCTAAAGAATATTAGATCTTGGAAGCAGTGACTGTTCCACTCTATCTCTGTAGCCCTGGGGGGTAGGGGAGGAAGGGCAAAGTCCCTCAGTTAATACTGTGTGCCAGCAATGGGCTGGGCAGCTGAAGGGCACAAGACAGTCCCTGCTCTCCTGGAGCTCACACACTAATGGGGGAGCCGCACAAGAGGGGGACTAGTAGGCACAGACACGCTCGGGTAGGGGTTCGGGATGATGGGGACTTGCATCGTCCTCTCAGACTTTCAGGCGGGTGACCCCGAAGGAGTCCCAGTAACCTCTACCACCAAACCACCGCTGCTCTCACACACACCAGGCCCCTTGGTGTAGCGGGAGCCACACAACAACGGCTCCAAGGCACGAACTGCTCCAGTGCCCAAGCCCTCTCTGCAGCCCGCTGTGGCCGTGCCCCCCTGGCAGGGCCTGGCACGGGGCTGAATCCCAGTCATCCCGGTTGTGAAGTGCTTGGGCACTGCAGGGCTTCACCCAGAAAGTGAACCGGGCCCTCCCGCCTCCCCGGAAGTTAGGGGAAACGAAAAAGCCCCCTTTTACTTTACAGATAGCTGCTGGAGAGTGATAGGCGCGCGCGCACACACACACACATACACATGCACAGACACACAGACACACACACACACAGACAGAGACACGGACACACACACAGACACACAGACAGACATACAGACACACACACACACACAGTACCCACACTCACTCACCCACACAGCACATGTGCGCATTTGCTCATACCATCACTCATACTGGTACACATGCTCTCATGCACTCACGCACACACACGCACACACACACACAACACTGGCACACGCATGTACTTCGGACCCGCACACACAGGCTCACACATCACACCCCCCCACTGGCCGCCCCGCCCTAAACCAGGGACCAACCGCGCGTGCAGGCGGGGCCGGGCTGCGGGCGGCTCAAGGTCGCGGGGGGGGGGGGGGCGGGGCGGGGCGGGGGCAGGGCTGCGGGGGCGGGGCGGGGCTGCGGCGGCGGGGCGGCGGGGGCGGGCGGGGTGGGGGCAGGGCTGGGCTGCGGGGGCGGGGCGTGGCAGGGCTGCGGCGGGGAGGGGCTGCGGGGGCGGGGCTGCGGGGTGGGGGCAGGGCGGGGCTGCGGGGGCGGGGCTGGGCTGCGGGGGCGGGGGCGTGGCAGGGCTGCGGCGGGGGCGGGGCTGCGGGGGGGGGCAGGGCTGCTGCGGGGGCGGGGCTGGGCTGCGGGGGGGGGGGCGGGGGCGTGGCAGGGCTGCGGCGGGGCGTGGCGGCGGGGGCGGGGCTGCGGCGGGGCGGGGCTGCGGGGGCGGGGCTGCGGGGGCGCCTGCGCGGGCGGGCGGGGCGTTGGCGGGCGGGAATCCCCACGTCCGGCGCCGCCGCAGTGCGCCGCCCCCGCCCCCCGCCCCCGCGCCAGGCTTCCCCCAGCCCCCCGGCGGCTCCCGCGGGAGGGCTGCCCCGCCCTCCCCTCCCCCTCCCCCTCCCCCTCCCCGGCGCGGGGGCCGCTGGGAGCGCAGCCCGAGGCCGCCCACAGGTGGCTGCTCGTTTGGGCTTTTTCGGGTGAATTTAAGAAAAACGAATCCCCGAGTGCAAAGACCGGATTTCAGCGAACGGGGTTAACCCACCCTCGGGGCTCTGCCGAGGCAGCGGGTCGTTGTTAAGTGTCTGAGGCCGGATGTGAACTCGGGGCCTGGCGACTCCACCTCGCTGCCCCAGACTGGTGTGGGACCGCCCAGTGAGGGCCACACCCTGGCACAATGGGCTTGTTATCGTGATCACGCCAGATACACAGCGAGTCACAGGGGAACCCGGGTACGCCGCCCGGGAGCAGCCCTCGCCCCACTTCGTTTCCCGAGAAAGGGGACCCTCCTTGCCGAGACCCTTGGCCAGGAAGCAACGTCCGGACAGGCCCGCTCGGGCGCAGGCCCGGGGTGCGCCCGGGGTGCGCCCGGGGCCCTCCCTGGAGCGGCCTTGGGCCGATGCCGGCCGGCTCCAGCCTCCCCATAAGCTCCACATCTCCCTGATTTGGGCACCGAGTGGCTGGGGCACGGCGGGAGGCCGGGGCCTGGCACTCGAGACCCTCCCGGAGCGGGCTGCCCCAGGCCTTGGCTGGACCTGACCCCACAGCCCTTAGGCTCCGGGCACCGGGCGGCATCCGGCTCGGGCCAGAACCCAGCCCCTGCTGGGCCGCACGGGGCGGTGCCAGTCACTAGACGCCGCTCTGCCATCTTGCCTCGTGGTCACTCCCCACTTCACAGACTTCCTGCCCCGGCCATTCAGGCTTGGTGCCCCCGCTCCAGCTCCTTCCCAAGTGCTGATGCCAGTTGCCTCACTAGGGCAGAGAGTTATCGTTACCAACTCATTTTCCATATGGTTCCCTGGGTTCTTCTTTCTGCTCACACTCTACTGGGTTTCCTTTTAAGGAATAATCCACTTTCAGGGAAACAGGAGATTCAACAGGGCTCCCTGAACAGAGTCCCAAGAGAGCTACCTCCAAAGGAGTCACACCGCTCAAATAGAACTGGGAAGAGCGGGGCTGTGGGCTGTGGTCATTAGGAAGGAGGGAGGCTTGTGAGAAATGGTCAGATTTAAGCTTTGGATCTATCCACTTGGTCTGTAGATGGGTGAAGAAGGATGGTTCAAAGAAAGGAGGGACAGGAGGCTTGAAAGACCACATGAAAAGCTAGCACTACAGTCAAAGGAGAGGTAGGTGGTGATGGTGGAGGCTGTGTGAGTCTGTGAAGGATGAATATTGACGGGAAATGAAGGAGAGGGAAGGGTCAAGAATGGCTTCAAGATTCAGAATTTGGGTGACTGAAGGGATGTTGATACCCTTAAGAGAATGAGGGAAATGGTGGGGGAGGAAAGTGAGCCCTATTGGGGGCTTGTTGGCATGAGGGCATGATGCATCAACCATCGACTGATGAGTGCCTACATTTTCCTCCTCTTCAGTCTCAGTGTGTTGACAGCCAGCTGTGTTGTGCAAGGCCCATGAAGGTGTCAAAGCATCCCCATATTCATGGAGTCTAGTTTTGACAGCTGTTTCTGTTGGGTGTCCTTGGGGAGGGAGGCAAGGCATTGTTTCCCTGGCTATAGTCTTATTTTCCATGTGTCAAACAAAACTTGGAAGGAATATTTTGGAGAGGAAGAGTGGGAGGGAACAATGCATAGATGACATTATTGATATGACGTTTGAAGTACACTAAGGATGTTTTCCCTGTATCTTTTGTCCCAAGTGATCTCAGGCCTTTAGGATTTTAACGGATGAAATGCAGTCTCCTTGGAGGCAGGAAATGAAGTACAAACTTTTAAAATTAATGATGCTTGAAGTGAAGAGTCACTGAGATATTCAAATATATCTATAACCAGATTCTACAAAAACTGGTCTTTTTACTAATGCATCACTAACAATGTGAGTACCTGAGGCTTAGACAGGACATCTCCAAATGAGACCAATGCCCCCTAATGCAGCTGATGAAACAGACTTTCCTCCTACCATG
Source organism: Macrotis lagotis (assembly GCF_037893015.1). Lineage (NCBI taxonomy): Eukaryota > Metazoa > Chordata > Mammalia > Peramelemorphia > Peramelidae > Macrotis > Macrotis lagotis. Next base: position 53,508,410 of record NC_133661.1, on the reverse strand, counting down.
CTTATTCTAGGTTAGCCAACCAAGTTGTCAGATTGCAACAAAAGAGCAATAAAGATTTAGGTCCAGAAATCTGGGTTCCCATCTTGGACCTGTCACTAGCCAGCACCCTGGTCAATGTGACCTTGACCACTTCTACCTCAATTCTGTGTGTAAAAAGCTTAGATGGAATAAAAAGTTCTCACCAGGTCCTAGTTCCTGCTTGTAAACTAGAGGAGAAATTAAGTTCTCCAAGAAACGCTTAAGACTTAGGAATGCCAGTTTCATTGAAGGTCAGCAGCCAAGCTGATTGTGAAGAACAAAAAGCTCCTCAAAAGCCTGGAAGAAACTCAGTCAAAACTTCTAGGATGGCTGGCTGAAGGTCAAGGTCAAAATGCCTTTAAAACACTGCATACCTGTCCAACAGAACCTGATGTCACCTCAGCAACTGTTCTCTAAACATGTTCATTTTTTCATTCATATAAACTTGATCAAAATTCTTGGGATGTATATTGATTATATACTTAAAGTGCTTGCTGGAGAAATGAATTATTGTTCTGCCTTTCTGATGGCTCAGAAAGCAGGGAGCTTCCAGGGGGAAGAAACTCCCATCATACCTTCCCATACAGAGGAATTCAAATAGAAACTTCATGGGCAAGGAATGATACAGTGGGACTGTAATGATTGGGGGGGAGGGTCCTAAAAGTCAGGATCTGTCCCTAACATGCTCCTGGAAAATGCCAAGAAATGAAAAACTAAGTCCAAGAAATACATTGCAGTGGATACTAAAGATGTTTGTTTAACCTTTGCTGAACCAAAGATAAGCAAAGATACAAAAAGCATGATTATTCCCTGTTCTCATGTTTAGCTGCACCAATGAGATAGACTGGTCGGGATACAATATTAAAAAGCATAAGAATGAATAGAGAGAGGCCATATCATGGAGGAAGGATTTGAACAAGATAGATAGGATTTAGACAGATTAAAAAAGGGGAAATTATTTGAAAAAAGGAATATATTTACAGCTGTCTTTGGAGGGCAAATCAGTCACATAGGACAGAATGACCAAGGTCAAGCCAGTGGCAGCCCCCCCGCCCCAGTCTCTGTTTGCTCACCAATAAAAACAGGAATAATTACATTTGTTGTACCCATCTTGGAGAGTTATTGAGACATTCAAATGAGATTGAAAGGTGCTTTGCAAATATCAAAGAACTTTATAATTTCAGCTATTTATTATTATTATTACTATTATCATTATTTAGGACAGCAATGAAACCCACAAGGTAGGAGGTGGCCTGGGGGGACTGTAGAATTTTCTGTAGATAATATGCTACCATGATTGGAAGCCAATTTGTTTATGTTGCTGAAGTGAACAAAGCCTGGCAGCTTAATGCAGACTGACTGCATTGATTCCCTAGAATGACAGACCCTGTCAAGGCCCATGGTTGGCATCCTGCACAGGGCTGAACCCCTCTCACTCCCCCCACCCCCAAGACCCTTAGTAGATAGATAGGGTGATGTTCTCTTCTTCTTGGAGTGAGCTGAATCCCCCATGGAAAAGGTTGTTGTGGCTGTAATGAGAATGGCACCAGCCATGAGTTAGGAGGGCGACCTGGCTTGGCCCAGAGGACTGATGAGGAGCAGGAGCTCCTGCATCAGAGAAACCACAGTGGAAGGGGTCCCCAGAACTCTGGTAGCATTGGGGTCTCCAAATGAGACAGTTTCTACTGTCTAGCAATTCAAAATAAAATATGAGGACCTGGGATGATGATGACTTAACTGTTCATACTTGGATATTGCATTAGGTCTGTGATATTGAAAGGGATGCTGAGGTTATCCCTATGGCTGAGCAGCAGCAAATGTTAAAAATAAACTCAAACACATCTGGGTGCCTGAGGGAGAGAAAAATACAAAGAGGCAGTGATATCTAGGTGGAAGCCAAGTTTTCTGAAGTATACTTGGGAACTGGGAGGCACGCCAGCCTGGGTGAGGACATCCACTCCGTTATTCTCCATCTGGGGGTCAGCCCAGGCTAAGTTCCTATGTATAAGTTTTACAATAAGACCTGGGTGTCCCTCTGCAGCCACGCCCTAAAATATAAATCTAGCATACCTAAAAGAACACTGCCATGTGTTGTCTGAAGACTGGGGGGTTGTCTCTCTGGCTATAACATGAAGTACTTAAGAACACAGACTGTGTATTTGTAGCATGGTGCTGCTTGGCACCCCCAAGAGCTTCATAAATGCTTTTTCATTCATTCAAAACAGCCACCAATAGGCCACAGTCCAAGATCCCCAAGCCCTCCTCTCCTCCTGGCAGACACTCAATCTAGATACTAGCAAGATGCCCCCCACCCTTCCTCCTCTCTACAATATACTCTGGTTTTGCCCATGGAAAAGGCTCACTGACTACAATCCAAGATGATTTGAGCTAATCTTTAGGTTGTGCTTGTGATAGGGTTGGTTTCTATACTGAAACAGATTCCTTTAATGGTTTCTCAGTCCCTGATGTTTCTTCTAAACACTCCCCACCCCTCTAAACACGTTCCACTTGGCAAAGATGGTAATACCAGCAATGAGTAATATTCTCAGCACTCATGTCAGTAACTACCCACCCAATGGCCCTCTTATACCTATCCCATCTGCCCACTGAATGGGGGATGGTGAGGAATGGTGGGTTCCTGAGTTTATTTTACTATGAACAAAAATAGAAAGGCACAGATGACTAGGAAAAGACCAAAAAAAAAAGGTCACTTATTACTGTATTCCATTACTATAATTTCAACCTAGTTCCCAAATTTACCATCAAGGTGCTAACCATCCAATCATCAAGACACTAACTTCAAAAGATCTCATCACTGGGAATATTATCCTCTGAATAACAATACCTCCCATTTTTTTTAAAGAGATCTTATAACTTTTTTCAAAGTACTTACAGACCTAAAGCAACATCTAGTTCACCTCCCCCCCCACATACTTTATTGAGGAGAAAGCTGAGGCCCCTTGAGGATCATTTTCCATTAGACCTCTCTAGGTGAGGCAGACCAAGGTCAAGTCTCAGTTCCTGTCATTTTGCTTTCTTAAAGAATTCATCTCCAGCAAACTTCTTTATTAGTCCTTGTTTTTTGATCACAAGTTATTTGTAAAAAATTGGTCTCAGCAACCAATTTCAAAAACCTACTTCAAATCTCCTCCTTCTTGAATACTCCCCACCCTAAAAACCATCCTGCTGGTCAGGCAATATATGGCTGCATCCTGGGAATTAGAGATAAAAGAGGTAGGAGAGCTCGGTCCTCTCCTCCTTATCAATCTTTAGGTCTTGTGTTGCTGAGAGACTGAAAGATCAAAGGTATTGGGAGAAACAAGTACATAAAATAGAGCAGAAGTAAAATATACATACGTATATACACACATTTCACATGCACACAGAAACGTGGAGTGTTGGAAGTGAGGAACAGACAGGCCAGTTTGGCTGGAGTACAGGGGAGAGGAAAAATGTCCAGTGAAACTGGAAAGGTAGCTTGGAACAAGATTCTAAAGGACTTTAAAAGCTAAACAGAGTTTATATTTTATGCTACAAGCAATTGAAAGCCCCTGAAATTGGTTGGATGGGGAAATCAGGAGATCACATTTGCAATTAAGGAAAATTGCTTTAGGGGCAGTCTATAGAATGGATGGGATGGAGGGGCTTAAGGCAAGGAGACTGATTAGGAGGCTGAGGGTTGATGAGGCCCTGAACTAGGGGGTGGGTTGCATATGAACTTCTTTTCTCAGCCTAAGAGAATGTGAAGGCTCAGGTGGAATGTTGTAGAATGTCTGAAAGCACAAATATAGGGCAAAAAGGACCAGGTGCTTTTATGATCACATCTGGTGCTGTTTGGGGAAGCATTATCTTCTGCCAAACCTGATAAAACCCAGGTCCTGCTGGGAGGAACTATGAATGAGTCACCTGGATGGAAGCAGTGACAATGACCAGACTCAACTAGTCAAGCAAGCTTGTTCAAAGACAAGAACACTTCACCTTGTTATAGTTCCCTCCAATTTGGATAAGAAATATAAAATCTGTTCCTCCAAGTTCTTTGTTCGATTCTCAAGGACAATGGAAAATTGTCTCACATTCAAAGATCATTTTTAAGGGAAAGCATCAGTAAAGGACCTACAGTCACATAATCTCTTTCAAGCACACACTCTGGCCCTGGTAAGAGAGCATTATAGGGTAGGGAAAGAATCCAAAGGTCCTGGGTTTGAAGCTTGGCTCCAATGAATACAATTTCTTTGAATCTTTATGACTTCACCTGGAAAATAGGGATGCTACTTCGAACAACGATTTCACTGGGTTTAAAGTGGAGTAAAGCCCTTTGTATAGCAGGTGGTGTAGTGGATAGAATTCTTGGGTTTGGAGTCAAAAGTTGAGTTGAAATCCAGTCTCAGACACTTACGTCTGTGTGACCTTTGGCAAGTCACATAACCTCTCATTGCCTCTGTGGAACAATAAGAGCATCTATCTCCTAGGATTGGTGTGAGGATAAGATACTTGTAAAGCACATGGTAAACCTTAAAACACTATGTAAATGCTCTTTATTGTTACTGTTATTATTATACTTGAAAGCACTATATTAATTGGAGCTATAGCATTGTGTTCAATAAAACCAAAAAAGTAAGAATTCATTATTTGATAAAAATTGCTGGGATTGAGGAAAGCAATCTGCTAGAAATGGAGTTGAGACCAACAGCCCATAGCAAATACAATGAGCTCCAAATGAACCTAAAACCTATTTTTTAAAAAAAGATTACATCATAAACAAAGTAGGAAAGTAGGGAAGATTGCATCTTTTAAATATATCAGGGAAATAATTCCTTACCAAGAAATGGAGAGAGAATCCTAGAAAATAAAATGAACAATTTTGATTAACTAAAATAGAAAAGTCTCTGCACAAACAAAATCAAAGCAGTTAAAATTAGGGTAGATGAAAACAGTTAGCTAACTATGAAAGACTTTTTGCAGCAACGTTCTCTGTCAAACTGAATCTGAAATTCAAGATATAAAGGGACCTGAATCAAAAATATGACAAGAGCTATTCTTCTTGATAAATGGTCAAAGAATGTGAACAGATAGTCCTCAAAAAAAAAGGCAAATTATCAACACATGCTGCAAATCAATAAAAATGAGAGATACAAGTTAAAACATTTCTCAAGTTCTCTGTCACAACCATCAAATTAGTAAAGATGACAAAGAGGCAAATGGCAATCCCTGCAGGAGCTAAGGAAAAATAGGTACATTAATGCACTATCGGTGGAGCTGTTCTGATGGACTGCTCCCTAAAAGTCATGGAACTATGATCCAGTGATACCACTAATTGGCTCATATATCAAAGAGAGCCAAGAAAGAGGCAAAGGACCCACAAGCATGAAAATATTTATAGCACTACAGAGAAGTGGAATGGGGATAGTTAAAGAAATTAAGGTATACAGAATGGAGAATTACTGAATTGTAAGAAATAATGAAAGGATGAGTTTAGAGAACCTTGGGTGCAGGGAGGACATGTATGAACTGAAAAATGGTTAAGTGGGCAGAATCAAGACAACAATTTATGCCAGGGATACAATAGTGTAATGAAAAACAACAAAGGAAAACTTAAGATGTATAATCAATGGAATGACCAATAATGATTAAAAACAAATTCCAGGACAAACCATATTTAAAAGGCAAAATGAGATACAGTTTTGAACACAGCAAATATGTGACAAAATTTACTTGATATAATAGAGGGCAATTTTTCTTTTTCTTTCCTTTTTTTGGGGGGGAGGATACTTTAAAAAATGGGAAAAAAGAAAGAAATCAGTCATTTAAACAGTTACCAAGACAGTAGGAGGAAGTTCAAGAAGAGAAACAGACAAGCAGAATGGTGTTGTAACTATGATGCTAAATTTGAATTATCTCAAAAAACCACACCCCCAAAACAAATAAAAAGCCCAAGAGAAAAAAGTAAAGTGTACCTAACAGAGGTCAAAATTTCATATTCAATTCTTTTTTTTGCTTATTTTTGATATATTGACTTGTTCCATTTTTATTGATGCTTATTAAGTTCATAATTAAATAATTTTTTTTGAGAGAAATGGAAGGCCTCTCAAGAATCCTGGTGTCAATAGAATAATCCACCAGTGATGTAGCTAGTTGAGGAACACTGATCTGCTCAGGATCACAACAAAAGAACTTCATTTCACAGGCAAATCACTGGCACAACTTACCCTCCTGGAAAGGTTGCAGACTATGATTTCCACTTTGGTACAACATTTGTTTTGACATATACCTGCTTATCTGATTCACTGACCACTGACTCCATTTTAATTGCTTAGTTCATCAATTTCTGTAATAAACTCAGAGATAAGGATATCTCTTGGTGTGGATTACTTTCTTGCCCTCCCCAAAGCATGACTGAAATATGAATTATTATCTATTGATACTCTCTGCTGAATCCTTCAAGTCAATCTAGCCTACATTGGTTTTTGAAAACTGGTCTTTCCTGGTCCATAATGGCAGAAAATTACCAGGGCCACCCTATCAAACTTAGCTGTTTCTTCTCATTGCACTAGTCTATCTATAACTTAACATTTTATTTTTTAGGTTTTTGCAAGGCAAATGGGGTTAAGTGGCTTGCTCAACTAGGTAATTATTAAGTGTCTGAGACCGGATTTGAATCCAGGTACTCCTGACTCCAGGGCCGTGCTTTATCCACTACGACCGACATCTAGCAGCCCAACTTAACATTTTCTATTGTAGAAGGGAAGACTTCTTGAAGGAGGTGGATCTGAATGAGGCCTTAAAGGATGGGTAGAAAGCCAATAGGCAAAGAGAAGCAGAATATTCTAACTATAAAAAACTGTATTAAAAAAGCCAACAGGCAAAAGAATATATTATGTATTTGGGTAATCAGTTTGATTAGAACTTGGAATAGTTTATTATACAATACAATCAATCAGTAAACATTTATAAGTAAATACTACATACAAGACACTGTACTTAGCCCTGGGGATAACAAAAAAAAAAAGGCAAAAGTCAGTTCCTGCCCTCAAGAGCTCACAATCTAATGAGATAAGATAAAACCAGAAAGGTAAGTACTTGAATGGCAAGCACCAGGGTGTGGTTAACTAAGCAAGCAACTGAGGATTTTAAAACAGTGACACCTCTGGAATTCTCTTTTAAGATGACTTTGGATCTAGGATGATGGCCAGGTTGAACCACTACTAGGCAGGGGTGTAAAGAGGAGCCTGTACTAGAGTGGTGACTGGGGGTAAGGGGAAAGGGTGGAGAGAAGAGATTCAAGAGATGTTTCCATGATGGAAATGTCCTGACTGGTAAGTGAATGTATAGGAGATAGGAAGGCAGAATCTAAGAACAGAGACTTCAGAAACTACCTAACCCATAAGTCCTCCTGGCAACATTCAGTGAAAGAGAACCTCAATGATATAATGATGGGAGAAAGGATAAATGGAATCGTGATTTCAAAGTCAGACACAGTGAAAACAAAAGAGAAAGTATTTTTAAGGGAAATAATAAACTCAATTTTGGCTGTGCTGCTGAGTTCTTATTCTGGGGGAGGTAAAGAGGAGGGGCCAATACCCATGATAGAGTTTATTAGCACAGACACAGTAGCTAAAGTCATCGGTAAATAAAAATTTCCATAGCAGATCATTGTAGGATAAAAGAGGGTTAGCTCAGATCGTTGCATAAATACACACATTTTTAAGGAATAGGGAAGAAGACGACCTAGTGAAGATGGAGGAAAGAATAATTAGAAGGGTATTATGAGAACTCAGAGAAAGTAGTATCTCTCAGAAGGAGGTGAATGGTTCGCACTTTCAACAGGCAAAATGAGATCATGAAGGACAATGACTAACATGGACAGTTTCAGTATTGGAAAAGATGAAGCCTCTCTACAAAGTATGGAGAAGGGGCAACAAAAAATAGTTTGGCAGCAGGACAGAACAGAAAGATCAAAGGAGGGTATTTTGTTTGTTTTTAAGGCTGGAGAAACTTCAGAATATTTTATAGGAGTCCAAAAGTGAGGGAAAAATTCATGAAGCATGAGAGGGAAACATTGGTGTTGGAGCAAGGTCTGGGAGGAAAGAGAAGGCATAAAGATCATAAATAAAGGGAGATGGATTATTGGTCTTAGTGAGAAGAAGAAATATGTCTATGTCAATGACCAAATGAAGACATGAATACATTTTGAGGGATGGAAAAGCCGAACTAAGCAAGTGTTTTCAATCTTCATAGTGAAGTCAATGTCGAGGTCAATTGAAGTATTTTCCTGCGGCATAGCATACATCGGTGCTGAATAAATGCTTATTGGATAAATGATTGCAAACTTCTAAAAGGGGATGTTTGAAGGGAAGGTTTAGAACAGTTGTGTGCATTGAGAGGGGGTTGATAAGAGTTAAATAGAAGCTGCAGCAGCAAGGCAAGTGTCCAACTGAGATTATGTGCCATGAATTTATAATGCATTAAATCAGATCAATTTCAAGTTCATTATTTTTTCCTAGTGATGCTCAGCAGCCAAGGAGTAGGAGTAGAGAAAATTGGATGGTGGGAATTACCCAGAAAAAAATGATTTGCAGGTTGAGCACAGTGGAAGTTCAGAGAGGCAAGGCTAGCATGCAGAAACATTAGACTGGATCCAAATCCTGCCTCAGATAATGAATGATGTGGCTATGTGGCTCCAGAGCTATTACTTACCATCTCTCTGCCTCAGTTTCCTAATTGTAAAAAAATGAATTATCTCTAAAGACTTTTCTAGCTCTAAACTTAATGAAACAAAGTATAAAAAACCATGAATGCAAGGCTCCAAGGTATGGAAACACATTAAGCCACAGTGAGGGAAAGGGTCTCATAGCTGTGAATGAGATCTTATGTAGAAGCATGGCAGATTAGGGTTCAGAATTTCAGGGTGTTGAAGAAAGGATGGCTCAAAGAAATGGTGATGTCAAAGGCAAGAGATGAAGAAAGAAAGAAACCATTGATACTGAACTGTATGGGCAAATTTTCAGAGGAATGTCCACATGAATCACACAGAACACTTTGTAACCATAAAGAGTAACACAAGGTTAGCTATTATTCTTGAAGATGTCAACCGGAAGATCCACAATCTTGCTCATTGGAGCAGAAACTAAACCGAGAGCCAGAGGAGCCCTAATCACCAGTTAGTCCAACATGCCCATTTTACTGTTAAATGAGGCCCCAGACAGAGGAATCAACTTACCTAAAGTCTCATGGTACCAGAACCTGAACTTCTACGTTTCTAACTTTTCAGGTGTAATGTGCCAGTTCTTCACTTACTCTCTAAAGAATGAATCAAGGTGGGTGTCATCCATTACCCATCAGCTGAGATGGAGTAAGGAACACTCCATGGAAATGCTCCCACAAGCTTCTGACCCTCAGGAACAGAAGGATGCAAGCATCTGGGAAGACACAGGTAGGAACGGACTATTGGCAGAGCTGGTTCTCTTCCTGATAAAATGTGTGTTTGTTTCTCTCTCCACAAACCTGGACACTTCAACCCTCAGGAATCATCTGGCCCAGCAGGGGTTGCCAACCCCTAGTTTAAAATAGTATATGATGCCTCAAATGATTTTCTTCCATTAGTTCAAAATGTGCTCCTCAAAAACATCCTCCTCAAAATACAAAAAAACTCACCAAATCTTACTATCTTCAATTTTTAAAAATTGTCTTATGTATGATGTAGTTTTTCTCTCTAACATTTTTTCTTCCATTTAGATTTAATTCTTCTTTCACAACATGATTAATATGGATCTATGTTTAGCATAATTATATTAAATGTGGAACCTATATTAAATTGTTTTCTGTCAGGGAAAGAGGGAAGGGGAAAGGGAGAGAAAAAAATGTAAAACTCAAAATCTTGCAAAAAAAATGCTTGGTGAAAGCTACCATTGCATGTTGTTGGAAAAACAAATAAACAAAAATATTTCAATTTAAAAAGAAATGCTGTCTCACTAGAAACTGTTGTAAGACTATATTATTGATCAGGAGTGGAGATGCAACATGCATAGCTGGGACACCAAAGGACAGCAACATAAATTCTACAGGAGTTCATGTGAACTTACTAAAATTTAGGGAATGGCCATTTATCCACTTTCTTCACTCTCCTTCACCCCTTTTGATCTTTCAGAATGCCAATTAATTGAAACTTAATCAGATTCCTAGAGAAGGCAAGACCTTATTTACTAGCATGTTGTGAAATTATATCTAACTAAAATTAAATGGACAAAAATGAGGAAATTACTTTTGGGAACATTTATCTGAGATCTTTTGTCATGTCAGTGATTCCAAGAATGTAGTATTTAACTGTGGAGAAGTCACTATTGCACTAATTTTGACTGTCTAAAGGTATTTGGTGCTCAGAGAGAAGGGGGGAAAGGACAGATTTTCATGAGTTAGATGTTAAAGACATGTATGTTTTATGTAAAATAAACCCACCCACAGGTCCCCTCCCCCATGGAAAGAGAGCTATGACTTGGCCACATGCCTGAAAAAGAAAAGCAGCAAGAAGCCACATTCGAGTATATTGGCATGCTGGGAATAAAACTGTTGCTAAAATTAAAAGCAGAACAAAAAAAATCTATTTTTAAAAACAAGGAAAATGCATTTGCTGTACAACATAATGAGCAAATTTAAGCCACATATAATCATAGGTATTAAACTGCCTATTTTCAAGACAACTCCATTCCAGAAGATCACCTATGGAACTTAAAAATTTCTATCAGACAATAAGCTTTTCTTTCTTTTCAAATGAAGTTATGACAAAGATAGGCCCCGCTCTGGGGCCACTAAGAGGACAAAGGGAATTTCTTATATACAGCCTAGAGCAATAAAACATATCCTCTATTTCATGTATCAAATACTGCCAAAATTCAAACACAATTGATAAATATATTTTAAATTCCAGTGTGCAGCAGAATTTGTATAATTGCTTGGAATAACTGATAACATTGCTTGAATGAATGGCAAGTTTTCCTAGGTGAAAATATAGCAAGGTTTTTGCCATATAAATAATAAGAAGTGTGTATAGAATAACATCCAGAAATAAGCATATTTGAGAAGTTGACTAGTTCCACTATTTCATTCTTGGTGGTCCTAACCCTTCTTTAGAACAGATGAAATCCTTTAAGGCTTTCTAGTGTTTTGAAAAACAAACATCATAAATCTTCCTATAAAGCTTTGCTGGGATCTGTACTATAGGATTAAGATACAGGGAGAAATCTTATAACAAGGACATTCTATACTACAGACATTCATATTATAACAAATCTCCATGATGAGATTTTATTTGGCCTCCAAAAATTCAGTGCATCTCCTTTCCCCGCTCCATTCTTATTGTTGGATTTCCTTCTGCTCAACCAGAACCTCAAGTGAACAATTTGGGGAATGTGTGTAGTCATTGATATTTGTCCTAATTAGAAAAACTTACAGAATCATCAAAACTTAAGACCTAAAAGGAACCTCAAAAAAAATTGTGTCCAATTCCTTCCTTGTAAAAATTCAATTGTCAGATCTACCTATCATGGAACAATTGTTTCTGCATGATTCACTACTGTATGACCACAAACCCTTGGAGCAAAACTGGTAACTAAATATTTGGGGTTTTTAAAAATTTGCTACTCTGTTTTATATTGAACTCTAACTTCAGATTCTTAGAGTACCAGCAAGCTCACCAATTTGCTTGGGTATTCAACAAAGGCCATCAAAGGACCAAGGGATTCCACTGAACTACATTAGAATGCTTTTAAATGTATTTAAATTTCCTCTTCCAGATGAGCTAGCTTTTCAGCTAGCTGCTCCTCCCTGAAGATGCTAATCCACCCTGGTTGATGTTAAGCATAATACAGTGGTATACAACATTAAACACACTCAAGAGTGCCTATTTTCATCATCCAAGTCCAAGATCTCCCCACTAAAACTAAAAAATGAAGATGGAGAAAAGTTTTATTCTGGACCATTAAAAACACTAGGATTTCATCTTTGTTGCCAACAATTTTCCCACCCTCCTTCTGTGTCTGCCTGGTAATTAGGGAATTGCTTAAATTCATTACTCATGCTTGGACAATCTCTTGGTAACCTAGGTCAACTTTGGCTTCCAATTTCCTCTAACTACAAACTACAAACCTTGATTTCATCTTCATAAATATTCCTACAATAAAATTCAGAATTGAATGGGACCTTCAAGGACTTATTTAGAGCATCTACTGCAAAAGGAAACCATTTAGAAGCCAGTGAATATGTTAAAATGGTCTAACTTCCCTGGTGCCATCTTGACCACTATGTAGATATCTTTATTTGGGCTGTATACATAACTGTGCAAAAGCAAATGGGTCCCTCTCTACTTTGCTCAAAGTGATTTCCCTTTAATAGCTGATAGCTGAGCTGCTGGGGAGTAAAATGTTGGTTCTTAAGCAACAATCTGTTGTACTGCGTAAGCAATAGTGAGTAAGGCAGAAAAGAATGTACTAGTTTACTAATGTATTACTAAGAACTGAGATGTTTATGGGAATTAAGCAAACCTTATCTGTGTATAATTGAGCTGGCTATATGGCAAGAGAAAAAGCAGAAATCACAGATATTCTTAATTATGTCTGGCTGGTGTAATTTATAACATGAGGCTGCTTAAAATTCAAAGCTATAAGCTACCCAAATACGTGCCAAAACAAATACAAGGCACCAAAGAAAAAAATTGGGCTGTTTTCATTTTAATTTCTACCAGAAATATGAATGGCTTATATAATTTTATTATAATATAAAACAACAAAATAATTGCATATATATATACACACACACACGAAATAAAGTAGTATAAAATTGTCTTCACTGCCATTTTCCGCTGATTTTAGATAATACTATTTAGAAGTCTTTCCATCCCCCATAAACTTTCTTTTCCAGTTTCTGACACCGTAAGAACATCTAAAATAAGGAAAATGCCAGTTTTGATGCATTTGCCTGATTCAAGAGAACAGGAAAGAGCAACTGGGTTAAAAGTTTCTCTGAGGGGCAGCTATAATAATGTTTGCCTTTTATTTTTGAAGAAGACTATGATATTAGGGAGGTGATGCTATGACAAGCACATGAATTGAATTAGAGAGAGGGGATGCTCTGCTAAGTCACCAGTCTCACTTTCTCCTCCAGAGCCATCTGGGTTCAGGAGCCAGATATGAATCAGGACAACTGGAGATGGCTCTGGATGCAAGGCATTCAGGATTAAGTGACTTACCAAGGTCACATAGCTAGTAAGTAGCAAGTGTCTGAGGCTGGATTCAAACTCCTGTCCTCCTAAATCCAAGGCCAGTGCTCTATACACTGTGCCACCTGAGGGGTAGCTAGGTGATACAATGTTTGGAGAACTTATCCTGGAGTTAGGAGGACCTGAGTTCAAATCCAGACTCAGACACTTAATAATTACCTAGCTGTGTGACTTTGGGTAAGTCATTTAACCCCACTGCCTTGAAAAAATCAAAAACAACAACAACAAAAAAACATTTTTCTAACCATTGTGTAGAAGAGATCTTTGACTCAAATATGGCCTAAATACACTTAAAAGTCTCATAGTATATAATACAACAGAAAGAATACTAATTCTGGAGTCAAATATCTTGGGCTAGATGGCTTCTGAGGTCCCTTACAGCTCTACGTCTCTGATGGTCCTTGACAAAACTCAGAAAGCCAAGGAGATTCAAGAACAAATGTTTGTTATTTAAAATTTATATATCTTCCATGTTAATGGAATTAGGTAGCCTTTGGGGAAAAATGATATTGATTCAAAGAGAAAATAAAAATCAATAGAGATAAATGTAAGGTTCAGTACTGACTGGTTTTTAAAAAATGTATAAGTATATAGTATATATAGCTGTATCTCATTTTATTGGGCTTCTTACAAGTTGAAGGTATGTGGCAATCCTGTATCAAGAAAGTCTGTTGGTGCCACTTTTTCAACAGCATGTGATCACAATGTGTCTCTGTGTCACATTCTGGTAATTTTTGCAATAGTTCAAGCTTTTTATTCTTACTATAATCTGTTACATTGATCTGGGATTACTGATCTTTGATGAGGAAGGCATGATAAAAGCCGAGACAGGCTAAAATGTAGTCCACTACCCTGATCAGTCAGCAGCTATCTACATTAAGGTAAGACCCTCCATTAGCAAAAAGATTAGGACTCGCTGAAGGTTCAGATGATGTAATTAATATTTTTTTAACAATAAAGCATTTTTAATTAAGACTTGTATGTTTTTTTTTAGACACACTATTGCACACTTAGTATAGTATCTACAGTATAGTGGATAAACATCAATTTTATATGCACTAAGAAACCTCAAACCTTGCAATATTTGCTCTATTGTGATAGTCTGGAACTGAACCCACAATATCTCTGAGGTATGCCTATACAATATAGGCAAGATATGCCTAAGTAACAATTCATCTGGAAAAGATCTGGGGATTTAGATGAACTAAAAGCTCAATATAAGGATGACATAACAGTCAAAAAATCAGCTATGATCTTATGCTGCATGTTGTCAATAATGAGAAAGGTGATGACGGTCTTGCTCTACTCTTGTCTACCTTGGTCAGGTTATATCTTGAATGCATGTTGAGTGCTGGGTGCTATGTTAGGGGCAGGAGGTTAACAAACTGGAGTAGGACAATTATTATTCAGTGAATAATGACTTAAGAGTCTGGTACTTACCAGGCAACGTGCCAGACCCTGAAGATACAGTAAAAAACATGAAGCAGTGCTTATTGTAACTATGTAACTAGGAAACAAAGGAACATTCCATGGAAGGAGTGGCCAGAGGAGCTGCTCATGGTTAGCCTGGTCTGGGGCAGCAGGGGGAGGGCTAGGGCAAATAAGTGTTGGGCTAGGGCAAATAAGTGTTTTCTGGCATCTGAATGATTGCCATCTCCAAAAAGGATTATGTTATTATGCTTGGTCCCACAAAGGAGATCAGTGGGTAGAAGCTTGCAGAGAATTAGACTTGATGTAAGAAAACCTTAACAATTAGCACTTTCCCAACATCAGAATGGACTTCCTTGTGAATGAGGACTTGTCAGCAATGTACCAGGGAAAATGGAGCAGGGGGCTTGAGAAACATTTCTCTCTTTCTGCAACTTTCATGAAGATTTTATACCAGACATCCCCAAGTCAGGTACAACATGTAATGGCATATGACCATAATTCAGTTGACAATGTTCTAGGAAGGGGCAATTCTGATATCTTCAGGTCTTCTGTGAATAGGGGGCAGGGGCTGGGAGGATCCACTGTAGACATAGACTGCATTTCACTAGAATGGATGAGGATTTGGCAACATATGCAAGAATCAATGTTGTTGTTCAGTCATTTTTCGGTCTTGTCCAACTCTTCCTGATCCCATTTGGGATTTTCTTGGCAAAGATATTTGAGCAGTTCACCATTTCCTTCTCCAGCTCATTTTGCAGATGAGGAATTGAGGTAAATAGGTTTAAGCGACCTACTCACAGTCACATAGCTAATAAGTTTCTTAGGTCAGATTTGAACCCTGAAAGATTAATTCTCTTGCCTCCAGCCCCTGGAACTCTTTCCAGTACACCACTCAGCAGCCCCATCTAGTAAATATAGCCACAACCAAATTAATGAATATCATCATAGCTGGCATTCAAGACAAGATGGAAATGAGAACAACCCTTAACACAGTATTATCCTTCAAACATTGTAAACATTGCATTCTAATATTTGGGAACTTAATTACAAAGATACCAAATGATTTTCATGGTAAGACAGTTTAAATGGGTGGCAGATCTTGAGACTCTAATGTAATCTTTAAAAGAACAGCCCTTTCAAGTTGGGGAGGATGGGGTTTTCCTTTTCTCTAGTTCTTTAATATCTCTAACATTCTTTATTTGCTGGTTCTCTCATGACTTTTTTTTCCTTTTAAAGCTTTTCATATGAATGCTTAGATCAATTCCAGCAATAGTATAAAAAGAGGAACAGTTTTGAAAAACTTATCTCTATCAATACAATGATCAACCATGATTCCAGAGGACCACCAAAAAGAACTTTGCCTTCTAAGAGCGGTAAAGAACAGAATATGCAGAATGAGACATTTTTGGGAGATGGCCAATATAGGAATTTGTTTTCCTTTAAGGAATATTTATTACAAGGGTTTTATTTCTTATTTATAATTTTTCTTCTTTGAGTAAGGGTTGAAGGAGGTAAGGAGAAAAATCAAATGCCTGATAACTGAAAAAAATTTAAAATGTTACTTTAAGTGGCTATATTCTAAAATTATCTTTAAAAGCTCATATTTTAGCTACAGAGAATAGATTTCAAGTTAGGTTAAAAGGATTAAGTGGATGTAGTCTCAGGGTTCTACCATAAGCTCAAGGTTCATTCAGCATTGGTAATCCTACAAACTAATGAGAGGGAAGAAGGTAAAATAAATTCACTTTTACTTGTTATGTCTTGCTAATTTAATCAGTTGAATACTGTCTACAGTAAAAAGACAGTCCTTTAAAGTGTTATACTTTGAGAAACCTAATTAATAGATGCCTCTTTAGTAAGAAAAGGAAGACTTAATGCTTAATGGGGTTATGTAATTCAACAATGCCCCACAGAAGAAAAGTCCCCAGGTTATTAGGGCAATAATCACTACACCAGAGACTTGTCCCAAGGAATGATTTGTCTAGAAGAGTTGACCTAAAGTGGAATAAAAGACTAATGTGCTAATCTGTCCTATTGATTAGCCCTTCTGGAAATGCCCTGTGCTATAGTATCTCTCATCTATTACACTCCGGCTAATGAAATCACCTGTCAATTTTATGACTTTCTTGAGGGCAAATCTATTTCAATTAATAAATCTCTACATAATTAGACAGTCTATAAATTAAATAGGCATCATCTATCAACAATTTATAGCAAATAGTATATTGGCAAAAGTATACAAAATTCTAGCGAGTTAAATCTCCCTCCATTCTTATGTTAAAATTCTATTGTCAGCTTATTTATTCCAATTGATAATTTATCTTTCTAAAACCAAAATCCAAATCTAAGCCCCATCTTTTTCCAACTCTATATTGTCTATCTTTATGCTATCATTCAAGTTTGTTCTTAATAACAATTTAAATAGGGGCGGCTAGGTGGCACAGTGGATAGAGCACTGGCCCTGGAGTCAGGAGTACCTGAGTTAAAATCTGGCCCCAGACACTTAATAATTACCTAGCTGTGTGGCCTTGGGCAAGCCACTTAACCCCATTGCCTTAGAAAATCTAAAAATAAACAAATAAATAAACAAACAAATAAATAAATAACAATTTAAATTTAAGTGTCCTATAAAATACTTCTTTATATAATCAACATTTATCTAACCCCACCCTCCATTTAATGTGGACTATACATTTTAATTAGCTGTCTATCCAATCAAACCAAGGATGATAAATTGTAAATCTATAAGATTCATTTATTCATTCACTTATCTAACAATCATTTATTAAACTCTGGTTTTATCCTTTCACAATATGACTCAGAGCTATCTTTCACCAACCTTATTTCCTCCTCTTAAATGCTACATTTGAGTCAAACTAGGCTATTAGCTGTTTCCTGATTTTATTGAACCCTCTGCCACCTCCATTAATTCATTTCATTCAGGACTTTTCTCGACTGGGAGGCACTCCACTCCATATCTCTGTCAGTTTTGGAATCCTTTTCCTTGAAGGTCCTTGAATGCTTCTCCATGAAGCCTCTCTTAATCTGATCAAGATTGTTCTTATTGCATTTAGGCTCAAATCCTGTTTATTTCTGTACTTCTCAGCCTCCCTGTTAGACTCTCTACTGGTAACAAGCCCAGTTGGCCTTAAGAGAAGAAATGTGATCCATCTTCCCACTCTCTGACCACCACACAGCCTGTAGACATGTCACAGGCCCCCATTTTGGGGACAACAAAAGACTTAATGACTAGCATGAACCAATCTGTTTTAAAAAGAAAACTACACTACAAGATGTGTGTGTGTGTGTGTGTGTGTGTGTGTGTGTTTATGAGGAATAAATAGTTTTACCTTCTGACCATTCCAAATTCTGGGACCTACCCTATTGTCCAAACATTTAAACTCCACTGTCCCAAGTTCACTTCTGGCTATTTGTCTGACCACTGTCCTTCTCTTGAATGACCAGTCAACTATTCTGTCCTATCTTTGGTACCTCCAGTGCCTCCCTTTTGGACACTCCTTTGATTTCATGCTTTGACCAGAGGTTGGTGCTTTTTATTCTCTTCTATTCATCTCAACCTCTTGGAAATACTTTAACAGCTAGGACTGTTAACCCCAACTGTCTGACACTTGAAAAATGCAACAATTTTCTTCTGGCTGAATTATGATTTCATCAGTGTAAGGAACTACCCTTATGACAACAGATGAAACAATTTTAGGCATCCATTTAGAATTTTTTTTATGCTTTTATCGGTTGTGTACATAAATGGATGTTGAAGCAAAATTGATGCTTCTTTATGGCTAACAAGGGTTAGAAGGAAACCAGGCATCAAAATATTGAATAGATGAGGCATTTAGAATACATCCTCTTGAAAGAAAAAGATTTATACCCATTCTGAGCCGGCTCTCTTAGATTTGAAAAAAAAAGGCTGGAACTCCCTCCATTCCACTTTCAACACTTCCCTGTCCTACCTATAAATGTAAGACTAACAGATGACTAATCCCACTCATACTGCAGACTTACAGAACAAAACTACAGGCAACACAATGGATAGTCCTGGTGTCCTAGGCTGGAAGTTGGACAAATCTGATTGCAAATACTGACTGACTGTAAGATCCTAGGCAAGTCACTTAACCTCTGTTTGCCCCATTTCCTCCTCTGGGAAAGGGAGATAACAACAGTATGTACTTCCCACAGTGGTTGTGAGGACAAATGAAACATTTTAAAATGCTTTGCAAAAGTCTTAAAGTAATAAATAAATACTAGCTATCATTAGTAGAACAGAATCTGAAACATAATTTAGAATTGAGTTTCCACAGTTCCAGTGGCCTTTGTGAGTGCCTATTTGCCTTGCCTTCTCTGACCACAACATTTAAACAATCCTTTTTTTAAAAACTGCCTCTATCCCTGGATTCTGTGATACCCCATGCTCCCTATTCTCCTCTGATGAACCTTTCCTTTGACAGCTTTTATTCCACTCCTCACTTGGGCCATCTTCAGTCTCTATCCTCAAGTCTTTTTCTCTGCTTTTCCTCATTGCTGCTCCTTGGTAGTCTCATCTACCCCCCTCTAGCTTCCATTATCACTTTTATGGAGAGAATTTCCAAATCTATATTTCTTTGTTATCCCCCCTAGATCCCAGTCCTAAATTTCAAACAACCTGCTAGGTATATTTGCTATTTGGGGAACAGGTTTTTCTAAGTTGGAACAGGTTTTTCTAAGTTAGAAAAATCTTTTTTGTAGAGAGGTCAGTAGATTTCCAAAGAGCTTTACCTGGTGCCTTACCTCCATTTTCTAAATCCATGCATGTTCAAGGATTCTGGCCAACTTGGCTATCAGATGGACAGTAGTCCCAGTCCTGCCCCTTCATGGGACGTAACAGGTAAGATAAAGCCTTCCCATAGGAAGACTTAATTCCTTTGGCTTTAGAGAGGTCAGAAAGAAAAGGGATATCTACATGGTAGAAGACAAGAGGCTGGAAGGATAATGAACAGAACAGCAAGTACCATTTTTTGGCTAGCAAGGAAATTTCTGAATACTTACCAAAAAAAAAAACCCTACCTGCCAGACAACTGCGTTTAAACCTCCCACTAGCATCTCAAACACATATACAAAGCTCAAATCATCTTCCTTTCCTCCTCCTCCTGTTTCTGTTGATGGCATGAACTCACTAATCACTTATGCTCAAAACATTCAATGATCAGTGATCTTCAGGTCAAGGACTACACTGGACATACAAAAGGCTCTCAAGGGGCTTATATTTATTCTCCAACATCCAGTCATTTGCCACATCTTGTTGAATCTGCAGTCTATCTTATATCTCCTCCCTCTTTTCTACTCTCTTCATCATTCAATCCCTCACTACCTCTTGCCAGGACCAGTGGCAGAGTCCATCTCACTGGTCCCCTTGCCCATCCTTCCCACTGCTACCAGAGTTATCTTCCTAATGCCCACTGTTCAGAAACACTTTGTGGTTCCCCATTGATAATCACCTGGAACTCCAGTCTATCCTTCCAGTCTTTAACCAAATATTACATACAACCCTTTGCAGGAATTCTCAGCAGTATCCTGCCTTTCATCCTTCATACACTGATTTGTACATGCCCTCCCCATACATGGAATAGTCTCTCCTTTCCTTCAAGGACAAGTTCAAGGACTACCCCCTTCACAAAACCTTGATGTTCCCAGGTATGTGATGCTCTCTCACACAATTCAAGCTTTTTTTTTTTAGTTTTTGCAAGGCAATGGGGTTAAGTGGCTTACCCAAGTCCACACAGCTAGGCAATTATTAAGTGTCTGAGGCCAGATTTGAATTCAGGTACTCCTGACTCCAGGGCCAGTGTTCTACCCACTGCGCCTCCTAACTGCCCCAATTCAAGACCTCTATATGTATAATTATAGTTTAATTTTTGTTATAATTTTTATTCATTTTTCTTCTCCTTCCTAACAGAATTTCATCTTACTGCATCTGAGTCTCCAATGCCCAGTAGAGTAGGTTGCATATATCAGTGACAAAATAAAATACTGAAGTTTCCTCTTGGGTTGAATGAATGACAATAAGCAAACATTCACTTTATTCTTAGTCTATCAAACAACCAGGCAACAGAAATGGGTAATGCTACTTTCAATGATTATATCCAACCACAGATGTCTTTCCCTAATTGGGATC
Organism: Macrotis lagotis; assembly: GCF_037893015.1. Lineage (NCBI taxonomy): Eukaryota > Metazoa > Chordata > Mammalia > Peramelemorphia > Peramelidae > Macrotis > Macrotis lagotis. The sequence continues at coordinate 53,487,525 of NC_133661.1, read as the reverse complement.
TCCATCCAAATATTGTGGGACACTGCTATGTTACCACAAGAGAAAAATATAGTCTCTGACCTTCCCCCCCCCCCCCCCCCCCCGCAACCATTCCTCTCTAATCTTATTGATATCTTTCAGGAACAGGTTCACACTTCTGCCAAGAGTACACCTTCCATTATAATGATGAATGTGTTACTTGGCAAGCCAGTGGTTGGCTCAGTCACCACAGTCTAACCAAGGGAGAGAAAGAATAAACTGGAACAGATTCCTGCTGTACTTTGGTTCCTCCCTAAAAGCACCTAATGGGGCAGAAAAGAACAGGGAAGGGAAAGATAAAGTATATGAGCAGTTAAGATTATAGGAATGTGGGAAAGATGCCAAAAGGAAAAACCCCAAACTCTACATTCCTAGCAATGATGAAAACCTTGTAATTCAAACTTAAGTATTTTTTTTTCTTATCTTTAAATGGCAACTCCCACACTAGGAAAATAAGTGCTTGATATGTTTCACTAGAATGGAAAAAAAAAAACCAAACCCTATAAAGTTTCCTCTGGAACTAACAAACAGAGAAGATAAAAGTCTTCCCAAGGCAAAAATTCAATGTAGTCAATTATAACGAAGGGTACTAGCATGCACAAAGTCTAGGTCAGAGAAGCTTTCATTTTTTTTTTTTTAGTCATCTTTATAACCATCTAAGTGACGAGCACTATTATTCTAAAACTTCAGACAAATCCCTAGTTTCCTCAACTACCCCCAAGACATTAATTCAGAATCCTAAAGAATTGAGCTTATGTTGACCTTGATACTTGACATAACCAAAAGCTAAGATTGAGATAATCTTCTTAATGCAAAACTAATAGATTCTGACAAATTATAAGCCATGGTAGTAATAATAAATTCTCAATCTGTCTCTCTATAGAGATCATTCCAATGATATAAAATAGCACACAACTACTAAAAGTGAAATTCAACCATGTGCTTTCCTGAGATCTTCTAAACTCTCAAAGTTGTGAAGATCTAAACTTCTCAGGTTAACAACTCTGGGCTGTTGAGACACATGAAACATGGGATTGGTCTGAGGGATGGGATGCTTTTGCTTGTTCATATGTAGTTCTTGCAGCTCATTTTAGTTCAAGCTGGTAATGATGGAGATCGTTCTGCTTTCATTTTGTGAATCACAAGCTATCATAAGAATCAATTTCAATTGTTTGATTTTTGTAACCTAAATTCTAAGAATTTCACTGGAGGGCCAGGGAAACAAGGATTCCCAAACATCACATCAGGAGGCATCATATTCAAACTCTAATTATGTTTCTGTGAAGCTCTGCAGGAAACAAAAACAAAATTGTTGGCAGCATTCATCATCATTTGCCACTCTACAGAAGGAGAGCTCATACTACATTTCTCATTTGGACAGTAAGAAGAAAAAAATCTTGCCACTCAATGCTGATGATAAAACATCCTATCACACAGAGGATGGTGCATATGGCACCATCTGCAACTCATTTGATTGTGTTTCCTTGATGGCAAACACCTACGGAAGGGGTGACAATGGACAGCATCAAAATGTAAAACAATACCAATTAAATGACAAAGTAAAAAAAAAGTATTTTTGTCATGAGATATTTTCATTTTCTTTCTAAATTAGACTTTACCATGTATGTGTCTTCCATGTTAAAAGTGCAGCTTTTCTAAGTTATCTACCAGTCCTAAAAATTTATTTTGTTCAGCCTGTCCATGAAAACTGGAATTGCAGTTTTATTTTGTAAGACACTAGGTCTAAAAATTCTAAAGCACAAACTTAACTTGTACCTCAAATGCTATTTAGTAGGCCATAAGTAATAACTCTGTCATCTAACAATTGAAAATACTGTTGTTAGGCTTACAACTCAGGATATTTCTTCTTACTATCATTTTATATTCATGCACAAAAATTGACCATAAAATATTTAATGGTAACTATTAATCCTAATAGTCACTAATTAGTTGAGAGTCCTTAAATAGTTCGACAGACACTGAATCTCTGAGACTCAGTTTCCTCAGTTGTAAAATGAAACTGGACTTGATGAACCCTTAGGTCTCTTTCAGCTGCAAAATGATGAGCCCATCAGTCTGTGAAATATCATGCCTGTATGTTTATTTGTACACGTGCATATATATGTGTATACACTCTTCCTCATTATACTAAACTAACTGTTACAAATATGGAAACATAAAATTTTTTTTAACTGTTGTTTTTCTTGCTAAATTGAACTGTTTTCAATGAGTCCTTTTCTGAATTAAGTTTTTTTTCAGAACATAGGGATCATCTTAGTTTTGGGATTTTTTTCCTCTATAAGGTGAAAAACTGGCATGCTTCACATTTTAACAGGCTGACCCAACTGTTTCCTGTTAAATGTCCCTGGTCAAAATTCCTCAGGGAGTCAAATGACTCCACAGGCACACCCAAATTAGATTGTTATTGCCCATAACATCAGGTTGTCTCTTGAGTGCTTTCAGAACCACCAACTTTCCGAGTCTATAACGGATTTGTGTGTTGTCATTTTCAAACAGAAGTAGCTTCTCTTAAGTCACCTCTCTCTCATATGGCAGGGACACCTTTGCAAGATGCTTCAAATAAAAAAGCTAGAGAATCTGAACCGCATAGTTTTGGGAAAGTTAATCAGACAGCAGCTTCTTATTTGGGAGTCAGCAGCCTCTGAAAGGGAAAGGCCAACTTGCAGCACTGGGAGTCTTTGGCTCTTTCCAGTAAAGTGTGGTGTCCTTTTCTGACTTTTTCTTTACAGGTTAAGAGAATACACAAACAGGGTGATGGCAATGCAATACTAGTTTTGTGGCTAGATTGGTGGGACCCATTTATTTTAACCCAAAAGTACCTTTAGCAATGACATGAAAGCTAGCGCCTCCTAGAATTTGTGAAAAACCTCATCTACAAAAATAGCCATCTCTATACCAGATCTTCCTTTCTTGCTTGGTTATTTTGTAATATTGTTCTTTTTTTCTTTTTCCTTCCTGTATTCTACTTCTCTAGGAAGAAATTTGGAAAATTCTTCATTTTGGTGACCTAACCAATTCATTATTTTCAGTGCTTTCTAGCCTTCTTGAAGCCAGAGGACTTTTTTCTTTTATCTTCCCTAAAGCTTAACATAGCAAGATGTAATATAGTGGTTAAAATAAATATTCAACAAATGTTTATTGAATGACTTTGTGGGAATATGTGGCAACTAGTCAGTGTTGTCCTGGTAACTGAGGTACCCAGGTCTAAATAGAACCACATATGAAACAAGGCTGAAAGACATTTATTGTTCTATTCCTTAAGGCCCACCTGTTTTGCAGACCTAAAATAACAACCTTGAGGTTTTCAGACTGTTTTCAAATTTCTAATTTGCCAGTCACTATTCCTCCTGAATTTCACTCCATGGGTTTCTCCATCCCTAATTCCCTCCAAAATTCTACATACTTTCTGTTTAAATCTTACCCTCTGACATGGAAACTTCCAGATTACTTCAGCTCTCTTGTGATAGCAAACTATTTTTCTTTAATTCATTAAGTGATCCTTGACTTAAAACATTTCTTGAACGAATGTTAACTTTTCATATCTGTGTGGCTTATTTCTTCAGAGAAGAAGGGTCTTCATAGGTAAAAGTGAAACTTGGGACTCCCAACTGATCTTGTGTCTTTCCTTCTCAGGTTCCAATTGTCTTCTGCACTATCCAATCTATTGGTGACCTGCTAGTGGACCAGTTCAATTCCATACTATCCTCCAGTCTTGATTTCCTGAACCCCTTATCATTTTGCCAATTATGCCCTGCCAAACATCAGCATTGGATTACTCCCACCATCTGCTACTTTCAATTGTGATGGAGATGAAGAAAATTATGTAACCTTTCTGTATCCACAACATTTATGTTATACAATCAACCCTCATTGCTCTAGGCAATCCCACTGAGGCTGTCTTATCAACTCATTATCCTAATCTCTACAGCAGGTTTTCCCAAACTTTTTCATTCCTTCTCAAATCCCAACACAGCTCCCTCTTCCTTCATCCACTCACTCAGCTAAGACCCTTCCTCATATTTTACAGAAAAAAATCACCATGAGCTCCCTCTTCATTCTGCCCCTTTCTCATCTCTTATCACTCTTTCTCCTGCCACTCTATTTTCACGCCTCTCTTACATGAAGAAATGACCTTATTCCTTACCAAGGTGAACCTCTACTTTCTCAAGGAACACCATTCCATACTGTCTCCTCCAAGAAACTGATCCTCTGTCACCCCACTCTATAACTAATATTTAATTTCTCCCTACTTACTGGTTCCTTGCCTACTACTTACAAATATGTCCATGTCTCCTCATCCTCAAAAAACCAACACTAGATCTTTCCATCTGTTATCCTATATCTCTTCTGCCCATTATGGCTAAAATCCTTGAAAAGGCCTACAAAGATGCCTCTGCCTTCTCTCTCCTCTTGCTCTCCCTAATCCCTTACAATCTGGCTTCCAATCTCATCATTCCACAAAAACTGCTCTCTCTCCAAGTTTATCATTGATTTGAGATGTCATTTGCCAAATTCAGGACCTTTTCTCAGTCCTCAATCATCTTGATCTTTCTGCAGCTTCTGATATTGCTGACACCCTCTTTCCCTTGAGAGTCTCTTCTGTTTAGGTTTTTTGGACACCAGTCTTTTCAGGTTCTCCTCCTCTTTCTCCAAGACTGCTCCTTCTCAGTTTCCTTTGCTAGATTCCCATCTTGGTCACTCTCTTTAACCATAGGTGTTCTACAGGATACTCAGTATTACTGTTGAGGACAATACCATCATTCCAGTCTCCCAGGCTCACAACTTAGGTGCCATCCTCTAGTCCCATCTTTCATTTCCCATATCTAATCTTTTGCCAAGGCACAGTATTTATCTTTTGAATATACCCTTCTCTTCTTTGATAGTGCTATCACCCTGGTACAGACCCTTATCACCTTAATACTCAGAGTATTACAACAGTCTGCTATTGAATGTTCCTGTCTCAAGTCTCTCCCCACTATAAAATATCCTTCATCAAACCCCAGTCCTATTCATCTAGCCCAATCCCCTACTCATCTAACCCAACCCTCTAACTGATGCATGAATCCCACTTTCTCCTACCTTTTGGATTATTCTTCATTGATCTAAATTGGTTATTTCTCAGATTTCTCAATTTCTCATTTCTTCTTTTACTACAAAATATTCTGTAGTTCTAATGTTCTATAAGAAACCATAAATGATCAGACTCTAGAGAAGCATGGAATGAATTACAGGAACTGATGCTGAACAAAGGGAACAGGACCAAGAAAACATTGTACGACACTGTAAGTTGATCAAGCTTGATGGATGTAGCTCCTCTCAGCAGTTCAGAGAACTGGGACAAGCCTAGGAGACCAGCTATGGACATGCTATCTCCCTTCCAAAGGAAGAAAACCAAAACAAAACCAAAACATCCCTTCAGAATCTGAATGGGCACTATATTCACTTTCTAAAAACTTCTTTTATGTGTTTCTTTTTATCATTTGATTTTCTTTCTTTTCCCTTGATCCTAATTCCTCATACCAAAAATGACTAATCTGTAAACATGTTAAACACAAATGTGTATGTACAAATGTGCATGTACAATGTTCGCCACTGAGGGGAGGCAGGTGGGAAGGAAGGGTGGAAGAAAATTATGTAACTTAAAGATATGCATGTGCATTGTGGATGAATGTTGAAAAACTTTCATTATGCATAATTGGAAAAATCAATTGAAAAAATATTCTTAGTAACTCCCAAATCATCACAATAATGCTGATAATTCCCACATCTTTATATCTAGTTCTGCTCTCTCTCAAGTCCAAGACCCATATAGATAACTATCTGCTGATTATCTTAAATGACCTACCAGCACTCAAATTCAAACTATTCAAAATTTCAACCTATTTTTCTCCCCCAAATTTGACAGTTTTCCCAAGTTTTCCTCTTCACTGGATGGTACCACCTTCCTTTGAGTCATTAAGCTCAAAACTTTAGTGTCATCAGAGAGTAAGATTCTTCCCTATCCATGCCTGACATCCTATGAATCATCCTAGCCCCACACTACTGCTCCCCATGCAGCTACCACTCCAGTTGATTACTTCTGACCTGGACTGTTTTAATAGATTAAAAACAAATGCGTTGCTTTCAATTTCTTCTCACTCTAATCCATCCTTTATGGACTTGCCAAAAGCATTTTCCTAATATAAACCCTAAAGCAATCGCATATGTCAGTCAATCTGTGAAAGTCAAGATGTGGTCTTCTGTAGGATATCATTTGCAGAAGCCTGCTAATTTTCTCCTATTTCCTCTACTTGATACTTATGCAGCTCTTTCCCATGATGATTTTATTAAGAAAATACAACAATATGAGTTGGTGGTTACTAATATTCTTTTGATCCCCTTTATTCAGTAGTAATGCCATCTGTTCATTTTTTCCAGTTGCTTCCTTTCTTCCCTTATTTCAGAAATTTTGAAACTCTCACATCACACTCAAAACTGTGTCACCTTCAGCAGTCTGTGGATACTTGATCTGGACCAGCTGCTTCTTCTTACTTTTATCTTTAGTACCATCATTCTACTTTGTTAGCACACAGATTTTGATGTTAGAATTCAAATGTAGCAGGTTCCTTTCTCATGAATGATGACAGAAATGGTGACATTATTTTGCTCTGTTTTCTTCCTTCCAGTTTCACCTTCAAATAAATTCATTTGGTGTGGCCTGGCTTAACTGGGTCTCCTGCTGAGGTGTTTTTTTTTTTAGGTTTTGCAAGGCAAATGGGGTTAAGTGGCTTGCCCAAGGTCACACAGCTAGGTCATTATTATTAAGTGTCTGAGGCTGGATTTGAACCCAGGTCCCCTGACTTCAAGGCCGGTGCTCTATCCACTGCACCACCTAGCTGCCCCCCCTGCTGAGTTTTCTGAAACCTTTTTTTCTCCCTTCACCACTTCTTGCTGTTTCATAAGGTAATGCTGCATCATTTTCCTCCATAACATTTTGAAAAAGAGCTAATGTTTTACTCTGGTGTTGCCCTTGAATGGCATGACTGGATTTGGCAAAGAGATCAAGAATTTATAACCTGAAGTTGTATCACTCAATCAGTAAATATTTATTAAGCACATAACTTTTGCCAGGCTGAGGGGGGAAAAGACAAATTCTGACCTCAAGGAACTGCCAATCTATTAAGGAAGACAACATGAGAACAGCTATGTATAAACAAAAGATAGCCAGGATAAACTGGGGGTAATCTCAGAGGGAAGGCACTAAGATTAATAAGGTATGGGAAAAGCTTCTGAATGGAGATGAAATTTTAGTTGTTTTCAGTCTCTTTTGACAGCTATTTTATATTTACTATGCATAGTAAATCCTGATGTTCTATATTGAAGTCTTTTGCTTACAAATTTTCCATTTATTTTTTGAAATCAGCAGATCATTTAAATAGGTCAGGCTGCAGGTCTTCTTACTATACTCCTATCATCTCATCTTTATTTTTCTTCTCAATTGGTGTTGATTTTTTATCTTTGCTCTAATATATCAATAGTTTGCATGTGCCCAGGCATCTTTAGGGATGCCTCCCACAGTGGTAATCAATCATGCCTGCCAATATGTAACCAATCTCATTTTTTGTGATGGTACTCAGTGCTTGTTAGTTCAGGTCCTTCTAAGGCTTTTAAAAAAAACAGAGAAGTGTAAGATTTCTGTGGAATCTGCAAGATTTTGGTCTGTTGTTTCTTAGTCATGAGCCCTATTTTAAAACCTTTTCCTTTCCTGCCAACCCCCTCTCCTTTGTTCTACTTTGCATAGAGGCACTTTAGTAAAGGTAGCTCGGTGGATAGAGTATCAGACCTGGAGGTGGGAAGACTCATTATCCTTGAATTCAAATATTAGCTGTGAGACCCTGGGCAAGTCATTTAACCCCATTTACCTCAGTGACCTCATCTTTTAAATGAGTTAGAGAAGAAAATGGAAAATTACAGCATCTTTGCCAAGAAAACCCTTAAATGGGGTCCTGAAGAGTTGGCACAATTGAAGTGATTGAACAACAACAAACACTTTAGTAAACCCCACATTGTCTACCACTGCCAATTTCACTGAGGGAGAAGAGGACCCTATAAAATTAATTTCTAATTATTATTATTATAACATAATAATATAAAAGAACTAAATTATAATAATGCTTTGTATCTTTGTATTAAGGGTTATTATAAGCAAAAAGTGCATGACTACAAAGAAAGAATGAGATGCTCTAGTCAGTCAAATTTTCCAAATACCTAAAGACTTCTTAGGACTCTTTAAAATATTCCCAACTGTTTTAACTGAGTAATCTTGGATAGAAATCTTTCTTAAAATCAATCACACACTTCTCTGCCTTCTTAGCTAGGTTATACTGATTATAATTTAACCTAATCTTGGTGAGTTATGGTTATCACTATGAATAATACTTAGTAAATCCTAATGTGATAGAATGTTTCTAGGACTATTGAAATATAAAGTTATTTGACCTTCCTGAAGTGAGAGCCCCAGATTGCTTTTTAAATTCTATTTTTCTTTGTAGTTTTGTTTGTTTTATGTGGAGGGAAGGGTAGATTTCTCCCTAGCTAACAAACTATTTCTTGCCCCTTTCACTGCTGTCTGGGTGCCAATCTACAGAAGGTCTACTCTTGCCCTCTTAACTTGCTACAAGTAATTTTCTATGAAGTTGGAAACAGATGATCAATCTTAGAACTGTGTGTAAGCAAATTCCTAAGGGAAGACCAAAAAGGTTCTTTGTCTGAATGATATTTATTTTGGTTTTTCAAAGACCTTTCCCTTGGAAATAGAGCTAGATGAAGTTTTTATTAAGCAGTTAAGTCCAAGGCATTCTGCAAAGTCTTGGGGACACTAATACTGGCAAGATAATCCCTGTCCTCAATAGGTTTATATTCCAGTGGATAGAGAACAGAAATGGTTCTATGGGAGTAAAAAGGCCAATGTGAGGAGACAGTACATGGGCATAAAATTCATTTCTCAGAGCTAGAAGAGCCAGAGGTACTTATTTCAGATTTCAGAGTAAAAAGAGGGAAATTATTGGATCCATAGTCAAATCACCACTTCTTTGTGCCTCAGATTCTCACCTTAAGATATAGATAAAATACTTCCTACTTTTCTTGGAGTGAAGAATCAGTCTTGAGGCACAATGTACACCCTGATAGTTACCAAATGCCCTAAGAGATGACTTAATCGGCTTAAGATGAATTAAAATTAAACCAGTATCAAAAAAAATGTTATTGGAAACAATCTGGTTACAACCTCTTATTTTACATATGAGGAAGCTGAGACCCATACGGACTTGCCTAAGATAGACAGTGAACATTAGAAAGTCCAGCTATGTCTTTTGACTTCAGTTCAGTGTTCTTTCCTTTATTGCACTGCCCTCTCAGAATATTATTCTACCCTTTTTATTTTGAGATGAGGAAACCAAGTGACCTGTTCAGAACATGTAGCATGAATGTTGAGACCAGGATGAAGAGCTAGGCCCCTACTGCCTCTCATTCAAGAGTCCTACTCCATGGATAATGGCAAGCCTATGGAAAACATAAAGTAATTCTCTGAAAATTATCTGCCAAAACTTGAACCATCACCATGCTGAGCCACCCAATAGAATGTTTGGCTCCAGGGACCATTTTGTTTCTCTCTCAGTACCCAGGAGCCTTGTAGGTGACTGTTGTCTGTCAGACTGGATTGAGCTACCATCTGATCCAATTTAAATAGGGTTTTAGGTGGAGGTTTTAAAGTTTTTAACTGCCAAATGCCCCACACTATTTCTTTTCCTAGTAACTTATTCATGGTCATTTATAAATTCAATTAATTTAACATGATTTGATAATCCTAATTTTGAAGCATATGGAGAAGATGAAGAAGTCTTACAGAATGGAAACTCAACTACTCAACAATTACAACCTAATTACTTAAGTGCTACTCAAGCACCAAACAAAAACTATTGAAGATGTATCTGCTTTTGTACTTCATTAATTCACAGGATCCTTAAAAGTAGAGGTTATCTAGTATAACATTACATTCTAAAACTGGGAGATAACATCTTCTAGTTGGATGGAAAAGCCCATGGGCCTTAGGGTGCAACTGCAAGACAGTCCATATACTACATCTCCATATGTATTTTTTCCACTCATAAATAATAAGAATAATAAATTTCCACATCCCATTTCTGATGTTAAATTATCTGACAATGCTAAGAATTTGAGAAGTGAAAATTTTCTTTTCTGGGCTTCCAGTTACTATTGCTATTTTGGAGGAAGCAGGACTAAGCCACCTGCAGAAGTGACTGCTGGGACTCATCTCTGCAAGGATGATGGCTTTTGGGAATGGATTGGAAACAGGCCTTGTGGTCTATGGAGCTTTGCTACATTGATGGCAGCTGGTGACTCCTAAATAGGGAAAACACTTCATTTATATTCATAAAATACACAAAACAGTAGTCTAAAAATCCACATACCCAAAGCTTATACAAATCAAAAGCCTGTGGTCCTCAGGAAGCTGAAAGGAAGCATTTAATATAAATGTAAGTTTAATATAATAATTTCAGCAGATATTAATACATTAAACAGTTTATACCAGAGTACTATTAAATTTTCAGAACCAAATAATAATTGCTAATGAAAATATATTCAGATCCTATGTCAAGTCCTAAAAAAATTTTTTTTACATTGCTTGGCGCTAAAAATTTGAAATTTTTGGTTATCTGGATGCCTCTTATTTTCATTTTAGAAAAGATGCATATAAATAACCACTTTAAAAAATGTCTGGATATCAAATAGTAGGCCCTATCTTATTCAATAATAGTAGATATAATGGGCCACTGATCCCCTAACCTTATGATCCAGGCTGAAAGGGAAGAAGCCTAGTATCTAGAATCATTGATGCAAATATGATACCAATATCTGAATCAGCTGTGATGCCAAATTTAAGGCCTCCGTGACCTGGGCTGCTTTCAGAATGGAACAAAACACCCCTCCCCCAAATGTGACTAAAAACTGTTTTAAGAATAGATGCTGTGAGCAAGGATATTGCTACCAGGCAGAAGTCTTCAGAACTGGAAATTCTGATTCATTCACTGAAGCCTTCTTTTTCTTCAAAAGGGCCCTATAGCTGGGCAGCAAGTCAAGAAGACTAGCAACATGGATAACCCAGGATAACTTGTTTAAAGTTTAAGATCAAACTTGCCTTCGTGCTTTCATTACAGAGCCAAAACTATACTTTGGGGAAATTAAGGGAAACTCCAAAAGTGGCTCAGCAAAGCTGATTCAGTTGGCATCTGACTAAAAATCGGATGCTTTGATGTCGTCTAGATTAAGAATGAAGTCGGACAAGGAAAAAAACTACCAAAAGGGACATTAGGCAGTATCTGAGCTGATAAAAGTTCAAGCTACTTTGAAATCTGGAATATGAGTCACTCCACAGGGACTCTAATAAGGAGGCAGATACAATAACTACTTCTGTCTTGTAGTCTTGCCTTTCAATACATTGAGAGAAGATCTGGAATAGAATTTACTTGATCAGACTCAAGGCAAGGTATTGAGTAGAGTCTGTTCATTGTCAAGAATGACCCATTTAGAACAAGTACCACCTGTCTGTCTTGCCTAGTACCTTTCAGAAGATGAATATGCTCAAAAAATCCTTCGAAATTTTAAAAATAAGAGCAAGGGGGAGGGGGAGGCAATTGAGAAACAAAAGCTATTGAAGATGTATCTGCTTTTGTATTTCATTAATTCATAGGATCCTTAAAAGTAGAGATTATCTAGTGTAATTAATTTTTTGGTCTCAGGATCCCTGTATATATTTTTTAAAAAATTAATTAAAAATTTTGTTACAGTTTAAATTCTGAATTATTTCCCGCCTTTCCTCCCTCTCTACCACACAAAAGAGGTCACCATTTCACACATACATACACACATATATATGTATATGTATAAGTTCATGTACATATACATGTAAAACCATAATATACAGATTGAAGCATATATTTTTCTTAAATTCTTCTTGAGATTTCTTTTTCTTGAGGAGTTCTATATTTTCTTTTACAATATGACTATTACGGAAATATTTTCTATGGCTACACAATTTTAAGCTATATCAAATAACTTGTTTTCTCATTGCAGGGAGGGGGAAGAAGGGAGAGAATTTGAAACTCAAAAGTTTTAAAAATGAATGTTAAAACTTGTTTTTACGTGTATCCAGGGAAAATAAAATAAAATGAGATTTGAAAAAAGAGAAGGAAAAACAAATATTTTATTCATTATTAGTCTCTTACTATTTCTCCTTGCAGGGTGCTGATTTATAGAAATGCTGATGAGTTATGTGGTTTACTTCACGTCCAATACTTTGCTAAAATTGTTTCAACTAGCATTTTAGTTGAATCTCTAGGATTTTCCAAATATATCATCATACTATCTGCAAAGAGAGAAAGTTTTATTACCTCATTGCCCATTCTGATTCTTTCCATTTCTTTTTCTTAATGCTAGCATTTTTAATACAATATTGAAAAATACTGGTGGTAAAAGGCATCCTTGTTTCACTCCTGAACTTATTAGGAAGGCTTCTTTCCTTTTACAAATAAGGGTTGCTGATGATTTTAAATAAATGTTTCTTATCATTTTAAGGAAAAATCCATTTATACCTATGTTTTCAATTTTTTTAAAATAGGAATGAGTCTTGCATTTTGTTAAAAGTTTTTTCTCCAGCTACTGATAAAGTCACATGATTTTTGTTACTTTTGCTATTGATATAATCAGTTATGTTAATAGTTTTCCTGATGTTAAACCTTTCTCACATTGCTGGTATAAAAATCACTTAGTCACAATGCAGAATTGTTGTAGTCTCCTAGCTAGTACTTTAGTTAGGATTTTTACATCTATATTCATTACTCAAATTAGTCTAGAATTTTCTTTCTCTGTTTATACTCTTCCTAGTTTAGGTATCTGTAACATCTATTTCATAAAAGAATTGTGGTAAGAATTCCTTTGCCTATAATTTAAAATGATTTATTTAATATTGAGATTAGTTGACTTAAATGTTTGGTAGAATTCACTTGTAAATCCATCTGGACCTAATGCTTTTTTCTTAGAAAGCTAATTTATTTTTCTAAAACAGGTTTATTTAGATATTTTATTTTTTCTTCTGTTAATCTAGGCAGTTTACATTTCTGTAAATATTCTTCTACTTCACTCAAATTGCTCTCACTATTAAATCTTTGCTATCTATTTACACCTATAATTCATTTCCCCTTTTTTTTGAAAAATTGGATGTTATAGCATTTGATACATATAAATTTGGTATTTCAGTATTTTTATCACATCCATGTACACTCTTAAAAATTACTGAGGATCCCCCTAAAGAGTTTTTATTTATATCAATATTTACCATGTTGGAAGTTAAGCTATCTTAATATTATTATGAAAAATAGAAAACAGGATTCCATTTTGAGGAACACTGAATCAATCTTCTCCCTCTTTATTTAGGAATCATCTTCTGTGGCAAGCACTCATTGGAAAACAAGTCACACAACCTCTGAAAGAGAAGTGTTTACAGTTGGCATATAATTTGGCAAAAGAACTCCTAAAATGGTTTTGATTTCATCATCTTTTTCATTTTGATAATAATAATTTGATTTTCTTCTTTTAAAAAATATCAACCAATGACAACTATTTTATTGGATTTTTTCATAAAACCAATTCCTACTTTTATTTATTAATTCAATTGCATTTTTTTAGGCTTTTGCAAGGCAAATGGGGTTAAGTGGCTTGCCCAAGGCCACACAGCTAGGTAATTATTAAGTGTCTTGAGACCGGATTTGAGCCCAGGTACTCCTGACTCCAGGGCCAGTGCTTTATCCACTGCTCCACCTAGCCGCCCCAATTCAATAGCATTTTTACATTCAGTTTATTAATCTCGCCTTTAACTTTTAGAATTTCTAATGCAGTGTTTAATTGGGAATTTCTAATCTGTTTTTTCTCCTAGGTTTTTTAAATTGCATACCCAATTCATTGTCATTCTTTCTCTATTTTATTGATATAATCATTTAGATATATAAACTTTCCTCTCATTATTGCTTTTGTTACATTCCATGGGTTTTGGTATATTTTCTCATTATTAGCATTCTCTTTAATAAAGTTATTTATTGTTTCTATGACTTGTTCTTTAACTCATTCATTCTTTAAGTTTAGGTTATTTAGTCTCCAATTTCTAATCTGTGTTTCCATGGTTATTAGTTATAATTTATAATTTTTATTGCATTATAATCTGAAAAGGATGCATTTAATATTTCTGCTTTTCTGCATTTAACTATAAAATGTTTATGCCCTAATAATGGTCAAGTTTTAAACCATTATTGCTGAGAAAAAAGGTATATTCTTTCCTATTCCAAATCAGTTCTCTCCAGATATGTAACATACCTAGCTTATCCAAGATTCTATTCATCTCCTTCATTTCTTTCTTATTAATTTTTCTGTTAGATTTATCTAGTTCTAAGAAGGGAAGGTTGAAGTCTCCCACTATTAAATCTTTGCTATCTATTTACACCTATAATTCATTTCCCCTTTTTTTTGAAAAATTGGATGTTATAGCACTTGATACATATAAATTTGGTATTTCAGTATTTTTATCACATCCATGTACACTCTTAAAAATTACTGAGGATCCCCCCTAAAGAGTTTTTATTTATATCAATATTTACCATGTTGGAAGTTAAGCTATCTTAATATTATTATGAAAAATAGAAAATAGGATCCCATTTTGAGGAACACTGAATCAATCTTCTCCCTCTTTATTTAGGAATCATCTGTGGCAAGCACTCACTGGAAAACAAGTCACACAACCTCTGAAAGAGAAGTGTTTACAGTTGGTAGAACTATGAACTGGAGACTGGAAACTGTTTTGGAAAATGATTTGGAATTATGCAAGTAAGTCACTGAACTGCCCTTAACTTTTGTACAGTACTGGTATATACCTCAAGGAGATTGATGACAAAAAAAAAAGAGATGATAAATATTTATCATCCTTGTGAAAGGGGGAAAAAGATAAAGTGGGTGCTCAACCATTGAGGAATAGCTGGATAAAATGAGATATGAGTATAAAAAATATTATTGTGCCACCAAAAAAAGCAACCAATATGAAAAGCCCAGTAAATTTGAATGGAGCCTTGTATGAATTGATACAGAATGAAGGAGGTTGACAGAACCAAGAAAATATGTACAATGATCTCAGTCACATCAAGGAAAATTCTCCTAGCCAAAGCACTCAGATCACTGAGATAACTTTTCTTGACTCCAAAAGACTGATGTAACATCTTTCACTCCTTTTGATAATAAGAAGGCAAAATACAGAGACAGAATAAGGATTGTGTTTTCTGAAATAATGTGTTTATATACTTCTCTATTAGAGAGGGAAAATTCTATTAGGCACTGGGAACTCTCCCTGCCCTCATGAGATGTAACTGCTCTGTTAAAAAAAAATAAAGCATCAATAAAGCATTTAAAAACTAAATAGTGTTTAATTAGGTAAACTATTTTTCAAACTCTTAAGATATAAAAAAATTTACACCAGAAAGACAACCTAATATTACCTTTCTTTTTAAGATGAGAATTTCTCAACAAGAAGATGTTATTTATATGCAAACTGTTTGAATATCAGCAGGATATCCTTAAGACAATGGCATATATATTATATTCTTTGGACTCAGAAATAAACATACTTTTGGTTCATTTCAACACCAAAATAGATTCACCTCTGCTCCTTAGGAAGAGAACGCCCCCACAAACTATAATGGTGGTGATTTCTAAAACTCCATTAACCATGGATTCCTAAATTACGGTCCCAGAACAAATACAAATTCACCTATGGGGCACACTAATCACCAACCAGTCAGAACAGAAGCAAGATTTAGTGGGCATTCCATTTCACAGTTGGATGGCACTCTTGGGTACTGAGCTATAGAGGAAATCTAACACATCCACCAATCTAGAAATGTGATTATGAACTCTCACACAATATATATGTATGGACACAGGTGCTCATGCACATGGGAGGGACTCGGGCATACACAGATGTGTTTTCTCATTTCAGCTGACACAGGTTACAAATATTCAAATATTCACCATGCTGCCATTGTGGTGCCAGATAATGCTAAAATAAAGCAGGATTTGGTCATACTGCTCCCCCCCAGTCTCAGTGCTTCCATGACTGGCTTATATGTGCTTTTCATAAATAAAGTTATTTTTAATCAAAAGAAATGCACACTGTGCAGAGGTAGCATGACATAGTTCATCAGAGAGCTGGTGGCAGTCAAGAATTCTTGGGTTCAAATCCTGTTTCTGACACAGACTGACTTGTACCCACTGACAACAATCCCTACTTCTGGTTATAGAACAGTTGCTAATTTGTACAAGAAGATGGAAGGAGTGTTAACATTTGTTATGTCATTTGACTCTTAATAATGACTCTTATGGCCTCAATTAGCTGGCTTGATGAGAGGAATGGATGGGTTTAAAGGCTGCTGACTCCACCACCAAGAAGCTGAGATTGGTCAATTAAATGGAGTTCCTAAGCTGAATTTGCAGCTCAGGAAACCTACCTGAAATCATTTCTTTCTTTTCACAGTCTTAAGTATAATGATCCCAGACTTCCCACCCACACTGTGCTATCCCAAGAGTAAAATGAAGTAAGATACCTAACAATGCTCTGCAAAATTAGAAGTACCCCAGAGCTCTAAATACAGTGGGCACCCCATCAGTGGCATCCTACTATAAAGCTCCTGGATAAGGAAGGACTGACCACAAGGGACAGGGAAGTAAATAAGCATTACAGGCACTTGGCTAAGTACTTTCACAAATATAATCTTATTTTACCCTCACAACAACCATGTGAGGTAGGTGCTATTTTTGTCCTTATTTTACTTTTGAGGAAACTGAGATAACCTGAGTGTTTCAGTGCACAATGGAGATAGCACATTAGATCTGAAATCAGGAAGATCTGAGTTTAAATTCAGCCTCAGACACTTACTTACTTTGTGACCCTGGGTAAGTTACCTGACCCTGCTCGTATCAGTAATCATCTTTCCTTTGGAATTGGGTCTGTGAAACATCAAAAGTTCAAAAGAGCCACTACAAATCCACCCACCAAGCCCAAGAAGGACCCATCTAGTAGTGGGCTAGCTCAGAAACCAAGACCTGTCCAGACCTACATGGAAGGTAGAGACTTGTCCATTAGCTATGACCACCCAAAAGGGAGTTCAATGTTCAAGTTTGAGCCCACACTCCCCAGAAGTTCAAGTTGAGACTGTCCTCTCATTTATATTTCTATTCTTGCTGTGTTCCTCAGTAAAATATCCCTCTGTAAAAGTTAATTGATGTTATTGGTGACATAGAGAAGATATCAATGGGTTAAATAATGCTGGAGCACTAATCTCTAGTCAAATGATATTAAAGATATATAGTTGATACTAAAGATATCTTTAGTAAAAATACTAAAGATATTTAATTGATAACTGATTTAGAGGAAACCCATCAGACTACAAGCTTGAGTCCAAACCATTAGGAAAACCCCTAGGATACCCTTAGGACCTGAGGGAGAGAAGTAATCCACAAGGATCTGACAATCTGTTAGCATACAGGTGGGTTGAAGGAGTAAATTCATCATCGACTATTCCTAAACCTCATTGAACAGTTCCACAATTTTGCAATCTGTCACTGAGCTACCTGCCCAAGGAATGGGCATGACAGAACAAAAAGATTACCCTAAAAGGGAGAAATGGATTTGCTTTATGGATCCCAGAGAAAGAGATATCGAGATCATCCAGTTAACAACAATTCACCAGTATGGACTGCTGCACACTTTACAAAAAAGTTTTCATAAAGTAATTCAAAAGGCTGACAAAATCCCTGTAAGGACCACTGTCCCAAGATTATTATCCTCATTTAGCAAAAAAGAAAAGGAACAGGCCAAGAGATTTGCCAAAAGTCACACAGCTAGCAAGAAGCTGGGGCAAGATTCAAACCCAGGTCTCCAGATTTGCCCATGCCTTTTGAGTCCTTGCCATCTGACTGACCCTGGGAAGCTAGCAAACTAACCTGTCAAGGGTACCACTCCTTCCATCAGGACAGGGCTGCCAAGTGTCAGTAATAACTCGCATCTACTACTGATAATATACCTTCACTGTTTTAACAAAACAATTTGGAGATTTGATGGGCATGAATAATTGCTGAAGCACACCAAGAATCTTGGCTGCCAAAGAACAGTCTCATGTATAGTGTATGCTGCAAAGAACTGAGTTGGTGAGGTTTATCAAAATAACAAAATGAGGTGAGGAGAGAGAAATACAAACATCATTTAAAAAGTAAACTCCTAAGGTGAATCAGCAAGATAAGTAAGTTTCAAAGTAGAGTTGACAAAGAGTTATCATTATAAAATAATTAATTCCACAAACATGTCCTAGGTGTCTATTAACAAGCAAAGGCCTAGGTGTTAAGACCTGAGCATATATAGAGAAAAAAATAGGCCCTGCATTCAAGAAGCTTACATTCTATGTAGGAAGGGGGGAATTTAACCAGAATAAACATACACACATACACACAAGTAAGCACATGCACATGCAAACACACACAATTTGAGAAAAGAAAAAGCACTAATTACAAGGCAGAGGTTTCCTAAGGGGTAGTTAAAGGTGCTGAGGACACAGAGGCCAGTCAGTGGTTAAACAGGTGTGCATGTGTTTTAAAATTAAAATTAATTTGACAATTATCTGGAGAATGGTTGAAAAGGGGGAGTCAAAAGGCAAGAGTAACCCAACTAATAGCCTATTAGAGTAATTTAGGTGATATGTGACAAGGACTTCAGCTAAGGTAGAGGTTATGTGATAGAAAAGACTTTCTGGGAAGGAGTTTGGCTATGAAGTGGGGCAGAGACATGGATGAAGTTTGAGATGACAAGGTAAAATGATTTTTTAAGGACCAGGGTCTTGGACATATTATAAGCAGCAAAGAAAGAACCAATAGCTAAAGAGAGAGTACAGATTAGAAAATGAAAGGGAATGATCAAGGGAGGCAAAATCCAGTGTGAGATAGGAGGAATTGGGATTGAAGGCATAGGCAAAGGGATTGACCTTGGCAAGGAGCAGGACCACCTCTTCCTTGGAGACTAGAATAAAAGAGGAATGGGGATAATGTGGAATGATTTTGAGGTATGAAATAAGGAAGCAGAAAGTATTCAGGATAGAGTCTCTATATTCCTCATAATGTGGCAGACAAGATCTTCTAAATGACTGGAGGTGGGAGAGCTGGATGAGAAAAGTTTAGAATAACTGATCTGGAGATTGTGGGGGCCAGTCAGGGGAAAAACAAAAGACTTCAGAAAAACTGGTGAAGGTCCAGTTCAGGTTAAATTTTAAATTAAGTTAAATTAAATTTCAGATTGAAATTTGGAGTAGACCCAAGTGGAAGCATAAGAGACAAGTCAAAGAGTATGAACAAAGGGGATTGATATGCATGTTTTCTCTCATTGATATGAATTTTCATGTTATCTGTGGTTCAAAGATTTAGAAATAGAAGAGAACCTTTGCTGCCATCAAATCCCTACACATTCATTTTACAGATTTAAGAGGCCAACAGAGATGAAATGGTTTTCCTATATTCACACAGGTACTCAACAGTAGAGCCAAGATTCAAACCCATTTCCTCCTTCAATCTGAGGAATTAACAATCCAGGGAAATCTATGGATTTAGACATTGTATTTACAAGAGAAATGAGAAGACAATGACTTAGAAAAGCAGTATATCTCACTAATTCACATAAATTCATTGTGACCATGTGTACCTTTTGTCCACTAGGGGGCTCTAAATCTTGACGTGTATTTTAGGGAATCAAATTGGGAAATTGGGATCCAATTAGAGACTTCTCAAGAGCCACCATGCTACTGGATTGATATGGAAATAGGCTTGTTTCCTTGATCATTCATCACATATAAACTCCATTGTATTAAATTAATATTCTCCCCCCAAGAGAGTCTGTATGCCAAATCTGGTCACACACTCACTTCCTGATAGCATGTATTTGGAGTAGCTCATGAACGTGAAAAAATCATGTCTGCTGAATGCTTCAGGAAACAAGATTTGATTAACATGAAACCAAGCATTCACAAAGATTCCTTAAAACCCAACTATCTTGAAGACCCTACCACTTTTAAGGCACTGTGTAAATTGAGAGGATTTGCTATTTACTGAAACAAGACAAAGCTAGGGGGTCCAGTTCTGATTTGACCACTAATAAACTATAATTTTGGGAAAGTCACCAACAAGGACATTTTAACAAAATGATCTCAAAGATTTCTATGATTCAGTTCTGAAGAAACATAAGGAAAGAGTATCTTTTTTTCCCCAACCAGAAAACTTAACCTAGAATTTGTTTAAGTATAATAATGTAAAATTTAGAAACATTTTCTGAATCAGAGAAACACTGCCTTTTTGGGGATAGATACTTATGATATCACCACCCAATCCATTAAACTAATATCTGTCACCTCCTCCCTCTCTACCTGAGCCTGTATATCCTTCTCAAGTCAGGTGCTTCCTAAATAGAGAAAGTTATCTGAGCTCTTGCTAGTCTGTAAGCTTCACCAAGAAGGGTTTCAGTGCCTTTGAATCCCCCAGCACCACTACCTCCCTCCAAATTTGCCTGGATTCTCAGGGAATAGCAAACAAGAGCACTCCAGTCACCACTACCCTCTGAAACTCCAAGTAAGTCACATGTTCCCCCCATCCCAAAAGTCTAGTAAAATATTAAGAATAAAACTAATGAAAGCATAAAACACTGTTATGATAAATTCCAATAGCATTCATTCTTGTGCTTCTAATCCTTTTTTTTCTTATTTTGTGCTTTCAGCTAGAGCAATACTTTGGCTACACCAATTCCTATGTTATTATTTTTAAATATTCTAAGAAGGGGGAGGCTAGGTGGAGCAGTGGATAGAGCACCAGCCCTGGAGTCAGAAGTATCTAAGTTCAAATCCAGCCTCATAGACACTTAATAATTACCTAGCTGTGTGGCCTTGGGCAAACCACTTAACCCCATTTGCCTTGCAAAAACATAAAAAAAATCAAATAAATATTCTAAGCAGGATAAAGGATAAATTATGTCCTTTAGATGACCTGTTTAAATTCTTAAAATAAAAACCCCAAAAACTATTATTTTAATTTCTCAGTTCAAAACAATTTCTTAGATTATTCTAGAATATTTTACATGGTTTATTTTTCAAAAAAAATTAAAATGCCAAACTCAACTCCCCCCACCTTCACTTTTGATTTTTAAAATTGTTTATGAACTAGAGCAGTCAAGTGCTTTCCATTCTAACTTAGATTCCTTTTGCCATATTTAAAGGAACCAAAATGATCCAAGTATGAATTTGCTCCTAGAGGAAATTTTTACCTATTTTTCTGTGATGTAACATAATTTAGAATATTTAATCCTGCTATTTTCTTTAGTAATTTGGATGCTATTTATCCAGTCTGTAGATTAACTAAAATTCTCACTGAAATTTCCTCCTATTGCCTTTTGATCAGTTTGCTGACCATCATTATTAGCACTGCCATCAGAAGGAAGGATGAGAAAAAGGGCAAAATACAGTTTCTTGTTACTATTAGCTCAGAAGGGAAAAAAAAAGGTTTGGACTAGACTAGGCTTTAAAAATAGCACTTTTGATAATTCAGAGGATTTCTATTGTCACTGCTTACTAGGTTTCCTTAATATTCCAAATAACGAATTGGGTTTTCTAAATTCAACAAGGATTCCCCTCCCCACCACTAAAAATATTACTTTGAACAATAAACCTTCTGTGATGAAGCTCGTCAAGTAGCCAGTGTTTAAATGGCTAAGGGTGTTTGAATATCAACCATTTCCAAAAAGCAGCAACCTCAGGTCTTAAAACCCTTCCACCATCCTGAAAGTGTGTAAGCAAGCAACTCAAAGAATTATCTTTGAAATGCAACACTAACTCCTAGTTCTTGGATCTGGGAGAATTCAATTCAAAATGTATATATTAAAAGTTACCTATTCAGCTACTATGTGAACTACACTGAAGCAACAGTTGACAATGGATAGTAAGTATCATGGTCCTAGCACAGGAAACAAACAAGCCTAATTAGGGAAGACTATAGGGAATAAAAGAAGAAAAATAGCCAGGATTCAGGAAGACTGGTCTTGTTTTCCTATCACCCCTGGAAACTACTCTCTTTACTGTCTAGCTTGGCTTATTCATTTTGGGCTGTTATATCACATCCCTAGGGTTAGGCTGAAAAAAGACCAGCACCACAAAAATTTCATGTTTAGTATGGACACTTTTTTCCCTCCCATTTTGAAACTGACCCAACCTATACCATTAAGCAGTACCGGATTCCAAATATTTCAAGGCAGGGGAGCAAAAACCACTAGCATTTTCCCACCAAACAATTATTCCATATTTTTAAGTCTCAGGGCTGGGCTTGAAAAAACCCAAACTCATTTATTTTCTATGTACTCAAGCACCTCGGATGGATTTTCTGACTACATCAGTGAGAACAGCCAATGGGCAAGACTTTGTGGAAAGTTTACAGACTTTCACATGGTTGCTAAAAAAACAAAAAACAAAATTAAACACTCTCTCCCTAGCCCAAGTGCTTGGAAGCAGAAGCAGAGTCCCCAATTCCCATTGAGGGCCCACTATCAACTACTACCGCATGAGTTAAATTGCAATCTTCTTGAGAGCAGAAACTGTCTTTTGCCTCTTTTTGAAACCCAGCATATAGGAGGACCTGGCAGGCCAATATAAATGTTTACCTTTTGATTGATTTTTGTGAGGAAAGTGCCAGCACTAAAGGTCTATAAACATGACTTCTTATTGGGTCACTTTGACTATTTCAGATAACTATCCGTAAGCACCCCCAGATCTACCAGATAACCTGGAGACCAAGAAGAAAAAAAAAGACCCCTTTTCTTTCTCTGGCTGAATTTTTATGAAACCGGTAGTAGGTGGACTATTTTGTTATCAGGCAAAGTTTTTTTATTGTCACTTTCCTGTTATTCTTGTGGATTAAAAGACAGAAATGTAGACTCAATGATCCCTTGTTTCATGAAGGGAGAAGTGTAGTTGTGCTGGATAACATTTTATCAGTGACTTGGATAATGACAGAGATAGTATGTTTATGATATTTGCAGATTATATAAAAATGGTATAGAGAACAAACAAGAGATGACACACATCTTGAGAGAATGAATATCATAAGATGAAATAATAGAGATAAATGTGAAGTCCTACATTTGGGTTCAAAAGAAATCAAATCAACAAGTGGAGGGGGAAGTTACATTTAGGGAACAATTAATATGAAAAAAATTCAGAAAAATTTTTACGGACTATACAAGCATAAATCAACCAGTCAGTAAGCATTTATTAAGAACCTACTGTGTACCAAAAACCATGCTAGGCAGTTGGGAAGTAAAGGAATTTATCTTTGCACTATGACCACATATTATAAGAATATCCAAAATAAATACAACACAATGGTGGAGCAGGGAGAGCTGAAGGCATGGCAGTCAAAAAAATTAAGCTGCATTATGGGAGAATGGTACAAATAAGGCCACATTCCTAGTGCACTCCCCCCCCCCATCAGACTCCATTATAAGATTGTTTTTAGTTCTAGGGTGGTCATTGGTATAGGTAGCTATAGAGAAGTCAAGAAGGATAAAGACTGAATAATGACTAGTGAGAAAGTGGAAGCATTGGGTATAAACAATTTTTTCTCTTTTTTGAAAAAATATTAATTTATATAGCAAGCATTTATTATTTCTTCCTCCTACTTCCCCTCCATGGCAAAAAAAGGAAAAGAAAACTCATAATAAACATGCACATTTCACAGTCAAACAAATTCCCACATGGGTCATATTCAAAAACGAATTAGGCAACTTTTCCAAAAAGCTGGAAGTGAAGAGGATGTGACAGGGTGATGAGTAGATAAACAAAAAGATCTAATTAACCCCTGCCTTTTTTATGGAGAATGGAGGGGACCTCAGCAACATGTTTATAGTAGATGGGCAAGAGGCCTCACAGAGAAGATTCAAGGTGGAGAATGGCAGTAATGGAAGTGGAAAACATGTCAGCCATGGAAGGGAGTTATATGGCAGAAGGTCATCCCATCCTCAGTAAAGGATGAAGCTGGGTGATTTGCTCTAAGTATGGGAGGCGGAACAGAAATTAAGAGGAATAGACCTGGAACAATCACTATAGAGCAGGAGGTCAATGCTTCTGCCAAGAATTGAACAGGAAGATTGTTGAGCAATAGAGATTAACTACAATCAATGGCTTGAAATGACTAAACTTCTTGATTATTTCCAATGATCTTCAATAGTCTTAGAGCAGTCACAGAGGCATTGGGAATTACAGTTATCCAGGAATAAGAACCTGTAAGGTCAGGGGCAAAAGATTTTGAGTATCAGTTAGTGAACCTGGTCAAGGCAGACTGAAAGTTGGTGAATCTAGGGTGAGGATGAAGGACTGGATGAAGGAAACAAAAGTCCCAATAATGGAGAGGAATGGGTTTAATCCAATTGAGATTGCGTGTGTAAGAGAGACAACACTAGAAAACTGTAGTCAGAGAAACTTCTAACTTTTGGATTCAAAAGGGGGTACAAGTACTGGAGATAGGAAAGCCAAAAGTATAGACAATAGCACCTGGAGAAGATGGAGGAATTGTGTGAGTAGGCTGTCAGAGGGTCTATCAAAATGACTAAGTCCCACACTATTACATTGTTGGTGGAGCTGTAAACTCATTCAGCCTTTCCGGAGAGAAATTTGGAACTACGCCCAAAGGGCAACAAAAATGTGAATACCCTTTGATCCAACAATACCACTGCTGGGTCTATACCCTGAAGAGATGATGAAAAAAGGGTAAAAACATCACTTGTACAAAAATATTCATAGCAGCCCTGTTTGTGGTGGCAAAGAATTGGAAATCAAGTAAATGTCCTTCAATTGGGGAATAGCTTAACAAACTGTGGTATATGTATGTCATGGAACATTATTGTTCTATTAGAAACCAGGAGGGACAAGAATTCAGGGAAGCCTGGAAGGATTTGTATGAACTGATGCTGAGTGAGATGAGCAGAACCAGAAAACACTATATACCCTAACAGCAACATGGGGGTGATGATCAACCTTGATGGACCATGCTCATTCCATCAGTGCAACAGTCAGGGACAATTTGGGGCTGTCTGCAATGGAGAATACCATCTGTATCCAGAGAAACAACTGTGGAGTTTGAACAAAGACCAAGGACTATTCCCTTTAATTTAGAAAAAAAATCTGATATCTTATTGTCTGATCTTGTTATCTCTTATACTTTATGTTTCTTCCTTGAGGCTATGGTTTCTCTCTCATCACACGCAATTTGGATCAATGTAAAGACTGGCAAATTGCTTTCTGTGGGGGGTAGGGGAGGGAAGTAAGATTGGGGGAAAAATTTTAAAACTCAAAATAAATCTTTAATAAAAAAAAAGAAAAAGAAAAAATGACTAAGTCCCAGAGGATAACAACAAGAGCATGGAGTGAAGGGGTAGGTGCCCATTCATTGAAAATCGGTTAGAAAACTCTACAGGAAAACACTAAATCTGATATGAGCAGAACAGTGCTGAATTATGCTAATCAAGTTAAAAAACGAACCCCAAAGCTTCATGGGTCATGAAACTGCGGAATAAGGGCCCTGTGGCTCAGAAAATGTTCCCACTTCCCATACTCACATGACGTAATACATACACTATAAAAGTTGTGCCTGTAGGAAAAAACCAGCTAGGGTTGTTATTTCTATTTGGGTTAAGAATATCTAAGTCTGATCTTAGCCAATTTTAGAATTTTTACTTTAAAAATGTTAGCTTAAAAAATTCAATTACAGTCATGTCTATATAAATGAGCTCACAATGAATAACTTTCAGTAAGGTTTGGAACACAAGCAAATTTAGGTTCTTTATAAGATTTATCCAAATTAACCACAGTAGTCCATGAAAGGAATGAACTACTACTACTGCACCAAAAAAATTTATGCACCTGTGTATGTGAGTGTGTATTTGCTGTTGAGTCATTTCAGTCCTGTCTGACTTTTCCTGATCCCATTTGAGATTTTCCTGGCAGAGATATTGGAGTGGTTTTTCATTTCCTTACCTAGCCCATTTTACAAATGAGGAGACAGAGGCAAATGGGCCAGATTTGAAATCAGGAAATTGTTTTCCTGACTCTAGACCCAGTATTCTATCAACTGTGCTACTATACACATACATATGTATTTAAAAGTGCTGAGAGATCTTGGAAGACATTAACTGATACAGAGTAAAGTAAGCAGAACCAGGAAAACAACATACAATGACTAGAATAAAATCAAGCTGCATGGTATATAATTATAATGACCAAGCTTGGCTGTTTAGCCACAGAGGAGTGATAAAATACACCCTCCTCCTTTTATCAGGGAGGTGACAGACTATTTAGGTATGCTGTATATGCTGTCAGATGTATCGTTTCATTTTATGGAGATGGTTTTTCTTTTGTAACTTTTCTCACAAAGAAAGATTCATTGGCTAGAGAAGGGATATGATTATTTGGAAATAAATGTCACTTAAAAACAAAAAACTAACCACAGTGTCTTAACTGGTATGTGAAATACTAAACTATGACCACACTATTCAAATTTTAGAGAAATGGGAGCTGAGGAAATCTGAGGAAGATCTAGGAAGATAATTTCCAGCTTAGGCTAAATACCCATGCAAATAAGCAAAGAACACCTGAACTATTTTAAGCAGGTAGCAGAAAGAGGGGCAGGTTTAGGAATATTGTATACACCTACACACAGGTTCTCTGAGTCACTTGCCCAAGAAACCAAAGGCAATAGCCAAAACTTGACCTCAGGTGCCATGACTCTAAAAACAGTAGCCCATGTTTCCCTCTGATGACCACATACTAGCCCAGGAATGTCTGAATCAATCAGAAAGAATCTATCAGAAATAGTTGCTTTGTAATCTGAAGAAATCAGAAATGAATCAGATATGGCTTGGAGGCAGGGAGAAAATAATCAGCTTTGGGTGCTAAATCTGCTCCACAGAGAGATGGTTCTCACTGGGGAGGCAGGTGTCACATCCTCACAGACCAGTTAAAAACTCAACAGGGAAAAAAATTATCAGCCTTTAAAAAAAAAACCAAGGAACATATATTTAAGGAACTTTTG
The DNA here is from genome assembly GCF_037893015.1 of Macrotis lagotis. Taxonomy (NCBI): domain Eukaryota; kingdom Metazoa; phylum Chordata; class Mammalia; order Peramelemorphia; family Peramelidae; genus Macrotis; species Macrotis lagotis. Next base: position 53,460,231 of record NC_133661.1, on the reverse strand, counting down.
TGGTTATTGCTAAAAGTCCATCATGAATTCAAGTGTACAAAATCATAAGCTACCACTTCCTTTCTTTGATCCTGAGAATTAAGTGTCTGGAGCAAGAAAAAAATGAAGGAAGAATAGCAGCCAATAATGCCAGTAACACTCAGCAGGCACATTAATAGTCTATCTAACAGAACCTCCCCATAACAAAGAGATTGAATTGTCAGGAAAAGAGAGAGATGAGTGATAACTGGCAACACAACTTGGATCCCTTCCATTGCCCAGGAGATCTGCTGAAAGCTAATTCAGTTGCATAGGATAAACCAATAACTTGCTCAACTTCTTATAAGCCAGGACTGGGAAGCACAGAGAGAAAAGTGCATGAAGGAGAAAGAGACCCCAGAGGACACAGGGGGAGCTTCTGTCATTCCTAAGCAGGTGTCTAAAAAGAATCTCCCCTCTCAGCATGATAAATACTTCCCTTTTATGTATTTATACAATTTTCTTCCATGACTTGGATCAGAAATACCTTTTTACATAAGATCTCTTTAACACAGAGCCACAGAAAACAAATAGAAGTATACAAAACACCAGGTGAGTTCCAGAGATACCTAGGAACTCTATGTGATAACACAGATATTCTCCACCTTTGTAAGACTCCTTATTCTGCTAATTAGGTCTTCAAATCACCACTCCATCACATTAGGTCTGTTCTGCCAACCCTACACACACACACACACACACACACACACACCTCTCTCCAAAGCAGCCACACAGGGGAAAATAAGGGGATAAACAATACAAAAGAATAAAAGATAGAAAGATTAAAGAAGACTTGTTCCAACATATCATTTATTAAGGGAACAACAACAACAACAACAACAACAATGACCACACCTAGTACCAACCCATGGGTTAGCCCAGAGATAGGAGAAATGAGTCACTAAAAGCTAATGGTAGTAGAATGTTAAATTCTACAATTCATTTGTGCCAGTTTTGCAACTGCTTTTGTGACCCAGTTGGACTCAAAGCTGTGAATTAAAAAAAAAAAAACTAAGTGGGAGGGAGGTTACAATCATAAGAAAGGCAATTCCAAATTGTTTTTCCTATGAAATCCAAATAAAAATATACATACACATATATATATATATATATATATATCAAATTTAAGTTTTGCAAACTGTTTTCTTGTTTCAAATCAATCAATGAAAATTTATTAAGCCCTACTATATTGCCAATCACTGTAAATACAAAGGTAGAAGTGAAAGCATCTGCCCTCAGGAAGACTTTAGTACAAAAGCATGGGAAGTATATGAGGACAATAAGAAGGCCAATTAAATGGAATGACTTAATTTTAAAGGGAGTAATATGTGATAACAACACTGAACAGACATAATTGGGTCATGTGGTAAGTGACTTTAAAAGCAAAACAGAGGAGGTGATATTTGATCCTGCATATAAGAGAGAGCATTGGACAGTCTAGTGGACATCTTCAGACTCTATTTTATGATGACATCTGTGTAGAGAAGGCACTGGAATAAGGAGAGACTAGATTCTAGTTACTAGAGGCAAGAAGATAATTAAGGAAGCTATTGCAATAGGCAAGAAAAAAAGTGATGAGTGTCTCAGCAAGGGTCCAAGGTTGTGGGCCAGGATAGAAGAAAACAGACAGAAACATGCTACAAAGAGAAACAAGATTTGGCAATCTGTTAAGATAGTAGGGGTGATGGAGAAGAATCAAGGAACTTGTGAGCCTGAAAGGATAGTGGTGTCCTTAAAAGAAATGGGGAATTCTAAAAGATGAATGGGCTGGAGAGCAGTGGGAGAATGAGTCCTGTATTAAAGACATTGAGTGTGTGAAGTCTTCAGGATATCCAGTTAGAAAAGTTCAGTGCAAGTATTACTGGACAACTTTATAAATGAGGAACCAAATGACCTGCTTATGGTCACATAGTGTCAGAGCCAAAAATGAAATTCAGTTCTCTTGACTCTATCCACTACACTGTTCTGCCTTATTTACCAAATTTATCATGATAAACTTTCATTTATAGAAATTCATTCTTCATGACTATGACCAACCAAACACTGGAAGTTCCTACTTGGGGACAGCAAAACAGTTCCTCATTGAAAAGAGGAAGGTCAAAGTGAGATCACTTTTCCAACCAGACACACCCAATCCAGCTTGGATTGAATGATGGCACATCTGTAAGATATCTGGGTGTATACACCCAAAGGCAACCAGGATGAATGGGAAGTATATTGAAAGAGACAATGGGGAAGCCAGGATTTTAAACTAACTTAGCCCTTGTGTCACAAGTCACTTCCCATCTGCGGCTCAGTTTCCTTAATGACAAAAATGAGAAATTTAGATGGGATGACCTCTAAAATTCCTTCCCCATCTAAATCCTACTAGCCTTTCTTTGAACTGTCAAACAACCTGAACACAGGTATGAACAGGCATGTGACCTGTCCAAAATAAAGGTGCTACTAAATAAAGTTAATGGCCCTTTTTTGCTCCCTTAGTGGGGGAGGGAATTGCTTTTCTTCCCAGGAAAAGGTCCCTAAAACTTGGGAAATTGAAGACTGGAAATGGGAAAAAAATGTTTTCCTTAAATGGAAAATTTGCATAAAAGTTTTGGTGCCCTAAATTTATTTTTACCCTAAGATTACTAATGAACTTTGGGTGATAGTTTTATACAACAGAACAAAATAAACATCAAATGTGTCTTGGAAACATATCAAAGGCATTAGACAAAATTCTTTGGCCAATTACTAGCTGGCCAACACTATGAATTCAGAAAACATGGACCTTTGGATTTTTTTCCCAATCTGAAACTGAACCCTTGGGAAAATGTGAGATGTGCATGAAGAGCCCAATGTCCAATTGAATTACCAAAAATGTTTAGCCAGAAGCTACAGAGTTCAAGCTTGTGCATAAAGTGAGCCAGTAGATTTTAAAAAAAGGAAAATGCTGAATTCCTAATTGTAACTAAGAAACAAATGGAGGGAAAGAAGAGAAGAGGAGCCTTCCAGAGTTTTGTTTAAAATTTATTTACTGATGCTGCTTAGCAACATTTTTCCTAGACATCTCCTGAAGACAGAGATTAGTCATTGTCTTTCCTTCCCAACAGGCACAAAGGGTCAAGCTTAGTAGTTGTTGGGTACAAATAATAACCACTAGGAAGCAAAAAAAAATGACCGTGTTGGAAGGAAACATTTTCCTCAAGGAATATGAGTTTTGTATCCTATGCTTTTGCTCCATTACAGGAGTAGAATATTTAACTCTTCATGGGTCCATCCAGCCAGGACCAGGCAGGGATAAGACAAATGAATTATAGAAAACAGAGACAGGACTAACTAAATCTATTTAGTGACCCAAGCCAAACCTTCTGAGTCCAAAGGTAGACTGTATGGGGTGGTAAATGATACGTTAAAATAAAATCCATTTACAACACTTGAATGTTTGTATCGAGGAGGGGAGAGGGGAAGAAAAGACAAAGTAGTCTTCTCAAACCCACCAATAAGTTGACATAAATACTGATTCTGCTATATCTGGAAGATTTTTAAATGACCAGAATTAATGACTAAACTAAGGCAGTCACATAAATTTGGAATTAAACATTTATTTATTATTTATTTTGGAACTAAACATATAAAATCAACACAGAGTTGGTTCCTAAGTTAACACAACTATGATTTCCACTCTAATGTGATTTCTAATAATTATCCCCTACCTTTGTATATTTTCAGGGAAATTAAATATGTGTTTCTATCTTTTTTTTAATATCCATCCTGACTGGTTGGAGAATTGCTCATTGGGTATTAAGTTCAAGAACTCTTACAGAGTGAGGGCAACTCTCCTGAATCCTGCCAAATAGGAAGGAGAAAAAAAAGTTTTTTAAAAAAGTGCTGTTGTGAAAGGCAAAATGTACATTTAGTTACCTTTACTTGTAGCTGCAAGAGATGACTTATACACCAACTACCAAAATCATTCTTGCCATCTAACTAAACCAGTTAAAAAACTATTTGAAGGGCATATACACCCAATGAAAACATCTATTAAGTCAAATCTTACACACTCGAGCAATTGTAAAGGCTGGTCCTTCAGGGGCTGGAAGGGAACACATGCCAGAGCAGGGCAGAGCTACCTACTGAACCAGGTGGCTTCTTCTTGCTGAGTCAGAGCCTCACAGGAATGCTGAGGATTTCGCTCAGATTTCCCCAGATTACATAAATAGGGACCGAGGCAAAGAGGAGCCTGGTGGTTGAGTGGCACTTGATTCTTGATTTCAAATACAAACCTTAATCACTCCTCACAACAACTATCTGAATGAAAATTGGTATTACTGAGAAAGTCTTCACCAAGACACAGGTGCCCAGACAATTTGTGACCTCAAAGTACCTGCTCAGCATCAAGAAACCCAAGAGAAAAATACACAACTACCTTTCTGTGGAGGGAGTCATTTGATCATTTAGTCATTTTTCTAAAATATGTGAAATGGATATGAAAGCCTTTTGTTAAGTCAAAATTCATTATAAAAATATAAAAAAAGGAGGAGGAGAATTGATGATGATGATGATGAAGGTAACCAAGTTACTGGCCAAGAAAACTCATGGAATTAAACTGAAGTAACACTGAATAAGCCCCTATAAGAGTACTGGGCAGGCACCAGCAAGAGATTCATGAAGGAAAAAAGAAATTAAATGGGTGGGGGCAGGGAGACATCCTTCACTTGAGACATCAAAGAGGGTATCTGTCTTTGTGTTCTGGTCATTTCCATTGACTAGCCCTCCTAGGCCCAGAATGTGTTTCCTCCTCATCTCTACTTTTGGATTCCCTAATTTCCTTCAAGTCACAGCTGAAATTCCATCTCTTACAAAAAGCTTTTTCCAACAACTCTTCATTCTAGTGCCTTCCCTTGGTTAATTATTTCCTATTTATCTCATATTTTACTAGTTAGAACCTCCTTACTTACATGTTGCCTCCCCCACTAGAGTACAGCTCCTTGAGGGGAGGGACTTTCTTCTCCCTTTCTTTGTATCCTCAGGACTCAGTATAGCTCTAAATACACACTTATTGATAACCATGCCTTTCTATAATGTAACCTTTGTAGACCCTTAAGAGATAGGTGGATGCTAAATGTAGAAGTGTTTGACCCATTATGATATCAGCAGATTGCTATTTCTATTCTATTTCTGTTGTGCTCAGGTAAAAGGCACTGAGTATTCCATGAATTCTAGTATCTTCTTGACTTGGTCTCCATCATCTCTCTCAGCTGCCAGAGAAGTATAAAATCGGGGCACCATTTTTTTTTCCAAAAATATTCCTGCCTTTTCCTTTGTAAGCTGCTGAACTTAGAAAAATGGTTGCTTTCTTCACTCATGTACTGGATGGAATGAGAACCCCCAAATCCTAATGGGGAAGCTAGCATGCAAGTAATGGTTTCCTCAGTGAATGACTATTCATTATCCCCAGGGCAAATTTATTCCATTGATGAGCAATCTAAAAAGTTGATTTTTTTTTTAGTTTTTGCAAGGCAGTGGGGTTAAGTGACTTGTCCAAGGTCACACAGCTAGTTAATTATTAAGTGTCTGAGACTGGATCTGAACCCAAGTCCTCCTGATTCCAGAACCAGTGCTCTATCCACTGTGCCACCTAGCTGCCCCTAAAAAGTTGATTTCAAGCTACTTTACTATTTATAATACCTTTATTCTATAGGATAAGAAAATTACAACATAGTTCATTTGGGGTATTTTGTAAATCTAGCCTGAAGCAATAATTAAACAGAACACAATCTAGAGTTGCCACAGGACAGACACTATTCATGAGTAATGAGGATCTATGTGGTTTTCTGCAAAGTCTTTCCTCATAAGCCAATTCATCATTAACGCATGAGATGGGTAGGTAGCAACAGCTTCATCTGGAAAACATCACATGAAGGTGGAAGCCGGGAATGAAATAATAATGGGCCATTTCCTCCCACTACAAATAAAGCCCATTTGTATTTTCTGATTTTATCTACTAAGGAGAAAATTTATTCTTCAAGTTGTTCAACTTCTGATTGGCAAACAAATAACTTAAATAACATTCCAAATATCCAACTGCTCATGAGATAAAAACATACATGTTGTGCCATTCTTCTCCCTATCTCCATAAATGCATCTCTATTTTCCAAAGCAAATCTCAGAAGGAAAACAAAAAGAAAGTGATCTTCGTGACACTTCACTAATTCCAGTTTTCCAATGTCATACACCCATCTCTGGAGGATGCATTTCATACTGCTTAAACTTGTATCTAGACATTATTCTGTTAAGTAGTCTTAGGTTCTTAGGACTATAGCTGGCACACAGTAGGAGATTAACAAATGTTTATTGAGTATTTCCTTTACTAGGAAAAACCCAACTCCTCAATACAGAGCAGACAGATTAATAACCTATCATACAATAGTTGGAGGTATATTTCCAGGAATGGAGGGTAGGCAGCAAAAAAGCAAAAGAGTGAGAAGATGAAGATTAGACGGTATGAAGAATATCAAGGCCAATGTTAGTGGCCAAGTATGTGGAGGACAATAAAGGGGAAAGGCAGGAGGGGCCAAGTTGGGAGGGTCATTCAATTTTTTTTATTTGATTCAAAAGGAGATCCCTATTGGTCAGACTTGTACTTCAGAAAGATGACATTGGTAGCTGAATGAAGGATAGAAGGATGTGGGCAACAACCTGAGGGAAGGTACCCAACCAAAAGACTGGTCTAGGAGGGAGGTGATAAGGGTTCTACTCAAGATAGCAGCTATGAGAGGAAAGAAGGGGAGATATAGATAGATAAAAAGATAGATACAGACATAGAAATATATGAGAGATGTTGTAAAGGTAGAAACTATAAGACTTGGCAACAGACTGGCTAGCTAGAGTGCTTCTGCAAGAGGAATCAAGGGTAACACCAAGATTGAGAGCCTGATTGATGAGAGGATAGTGGAGAAAAACATAATGACTTCTGTTTCAGACAAGCTTGAGATGCTTACAGACCCTGTCCAAGAGGCTGATGGGAAACTGGATGTCAGGAAAGAGATTAAGGCTGAATAACCTAGATTTAGGAATCACCTATGTAGATATAATCACTGAACTCATGGAAGATGAGATGACTGAACAAGGTAGTATAGAATAGGCCTAGGACAAATGAAGTCTTAGGAGACATCCATCCAGTCAGTGGGGATGACCTGAATGAAGATCCAGCAAAGTAAAATGAGTAGCAGTCATACAAGGTGAGAGCAATATCATGAAAAGAAGGGAAATATTCCAGGAGAAGAGGATGTTGGAGTGTCAAAAACTACAAGGGAAGTAAAGAAGGCTGCAGATGAAAGAGAATGCTATGAGATTTGTCAATTAAGAGATCATTGGCAACTTTGGAGAAAGTAGTTGAAAGATGAGGTAGAAGCTGAAGTGAAAAGGCTTTGTAAGAGGAATAAGAGGAAAAGTGGGGGTAACTGGTGTGTATGACTTTTTCAAAGTTAATTGAGATGGAAGACTGTTTAAGCATGGTGGAGACAGGGACATGAGATTGAAAATCAGAGAGACAAAGTAAAGATGATAATACAATCAAAATGCTAGAGAAGATGGTAGAGGGTGGGATAAAGTGGGCAAGTAGAAAGAGATTGACTTTATCTTAGACTACCTCTTCATGGGCCAGTGTGATGAAGAAAATAGTGAGGAAAAGGGTGGCTACATGGCACAGTGAATAGAGCACTAGTCCTGGAGTCAGGAGAAACTGAGTTCAAATCCGACCTCAGACACTTGATAATTACCTAGCTGTGTGGCCTTGGGCAGGCCACTTAATCCCATTGCCTTGCAAAAAATAAAAATAAAAAACCTAAATAAAAAAAAATAGTGACGAAAGCTGTCTCAGCAATAAGAGAGAAGAGGGGGCTCTCAGTTAATGGTCCTGGTTTTTTTTCCAGAAAAATATAAGGTGAGATTGTACACCCTGACAGCAACATGAGGGTGAGATCAACTTTGATAGACCTGCTCATCCTATCAGTGCAACAATCAGGGACAATTGTGGGCTATCTGCAAATGGAGAATACCATCTGTATCCAGAGAAAGAATTGTGTAGTTTGAACAAAGACCAAAGACTATTACCTTTAATTTAGGAGAAAAAATCTGTTATCTTATTATGTAATTTTGCTATCTCTTATACTTTATTTTTCTTCCTTAAGGATATGATTTCTCTCTCATCACATTCAACTTAGATCAATGTATACCATGGAAACAATGTAAAGATTAACAAACTGCCTTCTGTGGGGGTTGGGGGGAGGGAAGCAAGATTAGGGGAAAAATTGTAAAACTCAAAATAAATAAAATCTTTCTTTAAAAAAAATATAAGGTGAGGTCTTAAGCTAAGACAGTGGGGAGAGTGAATCCCATGGGAAGTTTGAGGAGGGATGAAAAGTTTGGAAGATCCATAGTAGTGAGTAGGATCATGAATCAATTAAAGAGGCATAAAAGGACTATCTTACTGTAGTGAAGTAAGATTATGTAATATAATTTATTATAAACCTAATCAACAGGGGCAGCTAGGTGGCGTAGTGGATAAAGCACCAGCCCTGGAGTCAGGAGTACCTGGGTTCAAATCCGGTCTCAGACACTTAATTACCTAGGTGTGTGGCCTTGGGCAAGCCACTTAACCCCATTTGCCTTGCAAAAACCTAAAAAAAATAAAATAAAATAAACCTAATCAACACAGCCATGCAATTTCCCCAACTCCATTCAGTAGCACATGAACAGGAGTGCAGGAGATGGATGGGGGGAGTGTTCCAAGATTTGGGTTAGGCAAGGAGTGATCAGTCAAAGGACAAGAAAGCGAAGTATACAATAGCAGAAAATAGTGTGAGGGTTGAACTTATTTAGCATGGAGATGAGAGAGAAGGGAGGAGACAACCAGTCTGGGAAGAAACTGAGGGATAAAGGAAGTGGAAGTCACACTGAGGACAAAGAAAATGGTAAGAGGTCATAAGGCAGAAATAAAAATGAAATGGTAAAAGATAAAGTAATTTCTTTACTGTGTTTTGTGTTTCTTTACAAATGTTCTGTGAACACTAGAGGATGACAGCAAATCAAAGCTATGACCACCTCTCTGTGTAGCTGAGGCAAAAGACCGATATGAAAAAAAATCTAGATCATGTATTCACACATACACACACACACAAAAGTTTACAAGAAATGTAATGAGAGGTTCTCATTTTTTTTGCTTGTTTGTTTTGGTTTTTTGCAAGGCAGTGGTGTTAACTGACTTGCCAAGGTCACAGCTAGGTAGTTTTTTTAAGTGTCTGAGGTCAGATTTGAACTCAAATTCTCCTGACTCCAGGGCTGGTGCTTTATCCATTGTACCACCTAGCTGCCCCTCAATATTTTTTAAAATCTACCTTTAGATTTCAACAAGCAGTCACAGCCCTTTCTCCTGCCAATGTCTTGACAAAGCCTTTAAGTTACCAAGATGAAACAAATAGAACAACTAGACTGGAAGCCTACTTAGGTCTGCCATTTTTCAGTATATACTTTTTCAAGCCCATTTTGAGGAAGCCCTCTTAATTTTCCCCTCTCTAACATTTGTGATCTCAGAGTAAGAACCTGAATATGTGCTCATTATTTAATCATTAAGGGTGGCTCTCTCCTCTTCCTAAAGCCCTTTTCAGTCTGGTTCATACCAAGGATCCCAGGACTATTATGCCTATATAAACACATGAATGAAATGACAAATGAGAGAAAGGGTCACCACTTCATGCTATTTTCTATTCTCTCCCCCCACTATATTTTCCCCTCATTTTACAGAGCTTTCACATAGTTAGTTTCAGAGCCCCCTTCACAAACCTTGATCCCAATGCCACATTCGGGGCCATTTCCACCATACTACATACTATTCTTGGAATTTACAGACCATTTGTGTTGTGTCTTGCATTGGGTTGAAAATAAGAAAGAAATACAAAAAGTCTAAACCAGCTCCTGATCTTATTGTCTTCCAGGGTAACCAAGCTGAAACCACAAAGCAAGAAGGGAAAATCCCAGGTCTAGGCTGCTCAGACAAAGCATTTATTTATTGACTTCCCTAGGGCTTACCTTGCTGATCTGTAGGGTTTTCCCAATGCAACAATTCTATAAAAATGAGAACAATGTAAGAAAAGAGTCTATCAACCAAAAACTAAATTGTCTAAATACAGACTATAAATATTTCAGAGAAGGAAGAGATCAATGGACACTGAAGTATCCCCATATTTTACAGCTCAAAGGAACCTTAGATTTGTCATCTACTCTCATATCCTCATTTTATAGACCTAGGGACAGGTCACTTGATAGGGAGTAGAAATGACTTGATTGAATAATCAAGGTCTTCTGGATCCTAGACTTGAGGCCCTTTACTCTATACCACATGTTTTCTTCAAGTCTAGGTTTTCTTTCTGGTCTCTAAATGTCAAAAACCCTCACCTGATCTGAACATCTCTACCAAGAATTGGCTTATACATCCCCCTGTCCTGACTCAACTCTTTGAGAGAAGCACTAGGAGATTCTACCTTGCCATTCACGTTCTTCTAAACACTCTGCAATGGTGACTTCCTACAGAATTCAATTGCAGCAGCTTTTCCCAAAGTTAGCAATGATCTCTTAATTGCCAAACTGAATAGTGTTTTCTCAATTTTTCTCCTTTCTGAGCCTTCTGAAGACTTTGATGCTTAATCCCATCTTCCTCTTGGAGAGATTTTCATAGTATGCTCTTTTTTTTTTAGGTTTTTGCAAGGCAAATGGGGTTAAGTGGCTTGCCCAAGGTCACACAGCTAGGCAATTATTAAGTGTCTGAGACCAGATTTGAACCCAGGTACTCCTGACTCCAAGGCTGATGCTTTATCCACTATGCCACCTAGCTGCCCCTATAGTATGCTCTTTTCTAGTTTTTCCCCTCCTATTTGCATGACCCCACTGCAGTTTACTTTGCTGGATCTTTATTCAGGTCCCTCCCACTCACTGTAGATGTAACCTAAGTCATAACCCAAGTCTCTGCCTAGACCTTCTCTTTTTACTTTTCTATACTATCTTGTTTTGTAATCTCATCTTCCAGGCTTTCAATTATTATATCTATACAGATCATAGATAGTATCTAGATCCCGGATCTAGTTATTCAGCCCTAACTTCTCTCCTAATCTCCAGCTTCCCCACCATGTCTCTTAGACATATCCAGCTGATGTCTTATAGGCAGGCTGGATGCCAACATGTCCAAAACAGAAGTCATTCTATTTCACCTGAAACATCTTCCAATCTTCCCTTTCACTGTTGGGAGTACAACCATTCTCCCAGTTACTCAGACTCCTAACCATGGTATTATTCTTGATCTCTCACTCTATATATCTAATCTATTGTCATGTATTATAGTTTTTACCTTCACAACACCTCTCTTAGGTATTCCCTTCTCTCCACTCATAGCTTCTCTCCTGGGTCAAACCCTCATCACCTAACTTCTGAAGTATTGTACTAGCCTTCTGGTAAGCTACCCTTCCTCAGGTTCCTCCCTAGATCAAACTATCCTTCCAACAGCTGCCAAAGTCATCTTTCTAACCATGCCACCCTCTACTTATTAAATTCCATTGAAACCCTGTTATTGGAACAAACAGGAAAAATTCTGTTTGACTTCTCAAGTCTTTGGTCACCTGGCCCCTTCCTTCCTTTCCAGAATTCTCACTCTCTCCTCCCTTCCATTCAGCTCCCCACTCTCCATGATTGAAATGCTCTTCCTGCCTCCAAAATTTTGCTGGCCTTTCCAAGGCCCACCACCACCTCTGCTGGTGATGTTCCTCTGAGATCACCTTCCCATACAATGTATTTTTCTTGTATGTACAATTTTTGGATGGTGTCACTCCTATTAGAGTGTGAGCTCCTTGAGGTTAGGGATTGCTTTGACTTTTCTTTGTATTTTCAATACTTTCTACAGTGCCAAGTGATTGGTCTTGGTGCCTACATGACTGGACCAGTGTTATGAATGCAGAGCTTTTTACAGGTGTCAGAATGACTTGATGACAAAAGCACTGGATTTGGAGTTTGGAAAACACTGGCTTTGATCTTCATTGACTGTCAATCCAAGTGATCCTATCAGTCAAAACTGATTATTGTCATGAGTGCCATATGGAGAGTGAATTATCTCTAATGTCCTTTCTTTTCAAATGATACACTCTATTCACCTAGTGTCATTCTTAAATAACTGAAATAACCAATTCTTTATTATAAAAAATTAATTATGATTAATATGCAATTTTTCTAAGCCAGTAACCATGAAATAACCCATAAAATACAGAGGAGGGAAGCAACTCTTGATGGGATGGGGAAGGTTGGGGCAGCAATGTGAGAAGAACCCTGAAGTAAAAAAAGGGAGAGGAGCCACCTGCCATGTTTACTCTCCCTTTTGGCTAGGTGGACTATATCCTGAACAAAAGCACAAACATTGAGCCCCTGCCCTCAGAGAGCTCACAGAACTCCTCCCACCTGGCCAGGATGCTTGGGAAATCCAGCTCCAATAATGTGGGTAGGTCTGTGGGGTCCTCATTTACCCACCACCTTAGCTCCTTTTCCATTTTTTTCAATGGCTTCATGCCACATATGAAAGGTTATATTTTAGTACTTTCTGGAGTGGATTCATGAACACTTTTACAAATACTTTCCTGATATAACAAATCATCAAATTCTCCACTGATTTTGCATCACACTTTAGGGACAGGATTGCAACACAAGACTTGAGTTTTAAAGGCAAATAA